>NC_058103.1:7512500-8137500 GCF_020171115.1 Neogale vison | reverse complement strand
ATAGTGTCTAATTTTGGATGATTATCTTATGGGTCATTAAATTTTTTCTTTTCTGCTTTTCTCCATTTTTCAATTTTTTTTTTTTTTTTTACACTGAATGTGAATTAATATGGTAGCATTATGTAGAGGGAGCCCCCTAGGGACAGTGCAGTACAGGGCAGGCTTGGCTTGGGAGGGAAGAAACCCAAATGTATGTTCCAGATGCCCCCTCCCCCATCCCCACCTGCTGAATGAGCTTGAGGACGCCAAAAAAAGCTCCAATACTTGCTTGTACACCTACATCCAGCTGTGTAGCCTGAGGTGAAAAGCAAAGCCTTCCAAGCCATGGAACCTGCATTAGAGTCTCATTCCCATCACTTATCTGCTCAGTAATTTGAACTCATTCTGAGTCTCTGAAAGGCGGGGCTGATAACCTTCTTTAGGAGGTTTTCTTTTCTTTTTTTTTTTTGGACAGTTGACCAAGAGTTTATGCAAAGCACCAGAGATGGTTCCTGGGGCAGGTGAACATCCCAGAACCTTGGTGTCCCTTTCTCCTCCCCTCACCATCCTCTTGAAACTCCGATCTAATTGAAACCTCCTCCACAGATGGAGTTTTTCTAACCACGCCCATCCCAGGGAGGAGATCGTGACTGCAGTTTCCTGTGCTCGGAGAACATGGGCCCTGAACGCCAGCCTCTCCAGCACCTGCGTGGATTCTGCTCGGCCCAGCTCCCGTGCACCTTGTGGCTGGTGGCTATCAATTCCTGACGATGCTTTCCAGGGCGCGGTGTGCTCTGTCCTTCCATGGGTCTTGTACTCGGGTCCTAGAGTGCTAGGTGCTGAATGTGCCTTGGCTTCATAGGAGTCATGATAAATCCCCCCCAGGCGACAGTCAGAGCTGAGCACACCTCTTATTGCATACCCCGCTCTGGGCGCACATGGTGGGGGGCACCTGGCAGCTCCCCAAGATCCCCAGAAACCTATTTGGTTTACACGTTACAAATCACACAGTGTGAGCCCCTTATATGGGCCATTGTTGTCAGAGGTAGAAGAAGGATGCCCGTAGATCTCCATGTCCTAATCCCTCGAACCTGTGGATTTGTTACCCTACATTGCAAAGGGGGAATTAAAGTTGCTAGTCAGTTGGTCTTAAAATAGGCAGAATACCCTGAATTATAGGGTGGGCTCAGTGGAATCATGAGTGTCCTCAAGTGTGGACAGGAAGGTGGAGCGACAGGGCCAGAGGGAGGCATGACAAGGGAGTAAGAGTCCGGTGGGTGATGCAGCATCGGTGGCTTTGAAGTCGGAGGGAGGGACCATACCTGGGGGAAGGCGGGTGCCTTCTAGAAGCTGGAAAAGGCAAGAAACAGATTCTCCTCTAGAGCCTCCAGAACACCAACACGCCTGCCACCATCGTGATGGTGCTCTAGCAACACCCGTGTTCGAAACTCTAACTTACAGAACATCTAAGAATGGTAGGATAATAAATTTGTGCTGTTTTAACTACTAAGTCTGTAGTAATTTGTTATGGCAGGAGTAAGAAATGAACATACTTGCCAGTGTAACCATCTGACATGCATGATCACACCGGGTTCTCACAATCCTGTTAAGTAGGTAGTGTTACCCCCATTTTAAAAAACAGAAACAGGTTCAGAGAGGGTAAGTATCATGCTCCAAGCCACACAGTTAATAAGTTGCAGAACTAGGGTCCATGTCCAGAACTCTCTTCTTCTAAGACTGGCGTTCTCTACTTTACACAAGAACTAGACCTCAGTGTGAACATTCCGGATCAGCACCTGTGAAGGGGGCCATCCAGATGTTCAGGCCTCAGATGGCTACTCAAGCTCTGACTGGTGCTTGGACTCTCAAATAATGTCTCACAGCAGATGGATGTCCAGCTTCTGCTTGAATGTCTCCTATGATGGGGAACTCACTACCATACACAGAACTCATCCAGGCCTTGGACAGCTCCACCTACTGAAGAGATCTTTCTGATTCAGCACAATGTACTGACTCATCACCTCTCCTTTTTTTGCCCTACTCTTTCTTTCGGAGCCCCTTGGAATGTTTGCTTACCTGTGGTGAGTCAGTCTGGGCCAAGGGCCCAGAATCTCTCAAGGTGGCGGTAAGCCCCATGACGGCTGACCTGAGATGCAGGTGGATCCCTCCCAGAGGCGGAGGGTGTACCGCTGGCTTGCAGGCCAGACACATCTATAGCCTTCCTCCTAAACTGGAGAAGTGGCTCATCTGGGGAGCTCTGCGGGAAGTTTGGGCACTCCCATCTCTGAGGATGTATTTTGTTATTGAGATTTCAAACAAATGTGGGTTGGAGTCTTCATTAAGTCACAATTTCATCATTCTGAATTTGGGATCACTTGGGGAGGGATTGCATTGGATTTTACCTTTCCTTTCTTCTGTGGTGTAAATGTGTCTGCGGGTGGCATGGGAAGCTCAACACTGGTTGAGACTGGCTTGTTTGTACGTGACACGTGGATCACGTGTTCTTGGATATAGTCTCCTTCTGGAAGACTACTCATTGGCACTTTAGTATTTGCATACAACTTATTTTAAGGATAATTGTAGTTGTTATATGTTGTGCAAAATAAGAATTTCACATGCATTTGTCCTTTCTTTCTTTAAAGTAGAGCAAATGAAGAATCAGAGAGGTTAGGACACTTGCTCAAGGTCACACAGCCACCTAGTGGCAGTACCTGTACCTCCTGATTCCTACCAGCAGAAGTTCCATCACGGTGTGTAGAGAGGGAGAGACTTGGCATCAGAGAGACCTGAGCCTACATCCTCTGTCACCACCCATTCCCACTGTCATCTTGGACAACTCACTTCACTTCTCTGAGCCTGTTTGCTGTCTATACAGCAGGAATGATATGTGTTATTCCATAGGATCGTAGTGGTAGATAGACTACTGTTCCTCCAGAATGTTTATTTAATTTGTATCTCCCATCTTTTTGGTTGGTTTTGTCCGTTTTCCCTCTAGAATGTGAAGTCTGTAACACGGAGTCTATCATTCTGTTAATCGCTCGTCTGGCACAATCCGGCCCAGTTCCAGCACAGAGTTGACACTTGATCGGTATTTGCTAAGTGGCTGAATAATGATACCATGATTGTAAGCAGAACTGGGCACATGCTGAGTGCTCTCACTCCTTCCTCTTCTGGACCTGGGTCCTAAGGGCTACATAGGACTGTAAGAGTCTTGCAAGATGGGGTAAAAGGGTAAACACGACGAGGATTACAGTATGTGCCCTGTTTCCATAGGGGTCGTTAGTTTTCAAAAATCAGTACCTCAGGGGAAGAGGAGAGAGTTTGATAATGTTCTTTGGGTATTGGGTCTTGCATTCCTGCCCATAACCCCCCTTCCCCAAATATATGGCATGGTTTCTCCACACGACACTTGCAAACTAACTTTTATATCTTATCTGATTCAGTGAAATTTACTGATCAGCCTGGAAAATCCATAGAGTAATAGCAACATGACCATAGCGAGAGCTTCCATTTATCGAGTGGATTAGAACATACACTTAATAGGAAAGAAAATGCTAAGAGGAAAGTACAATTGTCCCTCTCTTTCATAAGTAAACTGAGGCTCACCTTCCCCAGAACATAGGACTCATAAATGGGGGGCACCTCTGGTCTGCACCCAGGGTTCCCTTCTTTTCTTCCATAGTACTGCCCATGCTTCTGACCACCCCAGTTCTGCAAACCACTCTCCTGAACCCAAGGTAAACAGAAGGCTTTCCCGAGCTGAAAAAGCCATCATAAGGATGGTCTGTGAAGCTCATGTGCTTTTCCTCACTGCTGACGTTTTTTCGGTCTTCACGTAGAGCCTGCCTTCTGTCTTAAGTCTGTGCAATGGGTTGAATTGTGTCTCCCCATCCCCCATCCCCCTAGCCCTGCCCCCACCAAAAGATATGTTCAAGTCCTAACCTTCTCTTCTTCGGAATGGGACCTATTTGGAATTACGGTCTTTGCAGAAGTAATGAGCTATTCAAACACAAGGTCACACTTAATTAGAGGGCCCCCATACAACAAGCGGTGTACCCTAAGAAAAGGGGAGGACACACATGTGAGGAGGAAGCCCACAGGATGGTGGGCACACGGATTGGAGTGATGCAGCTATAAACCAAGGAGCACCCAGGATTGCCCAGTGCCACTAGGAAGGGGCAAAAGAGGCTTATCTTTGCAGGTAGCATGGCCTTGCCAGCACCTGACCTCCCTGGTCTGCGGGGGAACGCATTTCTACTGTTTGAAACCACCAAGGTTACGGTAGCTTGCTACGGCAGCCCTAGGAGAACACATCCGGGTTCTAGAAATCTGGTCTTTCTGGTGTCCCAAACCAGATAAGCGAGAGCAGAAGCAGCACGGGGAGGGACTTCCAACACCTGAGTCAGGCGCAGGCTTGGGAACCAGAAGCACAGCTGCCTGGAGGCGATCCACAAACCGGAGGGCTCCTGAGGCGGTGAGAGGCAGGGCAGCAACCGTAACTCGCCGTTGTGTGCTTTCAACTTGGCACGATGCTTTGCAGATCCTAAGACTCGTCTCATCCTGAGGATATTAGTATTATTTTTTTATTCCCCAAGAAACTGAAGATTAAAAGGCTTAGAAGATTTACCCAGGCAGGTAAATCAGAGAAGTGAGTATAAAAGCCCAGAACAGTGATGCCCAGACACCGATTCCTGAAGTCCTACCTGCGTGCACTGAGAGCCGTCTGCGCACCAGGGTACCAAGGCAAGGAAGACACAGCCAGTCCCTTCCCTCCGGGGGACGGCGATTCAGTGTTCAGACAGATATGAAGACAGATCGGATCTGCGCGGGGTTAGCGCCAGGTGGAGGGAAGCTCTGTGTAGTGTTAGTGGGCACCTGCTCAGCTAGTGGGCACCTGCTCCCAGGGGGAGGCGGCTCCTGGCCTTGAGAGAGGATTAACTGGTGGACAGGCAGAGAAGGAGACATGCCTGCGTGGTCGAGGCCAGTGATTCTAACTCTCTGGTCCCAGGACCTCTTTATACACGTACAAATTATCCTAGACCCCAAAGAGCTTTTGTCTTGTGGCTTATAGCTACCAGGACTGACTATCCTAGAACTTAAAACCGAAAATATAAAAATATTTCCTAATTTGGGGTACCTGGTGGGCAGTCGGTTAAGTGTTTGATTCTTGGTTTGGGCTGAGGTCCTGATCTCAGGGTTCTGGGATGGAGCCCCATGTCAGTCTCCGCACTCTTCGGCGAGTCTGTTTGAGACTCTCTCTCCATCCCCTTATGCTCTCCCTGCCCCACCCCTACTCCACTCAGGCTCTTTGTCTCTCTCTTTCTCAAACAAACAAATAAAACCTTTAAAAAAATTTCCTAATTTGTTGAGAGTAACCATAATAAACCCATTACACGTGAACATAAATTATGTATTTTTTTAATGAAAAATTATTCCAAAAAAAGAAAAACACCGGCTACAGAAAAGCGGCCTCGTTTCACAGTTCTGTGAATGCCTTTAACACCTTGCTTGTTAAAGGTTGTTCTGACTGATGTCTGTGAGAGAGAATCTGACCCCACGCCCTTAAGAAGCAGGAGAAGGGAAGACTTCAGGGACCCCCGGGAAGCCCTTGTGGATCCTCCCCTGTCCTTAGTCCACGGGCTGAGACCTGCCCCCTGAAGCAGAGGGAGGCGGACCACAGTGCAGGGGGATGTTTGGGGAACGTTTGGGGAATGACTTACGCAGCTCCGCAGAAGCAGAGCATCCTGGGAAAGACTGCGAAAGGCAGGAAGGGCCCCTGCCGCGGTGGGGCGAGGCCAGGATTCGGATGCCTGGTGGTCCATGGTTCAGCCAGCAGGTGATGGAAGGGCTTGGGGGGTGCGGCTGGGAGCATCGGGCTGGGAAGGAGCGCTCCAGCTGCTGCGGGGAAGGGCTTGGGGGGTAGGATGGGCTGGAGCGGGTCAGACCCGAAGCTGCTGCAGTGGTCCAGGCAGGGGATGACCCGTCTCTAGGAGATTCTGGAATGTTCCATCACTGGTTTACGTCGCAGTACAAAGCCACCGTTTCTACTGATGGCCCTGAGCCAGTGAGACAAGGTTAATCACACTGACTAGGCTGTTTTAAGAACAGAGGAAATGTTTCCATTAAAATAATTAAAATCTTAAAACGTTTTGGGGCTCAAAGGTATATGTTTCAGTTACCTGGAAAATCTACTTGCTGAAACAGTTCATTTTGTCATGATCTCAGAGAAGGAAGATTTTACCGTATTTTCTCTGTACAGTGGAACTTAGGGGAAGAGGACTGTGTAGACAAACAGATGGGGTCCCAATCACCCGGAGCCTCTCACACTCCGTAGCTGTGCCACTTCAACCTCGGGTTCAGGAGCTGTGGACTCCTGTGCCTCGTTTCTCCCTCTCTAATAAGAGAACATTTCCACTGCAGGGCCCTGGGAAAGCGGTGGTTCTTCCAGGGGTCTGACTGATAGCATTCGGAGCTAGGTTCCCAGCCCAGCTACAAAACCTCTTGTTCTGTATGCCTAGTCTTCATTTTAGAAGGTCCTTTTCTGAGGTTGCCTATAAATCTCACAGGGCATACAACTAGGGATTTCAAGTGTTGGAAACCATTGTGCCAAAAGGTAGTAAACATCAACAGGGCTGATGTACACGTGGGATCCCCTCCTCACTCATGACTTTTATGCCCGAGGGTCAAGACCCCAGTGGAGAGGCAGCACAGGTCACGTGTGTGCAAGCTCCACTCCGTGGTTTTCAGTGGTGGCAACCACTGGTCTTCTAGACCAGGATGTCATGGACATGTCTCAGGGGACAGCAGGGGCATGGAGGATGGTGGAGAGCTCTGTGGCGTGCCTGGGGCAGGGCTCCAGAATCCAGCCTTCCCTATCCCACTTTAGCCGTAGTAATGGTGCCCGATGGGCTTCTCTAGTGGGATTCCACGGGGGAGTTTGATTGACAAGATGGTCCTGCAAAAAGTGCTTGTGCGTGCACACACACACACACACACTCTCACACACTCACCCACACACACCCTCACACACACACACACACACACACTCACAAGGCTGAATTTCCAGGCCACTTAGATTAGCAGGAGGCAACGACTAAATCCCACCAGGGTCCCTCTCTAGGATATCGCCATGAGCGCCTTCTTGGAGCTCAAAAATCCTCAGGCCTCCTCTGTCAAGTGTTCTGCTCCCCAATCTCCCTTGGCGGGGGAAACACTCCCAGCTCCAGGGGCTTGTCCTAACCAATGCACCAGGAGTGCTTCCTGGACCACCCCCCGTCTTGGTGGGAGAAGCGGCTGTAGGCAAGAGAGTGGGATCTGGGTCACATCTCCACTCTGCCACTCTCGGCTCTGGGACTGCAGGTGGACCGTCCAGTTCCCCAGGCTTCTATTTCCATATCAGCAGAACGGCACTCAGATGTGGGGAGGCTAAGATTGTTGGGGTTGCAAATGAGGTCCTGTAAGCAGAAACTAAGCCTGGAACAGGTGTTGAGTAAGTCAGTGCAATGACGTTGAGATCCCTAAGATACGGAGAATGAAGTTGCGCGTGCGCACGTGTGTGTGTGTGTGTGTGTGTGTGTGTGTGTGTTGGGGTGCTGTAAAGTGAGGGGTCAGGGGAGCGGAATGCATACTTTCTCTCCTTTCAGAGGAGGGGATTCTCTCCAGGGGCCTCATCAGGACAGACAGAAACTTCCGAGCCACAGACCAGCTCAGCCCTATCACCTTTCCTTCTCCGTCCCTTCTGTCCTGGAGTGTGACTGGTTATTAAAATGAAAAATCCTCTTGTCTTCGCTCTCCAGCAGCTGTTTCATTAAGTTTTGCATTTCTCTCCGTCGAAATGTTAGCTCTTGTCCCCGGCAGTAACTTTCATAATTCCTTCGGCGGGTACGTCTTTATTGACTTTCTGATGGATGATAGCGGGCTTCCGCGGGGGAGTGGAGCGGCCTTCCAGGGCCATTCTGACCTATTGGGAAAAGAGCGGGGATTAAATAACCAATTATAAATGGATATTTACCTGATAGATTAGGACGCCGACTTCAGAGAGGTCTTGCTCTATTAGGTAAATGATCTATGCTCCACAAAGGTTTATAAATATGTATTTCACTAAAAGACTCAAGTCCTGGCAATAATTAACATGCGTCTCATGGCATTCCATTAAAAACTAAGCCCTCCTCTCGATTTTTCAGAAGAAAGTGAGCTTAAAATAATGTTGCAGCCCATCAGTAGCTGGTCTTTGGAGTAAGGCTGGGAGGTCCCACTACCCGATCTACCCGTCCCAACCCGCCCTGCCTCTCTTTGCATCTCCTCTTGGGTCCCTTCTTACCCCAGCTTGCCGCAGCATCTTCCCAGTGACAAAGTCAGAACCACCCGTTCGTTGTCTTTGGCTCCTTCTTCCTTATGTGAAACTGGTCCCAAGTCTTATCCTTCCCCTAGCCTCACTCCGTATTCTCTTGCTGTCCACCTTAGGCTTCCATCCTAAAAATCTCCATGTACTACTGCTCTACTCAAAACATTCCCACATGAATCATTACCGGAGACCACACCTGAAACTACAATGATGTTTTATGTAAATATATGTTGGTAAACAAAACAAAACAATAACAGAAACAAGTACACCACAGCTCTGTGCTGCTTTAGTAATATTTCCTAATGTTAATTTCTTTGAAATACCATTTCTATGAAACAATTCTCGTCGAATTGAAACAAGATGTTATGATTAAAATATGTGGACACAGTGTATCTTTTGTATTCCCTCTTGGAAGTGCCGATGTGTACGAAAACACTAAAGGCTCTGAGAAGTCCTGCAGTGTTTACCATGAGGTTCTACAAACTTAGTTTTGTAATACCTGTTGGCATCTTGAGCAACTTGTTTCTGGAGCATACTTCGGTAAATCCTGGCTTAGGTGTGGGTCCGAATCCTTTAGCCTGGCTAGTGAAACCTTTGCAACTTATCTCCAGACTATCTTTCCAAACCCATTTTCAGCTGCTTCCTCTTTGTCCCATGCGCATACCCACCACTCTTCATTCTCTATATGGGCAACATCCACTCTTTTCCTGGATAGTCCTCCCTCACTTCCCCTTCTCCTTCATCTTGCAAACTCTTCTTAAAGCTTCAAAAACCAAATCAAATATCAATTCCACCTGCCGCCAACTCCATACTCCCTTATCCTCGTCATATCAGCATTTTAAATGACCCTCTACCTCTTTTTATTTTATCTCTTTCTTTATTAAAATTACTTGTTTATTTCCTGTTTTCACAGAAAGCCGGGGGAGAGAAGCAGTATCTTCCTTCTCTCTGTACCTCTGTTCCCGGCACACAGCTCACATGCATTGAGTATTTGGTAAAATTACCCAAAGTAAGTCCTTATTGCTCCTTTATTCTTGTGTGTTTCGAGCTTTCTTTGCATGACCATATGAATTATTTAAGCAACAAGACCTGAGAGAAAACGGGCTGCCTGGTTTTGTCCAGCCTCATCACCGCAAAGAGCACTTTGAGGAAGGAACGATGCAGCCTTCTCTCGCTCCCCTCCCTCCCTGATCATTGATGAATGAAGCTAGTTGACTCATGGCTCCAGAAGCACCCATTTGATATACTTGTTTGAAAGAGCCATTGGATATTATTTTAACGGCGATATTAACATGATGCTCCCATTGTAGATTTTCTGATTCCTTACGTCTGAGACAGTGCTTTTAGCCTTGGCTCAATGGCAATGATATTGGAATGGATGCGTTTCCAACGGTACCTGGACCCCCATGAATATAAGATGCTTTATCTCTGGAGACCATCTGGGCAAGCCATGCTTTAAATAACTAAAATGAATGCTCTCGTCATACAGGATGCCTACGAGCCAAGCCTTTTCAGTGTTGTAATGTGGAGATGAAGCATGATTATGGATGGAGGGAGAGGGAGGGTAATACACCAGATGCAGGAGGCCATGGCTCTGCATCAGAGTCACACAGCTTCTTAATGGGCCCCCGGACAGGGTGATGACTCGGCTCTCTCATCCCATCACGTCTATTGTCCAGACGCCGTTTGTACGTCTATGGAGGAGCCTCTTTAACTGCACAGGATGCTAATTGTAACGTTTTGAATATCCACTCGGCAGGCATTACGCCCGATTCTCTCTTTTGTGTAAGTGCCCGAGTGCGTGTGTGAGCGTGTCTGTGTGTGAGTGCGTGCAAGTGTATGAGTGTGCATAAGTGTGTATGAGTGTGTGCGTGTATGTCTGTGCTTAAGTGTGTATGAGTGTGTGAATGTAAGTATGTATGAGAATGTGTGAATGTGGGTGTGTGTGTATGTCTGTACTTAAGTGTGTATGAGTATGTGTGAGTGTGTGTGTGTGCGTGTGTGTATGTGTGCATAGTCGGGAAGCCCTGGTCCCCTACTGATGGAAGTGGCTGATTGCCACACGGAGCGGCTGATGTCGCCGACCTCTTACTATTCTGAGGTAGGAGTAGGGACCTATACAGTTTGTCCCCTTTGGTTAAAATACGTCCGTTTTCATCAGCTTCGTCTACCGCCTGGAAGAGTTTACCGAGGGCTCCACGTGACGCCAGGAGAGGAGGGGCTGGACAGGGGCCGTAGGGTGTCCCCTGAGAGGCATCCTTAGAATCTGCCCTGGGCCCTGAGCACTCAAAGTGTCCAGCCCACTCTTACTTTGTCCTTGTCCTTGTCCTTCTGTGCAGCAGGGGTCAGCCGGTCAGAGCTGGTAGGCTGTTGCCTTTCCTGGGATCAGCATTTTACTGGAACACAGCAGACCACTGCCCTACCTGTGCCGCGGCCTCTCCCCCACCCTGCCCAAGGGAAGCATCGAGAAGCTGTAACAAAGACAGTGTAACCTGCCCCCCCCCCCAAAGGAGATTTGCTGGGTTCAGTACAGAGAATGTTGCAGGTGGAGATGGGGACCCCCAGCTGGGACAGGCCTTGGGGGTGCCTTGCTGGCTTCCGGGCTAGTGCTGGGGCCCGGCCAGGGGCTCTCCTGATGCTGTGAGGGCAGCGCCCCTGGTGGGGGTTGCACGGCCACCTGCCACAGAGGAACCGTCCGCGCTTTCCTTCAGAGCTCTGTCTTCTTCCGTCTCTCAAGCCCCCACAGGCTCTGAAGATTCCTTAGAGCTGCCTTCCCAGCTACCTTCCAGGTGTCCATTTTCCCCAGCAGGTGGTACACCTTCTATGTTCTCCACACTCAGCTCAACACCAGGAAATGCAAACCTGTCCCTCCAGGAAGGTTGGCTTTTGGAAGAGTCGGAGTGCCTCTGCCCAGCCTCCCCGCACAGACTGAGAGAGTTGGCTGGTGTGGCCTTGGCCTCCCCTCTGCATGAGATGCCCGCTGGTGAGGTGGAAAGGGCATAGAGGTAGAGTCCGAAGATCTAGGCTTTAAGGGTCACTCTGTCACCCAGCAGTGATTCACTGAGCCTGATCCAGGGGCTTCCTCAACCACATGAGTTTTCCAGACAGCATCTGCCCTGGGTTCCAAAACCTATGGAGAAGATATAGAAGCAAGGGGCAAGGGGAACTCCAATATCACAGTGTGGAAGGTGCTGGGGGTGAGGACCTGACACCGTCAAGGCGGGCCCAGCAGGCTTCCTGGAGGAGGTGCTTGAGATCCGAAGAAGCGGTGGTGGGCGGTGAGGGATGGGAAGAGAAGCTATGGGGAGCATTTGAGGCAAATAATTGCTGGCCAGCTTCTGGTGCCCCTTCTGGTACTGCTTCTGTCTCTGTCTCCTTCTCCTCGTGCTGACTTATCATGCGTCCCAACAGGACACCCTCCTCTTCTTGACGGTCTGTCTCCAACCCTCCTCTGCCTGGGACACCTGTCATACCGGAGTGGAGCTCGCCCAGATGACTTCCCTGAACTCCATCCCACCTGCAGAGACCTTGTTTCCCAACAAGGTCAAGACTTCAACATGTCCCTCCTGGAGACTGTTCAACCCACATCAGCGCACGTTACAACTTCCCATTCACCCGCTCTAGGCGAAGTTTAGTATTACTATGTGGGTGCTCTACTTAAAAAAGCCCATGAACTTTCTCCATACCCTCAAATTACTTTTTGAGTGCCTTCAAAATATAAAATAGGGATTTTCCTAAGTACGCTATGTTTAAAAAGCTTGGGAGGGGGGAAATACTGTGTTTTTCTGATAGCAAAAAAACTTAGTCCCATCCATGTTGTCGCAAATGGCAAGATTTCATTTCTTTTGATGGCTGCATAGTATTCTGTTGTGTATATATACCACATCTTCTTGATCCATTCATCTGTTGATGGACATCTAGATTCTTTCCATAGTTTGGCTATTGTGGACATGCTTAGCGAAATAAGTCAAGTGGAGAAAGACAACTATCATATGATCTCCCTGATATGAAGAAGTGGTGATGCTACATGGGGGCTTAAGTAGGTAGGAGAAGAATCAATGAAACAAGATGGGATTGGGAGGGAGACAAACCATAAGTGACTCTTAATCTCACAAAACAAACTGAGGGTTGCTGGGGGAAGGGGGGTTGGGAGAAGGGGGGTGGGATTATGGACATTGGGGAGGATATGTGCTTTGGTGAGTGCTGTGAAGTGTGTAAACCTGGCGATTCACAGACCTGTACCCCTGGGGATAAAAACATGTTTATAAAAAATAAAAAAATTAAAAAAAAAAAACTTAGTCATGCTGAACTTTCCAAATAAGGAGGGTACGATTTTTTCTCATATTCTAGCATAGATGCATCGATGAGAGTATCTTCAATTAGCAATTACTACTGGTGTGTCTAATAATGATACGTGTGAATTTAATAACACATCTGTATTGTTATATATTGTTAAGTGTACTTCGTGTATTCAAAATGTATTTCTTGTGTGCATACAGGACAATGTCTTTTCAAGAAAGCTTTTGTTTTTCACAAGATACTGACTTCCTTCTTCTGTTATAATTCTAAAATTCTGTAATTATTTTCATCTTCTAATTTCACATTATAATTCAAAATTCTGTAATTATGTTTGTCTTGCAAGCACAGAAGTAACATATATGCCTATAATTAAACTATTATAAATAATTCAATTTGGTCCTCGTTGTGGGGAAAATGATATTGAGTTTTAGAGACAAAAAACTGGCTGAGACAAGAAAATTGATTTCTTGAAAAATGACCCATTTGCACAAGTATTACTCTTCGTTCTGATTTTTGCTTCATGTTGTTAAAATAGAAATTATCCATAATCAAATAGCAAAATGCCAGATTAAAGAATGATATGATCTTTGGGGAAAAATGCACTTAATATTGTATTTTAAAAATAATGCCTTTCCCTATCTGTGTGTGGGAAGAGCCTAAGACCTGGGTCAGTGTTTTTCAGAGAATCTACTATATTTGGATCACCTGCTCCCTGTGTGTGGCGGGGTGTGGCTTAAAACTGCAGATTACTGGGTGTAGCGGAGGCTACTGAGTTAGTGGTTATGAGGGATGGGGTCCGGTCTGGATTCTCAGCAAGGCTTCCCAGTGATGTTAATGTACGCACAAGTTTGATGACCTCTCACCTGGGTGTTTTCTCTCTTTTTAAAATGAGGGTTATTTTATTTGCTTTTTTTTTTTTTTAAGATTTTCATTTATTTATTTGACAGAAAGAGAGACAGTGAGAGCGGGAACACAAGCAGGGGGAGTGGGAGAGGGAGAAGCAGGCTCCCTGCTGAGCAGGGAGCCGGATGTGGGACTTGGTCCCAGGACCCTGGGATCACGACCTGAGCTGAAGGCAGATGCTTAAGGACTGAGTCACCCAGGCGCCCCCACCTGGGCTCTTTGCAAGCAATGTTACTCACCTGGTGGTAGATGATTAAGAACAAAAGGGTGTTACCATGGTTTGGTCTCTTTAGAGCTCCTTGAAGTCCCAACCAGGACCCATCATTTGATTCCAAAGAGGGAACCTCAAGGGCCGTCTGCTCTTCTTCTGCATCTAGACTTTGAGGTGCCCTCTGGAGGGTTCTGCCTTAGGACTGCAGACTGTGATCTTGGAAACAGGTCCTGTGCTTATGAACAGCCTTGCTGTTCCTATGCATATGAACAGCCCTTTCCTGCTTGAGACCCTGGCCAGCCGGAGTCTTCTAGGACCCAGCTATGGGGACCCTGGAAACAAATCCAGGTGAGACAAGATGAGGGCTGACACACAGCTTGCCTCCTGCCCAGGGCTGCCAAATGAGATACAGAACACCCAGTTAAATTTGAGCTTCTTTTAGCACAAGTATATCCCATACAATATTTGGGACATACTTATGCTAACAGAAGCTCAAATGTAACCGGACATCTTGATTTTATTTGCTGAATCTTGTAACCCTACATCCCGACACTTTTCTGGGTGGAGTGGATGCTGCCCAAGTCCCTGATTGATGTCTTCCCCCATCACAACTGCAGGGAAACAAAGACATTCCAGAGTTTTGCTGCAAAGTAATCAGCCAATGCCAAGTTCGTGTATACTTGGAAAGTGAGTCCAATTTTCATGGTTCCGATTCTGGCCGTAATGTACAAGATGACAATCACCTCTAGGTTTCTATGGCTTGTAGGTCTTTTGAATTATTTTGACAGAAACTGCTTTATAGCCTTCCCCTTCATTCTTCCCTTGACGTTCTCAACCCTCATGAATGTGAGTCTAATTTGACTGCTGTGTTACCCCTTGGAGGTGATGTGGTGTCCTGATGGCTGAAGTGGGTCAGCATGATGTTTTGAGTCTTAGCGAGCCCTGCAAGAGGGTGGGGAGAGTGAGCTGGTACCCAGGCATACATTCTCTCCCTCTCCCCCCCTTCTCTCAATATCATTATTACGATTTGGTTATTTATCTCCTCTCTCAAGAATAGGACATTTGTCATCACTGAAAGGAGCCTGCTTGTCCTTCTTCAGAATCTTGCTGTGTCCAGATCCATCTCGATCTGTATGTACCCTGTCCAGGCTACTCTGAGAACCCCCCTGTGGTTCTCGGCCCCTCGCAGAGCACAGAGGAGACATGAGCAACGTGGAAACGCCGAGCTGGGCTGTAACCGTCCGCGTCTCTGCACCATGACGGACTAGGGTGGCAGCTACCGTGTTACCATCCAAACAGGGTATGTGGGTAGTTTTCCCCTCATAACCCCAAGACAAAAAAACTTTATTACTATTTATACTTTGATACTGCTCCGATTAAATTTCAGCTTAGGAATCAGAGCTGCTGGTCTATGTTCCATTAAAAAATGCAGCCTTTCTTCTGTTCCCTAAGGAATCGTAGGAATAA
Source organism: Neogale vison (assembly GCF_020171115.1). Taxonomy (NCBI): domain Eukaryota; kingdom Metazoa; phylum Chordata; class Mammalia; order Carnivora; family Mustelidae; genus Neogale; species Neogale vison. The sequence goes on along the minus strand of NC_058103.1, from coordinate 8,122,297 downwards.
CGTTTTATTCTTCCTAATCGCTTTCATTTTTGGCAATTAAGGAGGGAGACGGGGTATTAACTGCAGATGCTAACTCATGTGTTCTCAATGTAGTGACGAACACATCTTAAACAACACGATTTTCTTACAGAAATTAAGGACGACAGCGAACTCGAAGCCATTATTATTATTATTTTTTTTTCTGGTCGCATTTAACTTTTCTACCTCAGAGCCCAGATAGCTTTTTTTAATCAAAGCAGGTAATGGAAGAACAGTCTGTACCCTCAAATGCAATCATATTTAATATCCTTATTTCTCAGCTGATCAAACTTTAAAATTTTGAATGCTTTGGTTTGATTTAGAACTCTGCAGAAGTCAAACTAATAAGGGAGCGTATTCCTTTGTTGTTACTCAGAGAGAGAAGTGGACTGTCGAGAGCCTCAGACTGGAGGGGTCTGGGCTCCCAGAACCGGACAGGGCTCTGCTAGTGACCGGCTCTGTGCCTCTGTTTTCTTCTCATCCGTCAAAGCGGTGGGCTTGGGTCGGTGCTCGCTTACACTTTGTAGCTGTGTGTGTCAGAAACTGGGGGAGCCCCTGGAGGGCCTCGAAGGCGACGGGTGAGGGCAGGACAGGCCACTGCGGGGGAAGACCTCGGGCTGCAGAAAGAACAGAATTTCATCAGGTGGGAAAGGACAGTAGTGCAGCGGAGGGGCTGGAATGTGGAGAATCGGAAAGGGAGCAGGAAGGGATGAAGATGGCTTTTGTGAGGGGAGGGATGAGGGGTGAGATGGGAATTTCTAATTTTTTAATATAGTTTTAAGGTAGATTTGCAACTAGAAACATCAGTTTAAAAAAATTTTTTTTCCTAAGAAAAGGCAGTGGCCTAGGGAGAGTGTGGAAATTTCTGTCCTGGTAGCAGGGGGAAACTTCACAGGAAACTGAAGTCCCCGGGTGTGTTTCCACCATCCCGCTGGCTGGCCCGTGCCCCTGACTGCCTCGCTCCTGCCCCTCCCAGCGCGGAGAATCTCCTGGCTTCTCCAGTGGTTTCTGGTTCCTCTCCTGCCACCCGCCTCTGCTCAGGAGCCTCCACTAGAGGGGCCCGAAGAGAGCGATTCCTACCAGCCCCCTTCAGGGACTTTAAAACCCTTCGTAATTGCATGACATCAACCCTGACACCATCACAGCTTTCTAGAACGCCAGGGGCCCAGGTAAAGCGGTGGCGTTATGGTGGAAAGTGCACACTGGATCTGTTGCGGAGCCATTTGAGGTGCAGGGTCGGGGGGTGTCTTCCCCCCAAAGCTGCTTGTAGACATGGGCTCAGAGCAGGGAATGTCTTGGGAGCAGTGTGAGTCCGTGAGCCCACACTGTCACTGGGGAGGACCACGCCATGGGCCTTGAACTTGGAGGCACGACTGGTCTCAAGGGACCTGGGTCCCAGATGGCACTGCCAGAGTTCCAACAGCAAGTCAGCGACAAGGACCCCATGCTGCCCTTTGGGGCACAGAAAGAGAGTCCCAGATCCTCTGGACACTACACACTCCAAAAAATTAGGTTTTCTTTAATTAAAACTGTAATGTAGGTGCATGATAGGAAACGTTGAGAGTACAGATTTATAAGTGTATAGATGCACAAACACACACACACACACACATAGGTGTGTATAAGAAGTTTTGCATCTTGCTTTTTTCCTCTACTTTTACAACACGGCCATTTTCTGAAGTTATTTAATTACTTTTGAAACTACGATTAAAAAAAAAAAAAAGAAGACGGTTGTTGAAGATTCTGTTTTGTGCATGTGCGGTGATTCATCGAACCTTCCGCCACCGTCGGACACGCGGCAAGTTCTCTGCGGTTGCTGAGGCCGTGAACGGTGAACAGCGGGCGCCTCTGCTAAGACCCCGAGCTCCCACCACGGACCAGGTCCGGCCTGCCTTGAACCCGAGAGCTGAGCTGCTTTCTCGGCTTCTCTGGTCCAACTCTTCCTGGCTGTGACTTACCGTGGTCCTGATGGGACCGAAATCGGAGTTGGGGCTCAGGCCGCCTTGAGTCCAGTCAGCATCCCTGTGTGAATGAGGAAAAGATGTTTCTTCCCACAAGACACTTGACTTCCATCTGTTAGAAAATCGTCTTGGTAGACATCGTCTACCAAGAACCTAGCGCTGCCCCCACCTCGTGCAGTGCACACCTGGCACAATCCTGGGTTCAGGGTCGGCCCCTCCCATCTCGGGGCTGGCTGTAGTTCTGCTTCCCTGCGGCCGTGCTGCTCCCAGCCACTGGCATCTGTTCCCCGGCCCCGCCAGCAGTGACCCGTCCCTTTCCTGATCAATTACCGCGATTTGTTTCCTGCCTGCGGCTTCACACCCATCCACTCACTATTATTATTATTTGTTTTCTCTTTAAAATTGTTCTAACTCTTCCCTCGTGAGGAAGCCCAGTGGAATGGGATTTGGGGCCAGACAGTCCTTGAACCAAATAGAAGTCCCGTCACTTACTACTTTTACGACCTGGGACAACTGACTTTGCCTGTCTAATCCTTTTTTCTCATTGGCGAAATGGAATGAGATTACCCAACATGGGACGCACTTGTGAGGATAATACTAATTAACTAATACTAATAAAAGAAGCAAGCTCACTATCCATTAGTTCCTTTCCTTCTGCCTACCCTCCTTGAAGGCAGGTAGTGTGGTGCCCCCTTTATCCTCAGGGCTGGTACAATGCTGGGGTGGGTAAGGGACTCGTCAGGTTTGGTTGAATAAGTAAATGGAAGCCAAGAAGGAGAAAGAGGGGACGCACGCCCACACCGAGCCCTCCTGTAATCAAGTATTTACTGAGCACTGCTGTGCCCTAGTGACCGAGGTGCCAGGGAAACACACAGAGCTCCCCTCTACAAAGACTACTGCCATGTGTGTCCATCACACACTTCAGAGAAAGGGGGAACATCAAAGGCTTGGCGACAAGGGCTATGCACATTCAACACCATAATCTCCTCTGTGCTGAAACCTGGGAATCCAGAAATTAGTCTGTCTTGCTTGTTCCTTTCAAGGCTTCCTGGAGCATGTGACTCCACAAAGTTTTGAAGGATTTATAGGAGTTCACCACCCAGTTAATCAGCAAATACCTTTAGAAGCACCTGCTGTTTGCTGAGCCCTACTTGCTGGGTGATGACATCCAAAGTCATGAGCTCTGACTCCTGTCCTTCCTGGGGTAGATGACAGAAGCCCCTGGCAAAGGAACTGCTTGTACCAAATAACGTCAGCAAGAGGCGCTAGAAGGCACAGGCGGCATGGATGGTGATGGCTGGAGTAGACTGGGAGGGCTTCCCAGAGGAGGCGATGGGAGCAAAGGAATCCAGTACAAGGGTATCTTCTGGCTTGCTTGGGTGGAGTGGCGCCCATGGGGGACTCAGCGTGTGTCCCCATCCATAGTTCCCTCATGTGTCTCAACGGCTACAGAGGACAACTGCCAATCCTGCTGTCCCACCCACTTGGGAAAACCTAGAGGCTGGTTTGCAGGTGGGGGCTCAGCTGGCATTCCTAGGACGATGTTAGGGATGTCAGAAGTGGGTGACGTGTAAACATGAGCCTGGAGTTGGCGCTGAGACCCCAGCCATGCAGCAACGTGCCCTTGGGCACATCTTCAATCTCTTGGGCCCTCAACTTCCCCATCTGTACAATGGGAACAATGTAACAGAGCTCCTCATCTGTCCCGGTTTATTATTGTTGCACCACTGTAGGAATGAGCGAGTATGCAAATAATGTCACTGGGAGCTAAAATGAACCGCCTGCCTCCTCGAAGCCAGACTCTGAAAATACCCATCTTCTCATTTAATTTTCAAAATCTCCTCTGAAGCACGGGCTACTGTTGTTCCCTTTGCCTTCCTCGTGTCAGGCTCCCCAGGAACGAGGGTGGTGGCTGTTATCTTACTGGTTTCCCAGGCACCTCCCCATTCCCCAGAACGTGAGCATCTCCGGGGCGGACGGTTCTCTGTCTCGGTAGCTTCTGCGGCTGGTGCAGAGCCCGTGCTCTGAGTAGATGTGCAGTGATGCCCGAATTAGGTGCTGGATGTGCGGGTCGGCTCCCCAGGGCAGAGAGAAGGGTCTGCTTGGCTGAGAGGAATGGAGGTCTGCTATTTTCCTGCCATGGAGAGGAAAGTTCCAGAAGGCATTGATCTTGGACTCTCCCAATCTGAGCAGCATCGATTTATCAGAGGCGACGCTTTGAGTGTGTCTGTCCACGGAGCCATTGTGCTGAGTTCTGACCATGCCACTCACCAGCCCTGTCTCTTTGGCAAGTCACAAATCTTACTGAATTTGGGTTTCCTTCCAGGTGGACTGTGGACAAGGGCTTGGGTGGTTGGGAGCACAAGGAGGGCACTAAGGAGCCCACACAAGGAAGGGGAGCTGTGTGGTTGCCCCCTGCTCCCCCATATGCTGGAGCCTTGGGATGATTCCTCCTCTGGGAGACAGGGGCGGGGTCCCAGTCACTGATGGAGGCGCTCGGACCTGGGCCGGGCATCCCTGAGGATCAGCGGCCTCCTGCAGAGAGCGGCCAGGGTGGCTGTGGGAAGGCTGCCCTGAATCCTACCCGGACGCCGAAGGGCGGAGGGATGGGCACCGCGGAGAGACAGCCTCTGCCCATCACTGCGTCCGTCTGGTCTTGCTTTCATCTTTTTCCGGATGGGCTGTGGGTCTGTCTGGCCACCTTCGCTCTATGTGTGTGTGTTCTGCAAACTTCCTTGGAGTGCCCACGGAGGCCCTGACAGACTGAGGAATCGCAGCCGCCCTCAGGGAGAGCTAGAGGGGGTCGCACGTGCATCCCGGCTGGGGATCTTCGGAGGGGCCGCCGGGAGAGGTGATGCAGGAGAACCAGGTACGGGGCGTTTTGGAGAAGGGACCCACACCTGTGCTTTTCCTCACGGGGAGGGGGTGTTGATGGACACTTTAGATCAACTGGGGGACCTGAGACAAGAGGGTGCTGGTGCCCCCTTTGCAGCTGGCGGACTGAGAGGTGGCCCCTGGCGGGTCTTGCCCTCGGAACCCTGCCATGAAGGCGGGCTTTCATCCTGCATCTCTTCAGCCGCACAGACTGCTTTTCTGGAGAGTGGTGTTTTTGTGAATTGCCCCCAGACAGCAGAAAAGCCTTCCTTGAGCCATTCTCTGGGTTCCCTGTGACCCAGGTGGTACAGGAGGGAGAACTTCCCGTACCAGGTACGGGTGGTACCTGGCATCTCCCAGCTTCCCTTGCATGTAGGTAGGGTCGCGTGGCTGGCTGTATGGGGTTCTTGCAGCGGCTGTAAGAAATGCTACAGACTTAGTGGCTAAACGCAATAACCATTTTATTTTCCTGTCGTTCTGGAGGTCAGAATTCTGATACAGGTTTCACTGGGCTGAAATAAAGGTGGGAGCATGTTATGGTTTTTTTTTTTTTTTTTTTTCTGGAAGCCCCAGGGGAGAATCTGTTTTCTTGTCCCTTCCAGCTTCCACATTCCCTTCTTCCACACTCGAAGTCAGCATCTCTGACCCTTTCTCTACGGTCCCATTTCTCGGACAGCCACAAGAGCTTCTCCACTTTTAAAATTCACACAATTAGTGTGTGCTCTCCAGGATAATCTAGAGCACTCCTCTGCTCAGGGTCCCTAATCTAACTCACAGCCACAGCATCCCTTTTGCCATGAGGGCTAGCCTATCACAGGTTTTTGGGGAAAGACACAGACTTGCACGGAGGATTGTCCTCCTGCCCTTTGCCCGAGGACAATGGATCTCAGGTCAAGTGCAGTGTACTTCTCCTTCTCGTCCCTCAACTGCAGCCACGTGCCCTCTATGTTGCTGTCACCCTCCAAAATCGGCACCCTCAGCATTTGGGGGACTTTGTCCTAGCACTGAGCTTATGGTTACCTATCCTAATGTAGATCCAAGCTAGAGACTCAGATGAGTTCTGGGAATATAGAGAAGTGGACTATGTCCTGCTCCCTTGGATATGTGCAGAGGAACAGTGCCTGCTCTCCAGACAGTGACTTCCCAAGTCCCAAGTGCTCCAACAGGGAGACTCAGCTGGGCTTGGCCATGACGGCGGAGGAAAGGGGCTGCCTAGGGGACGACGTTTCCTGCAAAAGTTAGCCAGCCAGACAGGGACGGGAGAGCCGTGAGTGCCCAGGTCCTCTGTGCTGGAGCTGGCCCATGTCTCAAGCCAGAGATGCAAAGATTCCAGCGCTCTGTCTCCTGGGTGCCTTTGACTTTGCCTTCAGGCCTCTTTTCCTGGTGCCCACAGGCAGAGTTGATCTGGCACAGAGACTGGACTTGCCTCAGGCCGGCAGGCACAGGTTAATTTCCAGGACCGCAGTAAAGTGTACATCCAGGGGAGAAAATTGGAAGGGGTCCCAGGCTAAGCACGGAGCCTCCTCAGGGGCTCTGGCTTCTGGCTCCAGGGTCTTGAGGCGGGGTAAGCCTTCTAACGCATGAGCGTGGGACTCCCTTGCATCACGTATTTGGTTAGTGACCCTCTGGTATTTGCTTGCACACTGCCAGTGATGGGGAGCTCTCCCTTCTGCTCACAGATCTATTTCATGCAGCTCTAACGTGTTACCAAAGGGGAGAGGGTGGGGGCTGAGAAGTCACAAGAGGCCAAGACCCCAGATCAAGGTCAGCCCAAGCAGGGCCCAGAGAGAGCGACCGGCATCCTCTGTCTGTAAGGCTAGGATCAGAGCAGCCTCTGGGACCCCGAGTGTGTCAGGCAGCGGGCGGCTTACCACAGAAGAGCTGGTGTCCGGAGGGTCTGCGAGGCGCTGTCCGGCTTAGGCACTCAAGCTCAGGACTCACAGCATGGTTGCCGGCACTCAGCTGAGGTCAGTGAAAACGTGTCTGCAGAAGCCCAGCGCCTGAAGCTCCTGCTTCTCTCACCTTCCAGATCCTGCACCAGTGTCTCCCGCTGCGAGGACCTGCCGCAGAACTCGGCTGGGAAATGCAGCTTCCGGTCCGCAGCCTCTGCAGTGCAGCAGGTGGCATGGAAGGGGGGGGGTGAGGGGTGGAGGGGTGGAGAATGGGGGATGGTTGGACACAGGGATGGGGTGGGGGATGGGGATGGGGACAGAGGGGTCGAGGGCTAGCGGGGGGCAGGAGTCTGTCTAGTACACGTTGCCTCCTCCAGACTCTGTGCCGACAACTTTCTAAGCACTCTCCTACAAGGAAGAGTCCAACACAAACACGCTGGCTTAGAAACGACCACACTGGTGAGTTTTAGGCTGCTCATGCCTAAAAATGAGGTGACCCCAGATATAAGGGCATCTCTCTCTTTTTTAAGATTTTATTTATTTGGCAGAGAAAGACAGAGCGAGAGAGGAACACAAGCAGGGGCAGTGGGAGATGGAGAAGCAGACTTCCCGCTGAGCAGGGAGCCCGATGCGGGGCTCGATCCCAGGATCCTGGGATCATGACCTGAGCCAAAGGCAGTCGCTTAATGACTGAGATCTCCAGGCACCCCAGCTGTCTCTTATTTTCTCAATGAAAATATCCCCCCAAAGTATTTCAACTATTGGAATATGAACTCGGGATACTTGATTTATTAATCTACTAACATGTACTGAAGATCAAATAACAATTAAAAGTAGTAATTAGACCCATTTCTTTATGCTGTCCTGCATTTCTTGGTAGTTTGCATAATATCTACACATGAGACTTACTTAGTACTTGAAGCTTACATCCCTCCTTCGACGTGGGCAGGCACGGCAGGCCTGGCCACCTATGTCACTTGGGATGCGGCACCCTTTCCATCTGTGCTCCCCTGGAAGCTGTATTCCAAGCCACAACTGTTCGTTCCCGTAATACTGTAGCCTCGTAAAAATGATCCTTTGGGATCTGTGCTGTGTTTCTGACATGGTCTTCTTTAGAATGACACTCGGCACTTCCCCTTGTGAGCTCATGCTGGTAGAAAAGATGATAAAGTCCCTGTATCTTTCCTTTGCCTTGTTCACAGGTGACCTCTAAGTACCCCAACGAAGCTAGCCTCGCTTGAGGTCGTCCACTCTACCGCATCTGTCCCAGACACAACTTTCCCTTGTCCTGGGGCTTGTGCAGAGCAGAGGGGCCATGAACACACAGCTCTTTTGTGTGTTTGCACAATGCTTTAAAGAAGTTCTTTCACGGGTCTCGTTCATTCATTCACACTCATTCATTGACTCTTTCATGTCCTTTCTGCTCTAAAACCATCAAGCAGATTCCCGCCGCCCTAGGAGTATAATCCAAGCCCCCTCCACGGCCGAGGCACTCTGCGTCCCCTGCGCCGGTCTCGGCTCTTTCTCTCCTTCCCTCTGTGTCCCAGCGCCCCACCTGCCCTCGCTCTCTGCCTCACCCGCCTGGAATGCGGACACCTGCTCTTCCCTGTACCTGCAGTGCTGGTCCCCCAGTCCTGAGCCTGGCGGATTCCTGTCTTCCTTTAGGTTTATGGCCAGCGGGGCTGACCCTGTTCAACCAGCCCTCTCTGTTGAGTCTTCCCATTTTTTTTTTTTTTTTCGTGGCATTTCATGCTTTCTGGTCACATCTGGTTCAGTGGCCTACTGGCTGCCTTACGGCCTGGGTCATCTCGGTAACCTGAGCTCTACTCCCTGGGAGCCCCTGAGGACACGAGTGGGCTGTCTTTGGGACACCAGGTCCCAGCAGAGCCCCTCACCTGGCATGTTGGGCTGAATTTATACCAGAGGAAAGGGAAGCTCAGAGAGCTCGCGCTACATACCCAAGACGACGCAGAGGGAAGCAGTGGAGCTGAGAGGGAGCTGCCGTGTCTCCACAGCCTGCCCCTGAGAACGTGCGACGCTGTCGTCCGCGCTCCCCAGGGCCCCGCACGCGTGGACGCGCTTTACATCAGAAAAAGTGACTTACATTAGGAAAATTGAAGTTTTAAGAGTCTAATCTTTTCCCATCCCCCACCAAAGATATGAGCTCGGGGAAATCTGCCCGGGGCCTTGAGTCACCTGATGGAGCTGGGTGATGTGACAGCACTGGTTCCCGTGTCAAGGGGAGAGGCGTCACAGTCACGGGCGCCCGGAGAATCCCTCTCAGCCCGGGAAGGTTGGGAGCTGATTCAGTCACGAGCTGCACCTTTTTAAAATGAAATATTTAAACCAGGGGAACCTCATGTGGGTGATGTATTAAGCTCTCCTGGGACATAAATCACTCAATTTCCAAGCATCCTTTAACAAAGTCAATGATCTTATGCAAACTTAGCGGAGACGAGGATCCCTTCTCCTTGGAATTACCCATTTCTTCCCCATCCTTTGGCTAAGACAAAGACCTCTCTACAGAAGCACGTGATTCAAAAGCCCTCAGTGGGGTTCTATAGATTGGATGGGAAAAAAAAAAAAAAAAAGATCGCAAATGAAAACGCACACCTTATTGATGTTACTGGAGTCGCACTCTGGCCGGGCCGTAGCAGGAAGCGTCTTCTGTATTCCTGAAATCACCTCTATTAGATTATGTAGATATGATCTATGAAAATACTTTCAAACTTAATCTGCCGAGACTTCCGAGAGTGTATAGCAAATGCTTAGATTTGCATTAGATTCTTGACTTTGAAATCCATTACCGTAAGTTTCTTGCTGACTTTCAGGGGCAACCTTTACCACAGGGGGAGGCGGGAGGGGCCGCGCTCGTGTTTGGAGGCGGACGGGCCGCTGGATGGTGTCTGCAGCCCGTTTAAATCTCTCCTGAAGGTCAATCCCACCTCTCTCATTAGAGAATTAGCTCCGGCCCAGTGAAGTGAGCCTGCGTCCTAACTGACTCTAGCCCAGTGTGTGTCTGGGATCATTTCGGCAGTTTTCAGAATTTTAAAAATTATTATTGTTTTTGTTTTGCTTTGTTTGCTAGAAAAATTGAAATGTGTTAGCATTTGCTTTTTTTTTTTTTTTAAAACTACTCCCTCCCTCTGCAAACTCTGGCACATGTATATTTTTCAAAAGTCATGTGTTGAGTAAATAGTCAAGAAAAGGGATGTCTGATGTCTGATGGATTTTTAAAGACATAGGACTGACTTCCACCCTCCCTCCCTCCTTCCTCTCTTTCTTCCTTCCCCTCTCTAGCCCTCTCTCTCCCTCTCCCTTCCTCCTTCCTTCCTTCCTCCTTTCCTTCCTTCATCTCTCTTTTTCTTTCTCCCCCCCCCTTTCTCTCCTTCTCCCTCCTTCCTTCCTATCAGCTATCTATTCATTGGGAGGTGGTGCACAAACGTACTGTTTATATTTTACTTTGCCTCATTCAATTATTATACACTTTAACCCAGATGGATTCTATATGAGGGTCAGCAAACTGTGTGAAAGGCGAGATAATAAATATTTTAGGCTCTGCGGGCTGTTTGGTCTTTGTCGCAACTATTAAGCTCTGCCGTTTTAGCACGAAAGCTATGGCACACAGGACGTGAATGAAGGGGCGGGGCTGTGTTCCCATTAATCGTTATTTACGACACGGAAATGTGAATTTCATCTCATTTTCAATTGTCATGAAATATTATTTCTTTGTTTGTTTTTTCAACCTCTTGAACATGTCCATGTCCTTCTTAGCTCTCAGTCACACAGGGACAGGCTGGGGGGGGGCGCGGGTCGTGAGGCTGGCCCTTGCTCTGTGCAGCAGCTGACGATAGTGCCTTTCTTTAAAAATGTGAGGTTCGTAGGGAGCTGTCCAGGAATTCTGTTTTAAAATGAAAATAGAGGAAAATGTTTGCAAGTGAAGACTGGAAGTTAGTGCACTGTTCTGACTCAGCTATGAATCATCCATCAGTCCTGGTACACTTCTGAGCACCTTCTCCGTGGCTAGTGCTGTGCTTGGGGAGGATCGTGGTGCCACGGAATTACCTGGGGTCCTAACAAGTGTCAAGGGCAGGGGTGGGGCCAGCAGACTGAGTTTCGTCATTCTGAATTCCTTTTGTAAGCAATGTTAAAATGATGTAAAGTGTCTTTTGTTTTGTTTTGTTTTTTGTTAATTTAACCATCTGTCACTTTCCGTAGCCTGGCCACTAGAAGGAAAGTGGAAACTGCTCCTGAGAAGTGGATACATCTGGAAGTTTTAGTCTGGGGCATGGACTTGGCCATTCTCAATTCAGCCTGGTCAGTGGTGACCTCGAGGGTCTTTGGACTCAACTCCCTCCTGAAAAATGGCCTGGCTGACAAGGCAGCGTGAGTTCATTTAGGTGGACATCGGTCAGCGACCCCCCAAAAAGAAAGTGCTGGTCATCACACCAGTAACTGTCCTTACTCAAAAGAGGTTATGCCTGGAAATGAACCCTAGAATGAAACCCCACGGAGATGCCCTGACATCAAATTTCAAAGACTTTACGACCTGGGACCTCATTTGGACTGCTTCTCTGTGACTTTCAGACAACTCAGCATGCCAAGTCCTAGTTATATTTCCTACCTAGGGAAGCGTAGTCAAAACTTATATACAAATATACTCAATGCAATAGTACTTCCAACATGAAATTTGTGAAAGCTACATAAATTTCGAATAATGGCCAAATATGGCAAATTATGATATAATCACATTTTGTGGCCTACTAACATTCTTTTAAATAGAAAGACTTTTATAAAAACGTGCTTATTATAAGACTAGGACTCCAAGAAAAACTATGGAACTGTTCTAACAACAGAGACGTGCGAAGCACAGGAGGAAGTCCCTGGGAGCGTGAGCGGTGACTCCCTCTGACAGGGGAGACCAGGGACTATGCATGGAGCTGTGACCCTTTGGAAAAATGAAATGTTCGAACAAAACCTTCCACTGTGCCCATGTTTTCCTCCAAGAAGTGTTTTCTGGTGAGTCTAACACGGTGCCTGACTGGAACACAGAAGGCAGTCAGCATAAGCCAGGGAATAAATGAATGAATCCACAAGCCAAGTCCAGTTCAATGGGCCTTGAAGAATGCCATCGTGACAGCCTAGTGGTTGGACTGTCCAACCCTGCAGCTGACATGTCATTACTGGTGTCTTTGGAAATTGAAGGAACTTCCTTAAGGTTCAACATTCAAGCACATGAATAAATGGGAGTAGTTCTTTTTTTTTTAAATAAAGATTTTATTTATTTATTTGACAGAGAGAGAGATCACAAGTAGGCAGAGAGGCAGGCAAAGAGAGAGGGGGAAGCAGGCTCCCTGATGGGCAGAGAGTCCAAAGTGGGGCTCGATCCCAGGACCCTGAGAAAATGACCTGAGCCGACGGCAGAGGCTTAACACACTGAGCCACCCAGGTGCCCCAATGAGAGTAGTTCTTTTTTTTTTTTTTTTAAAGATTTTATTTTTATTTATTTGACAGAGAGAGATCACAAGCAGGCAGAGAGGCAGGCAGAGAGAGAGGAGGAAGCAGGCTCCCCGCTGAGCAGAGAGCCCGATGCGGGCCTCGATCCCAGGACCCTGAGATCATGACCCGAGCCGAAGGCAGCGGCTTGACCCACTGAGCCACCCACGGGATAGCACCTCCTTCCCAGGTGTGTGAGGAGGAAAGGACCTGGTGCGGCTGATGTACCTGGGCCCACGTCCACACTTCATGAGCTCCTAGCGAATACCGCCGTTAATCAATATATTATTAGGAGAGATGGCTGCCCACTTACAAATTAGACAATGCAGCTGAGCAAAATAACTTCTTCATGATCATGTTGTTTAATTGCTCAAATTTTACACATTAGTGTAATGGATTCTTTGGTGTATCCATTAAATATTGATTTTTATTTTATATTTTATATATACATATAATATTTTCTTATTTTATTTATGTTTTTGCTTTTTAAAAATTAAAAAAATTTTTTTCTTTAAATTCTAGTTAGATCACATATAGTGTAATATTGGTTGCAGGAGTAGAACTTTAAATTATGATTTTTAAAATTCACAGTGCCTCCATGGCTTCTGCTTACAATGAAAAACTCTATAATGCAAATTGATCTTTATTTGGTCTCTGTCTGAGCTTCAAATGATGTGCGTGTGTGTGTGTGCGTGTGCGCACACATGTGTGTATTTGCGTGTGTGTGTGTGGCATTTTCTTTATGGTCTAAGACTTTCTTTTATGTCTAACCTGGGTCAGTTTTTGAGGCAGGGAAACAGTATTTGAAATCCTATTAGTGAAGGAGTTGGATGCTTTTGGAAACATCAGCCATGTGCATAGCAATTGCTGCATCTGTTACATATTTTATCATTAATTTCTGGCGACTCATCAACACTAACGCCCTCCTCAGACACCTTCCAGCAGAGTGCCCGAAGCAGACGTCATGGACACCACCAGATCCCGTCCATCCCCACTGACCAGCCTCATGGCCTTAAGCCACTGCAGGCCAATGCAACCAGAAGGCCATGTCAAGGATTTTTGAGAAACAAACTTCTTTATTTTTTAAGAGAGAGCAAAGGAGAACTAGTTCCTCTTTTCCCTCTGACCATGAATGAGCTGGCGTGCCATGCCATCCCCATGATGACCAGTAGCTATCTGGCCTTGAGGAATGCTGAAACACATGGAGAAAGGCAGAGTCCATGGGACAGATGAGAAAGAGTTGGGAGCCAGTGACCAACAGCGTTGCTTCCTGGTTAAGGAAATACAGACCTATTTCTGTTCCTTGCAGCCCAAAACACCCTCTTTGATTCACTCAACCTTGGCAAACCACCTGGAAACACGAGCCCAATGTGCCCACATCATAGGCTTTTTGGGTGCAAGTCCCAGTATGGATAAAAGAGCTTGGGTGCCTTCTCCTGCCCAACAGTCCCTCAAGAGTGAACAGTGTGAAAAAAAAAAAAAAGAGTGAACAGTGTGTTTGGTTTTCAACAGATAGAACAATTCCTTATAAAATGGTCTGTGGATGGGTGTCCGGGCTCACGGCAAATAGCCTGCGTCCTGGATGGCATGTTGCTATTTTTATTCATGCAGATGAAACATGATTGGTTGTCTCATTATACAATTATGGTTATCATTTTATTTGGATTCCCTTGATTGGCACTGAACTAGACTTAAATTCGATGGCAGCCATATAAAATATTCAAATAGGATTAAGTTGTTTTAAAATATAGTGTTAAAATGTCTCTGGTATTTACTGACCCTGGCCCTGAGTGTATGCATATTGAAGAATCATTTTTTTTCATGGAGAAAGAGAGACAGAGAGTCAGAGGGAGCAGGGGAGGTGGGGAGAGGGAGGACCAGTACTCAAGGGTATCCCAGGAAAAGAGAGTCCTCCTCCAGCCTCTGGCTACAAGTTTCTAAGATTCAGATCAATTTGAACATCTCAATGATGTCCCATGTGATGACTCAGGAAGTTCTCTACAGAGGAGCAACCTTTGAAAGGATCAGAAGTTCACTTACCTTGAGTCTTCAAGTCTGGTTTCTAAGATTTCTGATATCCTGTAGGTTGGAAGCAGACTTGTATCAGATGGTTTCTGTTTCGAGAGAGTCAGGACAAGAGGCTGAGCTGCACCAGAATGTGGCATGTCTGACATTCAACCTCGAATGTTTCTTCAGCACGAGGAACTGAGCCTGTCCTTTGTAGGTAGAGTCCTTGTGGGAATGTGCCTCTCACAGCCCTTGTCTTGGCAAATTCAAGGCTCTACTGTCCTGATCATGACCTGTCTTTCCAGTGAACCTTGCCCCCATCAGGATGGTCCTGCCCCATCTCTGTCCTGTCTCCTCAGCCCAGGTCAAGCTCATTCTCCTGACTACCCAAACCTCACCTATTCAAAAAGGTACTCACAAGGTGCCATGGGAGACATACTGTCCTCTGTATGAAAGGGACTCTCATGGGTTTATCTTTATTCCACTGGGATATTCTTCTTTTAGTTCCCCTGGTATTAATACAAAACATGGTGGTCAGAGAGGGCAGACAGCATGTCCAAGATCGACATCAAGGAACAGACTTGGGGTTGGATTCTAGCTTGACCATATCTGTCTGGTATGACCCTGGGTGGGTCACTGTCCTAGACTTCTGCCGGTACATCCTTACTGAAACCATCCTCCTTCTCCTGGGCATGGTCCTCCCACCCCAGCAATATGGTTACCTATTTTTGCCCTGTGGGCAGCCCTAGGGCCCAAGTCCCACCCCCCAACCCCTGCCCATAGATAGAATCTATTTCAATCTGAATCCACATGAAAAGAATCACAATAGAAGATATTAGCAATCTGAACAAATGAAGTAATGAAAATGACTCTAATCTTGAGCTTGCATCTCTTGGAAAACATGGGAAATGACCCAATTCCATCCCCCCAGTGGCTCTCATGGTCCATGTTCTCTCTTCCCCAAGTTTCTGCAGAGCCTGTGTTTTGTAAAGTCAGCTCCATGAGAGAGGACATGGACATTCTGGAGCCTTGCTTTGGCTGCTCCCACTCTCTTCCCCTCTACTCTCTCCATTCATCCTTTCTTCGAAGGGTTCCTCCTTGTAAAGCCCTCTCCTGAGGTATCCCCTAGGTTTCTCAGTGTCTCTGGGCCTTACTTCCTCCCTGATTATTCGCCACCAAATCCAGAGCCCATCCAATGGAAGCAGACCTTGCCTTGCACTCCCTGCACTCCTGTGAATTGCTCTGTGGCCGTAAGCCTCATCTCGCTGTGGCAAACATGGCAGACCAAGTCCTGAACTACCGTAGGCTGTGGATGCTCAGGGGTCATTTGGGTCTGGAATGCGAAGAGGCCTCAGCAGGTATGAGGTGCAGAGCTGGTTGAACTTGCCTCCATGCCGGAAGGATGGGACAACTATCTTCATGGCAGGAGCCCTGAGGTCACATGCAGACACCTTTTACCTGTGTGCAATCCCATACCACAATTGATCCTTACTTTTTCATGTGTTAGAAGTGGCAAGAGAGGAAACCGATGGTTTCAGAAACATCACTTACTGAGCACGGACCTCACAGCTTTTCACACTTCTGCCCAGCATCTGGTTCAGAGAACACACTTCCAAAATACTCCTTGAATATCCGAGTGGATGCTTAATTCAGCTCCTGAAAAATATACATCATCTTCATGGCCATAATCATAAGACATGATTCCTACATCTGATAAACCAAAAGGGAAAGCCAGGTTATCTGTCACCCTTCTCTCCATCTGGCGATTACCAAGCTGGTTCACTTTCCCCTCCCTGGGATATGACAGCAGTAATCCATTCCCTGTCGGACCAGATCACTAAGAAATGCCATTCATAATCGTCCCCTCTATTGATTCTGGTCCGTGGGTATTGGCAGCTTAAAAAGATTATGTTTTAATTGGGGACCAGATAGATGGCGTTTTAAGGTTTTGAGTTTCACTCCATGCTGTGCAATGGATTATTTGAGAGGTCGCTCAACACCAGGAGGACAAAGATTAATGTGTTGTCCTTTTCTTTGGGTGACCCTGGGTGCAAATGTAGCTGAGGCTAAAGTGACTGAAAATCTTTTGCTATCACAGGGCTGAAAAGGTTGACTGTGAATTCATTAATGTTATCTTTGTTTAGGGTATAAAATCCACACATTAAACGATTTAAGTGGCACACACATTTTTTCCCCCAGGCTATGCCAAGCCTCAAGCACTTTGAGAAAAATTGGGGGTCTCCAGGCTGGGCTGGGGTGCCCCTACCTAGGAAGCATCAACATGGCCTCTCTGTCTATGGTTTGCAGCAGGAGGAAAGTGATAATAGATGCAAGCTGGAGACAAGATGGTTGGGAGGGTTAGGGAGTGTCTCTGCCCGGGGTTTCATAAAGCAGGAGCTCAAGAATGCAAACATCCCAGCCACTGGCTGTGGAGTGTTGATGAGGGGCCCAGCCCCAGCCCGGGTACTTGTGTACATTATTTCACATAATTGGTGTCGCAAGTGGCAACCTGTGTTGTCCTTGTGCTAGAAAGGAGAGAATTGAAGCCAGAGAGACTAAGCCTCTCGCTCAAGGTGATGCAGGCGGTGGTGGTGGAGTTTCCACCAAGGCTGGTCTTTCCCGGAAGCCTTGGGTTTGTCCTCATCTGCTCCGAAGCCCTGTGAGCGCCACCATCATGGTTTACACTGGCGTGGATGTTGGGGTAGGCATTGTCATCAGCCCCTGACTTAGTTTCCAGAACTGCCATGGTCAAGTGCTACCAACTGTGTGCCTTAACCAACAGACACTTACTGGCTCACAGTTATGAGACCACAAGTCTAAGATCAAAGGGGAGAGGGCTGGTTCCCTCCAACGGCTGTGTGGGAGAACGTGGGCCAGGTCTCTCCCCTGGTTTCCGGTGGTGTGCTGGTCATCATGGCGGTCCAGCCACCATGGTGGTCCTTGGCCTGTAGCTGGGTCATCCTAATCTCCACCTTCATCTTCCCATGGCATTCTCTTGGTGTGTGCATATCTTTGTTCCAATTTCCCCTTTCTTTAAGGAAGTCAGCCACACTGGATTGGGGTCCACCCTAATGATTGCATAGAAACTTGATGATTCGCAAAGACCCTATTCCTAAGTAAGGCCACACTCTGAGATACCAGGTGTTGGGACTTCAACATGACTTTTTGTGAGGGGCACATTTCAACCCCTAAAAATCATTGTCATTGCTGTTCAGTTAATAAAAAGTAAATCTGGTAAATCATTACATTTGTCTTCATCTACTCTGGCTGCTGTAACAAAATACCACAGACTTGGGGGTTCAAGCAGCAGGCATTTATTTCTCACACTTCTGGAGGCTAGAAGTCCATGATCAAGGATCTGGTTGATTTAGTTCATGGTGAGGGCCCTTTCTTGGCTTATAGATGTCTGCCTTCTCACTGTACACTTATATGTGGAGCTCCCTCTTCCTCTTCTTATAAGGACACTAATCCCATCACAAGGGTGTCATGCTCGGGACCTCATCTAAATATAATTACCTCTCAAAGGTCCCACTTTCAAATATCACATTAGAGATAAAGGCTTCAACCCATAAATTTTGGGGGTATACAAATATTCCGTCCATAGCAATCTCCTCTAAAGATTTACCTTTACCTTCCTAGAGAACCAGTTATACCAGTGTGATGAGATCAATTATTTGGCATGGAGTGTCCAAAAAACCAGGTAACTTTCCACCTAAGTTGATCACTTTTTAACCGACAGGCCTGACGCAGAATCACAGTCAGGGATGGTCCCCTCTTTGGCTGGCGCTTGGCTTCTCCCAAACTCTGTGGACATCTCTGAAGAACGGAGTCATCAATTTCCCACAATGTCATATGATGCTGAATAAAGAGTAAGCGCTCTAGGACCCTCCCAAAGGTCCAACATCAAGGGTACACACTGAGAATTTGTGGGTGACCTCAGTTTACAAAGCCATTCCCCTGACCTGCAACCGCTGCCATTCTATTTCTTTTCCCAAAGAGTTTTGCAAGACCTAGAGATGCACCAGCCTGGTTTACGTTTCTTGGTTCCCTGGGCTTTCTTGATATCCACTGAACCCTGCAAGATCTGGGAGGGTTTTCTCTGAATTCTCTCTTCACTCAGCACAGGCTGCTATGCCCTCATACAGCCTCTGACCGCTCCAACTTCCTGCTTACCATGGAACCTCACTGAACTCAAGATTGTCCTTGAGGCATGCAAGGTCATCAGGACCTCTCTGATGGCATCTGAGGAAGCCCGATTCGGTTATTTTTGGCAGATGGTCACTATCTTGTTTTGCTCTCCTGCCTCTCTCCACTGTACCCTCAGGGTCCTCTAAGACCCTCTTAGACCCCTCTCTATTCACCCCTTGGGGCAATCCAAGTACCACAGCATGCTACTTGAATACATTCATAGGAATATACTTTTGCATCTTCTGAAACATTCCATTGCAGTGATGGCTGCTTTGCCACTGTTAAATTTCTGTGGTGGATATAAGACCCACATAAAAATCAACAGAGAAGAAGGGGTGATAGAAGTTATTTTCCATAATGCAAACCTTGTGCTTCAGAAAACAGCTAAGCATAACAAGTTTTTTATTCATGATTATCTGTAGTCATGGTTTGTTTCTACCCTCACAGAGTTTATATGACATTTATATAATGTGCATAATATAATTATATATTTACATGAATTTCTCTTGTTTGTATTCATATATTTATGGTGAGCATTGCAATATGCATCCGATTAATTTAAAAATAACATTCATGGAAATCCTTTTGTGACGGGAGCTTTGTTAGACATTCAATGTTGGATTATTCCTGCCCTTTTTCCTGACTTCTAAGGGGCTGATAAGCTCCATTCATTTGGGGACTTGGAACCAAAAGGTTGCTTAGAGGCTCCTCAGTGCAGACTTTCATTCTGCAGACAGAGAAAGAACAAAAGTGGTTTGAATCATGGTCTGTTGGGAATCAGGCTTCATGGTCTCTAGTTCAGCCTTGATACCCACGTGTGCTCCTCCATGCCCAGCATTCGTGGGCAAGTGCATGTGCTAACAGCAGTCCTGATCCTCATGTCTGTCAAGGTGCCTCATTTCCCTTCGTGTTGCAGCATCAACTTTATGCTACGGACATCTTTCCAATCTAACCCATTGTTGGAGTCCAACTAGATCACCCTCATTGAAAGGAATTTATTAAGAGACCATTAACTGAGCTCTGAATCCTTCTACATTAGGAACCTTAGCACATTCCCTACCCACCCTCCTGCCCCAACTGCCAACTCCAGCTCTTATGTCAATCATTCAGATCTCTTGGTATTTTTGGAAGTTTCAGCTGCTAGGTATCCCTCTGGCATCATTCCTTTTTCTTTTTTTCTTTCTTTTTTAAATTATTGTTGTTTGTCAAGAATTTTGAAAAAGAAATGTGAAACTATTAAATACATCTAAAAGTGATGACACTGTTACAATCCCGCTATCACCATGTGGTGGTTTCCCATTGGTTCTTGCCTCTCCAGACGTATGTGTGTTTTCATTGCCTACGCCATCTTGAATTCTGTTATTTGCATGTAACCGTCTCCACTTTTCCATTTCTACATGTTTGTTTTTAATTATGGTAAAATGCATTCAACATAAAATTAATCATCTTCACCATTTTTGGGCGCCTGGGTGGCTCAGTGGGTTAAGCCGCTGCCTTCGGCTCGGGTCATGATCTCAGGGTCCTGGGATCGAGGTCCGCATCGGGCTCTCTGCTCAGCAGGGAGCCTGCTTCCTCCTCTCTCTCTGCCTGCCTCTCTGCCTGCTTGTGATCTCGCTCTGTCAAATAAATAAATAAAATCTTTAAAAAAAATTAATCATCTTCACCATTTTTATGTGTATGGTTCAGGGCCGTTGGGTACATTCATATGGTCGCGCGGTCACCAACACCGTCCATCTCCAGAGCTCTTTTCATCATGTAAAACCGAAACTCTGTGCCCATTAAATGCTAGATCCCCATTCCCCCGACTCCCCACGTTCCTCGGCAACCACCGTGCTATTTTCTGTGTCTGTGAATTTGACTACGCTTGGTGCCTCATATACATGAAATTGTACAATACTTGTCTCTTTGTGTCTGGTTGATTTCGCTTAGCATTAGGTTCTCAGGGTTCATGATGTTGGAACAGGTGTCAGAGTTTTCTTCATTTCTAAGGATGAATCATATTCCACCATATGAATGGATCATATTGTATCTACTCATCTGTCAATGAGTCCATCATTATTTCTAGTGAGTATGTGATATTGCATCACGCTATTGTAGTGTAACATGCTAAGGTTGTGTCATTTATTTTTTCCCACTTAAATCTATGTTATCTGCCTCATTCTCATTCCTTCAAACTTGGAATTAAGCTAAGTTTTCCCCTTCTTTCATTCTTTCAGCATCTACTATGTGCCAGTATCTATAAGGATTGGGAGAAGAGAATTGAATGAGATGTGGTTCTCACCCTTGAAGGGCCCACAGGCTAGAGGGGAAATGTATAAATTAACTGGGACGTATAATTCAGTTCCTGGAACACAGCAGGTAGTGTCCACCTTCCCTCTTATTGTCATTTTAAAACTTTCTTTTAGACTTCCAGTGGTGTTTCCTTCGAGGGCATAAACATTTAGTTTGTCTATAGCCAAGGGCATCAGCCTGCCTGATGTGATGCTGCCACCCTAGAGCTGTTAGGGTATTGGGAAGCTGGTGTGGATGGTGTAAAGCTGTGACTCTTGGCACACCTTTACAGGACAGCATGACCAAATCTAGACATGAACTGAACTCGTCATTCACACAAGATCATTTCCCGTTGCTGTTATTGTCTATGGCAGAGCAGTGACATGAGCCAGAACAATGACCCCTGCTTGATTACACTAATGCACCCCTTTTCATGGTCAAACCAAACCCACCCCAAGGGGCACACACTAAACCAGGCATTACTTTCCTTAGAGAATTATGTTATGCTAGCTGGAACCTGCTGACTCTTGCAGGGGCTTGCTGTGTGATGGGCTTTCCTTGGAAGGAATAGGTGATGGCATTCTGCTCAGAATCAAAGGTTATGCTCTTGTCTTCTTGAGCTGAGCTTTGGGTGTTTCAGTGGACTTTGTGCCAGTTCCAGGTATGAAGACTCTATCTAGTAAATGTCCACAGGAAGCTGGGTCAGATTAGGTTCTTTATTTCTTCTAGAGGGAGTAAAACTTTTCTTCCTTCACTCTGATATCAAAGGCAAAGTAAAGACCTTGAAAATGACACACGAGGCCCCTTGAGCAGCAGTGGAACTTTCGATGGAAGCAGAGCAAAGAGCACAGGTAGTGTCCATCTTTGGGTCAAAGTGCATTTTTCTCTCGTGATCTTTCCTCCAGCTTGGCTGGAGAATGAGTCTTGTTGGGGAGATGCCCTATTCATTGGAAGGTCAAACAGGGGCAAGGCCATGGGGAAGAATGGGTCAGTTGATTTGATTCTTTCTCTTTCTTCTCTCCCAGTGGAGGTTACAAGGTCCAAAAGGCCTGCCAGGGAACTGCAGGATCCTGTACAGGATTTTCCTGGCCTCTTTCTAGCCATTTATGTTCGGTGGCTGAGAAAGTTCCTTTAAGAGTACATGGGGTCCAGGATGTTCTCCAGGTGAGCATTTGAAGCTTAGAGCCATTGCTAGCAACAGAGAGTGTCCTATATCTTTTGCATCTCTATAAAAAGGATTGAAATTGAAATTGTATAGTGGGAACAAGCCTGATGAATGTAGGGCTATTTGCAGTCTTTAACGCTCCCGACCTGATCTGTAAGACTCACGTCCTCCTGCTTGGCCTTAAGCCTCCAATAGGCTGGGCAGAAGAATGAGAGAAGTTCAGCAGAGCTGGAGGGTCCTAATAGGCCAGGAAAGCCACCTTATTCAGGTTGCTGGAAGGAAGAAAGGAAAGAACCGGAAAGTCTGGGGAAGGCAGAAGAAGGATCATGTGCTCTGGGGTCTTGAGTAGAAATGGGAGGAGGAGAAAGCCTTGTAGGGCAGCTATGGGATTGGTTGAAGCCCGAGAGCAGGGTGAGGAGGAAATGATACTTTTAAGGTGATTTGCTACAGATCGTGACCTGAACTTCCTTCAGCATTCTTTAAGAGATTTTGGGAAAAAAATTTCCATACTGTTTTCCAGAGTGGCTGTGCCATTTTGCATTCCTGCCAACAGTGTAAGAGGGTTCCCATTTCTTGGTATCTTCATCTGTTGTTTCCTAAATTGTTAATTTTAGCTATTCTGACCAGTGTGAGGTAGTATCTTATTATGGTTTTGATTTGTATTTCCCTGATGCCAAGTGATGTGGAGAGCTACCCTACCACCCAGCAATTGCACTCCTAGGTATTTATCCAAATGATACAAACATAGTGATTCAGAGGGACACCTGCACCCCAATGTTTATGGCAGCAATGTCCACAATAGCCAAACAATGGAAAGAGCCCAGATGTCCATCCAGAGATGAATGGATAAAGAAGCTGTGGTGTGTATATACATAATGGAATACTACTCAGTCATCAAAAAGAATGAAACCTTGCCATTTGCAATGATGTAGATGGAGCTCGAGGGTATTATGCTAAGCCAAATAAATCAGTCGGAGAAAGACAAAAACCATATGATTTCACTCATAGGTAGAATTTAAGAAACAAAACAGATAAACATAGGGGAAGGGGAAAAAAAAGAAAATAAGTGAAAATAGAGAGACAGGCAAGTCATAAGAGATTATTAACTATAGGGAACAAATGGAGAGTTGCTAGAAGGGAGGTGGGTAGGGGGTTGGGGTAACTGGGTGATGGGCATTAAGGAGGGCACCAACGGGTGCTGTATGCGACTGATGAATCACTAGGTTCTAACCCCTGAAACAAATTTAAGTATATGTTAATTAAACTGAATTTACTTTTTCGATTTTATTTTATTTTATTTCTTTTCAGTGTTCCAGCATTCATTGTTTATGCACTACACCCAGTGCTCCATGTAATACGTGCCCTCCACAATACTCACCACCTGACTCACCCAACCTCCTACCCCCCTCTCCTCCAAAACCCTCAGTTTGTTTCTCAGAGTCCACAGTCTCTCATGGTTCTTCTCCGCCTCCAATTTCCCCCAACTCACTTCTCCTCTCCATCTCTCCATGTCCTCCGTGTTATTCCTTATGCTCCACAAGTAAGAGAAACCATATAATAATTGACTTTCTCTGCTTGACTTATTTCACTCAGCATAATCTCTCTAGTCCCATCCATGTTGATACAAAAGTTGGGTATTCGTCCTTTCTGATGGAGGCATAATACTCCATTGTATATATGGACCACATCTTCTTTATCCATTTATCCATTGAAGGGCATTTTGGTTCTTTCCACAGTTTGGTGACCATGGCCATTGCTGCTATGAACATTGGGGTGCAGATGCTCCTTCTTTTCACTATATCAGTATCTTTGGGGCAAATACCCAGTAGAGCAATTGCAGGGTCATAGGGAAGATCTATTTTTTAATTAAACTGAATTTAAATAAGAAATTAAAAAAAAAGATATTTTGGAAAGGAGATAAATTTGTTTTATCTATTTTTGGCTGTCAATCTGTTGTTTATTCACAGGCCATTCTGTGCAGAGACTGGACCTCTGGTCCCATTATATTTGGGTTTCAAGTTCAAGAGGCCACCATAGCCTGAAATACAATGATATCAATAGCTTTCCTTTGTCGTAGTGGACCAGAAGCTGATTTCTACTTTAATTCCCAAATGGCCACTTTGAGGTAGGTAAAATACGCATTTTGTATATGAAAAAAAAAAAAACCAAAAAAACAACAAAAAAAACAAAACCACAAAACAGTCTCAGAGAGGCTAAGTGACTAACCCAAGGTCACACAGCTTGGTCTTGGTGTGAGAGCTGAACTCTTACTGATCATCACCGCACTTGATAGTTGGATGGGGGAGTGGTCTTCCAGGAAGAGATTTGGGGTCCTTCTTTAGGAAACAGTGCCCAGAAGAATGTGGTTGAGAGAGGGCATCAGCGGCATGAGAACCAGGGGTTAAGGATCCCAGGGTCTTGGTTTGACTGATCAGCACACATGGCTTAGACTCTACCATCCTGGTCTGACCAGCCCACTCGGTCCCCTTCAGCCGGGCACTCCACCGCTTGCTCCACACTGCAGGGCTTCGAGGTTGCGCAGAGGAGGAGTGAGAGGGACGGAGGCAGAGGCTGGCTCTCTGAAGATCCGCAGCTGGAATTTACAAATTAATCTTTTTAGCCTGTGAAGTCTTTGAGACGTGGATGTCCCTGGGAAGGTTTACACATTCATACCTGTGACCGCTAGTCTAACGGCTCCTCTCAGGGGCCTTCCACTGCAGATTCACGGAGCCTTATTCACAAAGAATGGCAACGGCACCGATTAAAGGTCTTCCACGTGCTGCTCGAACCCTCTCGGGTAACAGGCGGGGGACATCGTGGGGGCAGGAACCTGGAGACCGACCCAGTCCTACATGATAAAGCCTCCCTTTGTGTTCTAACAAAGGGCCTGGCAAACTGTTCACCTCTGAGGGCAGCTTATAGATCGAGTTGCAGATAAGAAGACTGAGGTTCAGCGAGGAGACGCGTGGGACCAAGGCCACGCTGCGTGTTCCGGTGGAGGCAACAGTAGCGTCTGAACTGCTGGCTGCCCACATAGACTGGGCCAGGGAAGCGCCATGTCTTTTAGGGGATAAGCCACATCCACTTTTACTTCTCTCTTTCGCTCTCTCTCTCTCTCTTTTTTTTTTGCATTTCAACTTAACTCTTATTTGGCTACTGAAAAATTGAAAAATTTTCTGGTGTCAGAACTAGGTTATAAACTCTCAGGGGACAGAGCCATGGTTTCCGCTCTCATGTCTCAGCACAGGAAGGTCAAGAATGTCCGTAGTAGGAAGGCTATACCCACCTGTGGACTGTCTTGACTCAGATCCTGGCTTCCCCGCACAAGGGTCCTGGGAGCAAGCTTAGCCTGCTTAAATAAACCTCCACTTGGTCATCTGGAGAATAGCCTCTCCTTTGTATGGTTTTGTAGGGAATTCATGAAACATCCAGGACGCGGTCACCTCATAAACATGCAATAAAAATTAGCTACTCTTCTTTTTGCTGGCAATCTTAATCTTCTAATCTCCCCAGAAGATTTCCAATTTTAAAATGGGAAAATGAGAATTGTATTCTGTATTCAGAATACAATACAGAATACAATTTCTTTCTTTCTTTCTTTCTTTCATTTAAAGATGATTCATTGTCCATATCGCCTCATCTTACTAAACTTAGATGCGGTCAATTAATAAAGATCTGTTATCAACGTCTTCTTAGTCCTGCCTTTAGGTTAGGCATAGCCTCCAATGAGCTTGTTCGCCTACCTTCTTTGGCTGCTTTCAATAATTTCACAGGTAAGCTTCCACCTGTGCCAGGGGCTGGGCTGGGCATGGCTCTCAGAGATGGAGAAGAGCTGATCTGTCCACACCCACTCCTGCGACGGCGGTGGTGAGGCTCACCGAGCTGGGCTGTCTAGCAGGGGAGAGTGATCATATAGTCCCTTTTTACTCAGACCCCAAGTACCAGACCTAATGCTACAGGAACTGTTTCAGAACATGGGTAGAGGAGGGTTTGACACATATTTCCTCCCCACCCCAGGAAGAACCGAGGCGAGTCACTGTGTGAGTGTAAGGCGTACCATGTGATGGTTCGATTTGCTTATATTGTGAAACTGTTACCACATACTGTTTTTTACGAGGCCAAGGTCTGGTGTGTTTAAAAACACGATTTGCTATTGTGAAGCATTTTCTCTCTTACCTACGCTGTTCCTAGCCCCAGAGGGAAAGGAGCGTGTCAAGACACAAGTAACAGAGTGGGAGGTGGTGGCTGTGGTCTGTGTGGGGGCCACCGTCTCCTCCCACAGGCCCTGTGACGGGCAGGCAACAACAGAGAGCCTGGGAGCACACAGGGAAAAGAGGGCCTCCCTAGGGCCCTGCAAAACTTTCTCGCTTTCCTCTAAGAGCTGGAGGAGGAGAGGGGATGTGAGGTATGCGGCTATTTTTCATAATATACGGAACAAAAATGAAAATAAGCAACAATGTAAAGCTTCCACTTTGAGCCACTGTATTCTGAGCCCTTTCCCCTTTCTCCCAGTTATTTCTTACAACAGACCTCTAAACTTGACCCTGTCATTGTGCCCAGTTCACAGATGAGGAAATGAAGCTTGGAGAGCCTGAAGTGATTGAAGCTTGGGAGAGGTAGACCTGGGATTTGAATCCTAGCATTCTGGCTCCAGAGCCGGCAGGCTGCACCTCCCCCAGGACCCCCAGCTGGGTGTTTCTGGCTGGGGTGCAGGCCCATTGGACCTCAGCTGACGGTTGGGGCTCTTGTCGCAGAGCGGCCTGTGTCAGATGGGAGGGGTTCTCCAAGCCCATTTGCTGAAACGAAAGAACACGGCGCAGCTCCTCCTTCATCTTACAGGTGGACACAAAAAATTCTTATTTCATTTCCTTTTGAGTGTTGCCTTTGCTGAGGGAAGGAAGGAAAGCCCCTGGACACTGTCTGTGGTGGGAGAAGGGACATAGCAGGGAGAGTCTACATCACTGGTCTGGAGATCTCCCTGCTCCCCAAGGAGTATGCGAAGTCTTCACACAAGTGACATTTGAATTCCCAACCCTCTTCCAAAACCACGGTGAACTGTAGAAGGCTCAGTCCCTGCCTTTGTGACAGCTGGTGACAGATTTTTAGATGTGAATTTTCACACATGGCAGATAAAATACAGACTCAGGTTATAAATATAGGTCATAGGACAGAGGTTACAGACCAAGAGCTAAGTGACTGCATCAGATCAGAAGCACTTAATTGTTTCTAGAGATGAAAAAGGGCAGTGTGGCCAGATGATATTCCGAGAAGCAGGGCTTAGGGTTTGAAGTGATGAATAGGAGTTTGCCAAGCAGAGAATGGCACAGGAGAGATGCCCTCCAGGTTGGCAGAATGGCCTGAGCTGATGCTGCATTGTGAATGCACTAAGATTCTCCTTCGTTATAGTCATCTTTCCTTTCTTTTTAATCACATACTTTAATAAAACATCCTATGGAAGTTAAGACGAGCTCACTGAAACCCAAAATATTTCTTTCCTTTAGTTCCCTATGCAGTCCTTGAAACAGAGACTCTTTTTAGAAACACAAAGAAGCCAATTTTAATCGAGTTAGAAATTTTCAGCTACAGATGGGGAATGGAGATTGCAAAGCAGAAAGTGAAATTTAAACAAATCGGGCATCTTCAGCACCGCCTTTTCCCCAAATTGAGGCCACATCATGTGTGACTCTTGAGAGCTTCCTATAATGCCCAAGGCTGAGGTGCATGTTTGCTGGGCAGGTGGATGGACCCGAAGCCCTGTGGTTTCAACAGAGTTTCAGGGGATTTAGGTCCTTGGTCCTGCTTACTGGATTCCCTGGGGCGTGGTGTGAAGGGAGGGTTGTGACGGACAATGGCCTGTGAACTTAGTAACAGGTTTGCCTACAGCACTTTCCAGAACATTCCCTAGGCTTGGGGGAAGAAACCCTACTTTTACTATCGACAATTGTGAGTGGCATTTCTGTCACTACTGTTCAGCTAGCTTACAGAATCCAGTTTCTGTGCTAGATTCTACCAGCCAGTCTGGTAGATGCCCTGTGTGTCTATCTATCCTTCCACAGCACTGAGTGGAGGGTACTAGAAGGCCAATGGCAAGGATTTTATAGGTACCTTCCCAGGTGATGAGGGAAGGGGCTATTGGTAGGAGGGAGGACCGTCCTGAGTCCCCCCATGCGGATTTCCAGTTTTGACTGGAACCCTGCATCTTCTGGAAAAACTGGAAACCTGAGGTGGAGGCTCTGGTTGCCCCTGGTTACTTGGCAGGTGTCCAGGCCGGCCTGAAAGTTCGTTCACGCCAAATGATCTTGGCATCTCTCTGTGTTTGCACTAGGACTGCCAAATCCCTTCGGTGCTTGATTATCACGTCAACCCCTGGGCATCCGATGGCCTCGGTCTCTCGCGGAGCCGGAGGATGAGCACGAGAGGCCGGGCTCAGCATCGCCCGTTCTCTGGATGTGCCGCCACGTCGACATCCCCCGGAACTAACAAAAGGGTCCTCATCTGACCTCCCAAAGCACAGCCGGATGAGTGTGGGTCCAAGCAGGCTTGGGAGTTCCGTGTGACGGCTCAGAATGGAGCTGCAGAAATCTCATTACTGCGGTCGCGTCCCTCATGCAGGACCTTCCATCAGTTCAGCCACAGGTTGGATCGCCATCTGTCTCCTCGGCCGGGAGAGGTCTGCTGGAGCCCTGCCCAGGCTGGGGCTGGGCCCGGGGAGTGACGAGCCCACCCACAACAAATAACGCCCCAAGCTCAAAGCCCTGGTCCCAAATGTGGGAGCGTGTTGGCTTTGGTACAGAAGGAGGTAGATGTTGAGACGATCCAAGATGCCTCCTACGCACCACAGGCTCCTGGTGCCTGGAAAGAGGGAATGCCTGTGCCTCTCAGTGCCCCTCAGCATGGCTTCTCCTGGCTTTCCCCCACAGCTACGCTGCTCACATGGCCTCTGTGCTTTAATCCACTTTCATGGTACTTTTTCAAAGTTGCATTAGGTCATGCAGGCTTTCTGCTAGATATTTGGAAAACAGAGACAATCACAAAAAGAAAAATAGAATTATCTGGTGATCTCAGCTAATATTTTGATATAAATAGATATGTGAAAGACACATGTAATTTTTCAAAGATTTATGCTATTGCATATGCTGTTTTATAGGCTTTAAATGAATATATCTCAGACATTTTCCCATGAAAATAATTTGTCATTGATAAAATGATGTTAATGGCTGCATAGGATTCCACACTGTAGGTGTCTGTAGCTTGCCATCCATTCTATGTCATGCGCAATGGATCTGACTCCATAATTCACCATTATGTTACTCCACCACAGACATCATCAAATAGACATTGTTGGTTACATTTCTGAATATTTCTAATATGATATAATCCTTGAAGATAATTATTTTCAGGGGAAGAGTATGATTGTATTAGTTTTCTATGGCTGCTGTAACAAATTAGCATATATTTGGTTCCTTAACACAAATTTATTGTTATAGTTTGGGAGGTTGAGTGTCTCAAATGGGTCTTGTTGGGCTAAAACCCAATGTATGGCAGGGCTGTGCTCCTTCTCGAGGTGCTAGGACAGAATTCCTATTTTTCTTCCAGTTTCTAGAAGCTGCCTACATTCTTGGCTCATGGCTGCTCCTCTACCTTAAAACCCAGCAGAGGCTGGTCCAGTTCTCACACCACAATACTCTGATGCTGACCCTCTGCCTCCTGCTTCCTGATCACATTGGGCCCACCACATAGGCCAACCCAGGATAATCTCTTTATTTTTTTTTAAAGATCTTATTTACTTATTTTAGAGAGAGAAAGAGAAGGAGGGAGGCAGAGGGAGAGAAAACAGCAGACTCTGTGCTGATCCCAGGACCCCGAGATGACAACCTGAAAGAAATCAAGAATTGGACACTTAATGGACTGAACCACCCAGGTGCCCCAGGATAATCCTTCTGTTTTTAAAGTCAGCTGGTCAGCAGGGCGCGCGGGTGGCTCAGTCGATTAAGTGTGTGCCTTCGGCTCACGTCATGATCTCAGGGTCCTGGGATGTAGCCCCGTAACGGCCTCCCTGCTCACTGGGGAGTCTGTTTTTCCCTCTCCCTCTGCCCCTCCCCTTGCTTGTGCTCTCTTTCCCTCTGCTCTCTCTCTCTCTCTCTCTTTCAGATAAATAAATAAATAAATAAATAATCTTGTCAGCAACCTTAATTCCATCTGCTGCCTTAGTTCCCTTTGGCCATATAGCATATTCCCAGGTTCTGTCTGGGGTTTGGATGTAAAGCACCTTTGGGAGGTAATCATTCTGTTTCCCACAAACATGAACGCAAAAATCGAGGTTTTAGTAAAAATTGGCCTCCCAAATTGATGTGACTATTTACACTCTATTCACCATTTACATTTCAGCACTACACCAACCTGGGCACTACCATACAAAAACAAATTGTTGCGCGTTTGAAAATCTGAAACCTGGTATCTCGTTGTGTTACTCTTATTCCTTTGATTACATGATATGTCGATTTTCCTCCCCCCAAGATTACTTATTGCTTTGATTTCTTCTTTCATAAATTGCCTGTTCATGTCATTTGCTCATTTTCCTATGGGCTGTGGGGGTGGGGAGGACATCATCTTTATATTTATTTATAGAAGCTCTTTTTACATTGAAGCTACCAACTCTTTGTGTCTGTCAAGATTTCATCCTGGTTAGAGACTTATTCTTTTTTTTTTTTTTTTTAAAGATTTTATTTATTAATTTATTTGACAGAGAGAGAGAGAGAGATCACAAGTAGGCAGAGAGGCAGGCAGAGAGAGAGGAGGAAGCAGGCTCCCAGCTGAGCAGAGAGCCCGATGCAGGGCTCGATCCCAGGACCCTGAGATCATGACCTGAGCCGAAGGCAGCGGCTTAACCCACTGAGCCACCCAGGTGCCCCGAGACTTATTCTTTTATCTCATTCTTGTACTTGATGTCCAGAATCTCAAAAATTTTCTGTGTAGATCATCTAGCTATCTTTTCTCATGGCTTCTTCCTTAGTTTGACAGATATTAGTGGTAAATAAGACTTTTCTTGTCCCTGGTTACATCAATATTTACCAAGGTCTTTTTTTTAAGCTTCTTTTTCTACGTTTAACTTTTCAACTCATTCTAGAATTTATTTCAGTATCGTGCAAAGTTAAGTACCATCCCACTTGCCCCTTTCCCAATTACTCTCCTTGTGAGCCTCTTGATGTTCTTCCTTCCAGAGCACATGATTTGGGTATGTAGCCTTGTAATTTTTTTTTTAATCACAAAATTGAGGTTTCTCCTGCCAAGATCTTACTGTCATCTTAGCACAGACTTCCTCCTGGGTTCTGGGGCCAAGCAGTGTAACCCACACAATGGAAATCCAGCAAGGCTGGATCCAGCAAGGCCTAGAAGAGGACAATGACGACCCCTTGTCTAGCACTGTGGGGCCGCAGGCCGCTGTGGAACCAGGCAGCTATTTTTGGAAGCTGCCCATTGCTTGTCTCCAGTCCCTACCCTCGTTGGGACAGTTAGGGGAGTGAAACTTCTCTTTGTGGGCATGTCCCTGGGTGATCTTGGAGGACACTTTCTGCCTGGCAGGAACAATGCAGGCATAATAGTGGGACCTGGTTCCCACGCTTACTGCTGCTGGTACTCACGGTGGCCACTCTGCTTTCATTCCGGGTGATGCAGAGTAAAGGAAGGAGGACGAGGACCACAGCAGGCCCAGCCACCGCCCAGCACCCCTGACCCTGCATGGACCTAGAGGTCCCCACCTCACCCCGGGGCTACTTCCCCCCAGTGCTCCCACCCACTGCTGGACAAGAATCTTTGTCAAAGTCTCTGGCTTCTCTCCTTCACTCCTTCACTCATCTCTTCTGTGCATTTTTCAGAGGGATCGCTTGGAGGGAAAGATGAAAAAGATCTCTCTCTCCGACCTCATGGAACTTTGAAGAATTTAGAGGTGGATATAGACCCTAAAAAAACAACAACAAGCTGAAAAAAGCAAGGGACCCTTGTGAGAAATGTGTGGGAGGATTCAGGCGGGATGATGGAGGGGATGCGATGGGATGTGAAGCTGGGGCGTGGCGGGAACCTTCTCCAGGTAGCGGGTCCAGGAAGGCCTCTTTCCTTGTTGTTCTGCTCCTGCCCAGCTGGTGTCCAGTGGCGAGCGAAGGGCACAGAGTCTCTCAAACACAGTCGGCTCTTTCCTGTCTGGCCTCTGCCTGGACAGTCTTCCCCAGGGTCCATGCGGAGTAGGGTCTGATGGGCCATTGTGCAGGGGACCCTCCCGTCTCCCCGCACCCACACGCACCCACTCTTCGGCCCAGCACCTGCTTATTCTGGAGATCGTACCTCACCACGTTCTCTCTCCTGGCTCTTCTGTATGGGGTTATGTTTACCCACTAGGCATAGAAGATCCTGTGTGGGCCGGGGCTGGGCCTGTCTTGTTTACCACGGGAACCCTGGCAACTAGCACAGTGCCCCCCTGTCGGAGATGCTCAGTACATGTTTGTTGAACGGAGGGAGAGACAGAGACACGGAGAGGGAGGGAGGTGTGACTGGCAGAGCTCGCTTTTGTCTGTGAGGAGAGCATGGACCTTTGGAATCCTGGCTCTGCCCTTTCAGCCGCATGACTCTGGAAAACTCCTCCCCCTGGATGAGAGTCAGTTTTCTCATCTGTGAAAGGGGGATAAGTTTCCCGCATGACCACTCCCAAGAGGACCGCCGTCAGCTCTAGGCCCTGGTCCTGCTTTGGCTTCAACAGGAGATGCCAGGGACATGGCCGGTGGCATTTGCTGCCTGTGGAAGCCGTTCCTGAGAGCCCAGGACTCTGCTCAGAGACCATCTGCACACAGCCATGAAGGGGAGGCCATTTACAGAACATGGAGGAGGATCGGTCTCCTTCCAACAGGCCTCCTGGCCCCTCGTCAGACCTGTGTGCAGAGCTGTGAGCTTGACCATTAGGCACTTGGCCAAGCCCACTTCCCGGGTGGGTCCCGGTCTCCGAACAACTCACTAGGAATTGGCTAATAAGCAACCAGACACTCAGATGTCTGCTGCCTGAGGCTCTGGGGGAACCAGGTCACAGTCTAGCTGCAGGGGGACCCTGGGTTGGTCCATCTGCCCGCTGGAGACCCCCTTACTCTGGAAACTTCTACACAGCAGTTCTGGGTCCTCTCTCTGTCTAGTGAGGAATACAGCCTCATCCAGGCTCTTCCTGGTGGATCACTTACCCTTTTAAAAATTGAGAGGGGGACGAGGGGGGCAGTAAAGTTGGGGAGAGGGAGACAGGGAGTTGGGGGGACATGAGGCAGGAAGCCAGGGCTGGAGCAGCTCATGTATATTGCTGCATATTTTCTGGCATCTTAGGTCATTTTGTCTGGCTCGATGCGGAGTGTTCCCCGAGTCATGTAGGCCCAGGCTGAATCTAATTGGATCCAACAGCCTGGTCTCGAGGGTTCTACACTTTGTCCACTGGAGGTCCTTGGGCAGGTGGCTCTCAGCTTCCTGCGTAGACTCAGACAATGACCGAATCTCAGGGTTTCAAGTGACCTTGTAAGTCATCAGCAGGATTTTCCTCCACCGCACCTGGTACTTAAAGATGAGTCACAAGCACACCCCAACTGCTTTTGATCTCCTCTGGCAATGGGGCACTCACTACCCCTTCAAACAGCTCATTTGACAAAGATGGTTTATCAGTCCGCTTGGAAGATTCTTCTTTACTTAGAACCAGAATCTCTCCCCGAAACGTCACCCATTTGGGTCCTTTCTCTCCCAGGCTCCCAATTCCTTGCTCCCTCAGCTTGTTTTGCCGAGGTGCCAGGATCCCCACCTGGCTCCTTTCCCATGGCATCCCAGGGGGCTGCCGCATCCGTTGGGATGGGCTTGTCTGGGCTGCAGCCAACCTGGAAACCTCAGTGTTGGGCAAGAACCAAGGCTGACATCTCGCTCATGCTACCCAGCCATGGGGGGTGGGGGGGCTTTCACCTCGGGGCTCAGCCTGACCCAGACTTTACCAGTTCTTATGACAAAGGGAAAAGAAGACACAGTGGAATGGTGTGATGCCTCTAGGATCTTCTGTTCAGAAGCAGCTGATGCCAATTCTGCCTGCATTTTATTGATCAAAGCAAGTCACCCTGCCATGCCTGAAATCAGCAGGATAGGGAACATGTGATCTTCTGTCATCTTCTTTAACAGTAAGAGTCCCAGAGCTGAGAGCCTCCCTCCAGGTAAAGATCTTTGCAGCATAGGGTGGAGCTGAACTGTTTCCTTCCTCTTTCTAGTTCTGGTACCCCCTGTGAGCATCTGGGAAGCCTCATCACTGTTGTTCCCACAGATGCAACCGAAGGTCCCAGTATATCATGTCCTTTGCTGGACCTCGTTTCCTCATCCTCCACCCTGCCATCCCCGATCTCCCATGTCAGGCCTTACCTTGAGTATGACTTCCTCTGAGAAGCCCTCCTGGCTTCTCTGACACTTGAGTCCTGCTCTCACTTAGTGACAAGCCCCCTGCACGTCTTCCAGGACTTAGCACACGTCTAACTCAGCCCCTGCCCCTCGTTCTGGCCAGAGTGAACAGTCCTGATGAATGGCCATGGTACCCATCAGCTCGGTGCTGTGCCCCAAGATCTAGTATGAGCCTTAATGCTGTGGAAGCATCCAAGACATTTTGGTGGACTGATCGGATGACAAAAACAGAACTCTTCTTTATAGGTACACTTTTCCTATAATTTTTTTTTTTTAAACCAAAGCAGGTAATTCAAATTTTTGTCCCTAAACCCTGATACACTCTTAGGTTTGGTTTTCCTTCTGTGTATTTCAATCCCCTACACTAGAAATCACACAGGCTTTGCAAGATGGGAAGTACAGCGTGCATGTGTGGGCACACTCAAACACACACACCACATACACGCACACTCCTCTGCCTGCCCGCAAAGTCTCTTCCTGGATTTTTCTTTTACTGTATGCAAAACTCCCCTGTGCATTTCTTTTATGAATTGGGCCCTTCTGTTTTATAGCCAGCACTATTTGCACTTACTGCAAAGCCATATTATGGCCACAGATTCTCTTTTTTATAGTCTTGGAACATGGGTCCCCGGAGGAAGTCGCTTCACAGAGGAATGGCCAGTGAACTGGGCTCAGGTGCTGGAGAAACACTCTTCTCAAAAGTGCATCAACTTCTGTTCTTACCTACTGTCATCCTTCACCTTAACAAGCACACCCAAAAAAAAGTCCTCTGGTTTCTACGGCTTGTTAGGTCTATCATCTTTTTAATTAATAGTGTTTTTACGAAGCCGTCTGAACTGTGTCATTTCCATTATCAGAAACGCATTGCCATTAATGAATAATTTTCATTTCTGATCCCTGGTATCATGCTAGTTGATCTCCTGTTTCCGTGCCTTCGAATGATAGCATCGTTTTCTGCCCACGATCAAATTTAATTTGGACTCTGATTATATTATGCTGTTGCGACTGAAGTGTCAATTTTTGTCAGGCAATTAGGAGCTATAACCTGTGAAGTTAAGTTTGATAGGCATTGTAATTGGATTGTTACAGTAATAGCCTGGAACGTTCCTTTTCCTCCTGCTTCTTTGATTCTTGATGCATACTCCCATCACGAGAACAAAGACATTTGGTTATTATACAACCTTAGGATGCTTGAGACAACAAGATTGCAAGAGGAAGTTTTTGCACAGGAGTGTGCTTCCGTCTGAGTCCAAGTGTGGGACGTGGAAAGTTTGCTGGATGGAAAAATCAGAACAAAGAGAAAGTGTTGCAGAGAGCCCCGTGGAAGGAAAAGTTACAGGTCTTAGAAGTTAGCTTCAGGATTCCTGACAAGTTGCAAAGAAGCCCAGACAGCTTAGCACCATCCGCCTCTCTCTCCTTCCTACCCCCTCCGTCCCCTCTCCCTCCTTCCCCTCCTCCTCCCTTCCCTTCTTTCTCCCTCCCTCCTTTTTTCCCTTGCTCTCCTTGCCCTCTCTGTCCCCCACTCTTTCTCTCCTTCCTCTCTCCCTCTCTCCCTTTCCCTCCCCTCCCACTTTTCTTCTTTTCCTCTTTTTTCCCTCCCTGTTTCCCTTCCTCTTCTTTCTCTCTCTTCCTTCTTCCCCCTTCTTCTCTCACTTACTCTTTCTTCTCCCCTCCTTCCTGCCTCCCTCTCCCTTCTCTCCTGTCCCTCATTCCTACAATCTCTTCTCCCCGCCGAGCTAAGGCTAAATACTTTATATGTTCCCATGAAGAAGACAAGCCCTCTGTGCTCCTGGAGTTCATGGCTAATCATGGAAAAAATGAAGACAGATAAGGGCAGAATGATGTGAGCAGGTTCTTAATGAGAACGCTGGGTGCATTAGAAAAGCCTAGATCTTGCCAGAGAAGGGAGCTCTGCGGCCAGGGAGGAGAAGTGTCGTCCAGCCAGTGAGAATGATATGTGGGTGCTGGGGGCAGGGGGGGGATCTGCAGGGGGAAGTTCAGTCTACAATGCCCCACCAGGGCTGGCAGGAGCTGAAGCTGGAAGGGGGTGGGCCAGATGACAAGGGAGGTGGGTCTGGGTTCCTTCTGGAGCCCATGGGGATGCAAAGGCTGGTGTTGTGATCATACCTACTTTGGAGAGTGGCCGGCATGGCTTCAATAGCATCTCTACCCATCCTGTACCATGGTCCCCTAAAACTCCTTTGCCTCCCAGCAATCAGACTGCTTTTTATGAATGTGAATCTGGACCGTGAATGCGCTCACTGGTTACAGCCCTTCCGTGGCACCCTTGCTCTTAGAATGAACACCTAACTCTTGCTCACACTCTGCAGAAGGCTGACTAGACTGGTGGTCACTGTCCAAACCAGGAAACTTTAGCACAGGAGGGCTTATTACTAATTCCACTTCAGGTGGCATTGAGGATGGCCCCAGGCAAGGCAGGAGGTAGGGTCACAAACCCATAAGACCCACTGGGCATGGCCTGGCTCTGATGTCCTTTCCTAGGCTCTTCTCAAGTTCTGGCCCCTCCTGGGCTCAGCATGCCAACTCCAATGACCTTTGTAATTCCTCCCCCTCCTCCAAGCTCATTCTTGCCACAGGGCCTTTGCACAGGTTGTTTCCTCTGTCTGAACCATGGCTCCGTTGCCACCACTCATGCCCAAGCTCTCTTGCCACTAACTTCCAAAGGGGTCATATAGTGGAAGGCACCAGAAGGAGATAGGTGGGCAGGAGGGAGAGGTTAGATATTTCTTCCTCCTCCTTCCATTTCGCACCTGGCAAGAACTCTCCTCCACAGCTTGGCTCACAACTGGTGTCTTCTCCTATACAGGCTACCTCCATTCTTCTGGCTTTGCCCCTTCTGTCCTAGGGGTGCTAATAGCCCCCTGAGGTTGCTTCTCTGTGAGTGATCTGCACCTTTCCTCCTGTGTTCCCTTTATACCCTTGCCTTTGTGAGGAATCTCTTCATTTGCATCACCAGTGGTGAATTCTGTTTCCTGCAAGGACCCTGACTGCTGCACTACCTTGTTTGCTCACCTGTCCTTCCTTCCTCCCTCCTTCCTTCCTTTTTTTCTTCACTCCCTCCCTCCTCCCCCTTCCTTTCTCTTCTTCCCTCCTCCCTCCTTCCCTCCCTTCCTTTTTCCCTTCTGTCTTCTTCCCTTCTTCCCTCCCTCCTTCTTTCCTTCCTTCCATCCTTTCTTCTTTTGACACATATTCATAAAGCATATTCAGAACTCCTACCCTGTGCCAGGCACTGTTCTAGTTACTGCAACAAAATCAGCGAACAAGCAGAGAAATTCCTGCCTCATGGACATTCTGTGGCAGTGGAAGAAGACAGGTAACTAACAAACAGATATGCTTATAATATACAGGGGTCCTGAGACGGTGGGGGAAACTTAAGTAGGGTAAAGAGAATCCTGAGTGTGGAGTATGTTTTTGGAGGTGGTATTTATGAGGGGCTACTCCGATGCAGTGACGTGTGACTAGAGCTCAGAGGACATGAGGCCGCATGCCACGCGGATATATGGAGGCTGGACATTCCATAGAGCTGCAGAGGGAACGCCAAGTGCAAAGGCTGAGGTAGATGTTGCCTCCATGTGTTCAAGAACAGCCGAGAAGCCAGAGTGTCTGGGGCAAAGAGGATAAAGGGCAGAGAGAGGGGTGGATGGTGGTGAGTTGAGGGACGAGATTGTGGCCGTCTTGAGGCTGTTGCAATGATTCGGCGTTACCTCTGAGACAGGAGGGTAGGTAGGAGATGAATGACATCGTCTAGTTGCTGAATGACATCAGTGTGCTGGGAGAGCGTAGAGGTGGGACCCTGAGGCCGTCATGGCTGCGGCCCCAAGGGGACTGAGGATGATGGCAAGAAGTAAAGCCGCAGCAGAAGAGAAGGGGTGAGGGGTCAGACTCTGCATCGATCTGGAAAGCAGAGCGAAAACCTTCGCTGAGCAATTGGACATGGAACGTGGGGGAGAAGGTGAGACACTAGGAAGATGCTACCACGGCTTTTGCCTTTAGACCTGCCACCTGTTAAGATCAGACGCCTGGACGTGTCTCTGTATCGTTTTATTTGTTGGGGGGACAGAGACGCCCGCATCCAAGGCTGCAGCACTCGACAAGGTCAGGGGGTGAAAGAATGTTCAATAAGGAAAAAGTGGGTCCCAAGACCGTTTGATGTAGCTTGAGTGCAGTGGGTTTGGGAACAACATACGGTGATATTTCTGCCCTAAAGACTCCAGTTGTTTTACCGGTTTCACCATCAACTGCGGCTCTTATCAAAGTCTACATCATTTATTATTTATTTCCTGCTATCATCATGCGTACCCAGGATCTAACACAAATACTCAATTACTGAGTGTGTGAATGAATGAATGAGTGAATGAACCAATAATTGAATGAGTGGATCAGTGAATGAATGAGGTACATCTTGACTTTCCCATGTCATCGTAAACACATTAAGGGCCATGGAGAAGTCACGTTCTAGGAGCTTGCCCCCAGGGCCACATGACATAGTGAGCGGAGAGATCGAATACAAAGTCCCATCCCTGCGACTTCCAAGCTCCGTCACCAGGAGCAAGGCCCGTCACCTCTCTGGGCTTCTATCTCTCTGTAGACGGCAAAGGGTCAAGTGAGACCCCATGTTTCCATCCTTCTTTCTGCCCCCGTCCCCGCCCTCAGTGTCAGATGGGTCTGGGCACAGCCTCGCAGTCCATTCATAATAATGATACTACAATAACAAGGTCTCAGGTTTTAATTAATAATTTATATTCCCCAAAGCTCTTTTGTCCATGTCGGTGGCTAGTGATGACCCAGTGATGGGGTCATGTGGAGAACCTCTCTGACCCTCCATGGCAGTATATACCTCCCTGTGTGTCACTGGTCACTCTCTCCCCAAATGAGACCTCTGTGGGGACCCACGCATCCCCTCCATGGCTGGCAAGTCCCATGGGGGTAGAGACAGTCCACTCTTGCATCCGGCTCCAGCTGGGCATGCAGCAGCTGAGTAATGCCCAGGAGGGGACAAGAGAGGCTGGGGCCATGTCCGGAACCCTGTGGGGCGCGGGCCAACAGGGGACTTAGGGGAGGGTGATAGCGGAGGTGAAGCAAGCTGATCAAGACGGCTCTGGGTCTGAACACTGGCCCGAGAGAGGAGGACACTGGGGTCTACGAGTGATGAGGTGACCTGCCTCAAAGCACAGGGACAGGCAAAGCCAGGACTGCAGTCTCTGTCTCCTCACCATGCTTGTTCCGCTCACTGGAAAGTGCTTTAATGACAGAGCTGGGGGGCAACTCCTGAGGCTGGGGCTCCCATCTTGCAGCCTCAGGTGGTCCCGTGCAGCACACCCAGCTTCCCCACTGGCTCAGCCCAGCTGGGACCCAGCTGGTTAAGCACGCCCACCCACCAGCCGCCAACTAGCCTCATTTCTGGAAGATGTTATGATGGCGCCCAGTGCTTTGGCTTCCTGTGGGCCTGACTCTTCTAACCCAGGTCAAGTCTCCTGCAGATGGCCTCCCACAGGCTTGGTGCCCCGTAATGGTGAATGGGTCTTCTGCCTGTTCCTACTGCTGCCCCTCCATTCTGGCTTCCATCACTGCAGATTGGGGCCGGGCCCACCTCTCTGGGCCTCAGTGTCCCCATCCGGTTGCTGAGGCTGCCTCCGGACCGCCAGTCAGCGCCTGCCCCACGGTGGTACCTCTTCCGGCTGGGCCTCGGCAAGGGGCCACCCGCAGTATCAGGACCACCTTCGGTCCCTGACACGAGCTTCTCGAAGTCTGGCTTCAAGCTCTTAATGGCGGTGGATTAAAAGTGCCGGGGCAGTGAGGCGGTGACCTCTGGGAAGCTGACCAGGCTGTAGGACTGGGACTGGACGCCAGATAAGGAGCTGCCCTTGAACCAGGAGTGGCCACGGTGGTTGAATGAATGAGGTTGGTTGGGTGGACGGTGGCCAGAGGCTTGAGTTGTGATTCCACTCTGCACTCACCACAGGACCTGGCACTGTCTGACCTCAGTTTTTCTCATCTGTAAAGTGGAGAGATAACAGTGCGCCCCCATTTATGTGCCAGGAGCGGAGGTGATATAACCAAGGCCGTACCCATCAGTGAGCGCTGTAGCCCTGGCCTGGTCCGGACTTAGCTCCTTCCTCTCTCCCTTGCTTCCCCAGTGACACATGTCTCACTCTGCAGGTGCTGGGGACACACCCACTGAATACCCAGGGTTGCAGGCAGGGGATCCCTGCTGGACCACCATAGCAGGCTGAATTAAGAGCAGGGGCCACATTCATTCATTCTATCACCAACTGAGTGCAAGGTGGATCAGGGAAGGCTTCCCAGGGGAGGTGACCCAGGAGTAGGGTCTTGGTGGTAAGGGAAGGGAAAGCAATCCTTCTGATTCAGGAACGCGCGGCATCAGAGAACCCGGGCAGAGCTGGGCACGA
This sequence comes from Neogale vison, assembly GCF_020171115.1. Classification (NCBI taxonomy): domain Eukaryota; kingdom Metazoa; phylum Chordata; class Mammalia; order Carnivora; family Mustelidae; genus Neogale; species Neogale vison. The sequence goes on along the minus strand of NC_058103.1, from coordinate 8,081,541 downwards.
GAGAGGGGATGGTCGTTGGAGTTGGCCTGCTTGGTTTAAGCCAGGATGGGCAAACCACAGCTTGGGGTCGAATCCAGCCGGTGGCTCGCAAGCAAAGACTGGTTTTTACGATGAACATTGGCAATTGATTTGAGGATAAGAGAAACTCACTTTGAATGCCACTGAAATAAGATGTTATCTCAAAAAAAAGTAAATTCTTCTCATGCAGAGAACTGTATTACCAAAAAAAAAAAAAAAAGAGTCTCAATTATTATCCTTTTATTTTACCAATAAAAATCTTTCCTTCTCTTATTCCATAAGTGCTTACATGGTGTCTTTGACTTTGCCTCTTGGCCTGCAAAGCCTCACAGTTTTATACTCTCTGGCCTTTTGCAAAAGACACATACCGATTGATCCCTGTCTTAAATCCGGGGCCGAGCCTGAACATTTATATTTGCCAACTGCCTACTCTGTGCTAGGGGATGTGCCAGCACTTTGCGTACGCTGTTATCTTTTTAATCTTGACCCTTGTGGGAACAGGTGCTGTAGAACGCCCCTGGCCCCTGACCATGAACTAGCTGAGGGAACAGAAGGGTCAAAGGTACAGCCTGTATAAACACAATCCCTGGCCCCTACCCCCGACCACACACATGGTCTTGGCCTTGCCCGGCATCTGGGGCATCTGGCCCTGATTCCGCTGCTCCCCGCTGGCCTGGAGGAGGAGGATCCCCAGCTTTGCTAGAATGGGGAGCTCTGGGTCACACGACGGAGGCCTGTCATGCAGCTCGCACAGGATAGGACCAAGGTGGTATAAATTTTCGTGAACTTAATGGAAAAGGCAAAAATGTGCACATTAAGAAAACAAATCCACGTTCTCGGCGTGCCTCTAGACGGACGCGGGCCTCGGCGCTGATAGCCATCTTTATTAACTTTCCGTCATGCTTGATCTGCAGCAACAATTATCATAGCCCGGCGATCGATACCTCATTAATGGCAAGCTTTTGAGCAGGACCCGCAAACCTGCCTCTTTCCGAAAGGCGTTCTTCTTTTCCTGGGTTTCCATGCTTGTGCAAAGAGAAACACTGTGCGTTTGCTTCCAACAAACAAACAAATAAGCAAAACCCTCCAGAGTTGGGGAATCTCATTCCAGGGGTCAGCCGCTGACATTTTGCCCACCCAATGCCTTGATCCTGCCCCCCACACAGCCTGCTGAAGGGACATGCTTAGAAGAATCCCATTTTTCTCTGATGTCAGAGATGTTTTAGCCAGCTGGGGGCAGAATTACATTCTGGAAATTATAGGGGATGAGGGGAAGAAAAAAAAAGTGAAAATTACAAATACAGTAGTCTTCGGAGTCTGATCCTCACTATTAATGCATTATAAAACAACTTAAAAAATCCTATCAGGAGAAGTGATGTTTGAAGCCACGTTATATTTTAAAAAGTGTCAGGACATAGGCGAGTTTATATTTGACAAGCAATTTAAATATTTCAATATATTTTATATCTTTAAAAAAATTGCCATGATCAAAAACCTAGATGAAACTCTTTCATTTGGTACCTGGGTAGGAAAACATTGAGTTACAAATCTTTTTGACAATGTGGATTCTGGGTGTTACATAACCATTTTTAATCTTCTGAAATATTTCATTGCCTGGGAAAGCAAATCAGGGACGGGGTATTGTGTGCTTTTAAATTCATTTGTCTTAACACCCTTTCACTTTCTTGTTCTGCTTTGATGGTCTGATTACTTCTCTACATAAATATAAGCCAGAATTCATTCTGAGTATAAGCCTTATCTCTTTCCTCAGTGGTGATAGGGGATGCGGAGGGCCTTTTTTTTTTCTCCCCCTGTGCTTCAAAGTGAATTTAGTAGTGGATGGTGTCTGCCGTTGCAGAAAAGCCCATTTATTTATCCCTATAATCAGGACGCCACAGACAACAGAGCCCGGGGCTTCCTCATTTCAGGTTCAGAAGGAGCCAAGATTTACTGAGCACCTACTATGAGTCAGGGACCCGGCTAGATGTGGCCCTCCAGGAGGAACCGCTTGCCCACCTTCACTCACTTAATCTTGTAGGCTTCTTTCACTGGGAGTTCCAATGACCTTGCCCCTCTGCGCTCAGAGAGGGGGAAGAAAGCGGATTCTGGGCTGTCTGAATCCAGTTCCTCCTTGCAGGGACCTCGTGGGACAGCAAGAGTGGGAGTGGGGAGGGCAGCTCAGTCCGGCCTCGGGGCGGGGGGAGTTGGGGGCTCTGGAGAGAGGGAGGTGGGTCCATGACATTTCCCTATGCCTCCTGTCATTTCTTGGGCTCATCTCCAGGCTGGTGATGGGGTGGGGTGAGCTACAGCCCATGCTTCCTTGGTTTCTGGGTCATTCTCCCTGCCGTGGAAAACCTTTCCTCCTGACATTATAGCTCTTCCCAGATTCCTTTTGTCAGTTTCTTCCCTTTATTTTTCCTCAGCACTGTCCATGAAACAGTCCTCTAAGCGAGGAGGCCCTCTTGCCCCGTGCTCCAGGATGGTAAAGGGACAAGAAAGCCCCCAGAAGGATCCAAGGTCCGTGGAAGGCTTACCTTGCGAATGGGTCCTCAGGGGGCACCTTAGCCAGGAAATGTCCTGAGTTGGTCCCGAGTTGGTTATTGTTGAGCTGGAGATGGAAAGACACCCCGTGGATAGAAAGCCAAGCCTTCTAGTCAAGGTGGCATACTGGGAAGCAGAAATGTTCCACATGGAGACAGCTCAAATGGTAGTGTGGCCAGATTTGGCAAATAAAAATATAGGCCGCCAGTTAAATTTGAATTTCAGATACACATAGATAAGGTGGGATTTGGGACAGGTGCTAAAAAGAAAATTATTTGTCATGCCTCCGGACTTCAAACTTAACTGGGCCTCGTGCATTTTTCCCATTCCTCTATCAGAAAGGTGTGTCCTGCGTCACTGTTTTCCATCGGAGCTTGGCTCTCTTCAGGGGCGAAGGAGCTAGGCCACCTTGCATATTGATTTATTAGTTTTTATTTTAATTGGAAGGTAGGGCTTGGAGGCTTTCATGCCCTCCCCCAGGAAATCCATCAGCACCCCATCCCCCAGCATGATTCAGCTTCAAAATCCCTTGAAACACCCCCCCCCCCACCGTCCACACAGATGGCCATTGAGTTCCACCATGTAGGAATTCAGGAGCCTCTCTGGCTTTAATCAAAGGTGTTTCAGGGAGTCTCCCTTGGACCAGTGAATACCCATTTGTATAAGGCAGCTGGCAAAGCCACGGGACTGTCCCCCAAGCTGTAGTGGAATTATCTTTGTAAAAGGCCACATCGATAATGTCATCCTTGCACTTACCAACCCTTGCCAGGAGGTTTCATTTCAGTCCTTAGAAAGGACTCAGCTGGCAAGCTCTTGCTTGTCCTTTAGGAATGCCCTTTCTTCTTGTAAGGTTCTTCCTTTCCCAGTCCACTCCACTGCACCCTGTCCTGCTAGCCCAGGACTCGCATGCTCCCTGTGTGCCTTCAGAGAATTCTGGAAATTTCCCCTCCCAGCCGCTGTTGCCCCGTGGTTTAAGTTCATGTCTGGCACATCTGCTTCTCTTGCTGGACTCTCAGCTCCTTGAGGGCACAAGATCTGAGATCTGGCCCATCCATCACTGTGTCCTGGTGCCTGGCAGAGGCTGGTCCAGAGCAGGTGCTCAGGACGGGTTGACCAGATCCCTGGTGGAGTGAATGAGCAAAATAGTGGATGCATCACGCAAGAATGAGTTACAGCGAGTTTTCCATAATTTTGTAAAACTGTTATGATATAATATAGGTGCAAAATTCAGGAGAATGGCTTTTATGCAAAAATATATACACAAAATTCCTGAGTGAAAGAAATAAGCTCATATGCAAAAGCAAGGAGGACAAGCCACACTATTCCATGCACGAGGCCAAAGACAACAAGGTGAAAGCAGGCAGCAGCTGTGGCCCTTTGCAAGATGTCTGAACCAGTCAGGTTCAACTGCTGAGGCTGTGGGGCTAACCTCTATGGTGGTCCTGCATGTTCTCAGTGGTGCCCATGACCTTTTTCCTGTAGGAGCTGCTCTAGTTCGGGTGGGTGCCAAGTGCACAACATCAGAATAGCTGATGGAGTGTCGGAGGGGCCACGTACAAGAATTGTTTCAATTTTCTGGCTGCTGCATCTCCCTGCCCTCTGTACTTACACTTCCCTTCCTTTGGGAGAAATTCTGGATTCTGTGTTGACTCAGTTCTGTGTGACCACTTCCCTCTGGCACCTCCCCTCCAAGCTCAAAGCAAGGCATCCAGATCCTTCTCTCACCAGCTGGGTGATACAGCCAGAGGAAGGCCCATGACCTTGGCTCAGTCCTTCTGGCCAACCCCTAGAGGCAGCTTTTGCCCGGTTATGGCTACTGGGGGGCTGTGCATGGCTGCTGTTGCTGTGTCTGCCCCTGGGGTCCCCCCATGCTTGGTCCTCTACCCGCCATCAGATTTGCCTACTCACAACATTCTGCCGGTAAGTTCTCTCTGCCTTTGGGCAGAAATCAGCCAGAGTAAGTTTTTTAAAAAACCAGAACCCAGAGGAAGATATAGGTTACTTGGTTAAGCAGTCAGTCAATGTTTTATCTATCTGGGAACCTTATATGCACCCAATTATATGACTGGGTCTGGGGAACCGCCTCCTTCCTCTTCCAGAAGCCCAAGGTACTGCCCCCAACCCAGGGCTTACCCCCTGTTGTGGACTGATTGTTTGTGTCCTTCCAAATTCCTATGCAGAGCTCCTAATCCCCAGTGTGATGGCATTAGGAGATAGGATGTTTGGGAGGTGGTTAGGGATAGAGGAGACCATGCGGGTGGGGTCCCACGATGGGATTAGTGCCCTTAAGAGAAGAGGAAGAGATATCAGAGCTTCTCCCTGCCCCAGGAGGACACAAAGAGCCATGTACAAACCAGAAGAAGAGTTCTCACTGGGAACTGAATCTGCAGTTTTTAAATCATGAAAGCACAAGAAGGGGGGTCTGAAGACACACCTGAGTCAGTGTGTAACTGTCAGGTGGTGATAAGAACAGTGCTTCATTTACTGAGCACCTGCTATGTGGCAGGAGGGCGCCCCACAGAGTGCCCATTGAATTCTATCTTGGCTCTGTCCCAACCAACCTAACGGCACTTCGTCTTCATCTCCACATCACCAAAACCATGGTGTCCCTGCCCAGAAAATGCACTGATGCCATCACAATGCCATGAAGTGTGAAATTGCGATGGGCTGGTGGAGTCCTTACCGAGTCAGGAGCTCAGGGAGCCCAGCTGTGTTCATTTGATTGCACTGCAGGTCACTTAGGCCCTAAATGGACAGTTGGCCAACTCCTAATTGGTAGCTGATGAAATTATCTTGTTAGGAAGATATATGGCTATCCTAGTGGTGGGAAAACAACCCCAATGTTGAACAATGTAATTATATGTGGGTTAGATTCAATATTAAGTCACCCTGTGAGCATGAAAAGTGTATATTTTGGCTCCTGGACTATTTCTCTCCAAGGACTTGGTTGCTGGACACAGATATCTGATACGGGAAGGCAGACACCCCACCAAGGTGGTTACGCGTCTTGAGGAGGAGGGCTGGACTGAGCTCAGCACCTTGGGTCCTTTTTAAACACGGAGGATTCACTTATTGGTTTCTGGCACAACGAGTCCTGCCCTGTGGCTGGAGGACACATACATGGAATTCGGATGTTCTTTGCAGGAAGAGACGGAGATGGATCTAGGGTCAGTCCTCTTTCTGTAGAGGAGTAAAGATGGCAGAGAGAAGGCTGGGACACTCATGCCCAAGGTCCAACGATGAGGTGGAATTGGACCACGCAGGCTTCTGGACACGTCCTGCAAGTGCATCCCTGTCCACAGTCACAGCCAATGACTGTGACAGGCATTGGGACAGGCCCACGTTGACCCTTGAGAGTGCGAAACCCTTTCACACTCCAGTGTCTGTGCTCACTTCTGCTCACCAACCATCAACTGGGCCATGCGATGCCCCTCTGAAGTTTCTTTTTCCTCCTGTGGTCTGTTCCCCACCTTCCCAGGGCCTGGAAGAAAACCTAAAATTTAATAGCCCTTACCCACTGTTAGTGGAGGGATGAATAAATGCAGGATAAAAACTGGTCATCCCAAGAACTCCATACATTGACCACCCTCCCTTCCTCCTGCACCTTGTTTTCACTGTCATGTCTCTTAGCTCTTGTGCAAGGTTGTGAAGAGCCATTGAATGCTTTTTCTGCCAAACATCTAATTCAGGATTTAGAACAAGGAAAGTGTCTGTCTCCCTCGGGGACCTGGCATCATTCATTGCTTTTTTGGATAATCCAAGCCATAAGATTGAGTTTCCTTCTTTGCTTTGGCCACTAGGAAACTCAGGGTCTGGTTCTAAATCAGTCCCAGCAACTGTACTGATCTATGCTTGTTAAAGCCACATTTGAAAATTTCTATTCCTATTTTATTAATTTTATTTCATGTTGGCTGTGTAAGCTTTCTCAAATTCTTTTTTTTTTTTTTTAATGAAAGATGCGGGGTATAAATACGTCTGGTGAGGATATTTTAAAAATAACTTTGTGGAAGAATAACAGTCTGTGCTATTTCAGGATTCATAATCTAGGTTATAGGTTATCTGAGCTTCTGGGGTTATCTGATTATCAACAATGGGGAGACTAAGTCTTTGTATCTGAGATGATTTTGCCCCCTCCCTGCCCTGACTGTGCAGCCAGGCCTCTGCCCTTTCAGGTCTCCCCATCCAGCCTGCAGGCTCTTTGATGCAATTCCATGCCTTCTGGCTCCTCACCCCCGAGCTCCACAGCCACTCCACTGAATGGACCTGCCACATCCCTGCAGCTTTCAAGAATTCTTGAATGCTTACAAGAGGTGGGAAGGGAAGGAAAGGAAATAAAGTAAAAACCCCAACACAGGTTGTTAACATTTCTTGTTAATTTTGGTAGAATAACTGGTTTCTTATCATTCTATACATTCTATACTAGGTCCTTCTCAGTTTGGCTACAGATTAACTCTCTAGCCCCCCCTTTTTTTCTCCTTCCATCCCCCACATGTCAGTCATATCAGACTTCTCTCTAGTCTTCAAACATGGAATCCATTTTCCTTCATGGCTTGCCCAGGCCAACTCCTATTCATCCTTCAAAAGCCCAACACAATGACTTGTCTTTATGAGAAATTTTTCTTGATCTCCCCACACCTACATATTTGATCTCTCTCTCTCTCTTTTTAGTACTCCTGCAGAATCCATGTTTATATACACCTTCCTGGAATAGTGAAACCATCATATTGTGATGGATGACAGTTTTACCTAGAGGAGTAGATAAGAGTCCGGCTTGTTGTGCTTGAATCTCAGAACTGCCACTTGGTAGCCATGACTTTGGGCAAGGTACTTGGTGGCCCTATGCTTTAATTTCCTCTTCAGAGAAATGGGATAAGAGAAGTATCGCCCTCACAGGAGAAGTAGATAACGTTGTGCCAGGACAGTCCCTGGAATATAACAAGCTCTGTCAAGATTGGCTCTGTTTTTAAGCTTTTCTCTTTCCCTTGACTCTGTAGGCAAGGGTGTCCATTACACCAGATTCTCTCGCCTTTTCCCAAGGATGTGTAACTAGTAAATGATCATGAGGTAAACACTTGAATGAGAGAATTCGTTTAAGGAAAAGTATTATTTCTTCTTCCAGGGAAACTTGTTTATTTTAGGAAAAGGTTCTCATCCTTTCCTTCCAATGGCAACACACAGCCCCCATTTTACGCCTGGCTTGGGAGAAGCTTCCTTGGAGAGGAGGGAGTTGTGTAGACGTTTGGATGGGTATCTTCATCCTTTCTAGCCTCCCTCCTTACCTTTGGGGAAGGTGGTGGTGCAAGGCTCCAGCCTGGATTCAACTTATCAGCTCATCCCAAGGGAATTGCCTTTCAAACTAGCAAATCAGAAACCTCCAGTGGAGCTGGGCCCTCATCAGGGCAGCTGATGTCCTCGGGGCCTGTGGGGAGAATGAAGAGGACATGAGGAAATGACTTGTGGTTTAGTAACAAGGGATCTGGTTTTGGCTCCAAAACCTTCCCTTCCCTGACCAGCTTGCCTGGAGTTCCATTGGACCTGGGACCCTCAAGAACTTCAAGAACCCTCAAGAACCATCTGAGGAGGAGCATCACCCACCCAGCACTTACTGAGCTGAATGTCAGACCTCCCCAGGGAGGCCTGGTCCAGAGGTGGGATAGAAAGATGGGTAGCTCAATGGATAGCTACGACCCACTGTGAAAAATAGACACTCTAGGATATTCCCAGAGAGAGTCTTATGGTTGGAAAGAATGCTGGGAACCCAGAGCAGATAGCTGTGTCCCAGTGGTATGGAAGGCTTCCTGGAGGAGGTGATATCTATACCATTACCCAAAGGAGCGAATGGGAGTTGGCATGGTCAGATCAGAAAGGTTTCAGCAGGTGACTAAAGTAAGATTTAAAAATATCTTCCAAATGTTTGAGCTTCCGACTGTGTGAGTCCATGGAGACAGGCATCTGAACTTGGGTGTAGGTCAAAACCCTCTGAGGGTTGGGAAAGCTTTTATCAATTGATAACCTGGCACAGGCCCATCTGTGGCTGTTATTTTGCAATCTACATTATGTTAATGATAACATTAGGCTCACTCAGTGATCTGTAGCCCCTGAGGTTGCCCCCATCTACAACCACAATAAAAACAGCATTAATTCCTCTTAAATATTTTGTAAAACACTGGGGAAAAAAACATTTCTTCGAAATGGCATTTATTTACCAATCCCTGCAATCACATTGTAAACATATAACTTCCTTGGGCTGAAGAGTTTTTTCTGTATAATTCCCGATTATAAATTGTGATTTAAAACTATTGTGATAAGAAGCCCCACAACCACCAATAAAATTATGGTGTTTAGAAAGGTCCTAACTATGTATATTTCACAGCTGGAATAGATCTCTTTGGGGAGGGTCTCACCTCACTGGTGTTGGCAACGTACAATTGAATTAGTCAAAGTATAATAAAGAGTGGGGGAAATGTGGAGATATAAGGACTGAAAATAAAATAAAGATAATTTAATCATTAAAATTGGCACTGGTTTTAAGGACATTCATTGCTATGGAGATGTTAAAGCAGATTCCAGCTTGCATTTTAATGGTGAACTTAAATAAATCTGAGTCCTGGAGAGAAACTGCTAAGTGTATGGAATCTGAGCTAATCAGAGAAATCGCTCCGACTTGGAGTTAAAGCCTGGGAGTCGTTTGCAGGGAAGCTGAATAATCCAAGTCCTGTCTGGTTGTCTTGAATTTATTTTCAAGTTCCTTGATTTTTGGAGTCAAGTCCAAACTCTGTAACCAGACATCTGGGGCCCTCCACATTCAGGAGCCCACTTCTTTTCCAAATTCCCGTGGCCTAGACCACGCTGGCCCTCAAGCTCATGTGGCCTGTCCCAGCTCTCCCTTAGGGTTCATCTCAAAGATACCTCATCTCTTGGTAACCCCTGTGCTGTCCTTGGTGCCCTGTTTGGGGAGTGACACCATGCAGTGCCTCAGATCTCGGGCTCTAGAGTCTCACTGCTGGGGTTCAAATCCCTGTTCTGACAATTATGGAGACTCAGTTTCCTTATCTGTGTAATGGGGATAACCACAAAACCTGCCCTAGGGTAAATGCTTATATAAGTGTCAGTGACTTCTCTGTGCCTGGAAGCTACCGAGGGGTTACTGTGAATTACTGTCATCATTGGAGTCCCCTCCTGTCTGATCTCACATGGCCATGGATGGACATGGGCTCTCTCTCCACTGGAATTTATGTGCCTTGTGGAAGGAAAAGATGACTTCCTCATCTTTGCAAGTAGTAGATGTTCAATAAATGTGCTTAATTAATTAGTAGATTTCTGCCATCAGAAGCGTATTTATATTTGAGAAAAGAGGATGGATTCTGTCTATATAATAATAAATGACTAATTATGCTGTCTCTGGTGCCTTGCTGGTAACAGAGAGGACATTTGGTGTTCCCATGTGCCTGGCATGCAGCTAAGTGATTTCCACAGAGTTCTCTGAGATCAGAATTACCATCCTCAAAAGTCAGTTCATTAGTTAGAATAGTAGTAGATGCTGGAATCATAAAAAATCCTCAAGAAGATATTTTCAAATCATGTCACAGTTCAAGGTGGGTGTTTCTGTCCAGGACAGCTTCCTCCATATTGTGTTTTGGGGACTCAGGTTTCTTCTCCCTTGCAGGCACAGGAGGAGAGCGGGAGGAGAGGTGAGGTGCTGGAGAACGTGAACGTGACGTGAACATGAACATGGAGGTTGTAGCCCGGCCTCTTCCCAACACATCCCTTCCCAACTCCCCGTTTGGTGAGTGACATCATATCCGGGTTTGGAAATTGGCCAGAGTGGGAGTATTTATACCACAGCATTAGGCAAATGCTTCCATTTGTTTATGGTGAGGTCTTTTACTGATGCAATGTCAATTATGGTGACACAGGGACAATGGTTCCTGATAGAAGGGGCACATGAAACTTGGAGGGCAGCCGGCCATCTCTGCTGGGTATAATAATAACCCTGTTGCAGGGGTGAGGAAATGGGGGTGCAGACATGCTACCTTGCTTCCCACTCCCACCCCCAGGACTGCAAAACCAGTGAGCAATAAGCCAAGAAGGGCTTCTGACTCTCGCTCTCACCGCCCTGCCATCTGGCCTCGCAAACCCAGAACACTTACTTGCAGGATTATTAGCAATTCTATTTTTAATGTACACACGTGTTTGCCCTCCCCTGAAACTATTTCAGAGCGATAGGGGAAAAGAGAATGCTTTCTTTTTCTGCAACTAGGTTTAATTAGAATCGAAGCCACTTTATTTCCTCTTTTATCATTATTAAAAATAAATTTTTCTTCTTTGTCCGATGATTGTCAAAGGAAACGTTATTGAATAGGCTCCCGCAGCTATGAGCGTTGTTCTATAACTATTAAGGCCCAAACAGCATTTTTTTTTTCTCTTTCAGAAAATGTGGTGGCTGACTATTTTTTACTGAGTATTTTCCTAGTAAATCTCTCTGCTAAATTGGCCACTTTATTCATGATGATTTCTTCAAATATATCATTCTTGTGGCACAATATGAATAATGAAGAGGAATATTTTCAAACACATACAGGGCTCTGAATAAAACGAATGGGCGCAGCATTAAGCAAAGTCAATAGGGGCATGAGCAGCCCTTGTTAGCCTCATGCAGGCCGCAGAGCAGAAACCCTCCGTCCCTATAGGATGCTCCCCACCTTTGGTCTTGGTCCCAACACCCAGGGCTGTCAGGAGCATGCACATGAGGTTTGTTGGCTCCCTCAGCATCACCTTGTGCAGCCCTGCTCACCTGTGTCAGCCTCTGTTTGACAGGTAGGAGGGCGTCCCACTGAGACACCTGCCATGGGTGCCACCTGCCAGCTGCGAGACCCTCAGAAAACTAGCTCAGTCCTTGGAGCCTCTGTTTCCCCATCTTGAAAATGGGGATGACTAGGTTAGAGAAGCACTTATCTCACTACTTGGAAAGTATTCAAAACACTGCAGGTGGGGGGTTGTGTTCCAGGTCATGCCCATTACTGTTGTTACCACTGCGGTCGACCACATGTTGGTACCTGTGTGGCAAGCTTGGGAGTGTTATCACCTCAGATGGGGCAAATGGTTGTCCTGACTGATGATGTCTTACATTACTAACATCAGAAAATTCCGGGGAATTTTGGAAGTAAAACTATTTATTTCTTTTGGGGAAGAAATTTGTTTCCCCCATTCTCATCTCTCCAATGCCCTCCACACCTTATGTGCTTCACTGTTCCTGCCTGTGTAGTCTGGAGAGTGTGAGGCTCCCCCTTGGACAATGGAGGAAATGAACTTGGTCTGTGTCAAGGGTTAGGAACCTGGGACAGAGTGGTGGATGAGAGAGAGGCAGAGGCAGAAAGAAGAGTCTGGAATCCATTGCTACAATGCTGGACATGGTTATTACTGGTGGCTCCTTCCTTGTTGGTGCCAACCTCAAGTTAACTGTGGTTGGGGCTGAATTCTCAGGAGACCAACAATGCTGCCTCAGCGTCCACTTCGCAGGACAAGGGTCCACTTGGGCACCTCCCCTGTCCTGTCCCCAGCCCATCCAGCATGGCACTTGGGGACAGTGGATGTTTCTAGGTGAGGGAATTAATTTGGTGCCCTTATTGTCATACAGACATGGAACAAACATTTTTCAGACACCTACTATCTGCTGGGCACTATGCTCATTTCTCTAAACACTGTTTCATTTACTTGAAAATGTCCTTCTTAACCTTTACCTGATGTTATTTTATGTTGCACATTGATTTATTTGTATGTGATGTCTTTTCTCCCATCTCTCAGGACAGAGGCTCAGTCTGTTTACCACTGCATTCCTGGTGCCTAGAATGGCTTCTGGACCCAAACCGATACTCAATAAAAGTTCTTGAAAGAATGAATGAGTGGATGAATGAGTGTGTTCTCCACACTCTCTGACACATGGGCATTGGTCTGCATGTGATAGGGTTGAGGAACAGAGTTTCAAAGAGGATGAGCACAGCACAGCGGTTAACAGCCAAGACTTGGGGGTCTGACAGATCTGGCACGTTTTATTTTCTTGGGCTCATTTTCTCTCTCTGAGCCTCAGTTACCATATTTAAAAAATTGGGATCATAACAGACCTACCCCACGTGGTGGTTGTGAGGCTTACGCTACGTCAGAGGAAGGGCTTACCTTGGTGCCTGGTGTACACAGAGCATTCAATGAACTGCAGCCAGCATCATGAGCAAGAGGGAGTACTGGGTTGGGGGTTTCTCTGTCCTTGGCTCCTTTTCGTGCCATGAGCCAGGTTGCTCAATGGAGAGGCTGGGCTGTGTCCTGCAGATGCAGGGCACATGCTATCAGGTCGGTGGGCAGGAGAAAAAGTGATGGGGGAGATCAGGTATCAGGCTCAGCTCAGCTTTTGCTCCTCCTTGGTTCAGGACCATCTCTTCTCTGAGGGCTCCGTGTGATCTCAGGTATGTTAACTGAATACCTACTACAGGTCAAGCCTGGTTCTAGGTCACAGGGATGGATGAGGAACAGCTCTTGCTGTTGACTGTGCTCTCGGCCTTAAGTAGGAGACTAATGGGAAAGATAAATGAAGTGTATGAGCTTCTGGTGGCTGCTATAACAAATCAGCCCAAACCAAGAGGCTTAAAAACCACAGGGATTTAGGGTGCCTGGGTGGCTCAGTGGGTTAAGCCGCTGCCTTCGGCTCAGGTCATGATCTCAGGGTCCTGGGATCGAGCCCCGCATCGGGCTCTCTGCTCAGCAAGGAGTCTGCTTCCCTCTCTCTCTCTCTCTCTCTCTGCCTGCCTCTCTGCCTACTTGTGATCTCTGTCTGTCAAATAAATAAATAAAAATATTTTAAAAAAAGACATTAAAAAAAAAAACCACAGGGATTTATTATTTCACTGTACTGGCAGTCCCAAGTCCAAAGTGGGTGGGCAGGTCTGTGTTCCCTTCTGGAGACCTCCTGGGGACAATCTGTTTCCTTGTCTTTATCTGCTTCTGGAGGTACCTGCATTCCTTGGCTTGTGGGCCACCATCACTGCAACCTCTGCCTGCACTGTCACATCCTTTCTGCCACCCTCCTACCCCATGCTTACAGGACCACTGTATACCATCAGGCCTGCCTGGGTAATCCAGGATCACCTCTCTATCTCAGGATCTTAACGTTGTCACATCTGCAGAATCCCTTTGTCATATAAGGTGACATGGTCATGGGTTTTGAAGATTAGGATGTGAATAACTTTGAGGGGCATTATTGTGTTGATCACGATGACACAAGACAAGTGGACTGACAAGGGTTAAGGAGGGACCCCAGAGGTGGGGCACTTCATGGAGCTTGAGGGTCAGGCTTTCACCAACTGGAAAGGATGGGGTTGAACTAGCTTGTCCCCAGGTCCCAACCTTGACCACCCTGGGATCTACAAAAGCAACTGCAGTATCCCCTCCAGTATTCTGATTACACCAAAGCTGAGCTCTATTTGTGAAGTCAACATTTTTGCAAATTTTAAGCAGCAGGGACAAAGGGTCAACACCTAAGAAGTTCAGGCTCCCTTCATGAACACACTCTCCTATCTTCTTCCCGCGGTCTCTCCAATGTGCCCTACCACTGCGGGGCCATGGACACATGAACCAGGAACATTTCCTCAAACAACTCAGAGGAACTTTGACACTGGCTGAGGGGTTTTGGAAAAGGAATAGTTGCGACGGGGCTGAAGAGCAACCCTTCAGCCCCGGCACCCGCCACATGGATAATCTCCTTTTAAATCATGATTTTCTGAAGACCAAGCCTCCCGTGGTTGATTGTGTGATTCATCACAAGGAGAAACTAGTCACCCTGGATTACACACAGCTTCAGCTAAAACAGGAAGAACGTTCTCTGAGTCATCCCCAGAGCGGGTGGCAGAGCTCTGAGCTATGTGTGGACCCCGGAATGAGGGGGACCCTTGGACTCCTTCATTGGGTGGACTGAAGCTTCCTAAGGAGAATCTGCCTGTTTTCCTCCAGCCCTCCAAAGGAAGCACAAGGAAGACTCAAATATGGAAAAGTGTGTTCTGAGCTTGCCTCAAGCCTTGTTAGGTGATTGGCACTGGGGGGGGGCACCCCATTTCCTCTGGCAGGTTCTGGTGGGTTACAGAACAACATCCCTGGGACCATCGGCCCCCGTGCATCTGCCCATTGCATATTCACTTCTTATTTTTAGTTCCCAAACCTTGACATCTTAACTCCGTGTACTGTGGCTCGGGCGGCAGCCTGCCAAGCTTCCTGTGAAGTCCCCGCTGCTGAGCGTCCCCACCCTTTCTGCAGAGCGACTCAATCCAGAGCCGGATCATCCTGGAGGAAGACAGTGTGGGCGCTGAGGGGCGTGGGCTGTGATGGAGGTGGAAGCAGCCACCTGGAAAGCTAATTCAGCTACCACAGACATGCCGTTTCCTCTCCTTTGGGAAGTCATAGCTTCTCCATGTCTCCCAGTTGCAACACATGCACGTGCACACGTGTGCACCCCACAAACCCCTCAACAGAGCTTCTGCATCTGTGCAAAAGGCAGTATAGATGGTCCTATGTTGTGGTTTAGGGCATCCAGGACAATTTTCTTTCTTCTTTCCAATCTTGAAAAATGTTAAAAATTCTCCATAGCCTAAGGAAAACAAGGGCTCTAGAAAAGGAGCAGAAAGTCTCAAGAGAAAATGGAAGCTGGATGACAAGATGGCAGAGATGCAAAAATAGAGAGTTAAAGCAAGCAAACAATGTAAGGGGAGACACATGGGGTTTGATAATAAAGTCTACACCAATTTTAGGGTAGAAAATGGAAAACTGGCATAAAGAAATTTGAATTAGTGATGTGGAAGACAAAACCAGACTCCTAGAAAGAAGGAGCAAAGAAAAAAGAGAAACCAAAGTGAAGTTCAAGGTAAGTACCAATAATAAGAAAAAAATATATAGCACCTCCTAAGGAAGAAACCAGAACAGTAGAAATAGAAGATATAATAGAGATGTCTGGAGTAAACTTTCTCAACTTGAAAAATGAGCTAAAAATTCAGATTTCAGGAGATACAGTGACCTTCTTGTAAGACTTTGACATTGAGTGTTAAGGCCAAGAGAGGACAAGTGACTTCATCAGATTTCAAGATAGATCAAGTGGTATCCTCTTGCATTTTCTTATCTGCCCATGGGTCTTTGGACACACACGTATTTATGCATGTGGGTGCAGAAAGAGAAGGAGAGGATAGAAACAGTCAACCAGGGGAAAATTGGAGAACATATTTTCAAGAGTGGCAGCAGGTCCCATGGTTAAGAATTAGACTCTAGACCTGGCTTGGTTCCACCAGGCTCTACCACCAACCAACCAGGTAATTGTGAGCCAGTCACCTCACGTCTCTGAGACCTAAATTATAGATGAGTAATACCAGGAGCTTGGTTCTAACATTCTTGAGGGAATTCACTGAGATAAGGCACACACAGCTCCTAGGAGTGTGGCAGACACAGAGTAAGATCTCCTAAGGGGTTAGCTGCTATTCCTAATATTTTAAAACAGAGAGTGAGTGAGGTATGGAGACTGATGGGAATGGTCCTGGCTGCCTTAGGGAAGAAGACAAAGGCAAGCAAGGCACCAAGAGTTTTAGGAAAGTCATACACTGAATTCTATTTTGCAGGAAGACGTCTATGGGACAAGAGGATTAGTTGAGCATTTCTAGGGGTGGGCACAAATTCAGTATCTGGGCATCATGAGCCCTCAGTCAAGGGCCATCATCTCTTTAGTCTGAGATAGGCAACCACAAGGTGAAAGGCCCATTAGGTCTGTTACTTCCCTGCCTGTATGTCCCATAGAAATTTCAGGTGGGACAGAGGTGCAGTGGGTGAGGGGAACACCAGTCTGAGAAAGATGACATGATCTAGCCAGGTGGCCCCATGTCCTGCATCACACCTGTTGAAATACACAGTGAAAAGTCACTTTACATATTCACAAGCATTTTGAGCTGGAAAGAATATTTGTGATATTCCAAACCCACCCCCACAACCAAGAGGAGGGAAAAGGGATGCGGACAGTGGAAATGACTTTTAAGCTCACACGTCTCCTTAACAGCTGGAGGTTAGGACAGAGACAATCGTTTCATGTTCCTCGGAGTTTGTGTTAGAAAGCAAAGGACTTTTCCTTTCCTTTTCCTAATGCCCTCCATGTTATTCCTTATGCCCCACAAGTAAGTGAAACCATATAATAACTGACTCTCTCTGCTTGACTTATTTCACTGAGCGTAGTCTCCTCCAGTCCTGTCCAAGTTGATGCAAAAGTTGGGTATTCATCCTTTCTGATGGCTGAGTAGTACTCCATTGTATATTTGGACCGCATCTTCTTTATCCATTCATCTGGAGAAGGAAAAGAAAAGTGAATTGGGGGAAATCAGAGAGGGAGATGAAGCATGAGAGACTGTGGACTCTGAGAAACAAGCTGAGGGTTTTGGAAGGGAGGGGGATGTGGGGATGGGTGGACCTGGTGGTGGGTATTAAGGAGGGCATGTATTACATGGAACACTGGGTATTGTACATAAACAATAAATCTTGGAACACTGCATCAAAAACTAATGATGTATTTTATGGTGACTAACATAACACAATAAAAAAAAAGCAAAGAACTGGTGAACCTATGAATTCTTGCAGTCTTTCTGAAAGCCTTCTGGTGCAGACAGAGCAGAGATTACATATTCCTTTTTAAAGAAGGGAGGGGCATAGGGACTATTTCTCATAGCTAGTGAGTTGCAGCATTGGGACCTGAATCCAGATCTCAGGATGCCCAGACCTTTGTATCTTCTCTTAGAATATCACCTTTTTGGAATTTCAGAGAGAACATTGAGTGTGCTTTTCATTACGTTTCTATAACATTACTCTCCTATGATGAATCTTTAAAAAGGATAACCAAGAATGAATGAGTTGATTGATAAATGAGCAAATGGATGCACGAATGAATGAATGGATGAATTCTCAGAGAGATAAAATAAGTATTTCTCATTAAAATTTCAATTCAACTATTAAGCACAGGATCCCCTGGGTCCTCTCCTTCTAGCTGACCTAAAAGCAAGAAGGAAATGTTATTGCAGAGATCCTAAATTCTTCACATATGCTTGCCATTTATTCCATTCTCTGTAAGAGGGAGAATATCAAGAGAATATCAAGGGTGAGCCACGCAGGAATCTCCGCTCACCCCCCATCATTATTATAGAAGAATTTGGGGAATTATAGAATTTCTTTTTGTGAAGAATCAAAAAGAGGCTTCCTGCGGAAAGAAAGCAAGGGAGGCAGCTGACAGAGTCCCAGGAGCAGGGACTTGGGAGCCTCTAGTGTGATGCTCTGCAGAGTTGGCAGGATGGAAGGAAAGAATATGTATTTTACAGAACCTCGTACAAAGAGTGTATCAGTAGACATTGACTGGTGGATTTGTATCCCTCTGAACATTACAGTTGGAGCCCTTAGACTCGCAACTTTGGTCTTTATTTTGCAAAAGGGGCTTGAAGTCCATTGCTTATACTCCTGTTCTTCCTCTAGTGATCTTTTTTTTTTTTTTTAAGATTTTATTTATTTAAGAGAGAGACAGTGAGAGAGAGCATGAGCGAGGAGAAGGTCAGAGAGCGAAGCAGGCTCCCCATGGAGCTGGGAGCCTGATGTGGGACTCGATCGTGGGACTCCGGGATCATGACCTGAGCCGAAGGCAGTCGTCCAACCAACTGAGCCACCTAGGCGTCCCCTCTAATGATCTTTTGAGCACCTCCTCCTCCATGAAGCTTTCTCTGATAGCTTCCTACCATGTCCAGACCACTGATTCTCTGTGCCTACTTTGAATTCTGTACATTCTCAATCATCACAATGTTTTCCAGAGAGATCCATAAGAGTAATTTCAAGGCAAACAACTGAAAGTGACTCTCGATTTTTGTGGAAAGGGATTGATTTTAAGGGCATGGCACAGTCTAAAGTCAGAGAACAAAGGCTGAACTCCTGGGGTTTGAAAAGACAGGGCGTGGGAGTGCCCCCAAGGGCACAGGAGCCGGAACCAGCGCTGTTGGGATACATCAGTAGTGAGCACTGTCTTTCTTGCCCTCACTCTTCTCCATAGATTATCTGAGCTTGCTTGGGTCACTTGCCCTTTCCTTGGCCAGAAGATGGCAGAGCTTCTCAATGGACTTTCCCATCCAGAGCTTCCAAAGGAAACAGATTTGTTGTTTCTGGAACACGGGACAGGCTACCTGGGAGAAGTTCACCACAGCCCTCCACAGTGTCATTGTTGATGTACGTGACTTCCCTCGGTCCCTCTGCCCCGTGCAAGACTACCACCATCTTGAAAGGAGTAACTGTATCTTATGCAGATCTTCGATAAATGTAACTCAATGTCTGAACGGAGTCATGGCAATGTGGAAGCTATGGCCAAGGAGACAGTTGGTTGCTTCAACCAGAAGCAAATGCCCTTTCCAGTCGCCTTGGAGAGATGCTTTATTAACACAGGTCTGACACCCCCAAAAAGAATAAAAAAGAACAGCACCCAGCCAATAAGTGGAGATGCTGCATTGTGATAACCTAATGGAACACCTTTGTTTCCAGAACTCTGACGAGCAATGAGTACATGTTAGGTTTTCCAGAACTACCTGGGTTTGTTTTCCTTTCTTTTCTTTTTTTTTTTTTTTTCCTGCTGCTGAAAATTTATTTCTGGTCGTCATTAAAATTCTGCTCCTACCATTTGTAACAAATGAGAGGGAGCATTGGTTACAGTATGTGGAGTATATGTTTGTGAAAACGAGGGACGGATACCTTCCAACACTTTGGGATTTTATGAATGATTTACATCTGGTGCTAAAGTTCACAAATGAAACGTGGGAGAAGCAGATGCTTCATTTCTTGACTACATCATGCCTGCCCATACTGATGGGGAATTGAAAACAGCCAGGTCTCATAAATCAACAAAATCTATTTTTGTGCCTCTTGATCTCCATTCTGAACATCCATATAACACCCAAACAAATGTGGTGAAATTAGTTCCTCAAGAAGCCCTTTATGTTTAGTAACAGTGCGGACATGTTAATAAAAAGAAGAGAGAAATAAAAGTGGACTGATGTGGGGGGGAATTGCGGCAGGGTGGGGGTATAAGTGAGAAGAACCAGACCTCGGAGCAGGAATCGGCGATTTATGGAGCGTGGGGAAGGAAGTGTGGGACTGGGCAGGACAGACAGAGGAAGACCTGGGCTGGCAATGATTTGGAGAGAGGGTCTATTCCAGTAAAGGGAGGGATGCTGCATGGCAGCTTAAAAAGAATCAGCATCTGGAAATGGCCTGGAGTTGGTAATTGGAAAATCATGGAAAGATATGTGGAAAGAAGGCAAGAGTCTGATAGTCTGATACTTTTGTATTTTTCCCCTTTCTCCCTCCCCACTCCCTCCCTTCTTTCCTCCCTGTCTTCCTTCCCGCCTTCCTTCCTCTCTTCCTCTTTCCTTCCCTCCCTCCATTCTACCTTCCACGTGAAATATGGTTTTATGTAAAACATGGTGACCGTCTGAATGTCATATGAGATAGTGCAACCTTCTTCAGAAATATATGCTGGGCCAGGCCCTATGGAGTAATATTCTCATCTTGGAACACTGCCCCCCATACTCCCGCCCTGAGTCCAATCCCTTCAGCTTCTCCTCTGAGGATTATTAAAAAGTCTAGTCTGTGGCCCCAAATTTGCACTTTATCATCTTATATCTAATTATTCTATGACTTATTTAATCCATAGAGTTTCAACTCTCTCAAAGCCAGAGGTAGTATGTTAATTGCTTTGGGTGGGGTTGCAAAACCCAGCCCTGCACCAAGCAGGGGACCATGGTGTTGGCATCATTCAGCTGCATGCTACCAGCATTGTTTTTAGGTATCCAGCGTGAGAGAGGAAGTAGGACGAGGGGTTAGGATTGAAACCTATTCAGATGAGGTCCATCCCCGGAAAGGACTTCCCACTTAGTGGAAGGGCAGGGCGCCTGTAATGGATCTATAGCTAGCCTGTCTTGAGATTCAAAGTACAGTGGGAGCCAAAATAGGGAGTGAGCAAATGTTTCAAGGAAGCCCAAGGGGCTTCACAGAGGAGGTAATGTGTGCTGGTCCTGGAGGAAGATTTATTGGGGGGAGCATAGTAACTGGAAAGGCAGGAACAGACACAGGCCAAGAACAAATGCCTATTGCTTTCACATTTTTTTTCCCTCCCAGCCTGAAGAACTGCATTCATTATAACGAAGCAATGATTTTCTAAATTAATTGCCTTGGGAATGGTAAGAGTGGAGGTACAGCCTACACCGTTTCTAACTTCTATCCTGCAAGGAGCTTATGAATTCACAGTTTCTAGCTGGTTGACTTTTATAAATGAAGCAATAAACACAACAATATTAAATATGCATCTATAATATTTCTTCACATTTATTTCTATTTCCATCTCTCTCAAGTACCCACTGAATCCTTTGTTGAGTTTCTTCCCCTTTGTATTTGAGCTTCTATGTGCAAGAGACTTTTTGATTTACAGATTCCTCTACACTTGGTTTTATAAAAAAAAAAAAATGGGGAGAGGTGGAAAAAATAAACAAAACCCATTTTCAGCTCTCTAGTGAAGCCCTTGCTACATTTCTTTGAATGTGAGTGATTGGTTCATTTTGCAACCTCTATGTTGAAGAGATCACAGTCTTTTAAAAGGAGCCAGAGTGGGACACAATTTGTGTAATTTGCTACACATAATATTAACTATTGGATTAAAAAAATAAATGTAGCTACTATATTAACAGATGAAATTCGATATTGAAATTTAGCACCCAATTTTCCAACAATTCTCTAATATGTAGACCACATCCAATTTTTCTGAAAGAAAACCCCAGTTAAAAAAAAATATATATATATCATTTGCATTTTACTATAATTAGGTGACTCTTTTGTGGGGGTGTATTTCTAGATATACTGAATGCCCCAAACCCCTCTTCACTGAGGAAGTTACTAAAAGCAGAAAAAAGAGGTTCTATAGTCTCCCTTAGTTACCATTCTGTTCAAAATATGTCCCCACCTAATATAACTTGCTATGTGTCATAAAATACAAAGGAAAGTACTTTTCATGCCAAATATCAGAGAAGTGCTCTCTTTTCTATACGGCCCAAGTAGCAGAAATGATGTGTTCATTTTAAATTCCATTCATGTAGGTTCTAATAAAAGCTATTATAAAATACAATTGTGTAGAGACAAAAAGAGAGATAATATCACTATAGCTCAATATAAAATTTAAGTAATTAAGACATGAAAACTATTACACAATTTACTACAAATGCAGTAAGAATAATAAAATGTTTAACCCTCTCCCACCCGATTTCTCTCTGTTGGTCTCTCTCTTTCTCTTTAACACCTAACTGAATCACATGGGGAACCCGGGACGGTGCACAGAAACATTACGATATAGCGTGTTTGGGGAAGGGAGAGGGATGATAATGAAAGCAAAATGGCTTTTTTTGTGTGTTCATTTCAGGAAAGAGGGGTTCCATGTTTCCAGGGTGATGTGATGTCTACTGTGTGGCACGTAGACTTCATCTGGAGAGAACACAAAAGCGTCTACCTAGCTGATGCGCCCAACAATGACATGACTACCCCAGTAAGAGGCCATGATGACAAACCGAAAGCCCCGTGGGTCTGGGACAGGGTTGGACCAAGGACCAGGCAGATCTGAGTTCAAATCCTGACCTGAACACGCTGCAGCTGAGTGTCTTGAAGGATCTGTGTTCAGACTCCCATGTCTCACTGTGGCATGGACATGACCCTCTATGCTCTACCTTACAGGGTCATGCCATAATCAGGCAATGGGGCTATTAAGGTTCTATCTATACTTAATAAATGGATGTTAAGCCTTCGTGATTAAAATTCAAACAGTAAAAAGGACTCTGAGCCCCCGTTTTAGTTTTTCCCTGAAGCGTGCGTGTCTGAGATCAGAACGCGAATGCCATATTAGGGTGGAGGCGCACCAGTTCTTTGCCAACCGCTCCCCACCTTGCTGAGTTTATGAAAGAGAGAAGACCTGGAGGTGCCAGGCAGCACCGGCATTCCTCCAGCACTTGCTAAACCCCATCTCCTAATAAAGACGGAGGTCTGGGCTCTAACAGGGACCGTCCCGCATGCCTGCTCCATAAATGACCTGCTTCTCCCCTGCTGGCAGCTCATTGGCCAGAACCAGCCACGTGGTTCCCCCCCAGCCCCTGGACCCCCTCCCCGTCCCACCCCAGGAACAGGAAACGCCTGGTGAACCGCACCTCTACCTACCTGTGAGTCATTACTAGTGGGCGGGGGAGGGGATGCCCTGAGTCTAGGATTCTGTCCCAATTCCAAGGTACGATATTTGTGAACCTAGAAGAGCACAAAAGAAGTAAATGTCACTTTTAATCCCACCATTCACTTGCCACTCCTTCAGGTGGTTAGGGGTTTATCTATTATTTCTGCGCTTCCATATAAATGAGGTTATTTTCTAAAAAAATTTTTTTTATTAACATATAATGTATTATTATCCCCAGGGGTACAGGTCTGTGAATCGCCAGGTTTACACACTTCACAGCACTCACCATAGCACATACCTTCCCCAATGTCCATAGCCCAGCCACCCTCTCCCTACACACCTCCCTACCTCACAACCCTCCGTTTATTTTGTGAGATTAAGAGTCTCTTAAGGTTTGTAAAATGAGGCTATTTTAAAAAAAATATTTGGACCATATTGTATGTCCTGTTCTATAACCCACAATTTCTCCTTCATGTAGCATAAACAGTCTTCTGGTGTATTAAATATTCTTTTCTTTAAAGATTTTGTTTATTTTAAAGAGGGAGAGAGTGGGGGTGGGAGGGGGAACAGAGGGGGGAGAGAGTATCTCAACCCGATTTTCTGCTGAGCAGGGACCCAGAGGGACTCGATCCCAGGACCCCCAAGTCAGGACCTGAACTGAAATCAAGAGTCAATGCTCAACCCACTGAGCCCCCCCCAGCGTCCCTGGAGTGTTAAATATTCTTGTATACCACATGCAGTGTTTTATCTTATGTCTATACCATAATTATTTTAACCATGTCTTAATTATTTTATAATTAAGTGCTTAAATTTTTTTCTTTATATTTTGTGATTATTTATACATGTGTATGTATGTACATACACACACATAAATTTATGTTTGTCCATGTCATTATAAACACTCTCTCCGTGAAATTTGTAATGGATAATCTTATATTTCATTGTGCAAAGTTATCATAGTATGCTTAAACTTTTGCCATTTTGATTATTTCCAGTTTTCAACCACCATAAATAATACTTCAATGGACTTTATTCAGGTATTTTTGTACTTGGAAATGTTCAGTGGGCATGAGTCCAAGGAGTGATATTACCAAACCAAATGCTATAAACATTTTTAGACACTTGATTAACATCCTTAAAGGAAAACATGCTTGTTTTGAAGGATGAATAAATGAATGAATTAAATTACAAATAACTTGTCAGATCTTGAAAATTGGCAATAAATACCTCTAAGTGTTTCCTTCAATAACAAGTCCCTTCAGTTGGAATTGATATTTTATCCTCATAAGCATCCAGGGAGAGGGGTCCAAAAAAAATGGAACTTCCAAATGCTGGCTCCATATCAGGTATAGTGTTAGCGACTTTCTATTTTCTAATTTAATGACCAAAACAATCCATACATAAACTTAAAAAATCTCCATTTCATGGACTAAACATTGTGAAAGCTCTTGGTTGCAAAGTTGGGAGATAGAGTTGGAATTCCAATATGGCAGACTCGAGTTTATATACTTCCTTTACGGAATGGCAATAGACCCAGTATTAATTTGCATAAGAAGAGACAGCCCACCGCCCCACCCCACCCCAAAAAGAAGAGACAGCCCACAGTTAAGAAACGCTGTGTGTATCGTCATGCAGTTACACTTCAGGGATGGGAGCATTGTGTGCTGGGGTAATCAGGCAGGGGTGGGCTGATTTGGGCCTGCGCTGGCTGTGCAGGAAGGAGAAGGCCTTATCCCCATAGTTTTATTGCCAATGTAGGAACATTTTGACCTCTCTTCCATTTTCTTAGAGTTGCCCACAGGACATTTTAGTCCAAACAATAAGCCAATAACCCTGAATTCAAACCTTGCCTCCCTTCCAATTCTTCCCCCCAGATGATCTTGTACATCCATGCCAGGCCATTCTGTCCTCTGTCCCATACCAGAGCTTGTCACACTTTGAGAACATCTGTCCTTTTTTTGATGTTGGCATGTGTCAAGCCACTATCTGAGGAAATCCTCTGTACTGGCCATGTTCAACAATGAGTTAAGAGACCCAGGATTACATCTCCCTTGGCTCCCTTACTAGCTGGGGGACCTGGAGCCAATCATTTAGGGTCTCTGACAGCCACTTGTGTGTCATTTGCAAGATGGAAGCAATATTGTTATCCTGCCTCAGTGAGAGCTTATAAAACACTTTGTAAATGTAATGTGCCATGCACAGACTAGGAGTTCACAGGGAAATATTTCTTTGTGTAAAAGTTTGAATTAAGTGATAAGCTTGGAATTACTGATATAAAGGGTGTTATGAGTTTCTGCTTTTGGATTTTCACTATAGACAAGTTCATTGTCTCCTTTTTTTTTTTTTTAAGATTTTATTTATTTGACAGAGAGAGATCACAAGTAGGCAGAGAGGCAGGCAGAGAGAGAGGAGGAAGCAGGCTCCTTGCTGAGCAGAGAGCCCAATGCGGGACTCGATCCCAGGACTCTGAGATCATGACCTGAGCCGAAGGCAGCGGCTTAACCCACTGAGCCACCCAGGTGCCCCATTGTCTCCTTTTGATAAGCCAACATGTTCCTAGTGTTCTTCCCTCAGCCTTCTCCTCCCCTTGCCCTTCCAACAGCCAGCCTCTTGGCTATGTCTGGGAAATCACTCTCCATCTTCCCTTGTGCCTTCCAACTTCAACTCCATGCCTCATGTCAGACCATGATGTCAATTACAAGCTGTAGAGCCCAGCCATTCGTTCCTTACCCAAGGTCAAGCTCGGATGCTCCTCATAACCTACAGCCATAACTATACAACAGCCAGCATCCCAGACCCCCTTTACATGAGCTCTTCTGTAATCCCCTCTGTGGTTCCTTGAAACACTGAAAGAGGAAAAGGTTATGGTTGATGGCCATGGTGAAGTTTATGACTTGTAACATAGTAAGCCATTCAACACTGTTGAGCTAAAAGTTCCCCAAATGGTCATATTTCTTTTTTTTTCTTTATTGGTTTGGGGGGGAAATGGAGGTGAAACTGCATGATGAGGAAGTCACTGCCCTGAGGACAAAAATCTGGTCTTGACACTCATCCTCTCACCAGCAAGCTTTCCAGCAGTGTCCTGGGACAGGTCCCTCCACTTTGCTGCATCTTACCTGCTTCATTTGTGAAATGGGGATGTAAGTAAGTGGAACAGATGATTACCTGAGGGTTTCTCTTGAGGTTTTTTGAGGCTCTTTGAATACAGACTTTATATCTTAGCACCAAGGAACAACAATAATTATACCTCAGATTTCTGGAGTATGTAGTCCAGGTACTAAAAAGAAAAAAAAGCAGCACGTTATTTTACATTATCTCAATAAATCTATAAGTTATTATACCAGTTAGGAACTGTGACAGCTGTGTTAATAACCTAAAATAAGACTGTTTCAAAAATTTTAGATGCAATTTTTCTTTCATATTACATGGGGTCCATGGAGCTGCTAAGGTGACTCAACATTGAATCTTTCTTTTTTTCTTTTTTTCCAATTTATTTATTTTCAGAAAAACAGTATTCATTATTTTTTCACCACACCCAGTGCTCCATGCAAGCTGTGCCCTCTATAATACCCACCACCTGGTACCCCAACCTCCCACCCCCCCGCCACTTCAAACCCCTCAGATTGTTTTTCAGAGTCCACAGTCTCTCATGGTTCATCTCCCCTTCCAATTTACCCAAAAGCACATACCCTCCCCAATGTCCATAACCCTACCCCCCTTCTCCCAACCCCCCTCCCCCCAGCAACCCACAGTTTGTTTCGTGAGATTAAGAGTCACTTATGGTTTGTCTCCCTCCCTATCCCATCTTGTTTCATGGATTCTTCTCCTACCCACTTAAGCCCCCATGTTGCATCACCACTCCCTCATATCAGGGAGATCATATGATAGTTGTCTTTCTCCGCTTGACTTATTTCGCTAAGCATGATACGCTCTAGTTCCATCCATGTTGTCGCAAATGGCAAGATTTCGTTTCTTTTGATGGCTGCATAGTATTCCATTGTGTATATATACCACATCTTCCTTATCCATTCATCTGTTGATGGACATCTAGGTTCTTTCCATAGTTTGGCTATTGTGGACATTGCTGCTATAAACATTCGGGTGCACGTGCCCCTTTGGATCACTACGTTTGTATCTTTAGGGTAAATTGCCAGTAGTGCAATTGCTGGGTCATAGGGCAGTTCTATTTTCAACATTTTGAGGAACCTCCATGCTGTTTTCCAGAGTGGTTGCACCAGCTTGCATTCCCACCAACAGTGTAGGAGGGTTCCCCTTTCTCTGCATCCTCGCCAGCATCTGTCATTTCCTGACTTGTTGATTTTAGCCATTCTGACTGGTGTGAGGTGATATCTCATTGTGGTTTTGATTTGTATTTCCCTGATGCCGAGTGATATGGAGCACTTTTTCATGTGTCTGTTGGCCATCTGGATGTCTTCTTTGCAGAAATGTAACATTGAATCTTTCTGATTTCCAGCAATAGTGACCAAAATCTTTCCAACCTTCTGCTCCGCCATCCTTAGCTCTTACCTCCATCATCAAAGTTATCTCATGGTTGCAAGATGGCTGCTGTATCTCCAGCTATCATGCCCACATTCCAGGCAGCAGAAGAGAAACTAGGACAAAGGCAAGAGGGTGAACCTCATAGACTGCTGGCTCCCTTTAAAAACTTCCCCTGGGAGCTCCATCTGAAGATGTCCACCTAAATCTCTTTGGTCATCCCTGTCTGCAAGAGAGGTGGGCACATTGGTCTCTCTGGTAATCCCAGGGTTGATTTAGTAAGGATGAAGAGTAGGGTGGGTACTAGGTACGTAACCAGTAGTCTCTGCCACAGGAAGGTGCTTCTGTTATACTTACTTCATAGATGAATGAATGAAAGGAAGCCACTTGCCATTTCATTCAGTGAAAAAGTATAGGAGTTGGAATTCAAAATCAGCTCTTCATGTATGAATACTTATTAAGTCTGAGATGATGAGTGGTCAAACAATTTACCTTCAAGTCCTCCTCCTCCCATCTGTAGGATAGGATCAGGGCACCCTACTCCAGGGCAATGGCCAGGTTAAATGAGAATGAAGAGCAAGTGCCTGAGACCTTGAACTTCCTATTAGTATAGTAAATGCTCAGTAAACAAGAGATGAAAACTTTGACACCCTGGTGTACTGTTGTCCGAGTGTCCCACGTGCTAACACACCTCCCAAGAGACGTGTCAACTGCTGAAACTCAGGGAACATTCTGCCCAGTAGGCCCTCTGAGTCTGAACTCCCTTGCTAGATTTGAACTTCCTGAAAGAGGGAGGGCTTCCATAGCACATGGTAGAACCTGGGTCATGGCTTGCTGATTGACAGACATACACTTTGCTTCCTTTTGACATTAAAATTATGTGACTCTCACCTGTACCAAGATGGGGGCAAATAAAGGCATCGTGACCAGGCCTACCTGTTGGAATACTTAG
Organism: Neogale vison; assembly: GCF_020171115.1. Classification (NCBI taxonomy): domain Eukaryota; kingdom Metazoa; phylum Chordata; class Mammalia; order Carnivora; family Mustelidae; genus Neogale; species Neogale vison. Next base: position 8,053,240 of record NC_058103.1, on the reverse strand, counting down.
GCGTGTAAATAGGGGTCTTGGTGTGTGCCTGTGTGATGTTTGTGCATGGGTGTGTGTATGTGTTTGAGCATGGTGCTGGGGGAAGGCAATCTAACAGGAAGGAGAGATTCCAAATCGAATTTAGTTTCTCTGTGAAATTCTCAGAATAACATCATTCAAGTTAAATAATATTCAAATTCTAATGAAATGAATGAGGGAAGAAGTGTGAACATGTATGCTATAGGTGCTGATTAGAAAGACACACTTATTTCATTTTGAGGAGGAAAAAAAAAAACTTCCATAAAGCATTGTTAAAAGCACAAAGAAAAGAAAATCACATAATTTTGCGATGTTCACAGGACTCCAGTGAGAGCTGCTTCTAGGGTATCCTCAACCGGGCTTCTGTGCGCGGGACTGTATTGGTCTAAAGCCCCCCGCCACTGCTACCAGGTTTATTTATGCAATCATTTACAATTACAGTTCTAGAGTAGATGCAGACGAAAAAGCAAGATTCTTTCTCTGATCAGATTCCTTCCCTTCCTGGAGCCTGCTTAACCAGCACGCCCGACAAGGAGCACAAATCCTTGACTTGCAACTCAGCCGCACTGACCAAGGAGACAGAACACGGTGCCGAGGAAGGCTGCCTGCTGTCAGAAGTCAAATGCTCTTCTCACCTTTGATTTTTCACACAGAATTAGGTGGAGGAGCCCTGCTCTTTCTGGTTTAGTCTTTGCACTGGCTGTTCCCTGCCTGGAACCTTCCCCCCAGGAAGTCACAGCTTCACTCTCCGGCTTTGTGGCTCCTCTGCCAAATGTCCCCTCCCCTGGCCTTCCACTTCTCTGCTCTTCCCCTGTTTGGCAGCTAATGTCAATACTTGGTGCTATCTGTGCACTTATTCATTTATTTTCTGCCTTTCTCCCTAGAATATGAACTCCACGGGGTCGGGATTTTGACACAGCTGCTCCCGCATCCCGTGTGTGAGAACAGTGCTTGCCACGTGGTAACGGCTCCACACGTATTTGTTGATGAGTGAATGAATGCTTTAATAAGCAGAGTCCTCAGAAAGAACGGAGCTGACGATAGCCAGCTAATTATGAGAGCACTTTCAGGACTGAAAATCCATATCCTCCCGGGGCGCATGGGGGGCTCAGTTGGTTGACTGTCTGACTCTAGGTTTCTGCTCTGGTCGTGATCTCAGGGTCAAGAGATCGAGCCCCACATCTGGCTCTGGGCTGGGTGTGGCGTTTGCTTGAGACTCTCTCTCTCTCCCTCTCCCTCTGCCCTCCCTGCTGCTCTCTCTCTAAAATAAATAAATAGATCTTTAGAAGAAAATCCGTATCCTGACCAATCATCCGAGCCTAGTCTGAAGCTCATCTCTTTCTCAGTCAGGAAAACTCCATCCTGCTAGGGATTCCCTTTAGCTGTGCTGGACGGGAACCAGCCTCCCGTGTCTTCCCTGTAACCGGCTCACAGTTAGCCTCTTGGGGGGCCGGTGCTCTCAGGATTATTGGTTTCTTTCAGATGGTGCCCTCCCTGAGGACATGGAATAGTAGGCAGCTCACATTTATCTGACCTCTATGGGCCAGGGACCCTACAAAGGACACCACGTACATCGACTTAGTGGCTTTCTTCTTCTTCTTCTTCTTCTTCTTCTTCTTCTTCTTCTTCTTCTTCTTCTTCTTCTTTTCCTTCTCCTTCTCCTTCTCCTTCTTCTTTCCGACTACAGAAACAAATGCATCTCCCATTTCAACCCGGTAAATGATGTGTATGCTGGTAGCCATCGCCGTATCTACCTCTATACCATGGCTGAAAGCAAAATTTTAAAAACACCGTCCTCATCTTTCCGATGTGCAAGGCACACTGATGTTTCTATTCTACTTAACTTTTTTTTTTTTAAATGCTAGTTGTAATCCACTGAGCCAGGGGTTGGCAAACTGTTGCCCTTGGGCCAAATCCAACCTGCCACCTGTTTTTGTTAATAAGATTTTTTTGGAATACAGCCGCCCTCATTTACACATTACCTATGGCGGCTTCTGCACTGCAGAAGTAGAGCTGTGATCCCTGCGAAGCCCAAACAAAATACCGCCTGGTCCTTCCCAGGGAAAGAGTGTGCTGAGCCTTGCACTAAACTGACTTCAAGTTCACAGACGGGTCGTGACCTCCGGTTTGAAAAACACCCTCGGCTCACACCATTCTGACAATTGCCCCTTAAGGGAGCTGTGTTGTTAAACTCATTTGTCACAGCCCCACTCTCCCACAGGCAGGTGACCCGTGGACATGCAGAGCAGGGGCGCCCTGGGCCAGCACCAATGGCACTTAACTGACTCGGAATTCTGCTCTGCTTATTGGCTTAATAAACATTTGTTGGTCTAAGAAATGATACACGGATTGTATGTGTAACTTTCAAAGATTTTCTTCCTGGTGGACTTCAGAAGAAATGTTGACTTTATACTTCCATCTATCACTAAATAAATGAATAAGAGAGTGATATCAGTGAGCTTTAGCAGGGAGTACCGTTGTTCTGTCGTCTGAGTGGTTGGTCCTTTTGTTTTAATTTCTTGTCTTGAATGGAGGCTCAGCTGTGTTGTTGAATTTACACCTGACCTGTAGCGTTACCATATACACACGCATATGGTAGACCGGCAGCTTCCGGTCACACACCCGGGGACTCGTGTTCTTGTGTGATTCCCTGCCCGGAGTGTGGGCTGGATTCTCTTCTTACCGGTAAGGAAAGCAAAGGGGTGAGATGACATTAGGTTGCACACGACTGTGACTTCCATTTGCATGTACTGTCCTTGGTCTCCTCTTCCTTGCTCCGGTGAAGTCGGCTGCCGAATTGTGAACTGCCCTATGGAAAGGCTCACCGAGCGAGGAAAAGAGGGCGACCCTCCGTGTAACAGTGTGCGAAGACTCAGGAGCTTGGAAGCAGATCCTGCCCAAGTTGAGCCTGGAGATGACAGACGCCTTGAGGGAGCTGGCAGATGCCTCCACTGCTTTTGGTTTTTTGTTCCTTTGTTGTTGTTATAAGATTGTATTTATTTATTTATTTATTTGAGAGAGCAAGAGAAAGGGAGAACTTGAGCAGGGGGAGGGGCCGAGGGAGCAGCAGACTCCCTGCTGAGCAGGGAGCCCAGTGTGGGACTTGATCCCAGGACCCTGGAACCATGACCTGAGCTGAAGGCAGGCGCTTCACCGACGGAGCCACCCAGGCGCGGCCCATCCTGACTCCTCGTGTAGAGACTGTGCATGGGGGACGCAGCCAAGCCACGCCTGGATTCCTGGTCCCGCAGGAGCTCTGGGATAATAAATGCGTGTTGTTGCAATCACTAAGCTTTGGTGCTCCAAAGCTTTGTTATGCAGCAGTGGATAACTCATAGACCACACTACTTTATTGTAATTTGGAGTTCTGGGATCCCCCTCCATCCACAAATACATCTTCAGCACCTGTTGGGGCTCAGTCCTTGGAAAGGTGGAGCAGAGGATGTTTTGAGAGCACAAGACTCCTGTCCTCAGGGAGCTTGTGATCTGGTGAGAACAGAATGGAGGAGCTGCATTTTAGGATCTCAGCCATGCTGTTAAGTGTTAGTCATTTGCTCTCCATCCGAGATGGTGCCTGGCGGACGCTGCTGACTTATTCTTCAGGTGACTAGGGCTTGCCCCGTCTGCCACAGTTTCACGCCAGAGCTCTCATCTGATGGTCCGGCCTGGGAAGCCCTTGACGGAGAGGCTGTCCCTCTCAAAATGGCCTTGGGCTTCCTTGGTCCACCGCTCTGAAGCCATGAGTTGGTTCAAAGGGAGTAACGAGCAAGGCCCAATGTTACTGCAAATAATTTGGTTTCTGAACGTTGAAAATGAACCAGATGGCTTTTAAGGAAAACAGGACACACATCAGATTCCAATTATATTAGAATGATGACCCAATTTAGGAAAACACAAAGTGTAATAAAAAAATGTTTAAATAAACAAAATCTGCATATTTATGAAACTATAATATTCGCCCGGGCTCCTCACTTTGGATAATGAATTTCTAAACTCGGCTGATTGCATCGCAGACTTGCCACGGAATCCGGGCTTGGAGAAGCCTGCGGTACTGTTTGGAATTGCAGACTATCTGAAGAAGGAAAAAAAAAAAAAAATTAGCATGTGTGTCGGCAGCCAATTTAGGAAAAGGAAAGGTCAGCCCTATACAAATGTGATAGATCCTATTCTAATGCAACCAGGGATCGTCCTCGCTCCCCGCGTCTTTGGCTGAGCTCTGCGACACCTCTTGCTGGCTGCAGTCGCTGTCGCCCGCAAACCGCCGGCGCCACTGGCAGAGCCGGGGCTGGGCCGGGTTGGCAGGAAGCGCCTTGGATTTATCTATTTATTTTTCCAGATAAATTAAAAACTCAGGGGGCACTTAAAATAAATTAGCAACTGCTCCTGACGGTGTCTTTCTTGCAGTGTCACACATTCGAGATCTTGGCAAGGACGGAGCTGCCTGCCTAGCCATCTTTTCCCACCAAGTGCAAACTGCTAACGGAACAGTGAGCTCGTGTGAACAGGCGCGTCTCGGAGCAGTTACTAACCCAGCAAAGGGTGAGCCGAGCCGGGGAGTATCGGGGTTCACCAAAGTGCTTTCGGGCTTACACTGTCCCCGGGTCATCCATGCGAGGTCTCAGGAGGACAGGGAAAAAGGCCAGGTGGTTTTTACTTGTCCCGAATGCGGCAGTGGCTTTCCCAGGGATCTGTCCTTGACCTAGTTCAGGGAGTGCACGGCTTTTCATTGTATGCACCACATTTTGGAGGAATTATTTTTCCAGATAAGATGCTATCCATGTCATCGGTCTCTCTGCCGTGTGTGTATTTATGTACTGAGCCTCCTGTGTGTCCAACGTGGGACAGAGCAATGAGGAAGGAGAGCCCAGTCCCAGTCTTCGTGGGGTGACATTCCCACAGCCCACCAGCATCGGCAGAGCCCCACGACTTCAACAGCCATTGGGAAATATTGACGGTATGGAAAATCAGCACCTAGGAGCTTAAGTGGCAAAGGGAAAGAGCCCGTCTGAACCCGGGACGGCGGGGTTGACAAAGGAGTTTGGTCTGGAGGACCAGTCTGAGAGCCCAAAGGCTCACTTCTTCCTTTTGTTTTTTTTTAAAGATTTTATTTGACAGAGAGAGACACAAAGAGAGAGGGAACACAAGCAGGGGGAGTGGGAGATGGAGAAGCAGGCTTCCCGCCGAGCAGGGAGCCCGACGTGGGGCTCGATCCCAGGACCCTGGGATCATGACCTGAGCCAAAGGCAGAGGCTTAACCCACTGAGCCACCCCGGCGCCCCAAAGGCTCACTTCTTCCAAAGGCAGCTCTTTCTCCAGGGTTCGACCCAGGCCCACAGCCAACCGGTCCTTCAGACACAACTAATGTGTCCCGAGGAGCTGCAGAAGACCCTTTTCCAGTCTCGCAAGCAAACAGCCGCTCTGAGCCCCTGGGTTCTCTCGCCTCTTGAGTAAAAGTAAATTTTTCTTTCTTTTTTATTTTTGGTCTATGAAAAAAAAATAGGTTACTAAATCTGGATAATATTAAATGAGAAAAGGTTTCTGCTCTCCCTTCATGATGTGATATTCATTTACATCAGGTCTCCTCCTCCCAGAACATTTTTCACACCGATCAGCCACGTGAACAAAGAGTGAGAAAGATACAAATTTAACCACCTCACTCATATTTTAACTGCATTGTATTCTAGAACACTCATTCCATTATAGTCCAGAATCATTCCTTTTGGCGAGTAGCTTTTATTGAAAAAAGCCTATTTTAAAAAAAATTAATAAATTTACTGTCAGAAAAGTCCTTCATTACGGGAACCGATCTCATTTCCAACCTGAGTATGGATACACAGCATAAATCAGGACCTCCTTAGTTTTAGGTAATTTTGTGGGAAGTAGCTAATTTTATCACAACATAGCATCCTCCAAAAGATTATTTTGAAAGTGTTTATTTCTCATAGGTTTTTTTTTTTCTCCTTAACGTTTCAATTCTGGGGATTTTTTCCTTTCTTTCTTTTCTTTCCTTTTTTTTTTTTTTTTTTTTTTTGAGTCTTGGCAGGGTTGGGGGAAGTACTAATTGTCTCTTTGCCAGAGTTTAAGTGCAACATTTTTCATTAGAATTTAACAAATGTTCATCTTAAAATAGACTGACAAGGGGTCAAACTGCTTCAGCCTCTCCCCTGTGAACCTAAATGCATTAGAGTTGAGGCTTTTTTTTTTTTTTTCAGATCAATGTTGCTTCTTATTCTTGGACTTAATTTAGTGTAAGACTAATACGACTGTCCCTTCATTTGGTTTTCTCTTTTTGGCTTTAATAAAATTAGAATTAATTGAATGTAATGCAGTCTCTAGATTTTTTTGTCAGGCGTAGAAATGCCAAATACAACAATATACTTGAAAAAAACATTTTTTTTGCCAGTGGTAAACTATTGTGCAAAATAATTATATAAATACACAAGAACATCTGGTCTTTTGAACTGTAGTCAGTGCTGAATTTAAACATTGTATGCATTTGACAAAACTAAAGGATTTTATTCTTTGTTTTTCCTGGGCTTTAAATAGTAAGCCACAAATAGTACTTAGAGTCACCGTTTGTAGTTCATTTCAAAAATTATGTGGAGAAACTTATTCTGCATTCTCCAGGGCTGTCATATACTTGGGGTCTATGACATTTGGGCTCAAGGAAAAATGTGTCATGGTACTTTATTAAAACAATGACCCAAGTATAATTAGTGGGGGAAAACCCTACTAAATGCTTTTTCTCCCATTTTACCTACAATAATTCCTAAATGCCACTAGACAATTAGGGCAATTTTGATATCTTTTGTGGAGTAAAGTAATTAAAATTATTACTGCCACTTTTGTAATAAACTCGTGTGACTTTAAAAGTCTGTCCCTGCTCTCTTTCATGATGGAGACATCACACAATCTGTAATTGTGCTATTAAGGAAAAGAGAGCTAATCTTTTTGCATTTGAAGTAAGCCTTCATCATCAGCCCAACAAAGCCAGACAGATCAAAAAAGAACCAGAGAGAGCATTTAAGGAAATTAGTACAAGTGTCAGTTAAAAGGTAAAAATTAATGCACTTATTATTGAAATATGGTTGAAACCTACGTTCTTTTCATTTCTTTGATATTGCGAAGGCATAAAACATTCAATTAACTTTCCATTGTGTTTGGGGGAGAAAAGGCAGAGGATTGTCAGCGGAGTGTTCGGGGTGTAGGTGGTACTCAGGGAGAAATAGAATAGGATGAACCAGACCACATGGCCCAGGCCACAAGGACCGAGGAGCTCCATCCAGCCCTCCAAGCCCACCTGCGTTAGGATTTCAAATGGGCTTAAACTCTGCTTCCCAGTGTGGTCTTGGAGAGTTACTTAAACTTTTTTTTTAAAATATAAACAGTGAATTATGGATCACTGAAAAAAAATTAAATTTAATTTAAAAATATGGACTTTTAAAAAATTATAGACAATGCACACTTATCATTGTCTTGAGACTTTGTGAGTGGGCTCATTCCTCATTCTGCAAGGCAGCGCTCTCATGAGGATAATAATACATAGAAAAAAGACTGGAAAGAGATGTCAGTATTTATGGATATTTGTTTAATGGGTGAAATTTTCCTTTTGACTCTTCTTTCCCCAGTATCTTAAGGGGCCTGTGCATTTATTGAGTCACCAGAAAAATAAAATAAAGTTGATTTGTGATAAGAAGCACCGTGGGCGAAGGAGGGAGGATCAAGCTGGGCTTTGGGGTCAGAGGGATTAGCATATGATAGCCACTTAATGCTGGGTGACCTCAAAGAAGTAGCTTGACATCTCTGAGTTACTACTTCCTTCCTCCGTGTCAGTTACACGGGGATGGGATTATCTGCTTGTTACGTGGTTCATAAATATGAAAATACTTCACCCACTTTCTGGCACACAGAAGATATTCAACAAATGTTCCTCTTTTCTCCCCGACACTCATTCTTCACAACCTCTTCATGCCGAAAAGACAAATCGATTTGTAGTATTTGGTACTAATGGCTAGTAGGATCAGTAGCTGAGGTAACCCTTTCAGGCTGAGTTGGTGCTAACTCCCTAGGATTAACATTGCATTTCAGGGCCAAATGTTTTATTTGGCTTTGAAATTTTTGCAAGCGTCTGCAGTTGGCTGCATTTATATGGCTACCCTCGAAACACCAAAACCCCTCTGCTGCACAATCCCTATTTGACAATTGCAATCCTGGAATTTTAAAAATTGTATAATGAATCAATCTCCCTAAATTGTATGCATGTCAAATTGCGATCAGCTTGCTGTAAGAATGTTCAGCAAGAGAAGGCCTGATGTTTAAAGCGAAAATTGCCAGGATCACACACACTAATTTGTCTCCATCATTAATGAAACATTGTTTTACTGCCCTGAAAAAAGACTCCTGCACATATTATAAAACAAATGTTAATCAAGAAATACTCTGGAGATGACTTCATACCATGACACGTCAGATGCAGCAGGTTCGAGTCCCTAAATCCTAGCCCAGTGTTGGGTGCATTGTAGGCACCTTATAAATATTTTAAGTAAAAGGAGATAAGTCTATTTGCTAAAATCTGACCCCTAATCAGGGTGTGGCTGGTTACTTTCAGAGAAGGATTGGTTCCAACCTCAGCAGATCATCCCAGGCTTCATAGAGGCTCCCAGAAAAGGGAGATGTGGTACTGTTTTATCAGTAGGGGTGACTCTGAGTGTAGAAAAGGCAAGTTCTGCAAGGCACACTCCCGCTTTACTCCAAAACAATGTAAAGTTCTGAAATGCATTTCCGAGGAACAATCCTTTGCAATATTTGTGCTGCTTTCTAGCCAACTCTGCCCTGGCACTTAAGGAAAATAACTCAGTTATAAAATCCCAAATCACTGATGTTGTGATTATTATTCTTATTAATATGCATATGATAGAAGTTAGTGCCAAAATGACAGATTTACGCTTTTGCAAAGGTAATGAATCAAAGTAAGAAGGTAAAAGCCGCTATTACCCTAAAACCTAAAAGTGATAGACTGCTCAGGTTGGGCTTTTTTTTTTTTTCCTTTCCCCCCGTGCAGATGGCTGGTGATGTTGTTTTCCACCGCAACACGGTGGGAGTGTCATCACGAATACACAACAAGCCACCTAAAGAAAGCCTGCGCTCCTCTTTCTGAACTTCCCAGTTCCAGATCTGCTTTGAAAGATCAGGGTCCTGGGGTCCGGGATCCAGGGTCGGGGACAGCAGACAGGGAAGGTGCCTGCCGAGCTCAGTTCTAAGAACCACGGTCATCAACAGAGAGGGTGTAGAGCCTGAACTCTGCCCACCGGCTAGATAAACACCTGCCTTTTTAGCATATGGCCCCAAGGAAAACCAGGGAGAACCAACCAGGGGAGAGCGCGGAGGTGTGGAGAAAGCCCAAGGACAGGCTCAGAACAGCACTGGACACGGGAAGCGCATGTTTCCAGAGCTGTCTACTCCTCTCCTTTCTGCCGTTTCCCTGCCTCCGGAACCCAAACCGGTCAAGTTGGTGTGATGTGCAGTTTTAGATCCCCTGGTTTAGAGGTGACGGGCCTCTAAAGAAGAAAGAGGAAAGGCATGGTGATCTTCTCCAAGGTCATTGTGGGTGCTGTGAGGGGCCATGACGTATCAGAAGTTGGCATCTCGCCTTCCCTCAGACCTTTGTCCTACCCTCCTCTCTGGGTGGGACCAATACATAGCAGTATTGTATTTTGCAGCAACTTAGAATTTCAGCGGTAGAAGGGATCTTGGAGATTTCTAGCTCACAAGACCCAGCTTAGTAACTTGAGACAATACTACAATCAGCTCTCTGGACCCCACTAAAACACTATGTATTAACACAACAAAAAAGAAGTTTACTGTGTTTTACAACTTCTAATCCTTGGATGCGTGTTTCCCCCCCAACCTTGCAAAAGCATTTTCAGATGCACTTTCAAATTCGACCCATAAAGGCTCAGGGTGAAACTGACCTAGAATCAGATCTAAGGCTTTGCCCTTCACCAGCTCTGTGGCTTAGAGAAGTGACTTGACCTCTCTGTGCCTCAGTTTCCCCTTCTGTGAGCTGGGGGATCACGGTTAAGTTCTACCGCACAGGTTAACGGTGAGAATTGGATGTAAATGTATCAAGATGGAGTTAGCACACAATAGGCATGGGGTGGAGGCTAGCTATGGCCCTCCTCTTCGTCATCATCCTTGCTGCTGGACATCCAGGCAGGGTGGATTTTTATATCCCTACTTCGGAGATGAAGAAAGTGAAGATCGCCATGCCTCGGAGGCTGAGCTACACCTACATTTCCTAACGCCAAGTCCAAACCTTGTTCCTCTTATTTTGCTGAAGAAGCATTGACGCTCAAAGTGTCTGGGTGGGTCCCAACGGTCCTGCGGATGGAAAGAATGTCATGGGCAAACCCTTAGGGACTACAGTGATAGATGCTGGGGTGTCTTGTCTTCCTTCATCCCCTTCTTGTAAATGGAAAATTTGGGATATTTCTTATTCAAGGCTCTGCAGGTGTCGAAGGTCAAAAAGCATCCAGTCACAAGTTCATGTACATTTTTGTAGCCAGTGTGGGAGATGAAGCAGGACTGCGTGGAGTTGGTCTGTAATCATTTGTGCGGCTGGGCAGCACCGGGAACACGGGAGAACTACAGGGAACATACAATCACCATGGGACAGGAAGAGCCGGGAACCACCAAGCCCAGGCAGTCAACAGAGCCCGTGTTGCACGGACACGCGTATGTATGTGGGTGTTGCTGAGTGTCCCAGGACAGAGAGGTGCATCTTTCAGCTCACAGGCAAGGAAATCAGAGCACAGGTACCTGTTTCCATTCTCGAGAGAGGATGCCTGTGAAATCAAGAGGCCAAGAAACCCTGGACTGTCGGATTTCTTCCTGCTCGGCGATTCCTGATTCTAATCCAAGCAAAACTCCCCCTCCCCTCCCCTTCCAATGTTGGCCTGTGCTCAAAAAATGTGCCAGCGTTGACTTCCAACCTGAGGCCAGGGCTCACGGGTCCACGTCTGGGCTTCTCCATCTGCCTGCTGCGTGACCCTGGCAACTCAATGTGTTTGCGTCTCAATTTCTTCTTCTGTCAAATGGAAGGGCAGGGCAGATGACGCGGCCACACTGCCTGGCACGATAAATGAGTCTGCTCTGCACAGATGCTTCGAGGTGAGATGGGGTGTGCACGGCCATTTCCCCCCTTCACTGTGGTCATGGGTGTCCGTAAGGACAATAACGCAGCTGCTACAATAACCCTGTCTTGAAGACTGTCCCCCTTTGCCTCTGCCAGGGAAACCGCTTTTGCAGGTGTAGGAATTGTTAGGTGGGTATTTACGCTTGCCTGGAGGCATGCTTGCCTGGAGACCAACCAAGCACCGACAAAAGTCTGCGGAGGATTGCGCCTGTCTCCACACTCCCCCGCCGACTAGCTGTCTCTGCCTGCTCTCTGTGCCCGTTTCCTTATCAGCCACACAGGGCCATACCATGCAGTGTCTTGGTGTTGAGATGACAAGCAGTTGGTGGCCGCTTGTGATCTAGAGTGTCTGGCTGAGGGAAGGTGCTTAAGGAAGGCTGGTCATTAGAAATTACGCTTAAAAGCAAGTTGAGAAAAACAAACTCCCGTCCCTACGTACAAAGCACTCAGCAAGTGGCTGTGGAGTAAACAAATGCCCTCAAGAGTGAACGCAGGGGTGAACTCCAGTTACGATACTTTCTCCCCAGCCCTCTTACTGATGAAGCTTTCAAATCGCTACATTCATTGAAAAACTCTAGACGCTGTCCAAATGACGGTGCTGTTTATATTCCTCACTCTTTAAATTTGCAAAGTACAATAGCGTGCGGTCTTTCATCTGGTCAACACCGAGCCTTCGAGGCAGGCAAGGGAAATACCACACTATCTATGTACGTGTCCATGTCTCTCTCTTTTTGTATCTGTATTGTCTTTTATCTGCATCTATGTCTGTATTTCCACACCGATGTTTTTCCATTGTCTGTAGTCACACCTGCACCTGTCTCTCAATGTATATTTTATCTGTCTATACTTCTGATACATCCATGTCCATATCCACGTCCATATTCCCACCCGTGTCCACATCCATCTCCATAGTCACGTCCATATCCGTGTCCACATCCATGGTCCCGTCCACATACATGTCCACATCTATATCTATGTTCACGGCCATGGCCGCATCCATGTCCAAATCCACATCCACACCCACATTCACATCCACACTCACAGCCAGTCCATGTCCACATCTACGTCTATATTCATATCCACATCCACATTCACATGAGGAAACCAAGTCTTCAGTGACATTTGGCGTCTGGACCACAGTCACCCAGCTAGGAACCAAGAGTTGGTGTAAGGCTTCAAAACTCTTGGCTCCAAACACCAAGCTTTTCAACTTCCATCACACCATCTCTTACATAAATGGACATTTTTAAAAAGAAAAAAAGAAGAAGGAAAAGAAGTTAAAAAAAAAAAGAGGAAGAAATTTAAGAAGGAAGGAAGAAAGAAAAAGAAAGAGCAAGAGTTGTAATTTCTTTATTTGCTCCTCAGAAAGCCGCACATGGGCTCTGGTCTCTCTTCGTCTCTATTATGTTCCTGGTTTTGGTGGGGGAGTGGGCGGGGCAAGGATCTGGAAAGGGCCAAGTCCTTGCTGTTCAGCTTCTTCTAAGGCTCGTCATTATATACATCGTATTGCTTAGAATTCTTGGAAAGGTTTTGAAATGCCAGGTTTTTAAAATTAGGAAACACAATAGGATTATTTTTTGAGGGGCAGAATTAGGTAATTTATATTGTTTAACAACCATTTATAGGAGGATATTCTAGGAAATGTACTGTATTAATGCAGATTTGAACCAGATACATTTTAGGAGACACTCCTTCAACTTTTTTTTAGTCTTTCTTTTCTTCTCTATTTTTAGATTCACTCTCAGCTTTTATAACAGGACACGGAGAAGTAATATATACTTGGACTGCCAGGATGGATTAAAATGTGTATCATTTTTGCATCTGTTCTGAGAAGGCAGACGTCAAATCCCTAATTTTAAAACGAATTATCAAATATTTCAAGAAGTTGGATTGAAGATTGCTCTTTAATCTCTTAAAATTTTAAGAATTGAATCGCTATGAATGATTTGGCAGGATTTTTTAAAAAATGAGTTTATCTGATTTAAACACAAGCTTTCCTTCTTCTGTTCCTAAAAGCTTACATATCTGTTCCATTTTACAACAATAATCTTCAGGGAGAGGTTTCAAGTCCTCCTAAACCCTTTTTTTTTTCTCCCCCAAAATGAAATTTACAGGAGGAAGAAAGCATACATATTTCATTTTAAAAAACTGAGTAATAATGCTCCAAGGAACGTATTTTAAGAGTGATTTCTAGGCTACAAGTTTGCAAAACATCAGCTGCTTATCCTTGTGTGGGGTTTTGTTTATGTCTTTCTTTTAAATCTATTTTTGGCCTCCTGAATTTAGTACAGGTTGTTTAAAAAAATCAAATGCAAATATAAAATTTACCTGGAATCTGCTTTAGAACTTGTGTTAAGCCATATCATAATTTTGTTTTCTGTTGTTACTTTTAAAGGAATGAATGATTTATACCACCTTGTGCTTTTAGTTTCCTATATGGTGAAGGAATGCCTTTCTCGTTCATTCTCTCCTTTCTTCTTCACTCTCTAGTCTGTGCGGAATTACCCAACCCAGGCTGCCATGCAAGGGGGAAACTCGAACCCTTTGATATTCCCTTTTATTTTTCAAAAGTAAAGTGGACCTTTTCAAAAGTCCATTTTCTCCCTTAGAACTAATAGCAGAGTGAGTGTATTAGCTAAGAAGAGACTCTTCCTTAATTTTTGTCCCATTTATTGAAAACTCCAGTTTCTTCGCCGCGGGTTCTAATTTATTTTGCATTTCACACAGTGCACCGTAAACATAATGTAAAGTTTCAAAGCTTAATTAACAGCTACAGGATAACGGCAGGCCAAGTTTTTAGAGGCATTTAAGCTTGGCTCCAAGAAAATGAAGAGGCTTCCATGCGGGAAGCTGTGAACTTCTACCTCTTAAAATAATAAAACTCAGCAGATCCAGGAATCGTGGCTTTGCCCTCGATGCCAGGACCCACATACCTGCCTGCTGAACTTCCTTCGATCCAGCCTGCCTCTCACAGGAGCCGTGCTCTGGAGCTGTTTTTACTTACGGAGATGAATGAGGTAGCCACAAGAAAAAAAAAAAATTCCATGGCATTTCATCAAAGTTTGAGAAAATCCACCTTTAAATTTCACAGTGATGGAGGTCTGGGCAGAGTCACAGCCACCTTGAACCCACCCTGGTCCGATGATGGGAAGGTCAGAGGGAATTTCTCAGACCCGCAGCTGGGACAGAAGAGATACGGCCGCACCTGTAGTGTAGGGTGCTTGATACGGTCCCTTACCCTCCTTGCTCCTCAGTTTTCTCATCTGTAGAATGGGATTGAGAAGAGAACTACCCACAGGTGGAGCACTGTGCTCTCCAAGCTGCACCCATGGGCGTAGCCAGAGAACAGTTAGGTCTGGCTTACGCCCCACTTCAACCGACCTTAGACCTCTCCGGGCCTCGGTTTACCCATTTTGTAAATGAAGGAGTTGAGCTTTGGCCTCTGACATTTTCCTCGGGGCTGGTGGAGGAGACTGGGGCATCAGGAGGGCCAGATGTTACAGGCCTCACATTCACCACCCTCTCAAAGTAGACCGGAGCATCTAGCCCAGCGGGGGATCCACGGTCAATAGGCCCTCATTTGCCTGAAATACACCATGTATAATTAACTATTATAAACGTCTTAATTATTTTGGCAGCTGCCCAGTTTCATCCCCATTGCCCTATTTGAGTAGAAGGCTACTTTAGTATTTGAGGCACCTGTCCGGCATTCTCAAATTTTAAAAAAGAAATACTAAGACCCTCCAAAAATCCCCTCAAGCTCTTCCAGGTTTAGGAATCTATTTGCAAAGCAAAATGGTTTTCTGTTTTGTTTTGTTTTAAGCAAACTCGTGACCCAGTGTGGGGCTTGAACTCCGGACCCTGAGATCATGAGCGGCCAGGCGCCCCATCAAGGCTGTGTTTTTATTTCCTTTCTGCAACCCAGCTCATGCCCCTTCTAAACCAAACGCTGGACGCCGCAGCGCTGGTCTGCGGGAGCCCGCACCCCGCACAACGCGGTGCGCACCCAGCCGAGCTCAGCCACCGCCAAGCAGGACGTCCCCCTCCCTTGGGGCCGGGAGGGTACCGAGGGTGGTGTGGCGCGGGAAGAGGGACAAGGTGGCGACCCGCTTTAAGAGCCCCTGCCTCCAGCCCCTGGTGCTGTGGGACGTCTGAGGCTGAGGGGAGAAAGGAAGACTGGGCGAAAGCAGGGGGGCAAAGAGGCTGCAACAGTTTCCTGGGCTCCTGGGGCGCGCGCGGAGGGCCGGCGTGAAGAGGGGCCCCGGGGGGCAACCGCCCTGGATCGGAACGTTCATCTCACTTCATGGCTGTGCAGAACTTAACCACAACGAGAACAATACATTAAGAAAGAAACAAAACAAAACAAAAGAAAAACAACAAAACTTAGGAGGCCAGGCGGGACGGGCCCACGGGGAGAGCGCGCCCGCCGGGGTCAACCCTGCAGGGCGGGCCGGGGTGGCGCGCGGTCCCCAGAGCGGAAGAACGCGCCATTCCCGAGGCTTCCCGCCTCTGCTCTAGGGGTTGTGCCGCGTGGCTAGGTGAGCAACTGCCCCTAGAGGGGCCTGGTGCCTTGGACACGGGGTTTGCAAACTCGCGCCGTGCAGGTTGGGAGGTCACATCCCAGGGGCCGCGCGGGGTCCTGCGCGGACAGCCGGGGTGGAGGGGACCCGCCCGCTCAGGCCCGCTGCCGGGGAAGCGCCCCCGCGCGCGCTCCGGAATCCGCCCCGATTGGAGAACTTCCCAACCAGGAATGTCTCTCCGTCTGTAAAGAGCAGCCTATTTTAACCAGATCCTTTCTCCTCTCCTCGACAATCCCGGTCTCCGGACCCGGAGTTGCCAGAGCTGGGGGTGGGGCGGAGGAGGTCCGCGCTGGGGGACCCTGCCACGGGGGAGGGGACAGGCTGTCCCGGAACTACAGGCCTGTGCACCTGGCTGGGGCGCAGCCTTGGAGTTTTGTTTTGTTTTGTTTTGCTCCGTTTCTGAGCGAGGTGAGTTTTTTATTCTACCGCGTGTTGAGCTGATTTCAATGCCATTTTTCACCTTTATTGCGTTTCCTTTCGGAATCCGCCCTTCCGCCTTGCGCGCCCCTAATCTGTCCCCATCTCGGGCGCCTGCCCAGGCGCAGGTGAGCGCTCGCTGGCCGCTGCAGGGACGCCCGGGTCACAGGGGGAGAGGACCTGGGGGAAGCATCTGAGATCCAGATCCGCCAGCGCCACTACGTTTACTTTATCTCAGGGCAATCACAGCTTCCTGCCTTTCCACCCACTCTCGGCAACCGGGGTGGGTTTCATTTCAGGGGAAAGTGAATTAAATTCTCCCTCGTTTATCTATATCTGGGAGGTGTGGGTGAGGAGGGGAGTTGTTGGCTAGGACTTAATTCACCGCAGGCAACATCATTTGGAGAGAAAGGTCAGTGTCCTGGGTCCTGAGTGGTCCTTCTTCCATGCCTACACCTGTCTTGGTTTCAGTTGTCTTTAGTGTATGTATATATATTTGTAGTCCGATGCCCCCCGGGCGCCCCAAAGCTTTTCTCCCTGTACTGAGCTCTTTGGTTGCAGACAGCCTGCTGTGATACCAGCAAGGAGCCTGGCCCTCTGTCCTGCACCACCTCCCGCTTATCCACAAGGTCAGGCTTCCTAGCCAAATATACAGTGGGTCCTTGGGATCCCTAGAGACTGTAGGATAGAGTTTTAAGGCTGTCTACTCTAGGTCGAACCCCTCCGTAGGATCTTCCCCAAATTCCCTGCCAGGCTGCCAAGCAGAATTTAGAGGCTCAGCCTCCCCCAGGTCAAGAATCCTGAATTGATCATCTCCCACTGCAGTGTGAGTTTTTAGGCAAATTCCTTAACTTTTCTAGTTTCTGTTTTCTTTTCTGTGAACTTGAGACACACTCACACAGACACACCAACAACACTACACACTTACGCTGGCTGCTGAGTGGTTGTGTTGGGTTGAACGCTCGTAAGCACTTTGAAAATGGGAAATCTCTCCGTTTTATGTGTAGATGAGGACCAGCTATTATGCACAGAGGTGTGTAATACACGCGCACGAGGGAAGGGATCTCACTAAACAGACAAAATTAGATTAAAAACGAAAAGCTGAAACCCCACCATGCCTGGCAGAGGGATGCTCCAAGCTACCTGTATTCTCGGCTGAGTTTTAACTCCATTCTGTTCTTTTCAGAACCTGCTTCTACAAGAAAGTCCGAGGCCTCAGAAGCTTTGCTGAGGCCGGTGGTGGAACGGGGAGCAGGTCCCCAGGAGCTTGCAAAACCTCATGCTGAAAGGCATGGTGCGCGGCTGGGGGGCATAGTGGACCCACCTGCAGCTGTCGGCCCTTTGAACCGCTTTGTGCACATTACTGGGCCTTTTCTCCTCTCTGTGGTGGGGCCGAGGGTGCCTGGATTACGGGTTGGAGACACCAGACACCTCCCACCGGGACTCAGGTTGCTGAGCCCTCTGCTGCTCTGACAAGCACAGGGCCAAGGGTGTGGCTGCGTGGATGGTCGCGTTTGAGGTACATCCTGTGAAGGGCAGTTGAGAGGAGAAACTGAGCCACGGCGTGTTGGGTAGCTCGGTCGCCGGAGTTAAGCAGTGGAGCCTGGACTCCAAGCCAGGCTCTCTGAGCCCAGAGCCTGGACTTGGAACCTCTTGGGCCCGGTACCTGGCACCTGGCCAGGGCCCAATGGATGAAAGGAAGCACTTCTTGCTGTTTGAAGGAAGACCGGGCATGTCTCAGCCCTACCCCCCTGCTAGCCTCCTTTATGAGTTGACTTTAATTTTGAGGGTGGTGGGGGCAACCTGCGGCGTCCGTCACCGGAAGCACGTTTATTAGAGCTGAAATCTCCCAAGCTTGCATTTGCTACTTTAAAACTCTTTGGATGGTAATGAATATGGATGGAGGGTAGTTGTCCATGAATATGGAGGAGCGGGTGCGTGGCGGATGGATTACTATTTAACATTAACCGCGGGTAACCTTTCCTCTGGTCTGACTTCCCCGCAATATTATCCCGAGAAGGGTCAGCCCCCCATGCTTTTTTGCAAAATATGATTAGTCACTTCTTGCCACATGTGCCTGGCCCTGGACCTTATTTGCCATCCTATATAATTATTAGAAGAATCTTCTAATTTTATTTGAAATTCTAAGTTGACACGTGTGTCAAAGTGCCATGACACAGCGTTGTGTGTAATTTCTCTTTTGTTAGCCTCATTTGGGCTCCTGAAGAATTACACTCAAAGGAAACATCGGCTTCATTCACTTCCTCATTGCCGCTGTTCCCTGCTGGACCTCTTAATTGTCGCCTGGAGGAATGGCTCCCCAAAGCAATGAGGTGGCCCGTGTAGGTGGCTTTGCCAGAGCATGAAACCGCAGGCCATGGTGTTTTTTAGAGTTTTCTCTTTGTACTTGCTGTTCCCTCTGTCTGGAATGCTTTTCCTTCCTGTTCATCTACTTGGTGAACTTCTGTTGATTCTCTAACACTCAGCTCAAGCCTTCCATTTTGCAGGCCTCCCTTACCCCCAGGAATTGCCATTGATCACTCCCCACACACCCCTGTACCCTCTCTGTCATAGCCCTGTGGCCCTTGGCAGCATCCAGATTTTTTTTTTTAAGATTTTATTTATTTATGTGCCAGATGGAGAGCACAGGTAGGAGGAGGCACAGAGGGAGAGGGCGAAGCAGGCTTCCCGCTGAGCAGGGAACCCCATGGGGGGCTCCATCCTGGGATCATGACCTGAGCCAAAGGCAGATGCTTAACCGACCGAGCCATCCAGGCACCCCTGCCTCCAGATTTCTATGTTGCTGTTCAATACTGGGTGTCTGGTGTGTGTGTGTGGGGGGGGGGGTTACAAATAGGGGCTCTGCAGTCAGACTTCATGTTTAACCCTCCCCTCACTTCCTAACCCCATGTCCTCATTTGTGTCGGCGCGGGGAGGGCGGCTGGTGATAATATTGCCTGACTCCTGAATCGAGGGGATTAAATAAGTTACGCTGCTCCAGCGGCTTTGCCTTACCACAGGCCTTCGATAGATCCTCAGTGTCATTACCCCATTGTCTGTCTCATGAGCTGTGAGCTTCCAGGGGCAGAAAGAGAAGCCAATCCCTTGATTGGGAGTCTGTGCTGTATTCCCAGCACTTGGTCTGTAAGATGTGCTCAGTTCCTGTTTCCAGAAAGAACGAGCCAGGCAGATTGGGGCTGGAGCAATCAGACGTCCGCTGGCGTCTTCCCTCCCTGGCCCGGTGTTAGTAGAGCACCTCCTTCCTGCAGGCCCTGTGCAGAGCTGGCAGCGGCTAAAAAGGGCAGAAACCTTTCCCCCTAATTCACGATGGAGTTGGGGTGACAGTAAGCACGTGGGCCGCATGACATGCTGGGACAAGAGAGAAATAAGTCGAATGCTCTGAGATACCCTCAGTCCCCTTTCAAAATGCATACTCCCCGCGTCTGACTCTTCTCACTGTGGGGCGGGGTTGGCTGTTCCTGGAGGCTGGAAGCTCAGGAACTTGAAGCCAAAGGCCTGGGGTGGGGTGCGGTGGGTGGGGTCGGAGGGTGGGGCGGGGGAGAGGCATTCACTGGCACAGCCTCCTTCCACATCTTCACGGGGTCTTATTTATTTATTTATTTTTGAAGATTTTATTTATTTATTTGACAGACAGAGATCACAAGTAGGCAGAGAAACAGGCAGAGAGAGAGGAGGAAGCAGGATCCCCGCCGAGCAGAGAGCCCGATGCGGGGCTCCATCCAGGACCCTGGGATCATGACCTGAGCTGAAGGCAGAGGCTTTAACCTCTGGCATACAGGAGCCCCAGGGCTCTTATGTTTTTAAATTCATTTTCCTAGGGGCACCAGGGTGACTCAGTGGCTAAAGCATCTGACTCTGATTTTTGTCTCAGGTCTTGATTTCAGGGTCGTGAGAGGGAGCCCTGGGTTGGGCTCCATATGCCCTGGGCCCCTGGGCAAGGAGCCCGCTTGATGAGATTCTCTCTTTCTCCCCTTCCTCTCTGCCTTTCCCTCCCTCCCCCTGCTTACATGATCTTTCTCTCTCTCTCTCAAAATTAATAAATACATAAATAAAATAAAACAAATCATTTTGCTAAAGACCTCGACCCCAGCTGCCTCAAGCTGCAGGCCCCATCAGGGCTGGATCTGCTTCACGGGTGCACTGTGGGATTTCAATATATTTCCTGGCGCCCCCGTGGCTTGAACAGCGGGCACCTGCTATGAGCCACACGGTGTACAAGTTTGTACGAGTAACAGCCAGACCTAGCATGGGACGTAACCCACGTCATAACCTGACCAGGGCCCGCCTTTGGCGCCCTTGCTCCCTGGAGTCGAGCTGGGCACTTACTGTTTCCCGAATGCACAGTGCACTGTTGGTCTCCATGCCGTCAACTGGGCTTTCCTCTCTGTCCCCAGAGGCTTCCCCTACCCCTCTGCCTGCCACCGCCTTCAAATGCCGCTTCTCCCCGAGTTCCCCTCAAACCAATGCCACTCCCACACCCTGCTCCCTGGCACGCCGCTCAGCCCGCTTTGGCCGTCCTCGCCTGGGATTAGACTTGGCCCCTGATGTTCTGTCTTCCCCTTGCGATGGTGAGCACTTTGCCGGGAGGACTCAGTCTTATTTATCCCCATTCATACGGCGGAATGTTGAGGCTGATGGGTGCTAACATCTCTCTCCGGGGAAAGGAGGGACCACGGTGGGAGATGGGAGCAGGAGGTGAGGAGGGAGGGAAAGGGGGTGGAGAGGAAGAGTGGAGGTCTCGTATTTTGACAAATGAGTGCTAGAAAGAAGACATGGTGTAGTTTTGGGGGAGAAAGATTATTTGGGCTGGACAGAGAAGGGTCCTCACCTTGACTCCGAAGGCTAACGAGGCAGCTTGAGTTGGAAGTGACCAGAGAATTGGAGGGGACACGATCTTGTGCTTATGACAAGGCATCTGTGTTCCTCAGTTTTATGCCCACCCGGGTTTCTGTGGGGACTGTTAAAAAAAAATAAAATGGAAATGATTACAGTTCACAAGCAGTATCCAAGTATTTACATTTTAAGCAACCTCTCCTAGAAACAATGGCTCTTTGTGTTCAGAAATCACATATTGCTGATATCAATCGCATGTTTAAAGGCGTCTCCACTAAAAGTTTTGCTGTAGATCAGAAGCTGGCGAATCATTCTTCTCTGTTCTTGAGGAGCCATATTCTGCCGTAACCGTTTGAGCGGATAGCATAGAAGTTAAATTTTCTCTGATACTGGCATGTGACATTGCAAAAATCAAACACATTGTTTTTTGACAAGGCTTGAGGACTAGAATTTAGAAAAGCACTTGGTATGGGAAATGACTGAATTAATACCATTGAAATTGTGGTTATAAAGATTGATAAGGAAGGTTCATTCACTAAAAAATATAAAGGCAGATTTAATAACGATGGCATTCATCATCCGTCAAACGCACTTATTAAGCACCCGCAGGTACTTGGCAGTCTGCGGCGTGCTGCACAAAGTTAGACAGACGCCGTCCCTATTCATCGGAGAGCTTGCCATTGTACGCCTCCTTCCCTGGGAACACAACTTCCCCACTTGTCACGGGTGCCTGAAAGACACTCCTTGTCATTATTTATGCTGTCTGGTTTTCTGATTTTCAAGGATGGGGGCAGGGACTTTTTTTGTCATTTCTTTTAATTCTATGACATGAGGTGGCATTCCAGCCTCCGGAGATGTCAACCGTCAGTGGGCGAGCTTGCAGGTGGGAATGACCCTTTTGTGTGTTCATTGCACCTGCAGGAAGATGGGCGGTCCTTGTGGGACATCGTGTTATCCCTCGGAGCCCCCGCAGGGCTTTGTCTGCACCTCCGTTGAGCAAGCGTCCCTGTACGTTCTGCCCATCTCGGTCTAGATGGTGAGCGAGCTGAGGGCAGGGGTCCCCCAGCCGTGAGCGCTTGCACCCCAGCTCCCTGTGCCACCTTGCCAGAGATCAGAGGTGGTTGCCTGCCGAGGCCACAGCAGAGTCCACAATAGAAGGTCAGTGGTAGATCTTATCCAGTGTCTGTTATACTCAGCACCTGACATGTTTTGTCCAGGAGGCATGCACACACCAGGATATATGGGGTTGCCTGGGGAGGCACTGCTCACTCTAGTAACGGAAATTGGGCTCCCAGGCACATTGAAAATGAAGGGTGGAGAAAGTTCTCCTCCAGCTTCCTCCCAGGAAGTGTGTTGTAAGCTGGCATTCCATGGGGCGATGACCTGTGCCCGTGAACTCCAGATCACAGGCAGCAGCAAGGAAAATGCATCCAGTTAAGATTTTTAAAAAAGACCATGCTTGGGGAGGGCGTGGGGTGGGGTAGGTGGTCGATGCTGCATTTTCATTTCATGTGATACTCTTGAGTTGTAGAGATGTTGACATAAAAAAGAAATCAAATTTCAGATCATTTTTGTAGATTTTGACACTCTTGGTCAAGTTGCTTGCCCTCCTGCCCAAATATACCTCATACCAAGAGCTGAGTTATACGTGTCCCAGACATTTTCAAGATAACTTTTGTTCTTCCAGGTTAATCTGTAGCCTTATTCGTGGAGCAACGGAATTAGTAACTCAGTGGGTTTCCTTTATCACCTTGGCCAGTGGGAAGCTCAGATATTCATGTTGTCACTGAAGGAGGGAGTTTCCTGGCACATTACTTTTTCCTAAAAGCAGAACCTTTATGCTCTCTTTTAATTTGTTTTGTCCCGTTCCATGTGTATATTTTTATTACCAACAGCTTCAAATCCTTTTGAAAGCGAAATATGTATTTTTGCATTTATATGTATATAAATGTCAACTATATATAGTATATGGTTGTGTGTGTTTTTATACATATGTATTATGTACACATGCATACATGAATATATGTGCACACAGATACACGAGTCCTTTCTGCATCCCCTCAACAGCATTTACGACATCTGCTGGTTGCCAGGCTCTGTTTGGTGCACAGAGGAACCCGCCCCACACGGGGTAGCCTCCTTCTTTTATGTGGTGCACCTGCTGAAGAAGCCAGACTAGGTTGAAAATGACATAATACACTGATGTGCTTTGGAACAGAGGGGAGGGAAGGAATCTCGGCTTTGCTGTTCGTCCAAACTCTGCTCTTCCCCTCAGCTTCAACGTCGAATCTGTCCCCTATCTCTGTCCTAGCTCTGCATACCTCTGTCCACCCCCCATGGTCATGGCTCCCATCTCCAACCATTTCTCATCTGGCAGCTCTTCCTCGCCTCTTCTTTACATTTGTCTGGTTATTTTCCCTAAAATATAGTTTTTATCTCTTAAGCTTCCTACCGAGGATCCCACCCCCCACCCCCACCCCGGGATGGTCCTCGGAGTGCTGGCTGTAGGTGGTGCTCACTCTGAGTGTCTGGCTTTGTGTGTATTATCTCATTTAACCCTAGGGGTGATCACGTAAAAATTCCCCTGTGACAGGGAGGGAGCTGATGCTCACGGCTGAATCCACCTCCCTAGCCCCCGCTGCTGCATCAGTGACCTTGGACTCCAAGTTCATGGCCTCCGCTCTCCTGATGTTCAGGATCCTGCTGTTTTGTGGCCTTCCATCTTCTGGTCCTTGGTCCTGACTCTGAGCTGATTCCTGTGTGTCTGTTGCATTTTCCTCGAAGGAATTCCCTGCTCTGTTCAGTGAATCTTTTCAGGGTTCTGGGCATATCTTCCCGGCACTGGTGAAAGGTGCAGGCAGCTGCCGGCAGGCCACATGCTGCAGTGATGAGGTACCTCTTGCAGGAGATGGCCAGACTCTGCCTGCAATTCTGGCCAACAGATGTCTCAAGGGGCAGAGCTATCCGGGAGCAGGATCACAGGAGCAGGTCACGTGAGCTGATGGAGTGCTGGGTGGCGAAGTGGTCGTGGGGAATCCAGGCATTCAACAGGAGGCTGGTGCTCTCCCAGACCACTTCACAGAGTGCATGGTTCCTCCACGAAGACTTGGCTCCAACCCCCCCTCATGTTCACCCTCTCCCCAGATTCCCATAGTAGTCCTTGAGAACCAGCAATGATAGTGTGGTCTTACTGCTCAGATGCCTTTGGTTGCAAGTAACAGAAACAAGCTCAAGCTGGTCTAAGCAACTCCTTGTCCCCTTTGCTTCCCGGATACTTGCCTCTGCCCACTTGGCTTGCATGCAGCAGCGGGCGCCTGTGCTGTGTCCTTCCTACGGTGGTGAGTATCTCACTGAGCCCAGAGAAGATGCTCAGTAAATTCCTTGACCCCTTTCTAGCAGCTTGGGACCCACCAGTGACTAAAACAAGTCCTGCCTTTCAAGAACTTGCATTCTTCAGAGGAAGAGACAATAAATGACATGCATGACACATCTGATTGTGTAGTGTGTTAGGAAAAAGAAAAGTCAGAACGGCGTAAGGAGGGGAGAGTGCTGGTGGGGGAAGGGGTCAGGGAGGGAGTAGTTCACAGTATCAAAGAGTAGAGTAAGGGCAGTCCTCATAGACAAGGGAAGGAGACATAAGGGGCTTTGTGTGGGAGCCACCTGATTATCTGGGTTGGGGGGCATTCTAGAATGACCAGCAGTGATCCTTCGGTCTAGAAGGACACACAGGCCATGAGTCCAGAGTGTGCTGGGCATGTCTGAGGACCAGTAAGAAGGCTGGGGTGGCTGGGGCCCAGCATTTAATTTTTCCTGGAGCATGGATGGAAGATTCCTTTTTGGGTGCGCACTTCTGTTCAACATTGGCTTGTCTCGCACTTTGGAGAGGTCAGCCTTTCACTTGAACTGTTCTGTCTTTCAAAGAGGGATGCCCATCAGGGTTCCGGTCATGTGTGTTCTGTTCCAAGGAAAGCTTTTTTTTTTTTTTTTTTTTTTTTTTTAAAAAGCCCGGCTCAGGGAGCTGCTTCTGTTTGTAGATAAATTTCAAAAACATCGTCTTCCAGCTGCTGTGTCTCCACAGCACATTTTGGATGCCTGACATTTAAAATCCTGGAAACTAAGC
The DNA here is from genome assembly GCF_020171115.1 of Neogale vison. NCBI lineage: Eukaryota > Metazoa > Chordata > Mammalia > Carnivora > Mustelidae > Neogale > Neogale vison. Next base: position 8,028,057 of record NC_058103.1, on the reverse strand, counting down.
CTCCAGTGTCTCATATCTCTTTGGAAATGATGAATTTCAAATGAACGCAAGTTAATGTAGTGCTTGTGAAGGGCGCCAGACAAACCGTGTTCAAAACTGTAGACTCTCGACAAAACAGGTCCAGCAGGGCCGCTCTCGGCAGATGGCTCTGCCCTCCCAGCCTTGCACACGCCCAGACGTCGCCTCTCAGTGTGAGAAGGTAGTTCCTGTTTACTTCCCTTCGCGATCGCGCCTGTGGGTGACCACGCTATTCCCAGCAAATTGTCTAGCCTCGTGCAAATTAGTAATTGGATAAGTAATCAAGTTTTGATTTTCGTTGGGATTTTTGGTGTTGGGCAGAGGCAGTCAGGGGTGCTTGGAGGGTCTGAGTGGAGCTTTGTAGCTCCTGTCTATCTGTTTCTTTGGTTGGCCACATGGTCTAGGCCTGTTGAACAAGTGTTAGCTGTAGGTGACTGTCTCTCAGCAGTGATGCTGACCAATAGTGATCTCAACCTTTGACATTGGGGGATGGATAGTTCTTTGCTTGGGGAGTGGTTTTGTCAGTTGGAAAGTGTTAATCCACACCCCTGGCTTCCCCCACCAGCATTCTAGTAGCCCCTAGTAGCCAGTAGTTCCTGGCAACGAAAACATCTCCAGACATTGCCAGATGGCCTCTGAGTGACAGCATCTCTGTTGACCATCTTTTTCCAATACCTGGGTGACACTTAGCAGGCCCCATTTTTAAGAAATGGTCTTGCAAACGTCATGCTGTTGCCATAACAATCCATGAGTGGGGCGGGGATTAGACCTCACAATAGTGAAGGTGGGAACACCTACTTTTTCTTTTCTTATTCTAAGCGTAATTCGTGCTTATTGTAAAACTTGGGAGCAGAGCACACTACACCATCCAACTAGAATTCATCTATGTTCTCACCAGCCATCAACAAACTGCCATGGAAGAGATCTAGTCTTTGCTATGCATGCATCTAGGTGAGTAGCAATGGATACACTTTTGTTACAAAAATAAGATCATGATTTTATACTGTGTCCTACTCTATTCTCTTCTGGGCATGCCTCCTAGACGCCTCTCATGCTATTAAATATTCTTCCCTGTGATTCTAACTGCCGCATGGCATCGCATCATGGAGAAGGGCTGTCATGTACTCACCGGGCCCCTATTATTGGCAATTAGGTCATTTCCAGTTTTCCTCTGTAAACATGAGCTTTGGCTATTCCCTTTTCAGATTTAGAAACTCTGGGGCAGACTGGGAAATCGAATACTGGCCTTTGGTTGAGAGGGAGAGGGTGAGGTGAACTCCACTGAGTTGAAGGTGACATTGGGTCTTCACGCTTTGGTCACCTGGAAGGGAGAAGGTGGCTCCACGGACATGGGGTGGGATGGAGGAAAGGTGACGAGTTTGTGGCGAGTCTGCTCACTCTGACACCAAGCTCTCAGTCGAATGAGGTACACAACGGTCGAGTAGAAACAAGGGTCCAGGCTTGAGAGAGCCAGCAGGAGTGAGCTTCCTAGAAGTGGGGTTGAAGCCTCTAGTGCAACGCTGCCCAACAGACCTCTAACACAAACCACAAGTGTCATCTTCACATCTCTTGTGGCCGGAGTAAAAACGTTAAGTTAGAAGAAACAGGTGAGACTATTTTAATAATGCATTTTATTTAACCCATATATCCGGATTATGATTTCACTGGGTGACACTAGCTACGTTTCAAGTGCTCAACAGACTTACATGGCTAGTGACTTCCACAGTGGACTGGACGGCAGGCCCTGGGGCAGCCTATCACGGCAGCACTCCCTTTGTCCCCCAGGGGATATTTGATAATGCCTGGAGACCTTTTGGCTGTCACCACTGGAGGAGATGCTATGGTACCTCGTGAGTCAAGGCCAGGGATGGAGCAAAACATCTCACATTTGCATAGGAGTATGCAAGCAAAGCAGTATCCAGTACCAAGTAAAGCAGTATCCAGCCCAGATTGTCTTTGGTGCTAAGGTTGAGAAATACTTGTGTGCAGCTAACCTTTGTTCAACGGGCCATGGCGTTCACCACGTGTCAGGCACAGGTGAGAAGCATCATGGCGTCCTCAGGGCCGCCCTAGGAGATAGCCATTGTTGGCGTCCGCCCGCTGGTTACTGGTGAATGAAGAGAAGTCAGGTGCATCTGTCCAAGGTCCTGGAGCTGGGCCTCAAACTCAGGCTGTCTGGGTTAAGAATAGAGAGAGTGTCTACATGGACGTAAGCATGGGCATCACCTTCAGCTCAAGGTCTCATCTGCAGCTGTTGTTGAGTAAGCTTAGCACTCTTATATTACCCTTTTGTCTTTGATTTTTATTATTATTTTTTATTAAGCGTGTTTACTTCCTTACATCGGTATGGTCAGGTGGAACACTGTCTAGTCTCCTGTGGCTACTGATGGCCTCTGTAGTCTTGGGAGAGCAGTTAAACACTGAATTTGAGGCATTTTCATTTGTAAAATGGGCACAAATAACACCTCAAGGATTAACGTGGGGGCTGAATGCATTAACATGCTTGGAAGCCTTCAACGCCTATCCACTGGTGGTTGGTATATCGGAGGCAGGACAGTATCGCCACATCCTTAGTCTAAATAGTCTGTCACCAGTAAAAGAAAGGACCCGATGCCTGATTTTTGAAGAGCCAGAAGGACGTGCACACCTCATCATTTTGAAGCTCACAATTGGGCGTACGAGATGCTGGTCAGCAGAATGATGTTTCTTGAGCATTTCAAAGAACAGCCCTTGCCAGAATGCTTCCCTGTGCCTGGTGCCTTGAAACATTTTAGGAGCCGTCTAATTTCTGAGGCAGAATAAAGCTGAAGAGAGGTAGCATCCAAAATAGCACATTAAAAAAAAAAAAAAAGTCTGAGCAAGGGCATTTGCAGTATGGAAGCAGAATGTTAATTGAAATCTGACTTTGCCAACAGGAGCTTTGGAAAGAGCCCAATCAGGATTAGACTAATTAAGACATCTTTAAAATTGAACAGGTTGGACTGTCTTAAAGAAGAATTGAACCAAATGAAAACTATATGCTAAGGAATGTGACTCCAGAGGCTTGAAAAAGGAAAACAAACAAACCTGAAAATACGTATGGGAAAGTCAAAGGAGGGCAACAGCGACCCTGGCTCTGTGGATAGGAGCGAGTCAAATGTGCCAAACAGGAAACTACATTTTCTAATGGGTCTCTGACACTGGCCGGCTGGTTTCCTTGGGCCGGGACACCGTTCACACCACCTTGCAGATAAGCTGGTTTTCTTCTTCTTCTTCTTCTTCTTCTTCTATACTTCTTCTTCTTCTTCTTCTTTTTTTTTTTTTAGGGACCAGTTCCCTCATCCTTGCACCAAACGTGAAAATCCCAAATATCCAAACAGAACGCATTGTGTAATTTTTAAGATGTATTCACGCGGCTTATCTCTCAGCTTCACCTCCTTTGTTTCCCACCGAGCCAATCAAGAAGTCTTTATTTTAATGCGTTGCTAAATAAAGTAGTCGTTCTACAAAAAGCACAGATAAGACGCCTAATTTTTAAGGTTGTGCTAAGTACTGAGCTAGCCTGACAGCCTATATTTAGGATAATGATTTATTTGCTCTTTGGGAAAGCTAACAATTTACTGTAAAATTTTGGATACAAAAGGTGAGGTTTTACCAACCACACAATATAATCAATAGTGTTACTCGGTACATCGGAAGATTCCAGTCTTACCGAAAAATATTTTGACAAGACTTCAAACAGTTAAAACTTCAACGTATTTGCTCATTATTGGAAACAGTAGTGTGTGTGTGTGCCGACTGCATCACAATAAATATTTCTGCGATTGGGAAACTTGTTATAGTCCAACAGCAAGTTTGCTCAAGCCTTAAATTATTTTTCATAATCTGTAAATAATGTTGACATTACTTTGGCATTATAATAAATATTAAGGCTATTTGGAAGTGAATATGCTAGTTAGATGCCTGCCTAACAAAACAAACTTATTTATATTATTGGCACATAGGATAAGAAACATCACAGGCTTCTGCATTTGGCAAAGCAGGCTGACATATTTCGTATTATCATTACATTTGTTTGGGGGTTCAAAAGTCATATAATTAATGCACTAATAAACTATTTTGTAGAGCTGTTTTTCAGAAGCACATTACCAAATGCTTTTTAAATAACATAATAACCCAAGTCTTGTTCACAATAAATAGCAATTGATAATAAAACAGTTAACTGAATGGTTTAACCATTTTTATTAACAACAAGTAATGTGACTTTAGAACATGGGGAGGAATAAACAAGGGAGAAAATTGAAGTTTTCAGAGTAATTTTTGCAGGCAAATGGATTGTGATTTGTGGGAAAGATACAGAAAATGAAATCTAGATGCTGGGGGTTACAGAGAGGGATTTTTCTGTTGGCTGTGGTGCTGTTCTTCTGTACGAAATCTGAAGGGGAAAGAAAGAGGTCCTAGCAGAAGGAATAAAAGGTTCCCATAGAAATGTGGTTTTTAATATCGGAAAAACTGGCCCTGTTCTCGTTGTACCACTTTTCCTTAAACTGATCACATCATCCTCATCTGCCCTTCTGGTATCATCTATCCATCCACTGGCCAAACCTGTGGGATAGGGCAGTCACGTGCCCCGTGCATGAGAGTTGGAGGGTGGGCTCTGGCGTGGTCCCTGAGTTCTGGGTTTCCATGGCTTTTCTAGAATATGCAAGCAGGCTTCCTAGGCTCTGCAGATGTCAATGGGCATCAATTGTCCCACATTTTTCTCCTCTAATAAACTGAGTGGAGGTCTATGTGCATATCTGAAGCCAAATCAAATTAGAGGAATTAGCAATATGATGATTTTTTTAAAAATAATAGATGAAAACAAGAGAAGCAAATCCTTATTTTGGGGTGAAACTGTTGAGGGTTGAGTGTCCCACCCGCGACCTGCCACCGGCAGGAAGCTCCTGGGAGATCACATCATCACTGTCATCGTCATGGCTGTGGCTGAGCCCCACTTGTCTCCTCATGGGTGGGACACCTGGGAACTCTGGGAGCACAGCTGATCATTTAGTGAAACTCCGTTGAACATTCACTGTGCACAAGGCCCTTTGCATGGCGCTGTTTCGCACTTCCTGGTTTGTACATTGCTTTCTTCTTCCTGGTAGGGTTGTGTCTACACCAAATATCTGGATTCCTCTCTTTCTCTTATATATGGTCCAGTTCATCAAGTGATCTTATCTGTCCTGCCTCGAAAGGATCCGTGCTTCCCCCCTCACTGAGGTCTTTGTCAACGTCGCCTTCCCAGGAAGATCTTCCCTGATGCCCTCCGGAGGCGCCCGCCCTCCTTGGTCTCTCCATCTCTCCCCTACTTTGCTTTACTTCCTGGCGCCTGCCACCTCCTGTGATCACGGGCCACGCCCATGTGTTTCTGTATTCACTGTCACTTTCCTCCTGCTAAGGTGTCAGCTCCATGGGACCTCATCTCTTCTGTCCACTGCTGTATGCTTTGCACCTGGTATACAGCAGGTGCTCAATACTTGTTACCCGAGTACACCATAGGGAAGACTGCTGAGACACTATTCCTATGCTATGCATAAAGTAACCGAGGTCCAGAGAACCCTGTCATCAGGACACCACAGCGAAGCAGTGACAGAGCCTGTCCTCTGTCCCCAGGTCCAGGCTCCCGCCTCTCAGTCTGGCTTCCAGTTACCCGGAGCACGTGGGGTGCACCCATTAGCTCACCTCAATGTGCTGCCCCCTTTGTAGTTATCATTTATAGGAATATGTTTATGACATGGCTAAGTCTGCATTCCTGGGGCTGGTGAGGTCATTTTTAATGTCTTCATCCTCGCATTTAGAAGTGGTCTTACAGGAGTGACTGGGGGCTCAGTCGGGTAAGCATCTACCTCTTGGTTTTGGCTCAGGTCACGATCTCAGGGTCATGGGATCAGGCCCCACATCGGGGTCTCTGCTCAGCGGGAGTCTGCTGGAGATTCTCCCTCTCCCTCTGCACCCAACCCCCACCACACTCTCCCCCAATCTGTCTTTCAAATAAATAAGGCATCTTTTTTTTTTTTTTTTAAAGAAATGACCTTGCAGTCAAACCTAATAATGCAGATGTTGTCTGTGGTTGGTGAATATGTTTGAATCCTTGATGACTGGCAGAGGGGACCCCTCCCAACCCCACCAACCCCTCCTGCATGCTTTCTCTGCAGCAGGCTTTGCCGACCACTGGACTCTGGCCTCTCTGGCAAGATGGGATTAGGAGCCAAGAACGAAGGGTGGACAGAAAGGAAAAGACTGGAATCTGGGGAAACAGTGATGGAGGGGAGGACTGGGTTGGGTGGAAGAGAAGAAGGGGAACTGCTCCCAAAGGGCCTTGAGTGGGAAGAGTCCACAGATCCTTGTGATTCTAGAAAAAGAATGGATCCTGGGGAAGTTTTGAGATTGGCTCGGCTCTCTGCTTTTGACTACAGGATGACTCTTTTAATGTTTATATTTCTGAACAATATCTATTTTTGTTCTTGGAACAAAACTAGAAAACATTTATTGCAGAATTAAAAAAAATACAGGAAAGTCTAAAACAATTAAAATTATCTGTAAACTCAGCACCCAGAGAAAATTATCAACATTCAGATGTGTTCCTTCTAAGTAGTTTGATTGCTGTGTTCATATATAATTTTTACAAATGTGTGTTTGGTTTTTTGCATTTAATATTAAGTCATGAGCATTTCCCCTCTCTCAGTAGATATTCATTAAAATATAATGTTAATGACAGTTTGAAGTCCCTGGGTTGGGCATGTCATAATTTAATAAACCATCTCTCAATATTCAGATGGCTTCCCATTTTTCATGATTATAAAAATGCTGAGGGAAACATTCTTGTTTGATACATGAATGGGAGATCACATCTGGGACTATCTTTTGGGTGTAGATTCCCAGAAGGGGAGCTCCCGCGTCGAGAGGCATGAGTTTAAAACCCTTGGTGCTGCCATCAGAGTTGTGAACCTCAGTTTCCCTCTTGTCCTTCTGACAAGGCTGTCTTGAGAATGGAATGAAATGCTATCCACATGAATTCTCCGTTGTTCTCATGCTGCTGTGATAGGTAGCTTTGTCATTATTCCCTTGCACCTCAAAAAAGACCCTCCAGCTATGGAAAATCTGGACAAGTTTTCTCCCCCTTTCTTAAGAACACTTACGCTACACAGGAAACGGTGGCACAAGACACAATTTGAAAAAGATTCTCTTCTGCTTTGGGAAATTAAATCTAAACACGTATTTTAGAAACTGCTGTAAATTTCGCTAAGCTACAGTGTTTTCCTTCGAAGTCTAGGACATATGGTTAGTCTTCCAGTGTTACTAGTAACAAAGTCCTGAAAATATTAACTATTTCATTCTTCCGAGGATAGTTAAAATTATCCTTTATTTTCTTTTTTGCCTCCCACACTTTGGTTTTAACAAAAAACGAGACATTCCTATTATAAGTAATTACAGCCCTTCTGTTACAGTCTTTCAGAGCCATAAAATTAGCTATTGTACTAAATAATTAGCACATGCCATTCAGAATATCCTAAAAATTATACGCAACATCAAGCAGGAACTATACACTGACACTTGGCCACGTTCTCTAGAAAACTGCTCAGTGAAAATTAAGTATTGGCAACAGGTGCCTTGAAAACAATTTATTAATGGTAAAAAAAAAATGAACCATTTGAATGACGGCATGTGAAAACGTTTTCAAGTTTGGGATTGTCTGAACTCTGACTTCTTAAACACAGTCTTGCTGGCTTGCACAGTAATTGTATCCTTGAGGATAATTCCACCAGTGACGTTCCCTGCAGCTGATTTCAAGCTTACCCACAGCCATCGGAGTCTCCCCCAGGTCTGAGGAGGTCTCCTGGGGAGGATGGGACCCCTGAAATGTTGCTAGCCCCAATGCATGAGGCTGCCCCCGGAAGACAGTCAGTCCTCTGTTTTGCTCCTGCAATCAGTAGGGGTTACATTTACATTATTTTTCTTCAATATGAACTCAGATGTGGCTCTTTTGAAGCGTTTACTGGCTTTGCAATTGGGTAAGGAACTTGATGATTTTTTTTTTTAAAACCGGAGATGGACAAACCTGTTTATTTTGTACAGGCAGGATCATTGCCAGGCCCTCAACCTGGGGGCACATGGCTTATTGAGACTGTGTGTTTTGGGAGCCTCCTACTGAATATCACATCACAATTTTGACTATTTGGAATGATTTAGCTCAAATTAGGGAAGAGTCTGACTTCTACAATATTTTTTTTAAGACTTTATTTATTTACTTATTTACAGAGCACAAGCAGAGGGAGGGGCAGAGGGAGAGAGATTCAAGCAGACTCCGGGCTGAGCACAGAGCTCGACGTGGGGCTCCATCTCACCCATCTCACGACCCTGAGATTATGACCTGAGCCGAAATCAAGAATCGGATGCTTAATGGACTGAGCCCCCCCAGATTTGTCTCATCAGTATACAGATAGAAATGAGTACTGATCTGAATCTCAGACTTGGTACAGTTCGATAAAGTGAAAGAGTTCTGTGCTTAAATTAGAGATAAAGGCAAGGAACGTTAAAAAGAAAATAATAGTATTACCCTCCCATGAGGTGGCACACCACCTTAATATAGACAGAAAAGATAGACTGAAGTTAGAGTCATTTCATATGAGGAAGAGCTTTAAGAATGCTCTACTGTGGGGCGCCTGGGTGGCTCAGTGGGTTAAAGCCTCTGCCTTCGGCTCAGGTCATGATCCCAGGGTCATGGGATCGAGCCCCACATCGGGCTCTCTGCACAGCAGGGAGCCTGCTTCTACCCCTCTCTCACTCTGCCTACCTGTCTGCCTACTTGTGATCTCTCTCTGTCAAATAAATTAAATAAAAAAAAAAAAAGAATGCTCTACTCTTTTCAGATGGAGTATTTCTGGATATAAAATATAATGTGTATCCAGGATTTAAAATGTAAAGAAAAATGTTATATTACAATTTCTTCTAATTGAGAAATCCACAGGATCTTCTTGCCTCTCTCTCCCTTAATTATTGATCAGGGAGGGAAACCGAAGATGTGAGTAACTGACCCGTTGGCTCTAACGGACACATGGAGAGCTGGGTACCAATCTGCCCCAATTAAAGAATATACATTGTTTCAAAGGTTCAAAACTTACTGCCTGTATACAGTGATTCTCAAAACTGGCTGCATGCTGGAATCACCTGGGGGTTTTGAAAGCAAGTGATACCAGGCTTTCTGTTGTAGCCGGAAAGGCTCCGCCGACCTACCAAGCTGGTTCCAATGTGCAATCCCCCGATGGGCCACTGTCTCTGGCCAGATTGCAGTGACTAGAGATATCAATAACAAAAATATAACCAGAATAAGTCATGTATTTGAAATTTTAAAATTATACTTCTAGAGCACCTGGGTAGTTCAGTCAGTGAAGTGTCTGCCTTTGACTCAGGTCGTGATCTCAGGGTCCTGAGATTGAGCCTTGTGTTGGGCTCCCTGCTCACTGGGGAGCCTGCTTCTCCCTCTCCTTCTGCTGCTCCCCCTATTTGTGTGCTCTCATTCTCTCTCTCTACTGAATAAATAAATAAACTATTTTAAATGATAAAATAAAATTATACTTCCAAGAAATTCATGGCACAATAAATAAATAATACTTAAAACTCTTGGTCAGCGAATGTATATATATATATCACAGTATATGAATGAATTAAGGAAGTATAAAGAGGGACATCTACTTAAACTGGAAAGGAGAAATACTGGAAATTAATGAGAAATTCATTTAATAACAGAGAGAAAGAACATCTGATTAAACCCAAGGAAACTATCAGGAAGAAAACAAGTAAAAGTAGAAATTAATGGAACAGAAAATAAACATACAATAGGAGAAGACAAACAAAGCCAATAGTTGATTCTCTGCGATGATTAATAAAATAGACAAAACTCTTTCAAAGTTAATTAAGAAAAAAAGAAGAAGGCACAAATAAATTATCTTAGGAATAAAAAAAGATGATGCAGAGATTAAATTGATGAGGGTATTATGAATAAAACATGTATGCCAATAAATTTGAAGTCCTCAATTAAATGAATAAAATACTAGGAAAAAATATAACTTATCATAACTGATTTGAGAGGAAGTAGTTCTGTAACCATTAAGGAAATTGAATCAGTGGTTAAAAATCTTTTCACAAAGAAAGCAGTGGGACCAGATGATTGGAAAGGGGCATTCTATCAAAAATTCAAGAGACCAATAATTTCATCTTATACAAACTCTTACAGAGAACGAAAAGGAAGGCCCATTCCCCAGCTTATTTTATGAAATTTTCTCCACCATAATGTCAAAATCAGATTAGGAACAACTAAGAGAAGAATTACAGCTCAGTCTCACTGGTAAGCATACATGCAAAGAGGCTGAACAAAATTTATTAGCAAAATAAACTCAACACCATATAAAACATGTCATATACACAGAGGAGTTGGATTTGCTTTAGGAATGCAAGGTTGGTCTTTTAATCAAGAAATCAACCAATGGAATTCTTTTTATTAACCAAATAAAAGAGAAAACTTCTATGATCATCTCAGTCCATGGCAGATAACCTGGTGAATAAAATTCTACATCTCTTCACAAGAAGTAAAAAATATTCTAATCAAATTTGGACCACAGAGAGAACTTTCTTAATCTGATAAAAGATATCTAAAAACTCCTATAGCAAATAGCATATTTATGATTGAATGCTTTTTATTAAAATCTTCATTCTAGTTAGTTTACCTACAGTACAATATTGGTTTCAGGAGTAGAAACCAAATCAGTGGTTCATCACTTTCGTACGATACCCAGTGTTCACAACAACCAAATCACGATTGCATGTGGAAAATATTCTCTTCACACCTAGAACAAGGCAGCCAAGAAGGTGCCTATAGTCACCGAAGCAATCAACCTAGCCCTAAGGGGTTATCAATCAGAAGGCAAAGAAATGAAGAATAAACAACAGAAATGAAGAAATAAAATCATCAGTATTTGAAGGCAGCATGATGGTCTACATAAACCCCTTCCTCTTGAGATCCACAAATAAATCCTGAGAATCAATTAGAAGTTCATAAGATCAAAAGAACCATACACTGTGTACAGAAGTCAGTTGCATTTCCTTAAATCAACAAAAACTATTAGGAAGTATAGGCCAGAATCTATTTATAGCAAAATATTTATAAAATTTCAAGGAGTCTGTTTGATAAAATATTGATATTCCCTTTATGGAACAAATAATGAAACTCTACTGAAAGAAATTGAAATTATCCAAATAAAGATATATTCTTGGAGAGGAAAAGTCAATATAGGGAAGACGCTATTCTCTAAGCCAGGATATAGATTCAGTGAATTTCTGATCTCAATGCCAAGAGGATTTTTTTTCTTTTAAGACAACAACCTGATTCTGAAACATATGTGGGAGAGGAAAGGGCCAAGGAGAGTCAGCACATTTCAGAAGAAGAAAATAAAATGGGGAAGCTTGGTTCGTACACACCAGAAAACTTACCTGAAGTTATAAAAGACCAAATAAGGTATTTGCATGGGGGCAGACAAACAGACCCATGGACAAAATGGAGGGTCCAGGAGGTTACTCACTCACATAGAGACAGCTGATATATGATAGGGCAGGCGTTGAGAAATAGTATAGGTTATTAAATTTGGCAATTTTGGACAACCAGGTCCCTGTAGGGAAAAATGTGCGTCTCTACACCACACACAAAATTCAGTTCCAAGAGGGTCTAGGAAATATGCACTCAAACAGTAAAGTCATAGAGAAGATCTTCATGACCTTGGGGGAGGTTTTCTTAAACACGATACAAAACATAAGGCAAAAGATAAAAACAGAAAAAAGATAAAGACAGAAACTTGGAAATACACTACTAAAATTGCAAATACCTATTAAGAAGCAATAGGTACTCCAGTCCCATTGGTGGGAATGTTAATGGATTTGAGCATTCCTAGTGAGGCTGGATGTTCTCTTACCTTACAGTTTCACACTTCAGTTCCTTCTGACAAACTCTAGACTCCTGCTGTAACATGAGACTTGCTGGGATGGGAAGGCTAGCAACCTCTCTGATATGGTAGCCACTAGCCACAAGGGGCTAATGAGCACTTAAAATGTGGCTCCTGTAAACAAGAGAGTGAATTTGAAATTTTATTCAATTTTAATTAATTTATTTCAACTTAAATAACCACTCTAGTAGATGGTGTCATTATGAAGTGAGGCTTCTTGGAGGCCATTAATGTCATTTCACTCTAGAAAAATGGTAACGTTGGGGAAGAGAATCCCTTTCAAAAGTGCACTGGGAGATAGGAATAAGAATGTCCATCCAATATAGATCAAATAAGTAATTGTGGAATGTCTAGACCACGTGATACCACAAGGCAATTTGGAGGAGTTCACCCCAGCACATCATCAACGTGAATAGACCTGAGAAACGCAAATAAAACCAACAAAGGAGGGGCCCCTGGGTGGCTCAGTTGGCTAGGCGTCTGTCTCCTGATCTCAGCTCAGGTCTTGCTCTCAGGGTTAGGAGTTCAAGTTCCACGTTAGGCTCCACGCCTAGCTTGGAGCCTACTGAAAAACAACTACAACCCAACAAACAAAAACCAATGATCAAAGCGGGGTGGGGGGGAGAGACAAACCAAAAACCAGACTCTTAACTACAGAGAACAAACTGATCATTGGCAGAGGGGAGCTCGGTGGGGGAGCGGGTGAACTAGGAGTTGGGGATCGAGTCTATACTCGATACCATGATGAGTCCCGGAAGTGTTGAAACACTGTATCGTATACCTGAAACTAATGTAACATTGGGCATTAACCAGAGGAACTGGTTCCATTTATATAAAGATTTTTTAAAGTAAAATAAACAGTCTGTTGTTTGGGGTCACAAATCCACCTGGCAAAACAATAAAGAAAAACAAGTATATGGTTAAACATAGGACTCAGGCTAGCTGGTATCCGGGGATGAAGGAGGTTGGAGTTGGTGGGGGTGAGGAACTGAGGGGGCTTGTTATATTTTTATTTGGGGAGGTGGGCATATAGCTATTTTGTGAGTGGTGACATTTAATTAAACTGTACACACATTAGACATTCTTATAGATAGAGTCATAGTTCAAAAGTGTTCATGAAAGTAAGAGGATACTTCAGATAGCTTCTTACATTCCTGACCATCTTCTGCTTGTATTTAATTTATAAATTAAATAATTATGTTAATGGGACCTAAAGCCCAGGTGAAGTCATTCATTCATGAGCTAATCCAATAAATATTCACTGAGCACCCACTGTGGGCAGTGCTCCTCCAGATGGCAGGGATGTGGCATGAGTAAAGGCCCTGTGGCCGAGGGGTGTTCTTCCTTATGGTCAAGACGATGTCATAAATAAACGACCACATGCAATATTAGTTGTGGTGAGTGTTAGGGTGAGACAGAGTGAGACCAGGGAAGGAGGTGGGGGGTGACAGTTTTCGGTCAGGCTGGCCAGGAGTTGCTTCCCTGTAAATCTGGGAGTTGAGGAAGACCCTCAGTGGCAGAAGAAAGGGAGGCCAACGGGATACCTGGGTGCCTCGTGTCGTTGGCAGAGGGAGCCCCCCACACCAGGACCAGAGGCGGGAGTGTGCCAGGGGTGCCCCAGGGCCCACAGGTCCCCCTCCCCTGTCTGCACACACCAATCTGCCAATCTTGGCCTTTACTCTGCATGGACACCGAGCCTTCTCTGGGAAACACTGGTAAAGTCTACTGCACTTCTCTAAAATATGAGAGTCACACCAGCACCTAATAACAGCTCAGACACAGTTTTGCTGTGATTAGAGGTTTTACATTTTACGCTTGGTTCCTAAGCCCACCTACCAGCGTCCAGTCAAATCTCTGTGCATTTTCTCATTGGTTGCCTCCAGTGATGGGAAATTCACTCCCTGTCTTCTGGGATAGATGGATTCCTTTGGAAGAAAGAGCTCCCTGACATTGAACCCAAGTGTGCCTCTTTGTAGGCTGAAACTTGTACACCTGGCTGGGCCCCTGGGATTATGTACCACTCATCCCTGTTTGAGGAGTTGAACTTGAATTTCAGTTAGAATCACAAACATGTATTGGCTTCCCAATGTGAACCCAGCAGATGAGGATTTAAGGGGTGAATTCTTTGATATATTTTTTTAAGTTGTAGGTTTTACAGAATCATCTGGATTTCTCGCCTGCAAAGACCCTGGTGCCAGGCATCCGCAGACCCTGTTCGGATGAGGCCTGTCTCTTCTGGGGACAGTATTCTTTCCACTTACCCATAAGTTCATGTACTATATTTGTTCCCACCCAGCCCCAGGGAAACCTTTGAGTTTGAGACCCCTTAATGCATGTTTATGGCAGATCTTGACTCACTGAAAGAATGTTGCTATACCCCTTAATGCTTCTTTTCCCCCAGTGTAGACATCCTGCTGCCCTCATCGATGCCCTGCTCTTTCCTCCTTGATTCAGTGCCAACAATCCCACAGACCCCTTTCCCTTTCATGGGTTTTATAGATAATCACCTTGAAAAGCTAGCAGTAAGGCAGATATTAATGCATGGGAATGTAGCAGAGATGGTGCTCTAGTGTAGACTTTGAGTTTTGGATGCTGAATTCCCCTGTGACCACGGGGAGATCACTTGGAGTTCTGGGGTGAAGCCCCCATCCTGCGCGCCCCCTCCCCCCCATGTCAAGCAGGGAGGCTTTGCCAGGGAGCACTGACACTTGGTTGGCAGCCTCAGGGCTGGAATCAGGTGCCAGAAGGAAGAGGCAGAGACATCTGTGGGAGTCAGAGACACTGCCTGGAGAGAGCATTGGCTGCTCTGTCTGTCGTCTGCTTATCTGTCCGTTTACTGATTTTGCCTTCATCAGAGTGTTCATTCTTTCACCAGAACACAAGAGGCTGGATCCAAGAGGTGGCCTGGTCCTGGAGACAGAGTTCCTGCCCTCGAGGCCCTAAGGAGCCAGGTCTGGGTTCAAGCAGAGCCACCACCTGGACTTAAGGGCAATGTGGAGGGTCCTGGGCAGTAAGTTTGCTGAGGTTACCCCTAAGTTTGGCTAGTTCCTCACAACACAAACAGAAAAATTCTGAAAGGGATGCTTTGTGCTGATTGAAGATGTCTAGCTGCAGTGTGTGAGGGCGGTGGCAGATGGGGTGTGGGTGGCATGCAGCCATCAAGGGCATTTTTTGACCTTGGAATTATGTAGCTTTCCTTGAGGTCAGGGAATTCTGACGGCACTTGCAGGCTCCAGCTGATCTCCACAGGCACGCGGCATTTGGCTCTGGAGGGAATGGGTGTCAGTCACGCTTGGGTCATCCCTGACTCTGTTGTGTGAACCTTTCCAGCCCAGAAAATGCATGAGGTGGTTCCGGTGGACGTCTGAGGGCCCGAGGGAAGGCATCATTTCCTTGGATTACCTTTCCAGGAGTTTTCGGGAACAGAAATCCAAATGATGGTGAAAAGTTCCTTTTTAGGATTTTTTTTTTTTTTTCCCCTTTCTGATTCTTGCTAAAGACTGAGCACCAGTGTGACTTGGTCACAGCACCTCCTTGGTGATGCTAGACGCTGCTGGGCTTCAGGGGGACGCTGCTGGGCTTCAGGGGGCTCTTTTGCTACTCTCAGAAGTTCTTGGCATGAAACACGGAGCTGCCAGGTTCTGTTTTCCTATCACATCCTGGCGTCAGAGGCTGTGTGTGTACGAGCCTTATTCAGCTGATGGAGGCTCGACAGGCCACCCGACCCTGGTGGAGAGTTCTGGGAAGCAGGGTCCGCAAAGCCCTTTGCATAAGTTCCTGAATTTTAGAAAGAAGTCAGTTCAAGGTGGATCCTCTCGTGGTCCCGTAACAGCAGCTGCAGACTGAGCTGGGTGGCGTTCAGAGCATAGGAGTTGTCAGAATAAAAAACATCTTCCAGTTCTACTGAAGTTAATAAGTCAAGTTAAATCATCCACATATGTGGAAACAGAAGATTTTCAAAGCAGCGCCTTCATTATAAAAAATGTGTTAAAATTAGTAACTATTTTATATCTTGCCTATTTTCCCCATCCAACCTAGTTTTTTTTTTTTTTTTTAACATCCAAATATAGTTTTGCAGTATTAAGGTAGAGATAGAGATGCACAGAGTCACAAAACCGAGAGATGAAATTCGGATTTCTGTTCCTACTGTTCCGGTAGCGAGTGCCCTGGGAACTCTGACGGCCGTGTTTTAGGGAGCGTGACTCCCCTCTCTGTTGTCCCAGCCTCAGAAAGGGTTTTCTTCCTCATTTCTCGTCCCGGGAGCACATCCTAATTTTTGTTACTTCCACACAGAGTCTTTGGGGAACATGTTTCTGGTGCCTTCTCTGGACTTGGGTTTTTGCAGTAGGAGAGAAGTAGGTTGTGTGTACACATTTGTAGAAGGAATTCATGAATACAGTTCTTCACCGCAGGATGGGCTAAGCTTGTGCAGCTTCTTGTCTAGTGCAATGTCATTGCACAGATACAGACAGGCTTTAAGACTTGGGCTCAGAAGCCGTGCCTGGAACCTGTGTCACCAAGGTTTTTCTTAGGCTCGCTGTAGCGGTTCCACCTATGGGGAGCAACACCCATATTCCCTTCTGGAGGAGTGTCCCCCACCCACCACAGGCGGTCTTGCTGGACGGTCACTCACACCACTGCCCCATGGGTGAATATGGGACCCAAAGATTCTTTTTCTATTTCTGAATCTTGATCTGGGTGAGCCCAGAAAGAAACAGAAGGGGCCAGAGTGGATTCATCCAAATGACAATGTGGTCATGGAGCTCCTGCCACCTGGATGCTCAGACTCCCCCTGGCTCCTTTCTCCTTTGAGTCTGTCCCTTCCTCTGCGACACCCACACCAGGTCTCGACTGCTCGTTTGTGGGGAACAGAGCCAGCTGTCACTTACTATCTTGTGCTGTATCGTATATTTGTATAACTTATTATTTTGTTTTTAACAGTATCTAAATCCCATCATCCGTGGTTGAAACATTTCATTTTGCTCCAACTGTGAGAGCGCAAGCAAGAGGACGGACAGCTGGCAGACCCTCACCTGATGGAAAGCTAGTCACGTCTCTCCTCCTCTCCTTCCTTTTTTGCTTGGAGAGGTTTTCCCTGATCTCCATAGCTCTACTCCGTGTTGTTGTACCCACTGGCTTGGCCTGAGGCTCAGCAGCAACACCCAGACCCCTAGCATATATACCCTGCCCTTGCTGCGGTTGGTCTGCCCCCACTCAGGCTGTGCATCCTCTTGAGAATCCTTCACCTGCTTCTCTACCTGGAATCCATGCTCCTGTCCTGGAAAAATGCAGTCTGGAGTTATGATTCTAACAATGCTTTCCCTCTCCTTTTTCTGACATTTCATGACACTATATTTAACCTGCACATTTGGTAGTGTGCAGTGTGTCCCTGAGTGGAGAATAGGGCAAGGAGAGTGCTAAAACTGAATGATAGTCAAAGAGCAGCAGGAACATCTATGGAGACTTAGGAAAGTTAGGAAAGAGTGTTCCCTCACGCAGATTTGCAGATTTGGCTGGGGTGCATTGTTTACAAACAGAGTACTTACTGGGCTCTAGCCCCCACTGGCTGCATTGTTGTTGTTGTTTTGTTGTTTTTTGCAGTACACAACCTGACCAACTGTGCATGGTGATTCTGAGTAAAATAAGTAGTTTAAAATCTAAGCGGATATAAGTCCCAAACTACATTTTTCCCTATGTAAACACCAGTTTTTTGTTTGTAGGACTTTATCATTTATCAAGCACTTTTAAATCAATTGTTGCTTTTCATTATAAAAGTAATACATATTTTTTATGGTGAATTTGTCAAGTATAGGAAACAGTAAGAAAGAAAGTAACTATGATCCAAAAAAAATTCTAAGACTTTTTAAAAATTTTAATTTAATTTTTTCTGTGTTCCAAGATTCATTGATCATGCACCACACCCAGTGCTCCATGCAATACACGCCCTTCACAATACCCACCACCAGGCTCACCCCAACCCCCACCCCGCTCCCTTCCAAAACCCTCAGGTTGTCCCTCAGAGTCCACAGTCTCTCATGGTTCGTCTCCTCGTCCGATTTCCCCCAATTCACTTTTCCTTTCCTTTTCCTAATGTCCTCCATGGTCTATTTCTAAGACTTAACTCCTGCTTATTTTAGATTTTTGCCCTTTTCTAATATGTTTACAACCTAAATTAATAGTTATTATTTCACTTGATTATCACAAAAAAGCCCATCAGGTAATCTAATCAGGAATGATTATGCCCCTTTCGGAGAGGGTTAAGTAAGAGTCTGGGACGTAGAAGATGGTGCCAAGTGGACCAAGTTCCTTTAGTGACGAGGTCTGCTTCCCAGTTCCCCAGGTTCTAGCTGGAGTGTTCCATGATGGAATGACCGTATGACTGAGCCTCTGCCATCCATCCTCCCTCTGATGGGTGGGCCTGGAGCTTGAGGTGAAGCTTCTAGTCACTGCCCACCTGCACTGAATGCGAGTAAGCGGCAGACTCCTTGTGGAACCCTAGAGTGGGGGGAAGAGCAGGTGTCGCTAGCGTTATTGTTTTCGAGTGCTGACTTGCTATGTCCCTGGCACTTGCTGACGGCTTGGAATTCATTCTCTCCTTTGGTCTTCCAGGCTATCCCAAGAAGAGGCAATGCTACTTTCTGTCCCCGTTTTGCAGACAGAGATGAAGGTTAGAGCGGGGAATGGAGCTGGAGGAAACAGCTCTTGGGGGGCAAAGACCAGGCTAGAATTCGGGTCTCCTGTGCTCTTTCTGCTGCTACAGTTGCTTTCAGATCAGGGTCTAAGAAACTTCTATGAAGAGTCCTGGATCCTTCTGGAGCTTTTTCCAGCAGAGATCAGTGGGCATGGCAAACTCTCCTGCTGTCCATTTCCCCAAATTTTGTGCTGTGGATGTAAGGGGCCCACGGAGCTGTAAGTTATGCCGGGGCAGCTCTAGGGCGCTGTAGCTTGGTGTCAAACACTCATCGTGGCCAGCTCTATTGTCTGAACATGATGTAAATGAATAAAATCTGTTTGTAATGAAAATGAGCCTGAAGTTTGTGCTATTTCAGCCTAAGTAGATCTGAAGGTGTTTTTGGTTTTTTTTTAAACTTACACTGATATGTAATGTGTTCCTAAGAACTGCTTTCTAAAGAAATACAAGGAAGTCATTTGCAGGTTAAATATGGCCAGACCCAACACATTTCTAAATCTCTAACCTAAATGTTTTTTATATAAGCGTTCCGCTGGCTCTGAGCTCGCCCCGAGGGAAGGAAGCACAGAACAGGACATAATGCACGGTTCCCTGTGCACATGCGCTTGCCCTGTGAAGACAGCCACACGGGTAGCAGGGAAGGGTAGCTGGGGATCCATCCGCGAGCTGCAGGAGCCTGTTTCAAAGCTGGTGTTCCCTGCCAGCTTTCCTACCTACACATTCACCACGAAATCACTCGGACTCCACCACCGTGTCGAGACCGTCTCCGCCCGAGCGCGCAGAGGTGCGCGCAGAGCTCGCCCACAGTGTGGCACCTGTTAACATCCTGGGTGCCGCCAGTTCCTGTAGCGGGACTTCCGGCGGACCTCCTGGAGAGAAGAAAGCAGAGGAGCGATGCCCCGGGGGAAGGGACTGCAGCAGGCAATGGCCCTGCCGCTCAGTAGAAGACAGGCTTGGGCCGGTGTCCTCCGGGCTCCCACTTTCTTCCAAATGGAGTAACAACACCCACTTGATCATACACGAGTCTAGGGCCTGGCACACAGTTGACGCTCAGTCAGTGCCTAACTATTTTTATCCGCCGAGCAAAGCAGAGGCCTACACAGCGGCTGTCACTAAGCAGCTGGTTAACAAGGTCCTTGAAGACCTTGTCCTTATTTCGTTCCCTTCTGCTCACGGAACCGGGTAGACGTGGGAGGTCCTGCCACACTGACCTACTCCACTCCAGGGCCAAGAGCACAGGCTCGCAATGCAGGATCCCAGCTTATTAACTTTCAGTTATGATTCTAATCACCCAGTGAAATTTATCTGTGCATTTGCTATGTCAAGTGGCCCGTCCTTGGCAGACACCAAATTACCATCTACCGGAGGACGGTGGGGGGACTAGACTTGGCCGGGAAACTCAACATCTCCTGTGCTCTTTAGGTGGCCCTCGGTTGCTCACCTCGACTCAGGAATCCAAATTAGACAGCAGACGTGAGCGTCGAAGGGATACTCTCAGTCATTGTTGGTCGAGCCCCCAAAGGTTCAATGGCTTCTTTCCAGCTCTTTCTCCCGCGGAAATGTCGGGAGTCACAACACTGATGTTTTCTCTCAAGCAGTTCCTTCAAGATAACTTTACACTGGGACAGTTTCATGCAATTTACCAGGCGTTTTTGCTATGTGCATTATGGGCGGAACTGAAATGTGTATTTATCATTTATTTGCTCCATAGAAAAGGCATTGAAAGCTCACTACATTCCAGGAATTGCCCAAACCCATGAGGTAGTCTGGTTACCTCTTGCCAGTACCCAGCCCTCCCAGGATGGTGGTTTCAAAATAGACTTCTTACAGAAGCAGAGTAGCCCAGGGTGGAAACGTGAGGATTCCAGTGACCGAAATGGTGTTTTTATGACCTGGCCTCTGCAACCACTAGGCATGGCTTCCACTGCTCCCATTTTAGGTGAAGTGGCCACTCGCCCTCCGGGTCTCCAGCACGCACATGCAGATCTCACCTCCTGAGGGCAGAAGCACTGAGGAATCTGTGGCATGTTCTAGAAGGATGACACGGAGCGTGAGGATAAGACCTGATTTACTGAGTCGTCCCAAACCAGATGCAGCACGGGCTGCGGGGGAATGCTGGAGGGTTTGGTGATGGGCCGAGCTGGTTTCAAACTCAGGATCTTTTACTTCTTGGTGTCTGGTGTTAGACAAACTGTTCTACCTCTTTGAGTCTGGGTCTCAGCGCCCATAAAACAAGGAGAGAACGGGTCCCCCCGAGTGGTGACGATTCAGTGAAATGAGGCTTCCAGAAAGCTAACAGTGTCTGGCACAGAGTAGGAGCTCAAGAAATAAGCAGAGATGTGTTAACTGTTCCTGTTCTCACTAAGGCTTCTGGTCAACTGTGGCTGTTCACAGTTAAGTGTTTTGGGGGAGTCAGAAGTTACAGGAGGAGTTCTGACTCTCCCACGCTGCTCAAGGGTCAACTGCATTAATAGCAAAGTTGACGATGCCCATTTGATAGGAGTGGGTAGGACTAATTTTACTATTCTCGTCGGTAATGTTGTGCATCGCCTAGTCTGCTGTAGACCCAAGAAGTCTGCACTCTACCCTTTCATCCTCCTTGGTTCTAGCTCCCAGTGGGGCCCACGCTTCTGGGCCTGACTGCCCACCTCATCCCTGTCTCCGTGATCCAGGGGAGTAGAGGACACTCGGCTCCCTTGTTTGCTGACCTCTGGTTACTTACTTCCTTACATCGTTTCCTCTGCTTAGCTTCTCGGCTTCTTCTACCATCTGCAGAAGCCACTCACTGTGGTGCATCCCTCTGATTAGAGTATCTGGAACAACCTCTATTTCCAAGTGGGTCCTGACGAATGCAAACACACAGGGGACACTGGAGCTCCCACGGCAAGGATGCAGAGGGGTGGTACAGTGTGATAAGATCATGGTGTTTCCCTCCCTTTCTTCTTTTGCTCCCACCTTCTTTACCTTTCATTCCCATTTTCTCTTTTTGGAAGATGGAACCATTCTATAAACAATCCTCTGCAAATGGCCATTTCCATAAGAAGACTTCAAGTCAGAACATGCAGCTCTAATTCACACAGTTCTACTTCCTTTGAAAAAATAGCTCTAGAACAGCCCAGAGCGTGGTGCACCCCAGAACCTCCATCCATCTCTCAGCCTTTGGATGCTCTGTAGCGTGCAGAGTTTTGTAGATGCCGTCTTTCACTGCGGCGGGATGTAATTCCAAAGGTGACACGTCTGGATCCAAGAGTATGTGTATTTCAAAATTTCATAAATATCACCAGATTACCTCCCTCAAAGGCTAAAGCAGTTACCATCACTTTAACAACATATTTCTACTAATTATTAACTACCCAGAGACCCCTCTGCTTCTGTTTGGATAACTGCTCCCAGGCTTGGCACTTGAAACTGCTATTTGGTGAAGCTAGAGTTTGGAGAATGAAGGAGAAGATTTTAAAAGCAATTCCCTGGGGTTCCCTGGGTGGCTCAATCAGTTCAGCAGCCAACTCTTGGCTTCAGCTCAGGTCACGATCTCAGAGTTGTGAGATCGAGTCCCACGTCGGGCTCTACGATCTCAGGGTTGTGAGATCGAGTCCCACGTCGGGCTCTATGTTCTCTCTACTTCTTGCTCTAACCCTCCTTGCCTCTCTCTCTCTCTTTCTCTCTCTCCCTCTCTCAAATAAATAAGTAAATAAATACATCTTTAAAAAAAGAAAGTGATGTCCAAATTTGCTGATTGGAATGGGTCTTACTATGTGTGCATTTGCTCTTTTTTATCCCCTGCATTCTACAAAAAAATCAAAAACCTAAAAAAAAGGAGGAGGTCTTCTCTCTACAGAAATTCCATCCTTTAATCTGTGAGTCCATGTGGGTGTCCCTGATATAGTTTATAATAAGGCACTTGAGAGGCTAATTGTATTGTATTTATAGCCTATAAAGGTGGCTTGCACTTTAGACAAGGAGTTTCCTTGGTAATGCACTAATAACCACGGGTTCCCAGAGGCTCACCTGAGATGGACACAGAATAATGCAAAGCTTGGCTTGCAGGAGACCCCCTAAAGGCACTGAGTGGAGCAGACAGACCACCAGGGAAACGAGAGAGGCCCATGGCGAGGCCTCCTGTTTCTTGTGATTATTGTGACTTCTTGGTTTTCCACAAACCTTGGCTTTCTGGTCTGCCCTGAAGCTAAGCTTTGCATTGACCCTTCCGAACTCCCAGTGTTCAGAGATCCCAGTGTGCCTGGAGCATCTGACAGCCTGTCCCTGGGGTCTGGTCCGCTGACATCCGATGCCCCACATTTGAGCATGTCTCCCTTACAGCCACACAATGCCTTTACAATGTCACCTCTCCTTTTGGGTGAAAGAAGTAGCTGGCCACCTCTCTTTACTTTCTTCTCTTTCTCTTCATAACCCCATTAAATTTTCCAGTAAACACTGGCCAGTTTCCAGTCACCGTGAGTTGCTCTGGATAGGCATCATCTCAGCGTGTATGTGGCTGGTCTGAAGCGATAATATGAGTCAGCCCTGACAGAAGACATTGTGGACATCGGTGTTCTAAGCACGGAGCTAGGCATGTGCACACACTAATTCTGTCCGTAGAAATAATGCTCTATTTGATAACCTCAGAGAGGGTTAGTGACATGTCCCAAACACACAGGTAGTGAGTGGCACAGGTGGGGCTTGAAATGAAGCGTTCCTCGGCTCTGACTCCATCACCCTGTCCCACCTCGCACCACACTGTGCTGGCTTATCTTCTCTTTCAAGGTCACGTATCATCTCTGCCTTCCCTTAGCCCTTCTCCTCCTCCTCCTCCTTCTTTTTAAGATTTTATGTATTGTTTGACAGAGAGCGAGCAAGAGAGAGAGAGCACAAGCAGGGAGAGAAGCAGAGGGAGAGGGAGAACAGACTCCCCACTGAGCAGAGAGCCAGCCCAATGCGGGGCTCGATCCTGGGACGCTTGAGATCATGACCTGAGCAGAAGGCAGATGCTTCACCGACTGAGCCATCCAGGTGCTACGCCCCACCCCCAGCTCTTCTTCATCCTTAGTCTTATCATCTGGTAGAGTGAGCACCTACTGGGTGCCAGGTGCTGGGCCAGTGTCTTCACAGACCTGGTTGCCAGCCATCTTGTGTCGTTCCTGGAAGACAGGGACCCCACTCTGTGCATTTGAATCCCTGCAGTTCCTGACCCAGGGCTGACGGCGTGGTGTAACCTCACTCCCCTCCTTTCTTCCCCTCCCCACCAGCATTCTGAACACAAATGACTGATCCTTGCTTTCTCATCTTTTGCTTTACATCGTTTATGCTCCTTTCCTTATATTTTCTTATACTTCCCGTCCCCCGTGCCTGGGACAGAGCTGTGTCTTTCTTATTAGTTAATTAGTTGATTCGGGACCTGTTAGCTCTTACCACTTCATGTGGCATGTTCACACACACGTGACCCTCTTGTGTGGTGCCGTCTTCGTTTTGCAGGCAAGGAAACAGGCTCTGAGTGACCTGCCACCACGCAAAGGTCACACCTGTAGTAAGGGAGGTCCCAGCCAGGGAGTGTGCTCCCCCCAAGGGATAAGTGGCAGTATCTGGAGACATTTGGTTATCATCACTGAGGAACAGCTACCGCCCTGCAGGGCGTAGAGGACAAGGGATGCACTGGACAACCCACGATGCATAGCACGGCCCCCACAACAGGATTTGTAAGACTAAATGTCAGCAGTGCTGAGGCTGAGGAACTCTGCCACAGGAGAAAGAAAGGAGACATTTTATATAATCACATTTCCTACTTTTGGATACCTGAAAAGATATAGTTTTATTAAAATGCATAATACAGAAATATTGAATGCCATCTTTTCCTCCTGAGATATAAACCCAGAAAACTACACACTAATTATTAATTATGTACAGTGTACAAAGGACAACGCATGTTGTCATTCTTAAAGTGAAGGAAGTGAGCCTTAATTTTCACATGAGTTTTTGGATCAATGAATTTTTAGGTGTAACTTTTTAAAAATAATATATATTTGGAGAGAGAGCGTTCCCATGTGGAAAGACCAAAGGCAACATTTGGTTTTCTAGGACAGCAGTTCTAAGACACGGGTCTTGTGGCTCAAATTAAGCAAGAAATTTTATTTCAGATCATGTGGTCTCCATACTCTAATCTGGGCAAAGGTTGGCTCTGGATCTCTTTCTATTATGAGCTCCTGGTCTTCTACTTCTAACCCAATAAAGATCCTAAAAGAACAACTCAAGTTCTGCCTGTCAAGGTGGTGTCCCATTGGTGGGCAACATTGTAGTATGTCTGGGGCTTGTTTTAAAACACTCTATCAAACATAAAACAGGAGGTGATACCTCAAACAAGACCAGAAAAATACAGGTAATAAATGTTAAGCTAGATGGTGATAACACAGCAAGATCTGTTTTATTTTTCTTTCTACTTGCATATAAGTTTGAAAACTTTGAGGAAAAAGTGTCTAAATAATGTGTCCCATGACCATCTGCAGGGTGACAAGTCACGTACTTGAAAAAACATTAGACAGAACTTGTTTTTTGCTCTACCTCTGTGGATTCACAAGCAATTTCTTGAGCAAAATTCCACACGTGTGTCTAGATGATTGTTGAACCCAGGGGACTATTCATCATTTCAGGATTTTCAGGGAACTTTGAAAATTAAAGGTGACCACAATATGGGCAAAGTATTTGAACAGACACTTCACAAAGGTGTATGAATGGCCAATAAGCATGTGGAAAAATGTTAAACATCATTAGCTGGCAGGTAAATGAGATTAAAACCACAATGAGTTGCCCTGCCCACTGATTAGAATCTTCAAGCAAAAGGACTGAAAATTACCAAGTCTTAGCAAGGATGAAGACCAATTAAAAGATGGCACTACCATTTTGGGGGAAAGAAGTTGGATAGTTTCCTGTTAAGTGAAATATTCATCATCCTTATGACTCAATGATTCTATGCTTAGATATTTACTCAGGAAGAATGGGGAAGTTAACTCTGCAGAAAGATCTCTATAAGAAAGCACACTCATCATTATAGCTTTATTCGTCATCACTCCCAAATGGAAGCATCCCACGTGTCCACCAACAAGAAAACGGACAAGAAAACGGTGATAGAGTCATGCAGTCATAATACCGAATAAGAAAGAAGGAACCCTTGAAGCAAATACATGGCCACCTCTCAGAAAGGGTAGGCTGCGTGAACTCAGTGAGAGTACATATTGTCTAGCTCTTTTGTGTGAAGTTCTAGAGTAGGCAAAACTAGCTTATGATGAGAAAATTCAGAATGGTGACTTTTCCAGGGGGTGGGGAAAGAGTTCTACAAGGAAAGGCATGGGGAAACATTCGTTAATGACCTACAGCTTGGTAGGAATTTGGGTTTCACAGGTGAAGATGTTTGCAAAAATTTTTACAAAAGGTTCGCTAAAGACTGGTCTATTCTGAACATTCACGTCCAGCCAAGAGGGAATGACAAGCACCAGATTTTCCCTCCTACTCAAAACAAGCAATATGTGGACAAAACATGTAGAAACAAGAGGTTGCCGGACAGTGGATATCAGGCAAAGAAGGACAGGAAAAGATGGAAGACAAGGAAGGGATCCCACAATTGTCCTGGTTTGCAGACTTGTGAATTTCCTGCCTCCACAGCAGGGAGAGAGATCCTGGCCATGCTTGCCATCCTTGGGGGCAAGGAGACAAACCTGAAGGGGCTGGGAGACCCAAGTGGCCAGAGTATTGAAGAGGACAGAGAGACACAGAAGGAAAACTGCACAGTAAGCAGAGGATTCTTCTAGAGTACGTAAGTAAACGACCAGCATACATGTGCATTGAAATTCCCTGAGGCCAGGAAAAGAGCCCTTTGACTGGAGGATACGTAATAGTGTTTGGTCTTCAGAGAGGGCTGGGCATAGCACCTGTTTCCATGAGCCACACTGAGAAACTGCATAGTTACAGGGCCCTGGGTTGAGTACACAGATGGGTCTTGCCTTGACAGTGGAGGATGGTACTGAGCACTGCTCTGGTCCCACATTACAAATCTGAAAAATAACACTCTAAAGGATCAGGCTCTGCTGAAGGACCTTAACTGTGTCCTAGGAAAGAGCTCAAGAACATTTACAGGAATACAGAAATACCCAGTGTCCCCCCCCCCCCGCCCAAAAAAGGTAAAATCCATTATGTCTGGAATCTGATCAAAGATTACCAGGCATGCAAAGAAGCAGGGAAATACCACCTGTTAGGGGGAGAAAAGTCAAAATGGAAACTGATGTAATTGACACAAACACTAGAACTAGCAGAAAGGGTATTAAAAGAACGGTTATAACCACACTCCATATGCCCACAGAGTTCAGTAGAGACACGGGAGATATAAAAAGACCCAAACTGACCTTCTAGAGATGAAAGATAAAATTACAGTATGTTAAAAAAAAAAAAATACCGGGTGGAATTAACGGATGAGATTCAATGTCTACATTGAAGAAAACATTAGTAAACATGAAAACACAGCAATAAAACTGTTCAAAATGAGACACAGAGAGAGGAAGAAATTGAAAATGGTATTAGCAGACCATCCATGAGCTGTGGGAGAACTTCACGTAGCTTATTGTATGGGTGATGGACGGGGTCCCCAAAGGAAGTTGGACTGAGGTGGGAACAGAAACATGTCTGAAAAAATAATCATACATTTTCCAAACTTGTTGAAAACTAGAAAGGTATATATAGTAAGTAGTCGTTGGACTCCAGGCATGAAACAGGAAGACAGATATGCCAAGGCCCATTATAATCACATGGCTCAAAGCCAGTGATTACGAGAAAATATTAAAAGCATCCAGAGATGCACATTGTGAATGAAGGAGCAAAAGTAAAGACAGTAATACACTTCTCAGAAATAATTCAAGTGAGAAAAATGTGGAACAACATCTTTAAAAGTACCAAATGGGAGAAAAAAATCAATCTAGAATTCTGTACCCAGTGAAAACATCTTTCAGAATCAGAGGGGAAATAAAGACGTTTTCAGTCATATGAAACAGAAAGGAGTGATCATCAGTAGATCTGCACTACAAAAAAATGTGAAGGAAAATCTGACAGGCAGAAGAGAATGATTCCTGGTGAGGATCTGGGACCATGCAAAGGTTGGAAATGAGTGGGTGTTTGTGTATTTACACAGGTGACTGTAGGTTTTTATTTAAACATCTTTCAAAAATTGAGTAATTAAAAATATTAAAAATGTAGTGTAGTGTTTATAACACATATAAAATAAAAGGTATGACAATACACATATTTGTGACATATACCAACACATATCTGTCATACCTGAAATGTGCAACAAAACACAAATTGTGTGTCATGTATGTACCCAATGCATGACATGGAAATATACTCTTGCAAGGTTCTTATATTATATGGCATAATATCTCCTGAACGTAGACCACGATAGATGAACCCTAAAACCATCACTGAAATGGAAAGTCAAAGAGATGTAGCTAGCAGACCAGGGTAGACTAAATGGAATCATTAAAAAATTCAGTGCTATTCAAAAGAAGAAGAGGGAAAAGGGAACACAGAAGGACAGGTGAAAAATAACTGACAATCTTATCAACTGAAACCTACCTAAAGCAAATCAGTAGTTACATTGTTGGTCTAAATGTAAATGGTCTGAACATCCTGTTGGAATGATTCACTCATTCCCAAATTGATGTGTAGACTCAATAAGACCAAAATCCCAGCAAGGCCGGTTTGAAGAAATTGATAAACTGATTCTAAAATTCTTAGGGAAATGGAAATGATCTGGAGAAGCCAAAGGAACTTCGGAGAACAGCAAAGTTGCTGGCTACCACTGCTCCCCTTCAAGACTCACTATAAAACTACTGGAATGAAGATCAATCAGCAAGTACAGAATACAGAGTCCAGACAGTTTGGTCTTTCCCACAGACGGTGTTGGAAAAACTGATGGCCACACACACACAGACACACACAGACACACACACACTCACATTGGTCTACATATCATAACATTACGTTTAGTAAAACCAGAAACTTTATAAACTTACAGAAGAAAAAATGTGACCTTGGATTAAAGCCAAGATTTCTTAGAAAGATAACAAAACCATGATTCATTATAGAACAGACTGGTAAAGTCATCCAAATCCAAATGTTCTTCTTAAAAAAGAAATATGAGGAAAATGAAAAGACACCTGCTATCCAGGGGGAAACTATTTCCACATCATCTGAAGGTTGATCTAAAGGATTTGTACTCAGAATATATAAAGAATTCACAACATTCAACAATAAGAAAGCAGACAACCCAGTAAAGACAAACAAACAGCAGTGAATGGACACTTCCCCAAAGAAGATACACAGGGAGCACATAAACACATGAAAAGAACTGGACTATAGTCAATAGGGAAATGCAAATTAAAACCACAAAAAGACACTACAACACGACCATCAGAAGAGCTGAACGATAGGAACTAACTGTGATGAATGAAAGATGTGGTACACCCAGAGATTCAGATCTTTCCAGTAGCTACAACCACTTAGAAAATTAGTTTGGTAATTACTTAAAAAAATTAATTATATGACCTAAACATGGCACTCCTAGGCTTTGCCCAAGAGGAAGGGGAGCACATGAGCATCTAAACAGACTTGTAGAGAATGTCACTGCAGCCTTGTTTGCAACCACCTCAAACTGAAATAACCCCAATTTCCATCAACAGGTGAAATACAGTGCTGTATTTCTTCAATGGCATCCAGCAATAAAATGAGTAAAGTATTTGGATGAATTTCAAAATAATTATGCTAAGGAAAAAAAAAAGGCAAGCAAAACAAGAGTACATACCATATGATTTCATTTATATAAGATTCTAGACAACTAGTGGCGGAAAGCAGATCTGTGATGGTTAGGGTGGGAAGGGAGGAAGAGCTTGTCAAGGAGCACAAGGAATCTTTTTGGGGTGATGGATGCGTCCATTGTCTTGACCGTGGAAGGCCGTCTCCGGAGTGTGTAGAAACATCAAACCTTACCAACATGTATATTTAAGTATGTTCAGCTTCTTGTATGTCAGTAAAAGTTCCATAACGTTATTTATTCATTTTTTTAAAGGTATGTTCATGTCATTGTGTGCAAAAACTAAGACTGGTCTTTAGTTAACGAAAAACAAGCTGCTGTGTTTTGGGGTGAAGGGTACTGATGTCTGCAACTGACTTTGGGATGCAGCCACAAGAGAAAAGGGACTGAGGGGTGGACAGAGGGATGGATCCACGGAGAGAAGGGTGACAGCACAAACATACACTTTTTCCCTTTCCCTGATACAGATTTGCATAGTGATTTATTTCTGCCTTGGTCCCGTGAACGCGTACCTATAAAATTTCCAGGGGAGATCATCTGCCTTCACCTCTGATTTTCCCTCAAGTTTTGGAGCCACTCCAGGCGCTCCTTGTGGTTTCTTCTCATTAGAATCACATCTCCAATAATGCTAGACAAGTTTCTCTCTTGTTCACGGATGAGGAAAGGTTTACACCTGTTTCTCTGGCCACTAAAGGAACCCCGTGGAAAGCCAACACCTCAATGGGCTGACACGGAAACGTGCTCCTCGCTGCTGTTGGTCTTCTGCCCACGTCTCACACGCATGACCTTATTTGGATGCTGTGTTCGCTTGTGGAGGACAACATAACAAAGTCCCAGAGACTGGCGGGGGGAGTTAATAACAGAGACGTATTTCCTCCCTATTCCCGGAGGCTGGAAGTCTGTGATCAGGTGTCTACAGCGTAGCTGGTTTCTCCTGATGCCTCTCCCCCTGGGCTCAGATGGCTCCTCTTCTTGCCTTTTCACATGATTGTCCCTCGGTCTGTGAAAGCCCCTGGTGTCTCTCTGACATGGATACCAGTCATGTTGAATTAGCGCCCACCTAATGGCCTCAGTTTAACATAAGGACCTCTTTAAAGGACCTGTGTCTAAAGATGGTTACATGCTGGGGTGCTGGGGGAGGGGGCTTCAGTGTATTAATTTGGGGGGGACACGATTGAGTGCACAACAGGTGATTAAGATGGGTCTCATACTCTACAGGCATTGGCTCTGTGACCCTTGCCTTTGGCCTCATAAGCAGCAGACCTGACTCTCACCGGTGTGGTCTCTTCTAGAGGAGTCGGTTCTTCCCAGCTCCCCCATCTCTCTGCAGCTCTTCGCTGCCATCCTGTGTCATCTGGAATGTCCCAGTGGCCTCCAGCTCAACGTTTAAATGAACCCTCTGATTCCTTCTCCACACAGCATCACACAGAGCCAGCCCTGAAGCACATAAGTGGGGTCACATCCACATGGCCGCAGTCCACGCCATGTCAGCCCTTCATGGCAGCCAGGGTCAAATCCAAACTCCAGTGTGGCTTCACAGCATCCCCGCTCATGTTTCCAGCCTCCTTTGGTAGCATGGCCCCCTTGCTATCTGTACCCCAGCCACACGGGCTGCCTGTCTGCCCCGTGTTGTCCCAAGCCTCCTCTCCTCCTGGCATCTTCATGCAGGCCGTTATCTCTTGCCTGGACCCCCTCTACTCCTATCCTCCACCTGTTCCAGCCAGGATGAGGCTCACTTCCATCAGATGATATTCCCGGGACCACCTCCATCCCACAGCAGCAGGTTAGGACCTCAGGTGTCTTCTTTCATTGTATAGTGTGCTTTTTCTTGTGCTCCTTTTCAGGGCTGCTATTAATCCTGTAGCTATGTGTTCAAGAGCCCACCTCCTCTCCGGGACCACCCATGCCTTAAAAAGCTGGGAAAACGTTCAACGGGTTCATTGTGGCAGCCCCGACGACAGCCAAAGCGTCGCACCAACTAGGTTCTCAATAAATGCTTGTTGAATGAACGAAGGCACGGAAACCTTTAAATCAACTGACCCTTAGTCATTTGTCCCAGTTTACAGATTATTCATTCTCCTCACCCTTGGAGCATTTTATTCCCGACTGTAAGTTTCATCAGTCAGATGACAGGCGATGAGGATAGAGACCAATGAGTCATTTTCTGAGCAGCTGGAGTTAAGGTCACGAAGGAGGGCGCGGGAGGGAGGGAGTGGGCAGAGAACAAGGTTAACCATTGAGCTTCTGTGCACTGATTACTTTTGATGGAAATTCCTCATAGCCCCACTGCCCCATTCATTAGCATGGGTAGGTGAAGGTTGGATGTAATTTTAAACAACACTTTGAGGCATTTCTATTCTGGTCCTGAAACAGCTTAAATATTTTATGAGTTTTTAAGATTGGGAGAAATTAAAGCAAGTATGTAATCTTGCTCTGTGTGTGTATAAATATATACACATATGAAATTTAAATATACTCACACAAAATCTTATTGTAGAGAATCTCATAAATCTAAAAAAGATAGGGAGTCTAAAAAAAACCCTACCCATATGTAAACATAATATGAAAATATATTCAGTGTTAATTTCAGAATTTATTGCAATCTGCGGTTCATCGTTAACAATTGCACATACACTCTCCCAAGAGCGAGAGTGAATTTTTTAAAAATGAAATATTTTGCATAAAATATTTTGATATTTAAAAAAACCAATATAACTTTTAAAAACCATAAAAGAAATGTCTAGCAGGAGTTGTGAGGGAACAGTTTTGGGGAAAAAAAAAAGTCCTTTTGCTATAGGTTTTATCCTCTGAAAGTGGGACCAATGTACTAGATAATTATGTACTTTGGGATCATTAAGGGGCTTTTAGCAAATAATTTATCTAGTGTTCAAATGGGAATGTAAATAAATGAGTAATTTTTCCTTGTTAATTATAATTCTTGTGAATTACAATGTCTAGGCACCTCTCCAGGACCACAAATCCACCCATGAGTCAGAAAATGCCACCAACAATGTTGATTTTGCATTTGATAAAAGTTTTTTTTTTCCCTATGAGTAATCATTATCTTCAATTTTAGACCATTCTGGAAATAAAAACTGACAATAAAGGTAACTTCTGTTTAATTCCATTTCTTGTATGCATTTTATGGTTATATAATATGTTTCTATATCTCAATGAAGCAATTTGCGGCAGAGGTGTTACTTTTTATTAAGCATGTATTATGCATATTTTATTACAACTTGCTACAATCGAACATCTTTGGAAAGATTAACTCGCAAGTCCCTATTTCTGCCAAAATGGAAAACAAAGAGAATACATTTCAATGTGATTTAGGCTAAGAAATTCCATAACCTATAAATTTTAGAACAATTGTGAATTAGATCTTATTTAAAATTTCAAAGTGTTTTGCCACAGATTTGGTTTGATTACCATATTATCCGGTTATGTGCATTAGCAAACGTCCCTGTGATGTGGTTTCTGTAAATGATCCTGTGACTTATGCTCCCCACTTCTTTTAAAAACCAAATGCAATTCACAAAAGAGGCTTACGGATTTGCAATTAAAATAGGAGTGTTGCCTGAAACTAGAGAGGGTGAGGTGGGGTTTGACCTTCCATTTGTATATAGTAGCAGGTCCTAATAGTATATGTTAACGTGGGCATTTTGTTTCAAATTCAAAGGAAAACAATTTGCAAGTGCAAACAGGGTAAGTGGTAAGCCTCAGGTTTTTGAGGATCTGAGGGGTTTGTAAATGGTAATTTTGTAAAAGGTTCTCAGAGAATTCTAAGTGCAGGAGGAAGAAGACAGCTGAGACCTCTCTTTCAATGCCCTTGATGACAGTTGAGATAACAGAAACCGTAAGGATTAACATTGTAGCTTCAGCTCCTGCTGTTGAAGCACCTACTGTGTGCTCAGCGCCTAGTCTGTACTATCTCAAGTAATCCCCAGCAAGACATCTGCAAGATGGGCAACATCTCCATTTTAACCAAAGGGAAGGGCGTCTCGCTCATGGTCACGCAGCCAGTAAGTGGAGGGGTGGAGATGTGGATACATGGACCCACACCAAGTGAATCCCCAGGGGTTCCCTTCCTGCTCCCTGTCTCTACACCGGCAGTTTGCTGGTGGAATGGAAGAAGTTTGCAGCCAGTACTGTTCCCAGGGTACACTAGTGAATTACAGATGTTCTGTCAACTGCACGAATCTGTACACCAACATCAGCTTCTCTGTCCCACGTAAACACCCTGGTTGCCACACAGGGTCTGCTGAGCCCCTCTAACAGGCTGCTTTTTGTTGCACCTGCCGTCAGGTGTCCTTCTGGGCCACCTGCTCACCTACCAAGAGCCACTTGGTTTATTCCCAGGCCTCCTGTCTCAAGTGTTCCTGTTATTTTAATACACTCATTTAACCAAACCCTGCATGTTTCATGTAAGCCTATGAACAAATGTGAAAAAAAAAAAAAAAAAAGTTGTTTCTATGAAACTTAGGATAAAAGCTTCCAAAGGATGCTGTAAAGGGAGGTCTGTTCTTGAAACTGCTCCAGAAACTGCTGTTGAGTTAGGTGTGGGTCAGATAACCATGCTAAAGCTGTGGTGGGGAAATGACAACCGTTCAGAAGAATTCCAAGTGCTAGTTACTTACCCAAACTGGAAACCAGAGACATAGCACCATGGATGTGGAAACTAGACCCTGGGGACCCTCGGTACTCAAAGATAAGGCATGAGTCCTGAAACGGAAGTTTGGTTAATTAAAGTGTATTACATGTTTTAAATTAAAATGAAGAGTTTCAAGAATGATTTATTTGGGGGGAGAAAGGAGAACAGAAGAAAAAGGAAAACCTTAAGCGGACTCCATGCTGAGTGTGGAGCCCAAAATGGGGCTTGATCCCACGACTCTTAGAACATGGCCTGAGCCAAAATCAAGTCGGACACATAACCGACTGAGCCACCCAGGCACCCCTAACATGAAGATCTTAAGGTATGTATGATTTTCTACTTTAATGGACACTTTTCATTAACTGACCGGCTAATGGTCTCCATATAATCAGATCATAGAGTTTTGACATTTAATTTTAAAAGTTCAGATGAATGAATGTGAAAAGAGAGTTGTTTCTATGAAATTTATGATAACTTCTACCAAGGTTTTCCCCTTGCGGAGCTCAGCACAGGTAGGGTCCAGGCTGACAAAGTGTGATACCCATGTAAATAACATTCATTGGCTAGTTGCTTTGTCTCCATTGCTCAGATGACCTCCCTTTTACTGATGGGTCAGCCACGATGTAAACAGATACTGTTGTATCTGAGCCTCACAGTGTCCCCCAGAAGCTTAGACCTGTCCTGATTACACTGGAGAGAAGGGGAGACATTCAGAGCCAGAAGACATGGGTTCACATTCCAGTTCTACCACTGAAATGCCTCTGAGAAGTCAGTATCCCTCTTAGAAACTATGTCACTGCTTTGGTCAAATAAGAATAATAATAGGTCCCTTGCAGGGTTTTTATTAGGGTCACATGAGGGGACTCAGGTAACTAGTAAATGCTATTTCTTTTCCTCTTCTTTAAGTGAGAGAGGTAATTCACACATGCAGAAAGATATACAGTCTGTAAGATAGAAACAAATAAGGTGCTATGATGGGAAAGGAGGGAGGGTTTCCTTTGGACTGACTGAACTAGGGAAGGTTTCCAAATAGAAGTCATATGAGCTGGGCTTGGCACCTACTCTGGCTTACAGACTTTAGTGCACAAAGAGCCAAGGAATAGAGATGAGAAATCACCGGCTGTGGAGTGGTGGGAAAGTGTGGGAGAACAGAATCAAGTGAAGGTAGAAAGGAAAGCTTTGGGCAGATAATAAAGACCTCACAGGCTATACTAGAATGGTTGTACTCGACCCAGAAGGCATTCAGGTGATTCATGTAAAGCTATAGGAGGCCAAGTAGTAAGGGTGGGAGGTAGGCTGCAAGTCAAGGCTACATTGCATCCATCTATCACTCGACTGATTGATCGATCGATCGATCCATCCATCCATCCATCCATCGATCCATCCAACCATCCATCCATCCATCGATCCAACCATCCATCCATCCATCCATCCATCCATCGATCCATCCAAACATCCATCCATCCATCCACCTACGCACTCTTCCTTCCTTCCTTCCCCCCACCCGACCATTTATCCATCCACCCATCCATCTACTCATTCACCCATCCATTATTCTCTTCACAAACAAAACAAGAAACCATAAAGTTCCGAAGATAGACTCTTCTCCTTCCCTTTTGGTGGTAACATTGCTATGGTCACCGCTCTTGCTACGAACACAGCATTTGGTAATGGGTGCTTCTATTGTTAGAGTCTTCTGCTGTTGGCCACGCATTTATAAGCACTGTTGTATCTGAGCCTCACAATGGTCAGTCTGGGGATCAGGACAGTTAAGGACATGTGGTTTACCATGCCCATCACGACCTGGCTGGCAGAACAAGAACTTGAAATGAGGTCTTCGGAGTCCAGATATTTTCTGCCTTAGCTCATACCTTACTTACCACCCAAGAGTACAAACCTTTCAGGCTCAGGAAGAGGGGCCCCTGCCAAGTCTGAGGCCACCCGAGGTGGCCACTGAAGGGCCATCCTCAGTTACGAGCCTCTCCTCATGAATGAGAAGATGGCTGCTTCTCATGCAAATGTACACGGCGTCTGAATGCTGTGTGCACAGAAATGTCCCCATTCATAGAATAGGAGACAGCTGGAAGTAATCTCAAATGCATTATGCATTGTGATTGCATTGGCAGAGGGGTAAGAAATGTTAAAGTTTTGTTACAATAATAATAACCATTGTGACAATACGATTTGTTTTACTGACGCCCATTTTTGGCAACTCTGTCGTTATAAACACAGCATGTGACTGTACTTTAATGAGACTGCATAAGCTGAAGCGTGTTTACGAGGACATATTTATCAAGTCGCCCCAGGTCTCCAGTTTCTGGGGGCACATCTTTCTCCATAGCTGCAGCCGTTTGACCTCTAGCAGCAGGCCCACGGTGGTCCTGGTGTGGAGGGCCAAACCCACCCAGTGCAAGGAGCTCAGGCCCAGGGGTTCTGCATCCTGGCGGCATGTGAGAATCACTGCATGTCCTTTTAAAAGTACCCCCTCCCGGGCACCACTGCAGAGAAGTCTGATTCCCTAGGGAGTGGGGCCAGGCCCTGGACATTTGTGAAAGTTCCCCAGCTAATTCTGACGTGCAGTCAAGTGTGAGAACTGCTCTAACTCTGTGCTTCTCAGTCTGTAGTCTGTGTACAAATCACCTGGGGATCTCTTAAAATTACAGATTCTGAATCAGTAGGTGTGGGGCAGAAGTTGGGGTGGGAAGAGAGAGGGTGGATGGGCCGGGGAAATTTGCACTTCTAGTTAGGTCCCAGGATGCTCAGGATGCTGATTCTTGGACTACACTTTGGGTAGCAAGACTCTGGCCAGCCGGTATGGACCTCCATCCAATGGAAGTTCCTTTGAATCCAGTCCTGACTTAACATGGATTCAATGCTCTGGTCTAGATAGTTTACCTTGCAGGATCTAAGTAATGGATATTATAGCTGGGACTGCCATTGGAAATGCCAAGGAGGAGGTGCCGTAGAAGCCTGGGGAGGGGCACACATTCTGCCTTTCAGAAAGAAGAGGTCAGACAAGTAGACTTGACTGGAGTGTCTGGAAAAATTCAGGAAAGAATTATCTTTTTTCTTTTTCTTTTTCTTTTTTTTTTAAAGATTTTATTTTAAGTAATCTCTACACCCAACATGGGGCTCGAATTTACAATCCAAGATCAAGAGTCAAATGCTCTACTGATTAAGCTCGCCAAGTGTCCCCAGGAAGGAATTATCTAACAGATGGTTGGTGACATGTGGTAAGGCAAGAGTTGGGTCATCAAGAATTAGTTCAGGGATACCAGTAGGAAGTTATGGGCTGTCCTGTTAGTGTTCCTGCATGGGGAAGGCCTTGGAAGACTGTTGTCACTTCATCTGCCTCAAAGAAATATTCCTGGGGGTGTCTGGATGGCTCAGTTAGTCAAGCATCTGCCTTTAGCTCAGGTCATGATCCCAGGGTCTTGGGATCAAGCCCCACATCGGGCTCCTTGATCAGTAGGGAGCCTGTTTCTCCTTCTTCTGCTTCCCCTGCTTATACTCTCTCTCTGTCAAATAAAATCTTTTAAAAAAGGAAAAATTTAAAACAAAGAAATATTTCGATTCTTTGAAATTAAAATATAGAATATAATAGAATCTTCAATTCTAGAAGAATGGAGTTTGCTGTGATTCGCTGCACAGAGTCACAGAACCCGATGTTAATGACTAACGTCCGGCTGACTGCTAGCTCGGGTCATGTCATCAGCTATCCCTTAGGTAGCAGGAAGCCAGTCTCAAGAAGTAGGGGAACTGGGGCTGAGGGACACACATACAGGCACACCCCACCCCGACTGCACAGCTGGGGAAGCAGGAATTCAAACTCGCATCTGCCTGCATCCAGCGTCCACCCGCTTTTGCTCTCTGGTCCGTTGCTGAATGGAAGAGGCACTTTGAACCCGAGGAAGAGCTGCCGCCCTTGAGGAGAGATGCTCTGCCCTTGAACACGGCTCAGCGGGGTCTGGAAAGCGCGCGGCGAGGGGTGCCATGGAAATGACTGCCGTGGAGGGGACAGCAAGACCTTTCTTCGAGGGAATAGGTAGGAAAGTACAGAGCACAGAGCAGGGTTCCCCGCACACAGAGGCTCTCCCCACAGTAGAGCTCCTGCTATTTTTATAAATGCGTTTGATAAACACGAGCGGCACGACTCCATCCAGGTCTAGGAGTCTGTTACGCTCTCCTGGTTTGTACAGCACGCCCCACTGCTGTTCCACGTGGCCCTAGCCGCCCTTCACCTTGGCCGACTCCCCCTGCACAGCCCTCCGCTCTCTCTCTCTCTCTCAATCACGGGCTCATCCAGGCCAGAGAAGCCTTTCACCCTTTGTCACTCACTCAGGTCTGCGCCAACCTGACTGATTTCTCATATCCCTGAACTTCTGCTGCTGATCCCTGTCCTGCCCGAGTCTCTAGTCCCTTGTGCCCTTCGGAGGGGACGATTCTGCTGCTGTTCCACACGTGCTCACCTCCTGCCCGGGGTCGGATCACGAGCTCCTCCAGAACAGCTGGCTCCCGCCCTAGGAACACCCGACTTCCCAGGACGGATGCCTCCTTCAGGGAGGAGATTGAGGGAAGGGTTAAAGTCCTTGCCCAATGTCTTTCTCAAGGTGCCCATCTCAACATGAAGTCTTTACTGGACACCACAGCTGGGTGGAAGTCTTCAAATGGAATGGAGGAAAGGGAGAACTCGAACCTCTAGAACATGTTAGCTCTCGGATCTGCTTATTTTGAGAGCATCACATTTGTTCCTGTAATCTCCCGGAAGACGTCCCTGCCCCGGGCTGGTCCTGACAACGGAAGGCTGCGGGGACCTCTTCAATCCACAGCTCCCTCTGTCACAGCTTCGAGACACAGCATCGCACACGACAGCACCACTCAGCCCACATCCCGCAAGGTGATGCTCCTTTCTCCGGGCCTGCTGTCTGCACATTCCACCTGAATCCGTCTATACCACACCTCCCATGCTGTCTGCACATTCCACCTGAATCCGTCTATACCATACCTCCCATGCTGTCTGCACATTCCACCTGAATCCATCTATACCACACCTCCTACCAGGTGCTCTGGTGCTTTCATAACTGAGATTTATCAGGAACCGGGGTGAGCACCAGCAACTCTGTCGTGTGTTGAAAAGCCCAGCACTCAAAGCTCTCTCAGGCCCTCCTTCCAGGGCCCAGGTTCCAGGTCCTTGAGCAGCTGGACTAGACAGACCACTCACCTGTGGTTCAGGGTTCCGTGTAAACCCAGACCTCCGGTGCCTTTGTTTTCCCCATAACTGCTGCAAATCCACTTACCTCGGTTGACTGTCAGATGCAATTCTGGTGGCTTTAAAAAGCATTTTACAGCAAGCGTGGCCATCATCAGTGTCACAAGAGGGCTCATCACACAGTTGATATAAAAGCGCTTTCTAATTTGAAACACTGTACCAGGGCTTCTCTGCACACATCATGAAATACCGGGATAGTAAAGCGAAACTGACAAAATATATCATGTTGTGCTAAATCACATTTCATCTGCTAAGTGATTCTAGCATTGCCAGACAGCAGTGGACACCAAAGGTGGAAGTAAAAATCATGGGAAAAGATTGACAGTCATAGAGGAAGACTGAACATTGAGAACGCTCCCCTCCCTTTTTCTGCAAAACGAGAGAAGAACATTGCTATTTGACCTTCTTGGGGGGACATAAATTGATATAAGTGCTTTGTAGGGTCCAGACCTGCCTACTCTCCTGCTAACCAAGGCTGCTGCAGGTTCTAAGGATTAAGATGTGCTTTTGGCCCCGTACACCAGCTAGGACACTCCACAAGGCTGGTATGGCTTGCTGCTGGTGATGGCAGTACTCATCATCACCTAAGCAAATGGCCTGTGGCAGTCAGAAAGCTTGGGCTCTGCTGTGGTGACTAGTACCTTCCAGATCTCAGCACCTCAACAAAGGCTCCTTTCCCACTGGCATTTAGGATTGCCAGACTTAGCCAATCAACATACAGGATGCCCAGTTAAATTCAAATTTCAGAAAAGATTATAATATTTTTAGTGTAAGTATGCCCTGTGTAATATTTGAAATGGTGTTTTTATGCAAAATTAATTTTAACTGGGCATCTCTTTTTTTTTTTTTTTTTAGTTTTTATTTATCTGTCAGAGAGAGAGCACAAGGTGGCAGAGAGGCAGGCTGAGGGAGAGGGAGAAGCAGACTCCCCACTGAGCAGGGAGCCCAATGTGGGGCTTGATCCGAAGACCCTGGGATCATGACCTGAACTGAAGGCAGATGCTTAACTGGCTGAGGCACCCAGGCCTCCCTGGCATCTTGTCTTCTGTGGCGCAGACTGATTCTCACCACATATCCACCATGGTTTACCTGGAGCTCTGCCCACCTGAGTACCAGGTCAGAGACAGAAGAGAGTTCTGGAAGGTCTTGCACCTCAATTCACATCTCTGGCCAGGAAGTGATGCATATTATTTTGCTTACAACTCATTGGTGAGAACTTGTCACATGACTTTTCCCAAGGACAAGGGGTTTTGTGACAAGCTGGAAAGTAGAGAAGCACATTCATGGCAAGGTGAGGTCTGCCTTTCTGACTGAAAGCAGGAGGAAGAGAACCTTCTAGGAGCATAAATGGTGTCCATCCATTCAGGCTATTATCAAAAAGTATCGTAGACCAAGTGCTTTATAAACAATAGAAATTTACTTCTCACATTTCTGGAGGCTGGAAGTGACAGCATGGTTGAGTTCTGGTGAGGACCACCTTCCAGGTTCCATAGGGCTGACTTCTGGTTGTGTCCTCACATGGGGAAGAGCAGAGAAGAGAAGCAAACTCTCTGATGACTTCGATCTCATGTAATCTTATCCCCTCGCAAAAGCCCCAACCCCTAACACCATCACAGTGTGGGGGGGGGCGTTCCAATGTATGAATTTTAGGGGGACACAAACATTCAGTCCATAACAAATGGTATCTCTTTTTGGATTTTGCCCATGATGGCCATCAGAAACATGTTCCCTCCCATGCCTCTGCCCTAATTCCCAAAACCTCTGAATAGGTTACCTCACATGACAAAGGGAGTTTGTAGCTGATCTTAAAGTTAAGGACTCAGAAATGGGAATATGGTCCTGGATTATCTGGCGGGACCAGTGTCATCATAAGTGCCCTTAGAAGGGGGAGGCAGGAGGGTGGGAGTCAGGGAAGGAGGTGTGATACTCCAAGCAAACATTTGTGGATTCAGTGGAAGAACGTAGGTGGCCTCTAGCAGCTGGAAAAGCCAAGGAGCAGACTTTCCCTGAGAGCCTCCAGAAGGAATGCAACACTGCTAATACCTTGAGAGAAGCCTGGTAAGACTCATTATGGACTTGTGACCTCCAGAGCGGTAAGATAATCAAGTTGCGTTGTTCAAAGCCACTAAGTGTGTGGTAATTTGTTACAGCAGCCATAGGGAACTCATACATCCATGAAGGGAAATAGGAGGCCAGCTCCGGGGTGGCAGATTTCTTCTACAGCAGTCCCCACAATCATGGAACCAGGCACAGAGCCAGGAAGCAAGAAGCCAGGCAGGGTGACTATGAACTGTGCCAGAACGGGGCTCCTCCTCTGACAGAGTGAGGAATGAGCAGAGGATGGAGCTCGGAGGCCAGTGGCGTCAGAGGGCTGGCCCCTGCCTGCTGGGCTGAATTTATGCTTCTTGCATTCTCTGTATTTATTTCCCAGCTGCTATCCTTTAGTGATGAGCAAAATGTGTGGAAAACCCTAACTTGTTTCAATTCTGATAGAAACTTCTGGAAGCTCCGTATTCATGTTTTGTCCAAAGCGCTAGAGAGCAGACAGTGTGCTTAGGGGCACCTGGGATGGTGGGTAAGAAATCCACTGAAGGGGAAAAGGAGGCTCAGAAAGAATACATGGGCCCTCTCGACCCCCTACCATTTCCTAGGTTTTGAAATCCGCGTTCGTAAGGAGTGATACCTCACTTTTCCAATAGTCTTTCAAGAGAAGAGTCAATCCGAGCGCGTGGAAGTAACATTTGACATTCTGAGTCATCACCGGTGATGGCTACACGGGCTACCTTCTCCTCCTGTACCCCCGCCCACATCGAGCGCGACACAAAGATGAATAAGAACATCACAGGGAGTTACGGTGCTTGGAACAAATATTTGGCATGATATAAATATTTCGTGAGGAAGTGAATGCATGAAAAGCTCTTGAATGATTTTCATAAACTTTTACATCTCAGTTGAGCTTTTATGTATCTAAATTTATCTGTAAATGGGAGATGGAAGAACACGGGTATATTTTCTTTCCCATCATTGTTCAGGATAAGCCATCCCTACTTCATTATGTCAGACACTCAGTTGCCAACCCGTGGTGTTCTGGAAGGGCCAGTTTTACCCTTCAGGCTTCTGATCAGGACACATTTTAGAATTTTAATGCTATGCCTTGATCTCTGATACC
Organism: Neogale vison; assembly: GCF_020171115.1. Classification (NCBI taxonomy): domain Eukaryota; kingdom Metazoa; phylum Chordata; class Mammalia; order Carnivora; family Mustelidae; genus Neogale; species Neogale vison. The sequence goes on along the minus strand of NC_058103.1, from coordinate 7,985,399 downwards.
TTCTATCAAATTCTTCGTTTGGGATTTGTTACAGCTTTGTTTTCTGTTTTTCTTTTCTTTTTTATTTATTTACTTTAAAGATTTTATTTATTTATTTGACAGAGAGATCACAAGTAGGCAGAGAGGCAGGCAGAGAGAGAGGAGGAAGCAGGCTCCCTGCTGAGCAGAGAGCCCCATACGGGGCTCGATCCCAGAACCCTGGGATCATGACCTGAGCTGAAGGCAGCGGCTTTAACGCCCTGAGCCACCCTGGCGTCCTGTGTTTTTCTTTTCCACCCCAGAACAGCATTAAACTTGCACTCTGTCACTCCGAGCTGATCCATAGCCAGGACAGGGCAGAGGTTTGGGGAACAGTGGCAGGCATTGAGGTGGAGGAAGCGGACATCATTGTGTGTCTCAGAGGCTTCATCTGAAAAGTGCTCTGGGGAATGTTCTCCGGGAGTGGCTGCAGAGCATGAGGTGGCAAGAAAGGGCAAGAGGGGCGGGTTCAGGGGAAGATGAGTCATCGGGGGTCTCTGAGCTGGAAAAGGCTTTCCAGGTGCAGGCTCAGGGATATCTCTGCACAGACATCAGTGGGATTCCTCTCCAGAGGCAACTAAAGCACGTAAGGACCTGGTTGGGGAGCTCAGTGAAACCGAACTTTCCTGAGAAAGGTGCTTTCTCCTCTGCCCAGCAAGGACCACTCATCCAAGGTGTGCTCACTTCTGCCCTTCCCCATCCTGTCTCTCAGTTCTCTGTAAACAGCACCGTTGCAGACACTGTGCCTTGACCCAGCTTCCTAACCCAGAGGAGGGTGCCCAGAAGTCAGAGGCAGCTGGGCTATCGAGAGCTAGAAACAAGGGGCCGAAGATCTCCCATCCAACACAGAGGCTTTGCACTTACTCACAATGCCACCTTATCTATCACGGTTGCCCCTTCTGAGCTTGGTTTACCTTTCTCCCCCCAACTATTCCTTACCTGCAGCTTTCAGGAACTCAACATTCTGGCCAAATTAGACCCTACAACAGCAACAAGAGTAAGAACAACAATGAGGTCAGTGGAAAATACATTTTCTGAAGCCCAGTCTTGTGCCAAGCACGGTTTTAAGCACTTTTAATTCTCTCACCAAACTTATGATTTCACAAATCGAGAATGATGGCATAGCGGGGTCAGGTCATTCACCAGGGGACCTGGCCCTTTTCCTCCAGGGTGGGGGGCTCTTCCTCAAACACCTTTCTTAAAGGAATAGCTGAATCCTCCTTTTCCACTGGGACTCAGGTTGAATGAAGGTCACGTTCTGTGGAAGTCTTCCTGGCTGCCCCTGGTGAGTTTCCCTCCCAGAACCTCACGCAGCTCTGCACCCCCCACACCCTTACCACGGTCACCTTGCTTGGAGTGATGTTATTAAGTGTTCCGACTTAGTAAGGACTTGACCTTTGGTACACCCAAACACGTGGTCATGTCGTTGCCATGATGGGTACCTGCTGCAGTGGGTTTGTTTTATGTCATAGTGAAGAGAAGACAGTGCAAGTTGGTGAGCACCTGCCAGGGGAATTGCAGACGTCACAGGGTAGCACTCAAGCAGGCAGAGGGGCTGGGATGGCCCAGCTGACCTGTGAATCAGGATATTCACTGGTGCATTGGGAATGCTCAAAAAATAGTCCTTTGTCTATTTGTCTGAAGATCAAAAACATAAATGAGAAACTCTATTCAACGGAACAGACTGGACAGATTGCTCCCTTGATACTCAAACGAACACCAATAAAATAATAATAATAATAATAATAATAAATTCACACTCTTGTTCATTTGAGGAATCAGATGAGCAGGGCTAAGGGTAGCTCAGCTCCTCTGAGTTGCAAGCGGGCAGGTGAGACCAGTGCCCAGCGAACATTAAGTTGTTACGGCAGCATCTCCCAGAGATGATAGGTGCTGAGCAAAAAGGGGACCTGTGCTCAGGAAAGCATGAGGAATGCTACCTAGAACAGGATTCCATGGGCTTCCTCACTGCAGGACTTCTCAGAGCCTTAAACATGCCTCGTGAGCATTCAAGAGAGGGTATCAGGTGTAGCTCCAGCAAAACTCATTTGATCACACAGTTCTTGTTTCCAGGAGCACCTCAAAGCACTGGGGTTCCCGGTATTTGGGAACAGCTCTTCGACTCCTCTCCTTTTACTGAAAAATGCATACTTTTCATAGGCTGCAGGGAGTCCTGTGTCCGCAGAAATGTATCATGTGGTGTTTTACTGGAATAAGGGTAGAGGTGGAGAAATATTTAGCAAATGCAGAATCCAGGCATTTTGCTGAGCACTTTTGATGCTAAAGTAAGATAATTGAAATCACACTAAAGTTCAAAAGCCTCATTTGTGTACATGATTCTAGTGCCAATTTATCTATTACTACACTTGAATAATACAGAATTTTATTCAGTACTAATAGTGTGGGTATAATTATATGTTTTTCACACATGTGGAATTAATGGCACTAAATATAAAATAAGTAATCTGGAAAATTAGTCTTTAGGAGTTTCATCTCATATTCAACACAAAAACATTAATGCATTTGAACATTTTTCTCCCGTGGAAACACTTAAATGAAGACAAATGTCCCCACCAGAACTTTTATACACAGAATTGCTTGAAGGTGCTGGATTGTAATTACATCAAATAAAAGCTTGGGCATTTTAGTCCTATGAGTACAGCCAAGTAATAAAACAGTAATTTTTTTTTCATTCCATTGACTACATCCAACTGCATTAAGTGAGCACTTACTAAGTACAAGTCTTTGTCTGGAACACCTAGGGAAGGTGCAAGGATTATGTGTCTACAGAGCCTGCTTCTGGAAGCTTCTAATCTCACGGTTAGGGGCGGGTTCGGCATCTCAGTGGGACAATTTCTGTTGCACTTGATATCTAGTTCTTTTGACTTATTTAAGTGAAGTTAAGAAATTACTGAACTGAGAAGTTCAAGGGGAGGTCTCGCATCCGGCATGGCAGAATTCAGGCACTGACGGTCATGGGCAGGACCTGGATTTCTGCTCATTCTCTGGGTTCTGTGGCTTCACTGCTGGTTCTCCTTTTGCCCTGGCCGTGCGAAATACTGCAGGTGGATCTTGCCTCCCACTTCCAGGTTCAAGGAAAGACGCCCCCACCTTCTGTCCCAGTACCTTGCGCAGTAATTCTCAGACTCTCTCTGATGGGACCAGCCCAGGTCACATGCACATCCCGGAATCAATCACGGAGAACAGGGAACGGAATGCTGATAGGCTTAGGGCGTAGAGATGCCCCCCCAGGACCCTTGAATTTTGAAGTGGCAGCCGCGGGCTCTTCCTGGGTGAACGGGATTCCTGCGGGGCAGGGCAGTGACACCTTCCACTGCCTATAGGTAGGCTCACCTGGAAAAAGAAACTACAGTGAAAAGAGAGGGGAAGGTACAAAGCAGCACAGGAGCCACATGTCACATGGGGAGTTTGGAGGACTGAAAGGGCATCTGATGTCCATATGGGCTGTGGATGTTGAAAGGTTACAGGAAGGACCTGAGCATTTCCATGTGGCTGGAGTGCAAAGAGCCCAGAGAGATGGAGGGGGGCCACGGTGGAAAAGGTAGTCAAGGGTTCGATCAGGGAAGGCCTTAAGTACCCCAAAAGGAGGCTCTTTTGCACACATCTGTAAGGTTGCCGAGAAACACACTTAAAAGTGCTGAGTGTAACTTCCCAAACTGCCTTCAATCCCACTGCACTCATTAGCATTGGGTTTTCGTGATTAAGCATGTTACTTTGAATCCAACTTTTAAAAAAATCCCCGAAACTTCTTCCTATTAAAGAATAATGTTAATTGCTGAGTGTATATAAAAGAGGGTTATATGGCCCATTGAGTTTATATAGATTGAAATGCTAAGTAGGCCCGAGCAGAAGCCTCGGTGGGGAAGAGAGGGTTAGCACTCATCAGCTTTATGTCCTCTTTCCTATTTACAGCCTACCCCTTACAGTGCTCGGGAACAAGATAAACAGAGCTCTCCTTATAGCTTCCTAAAGAAAGAGAAAAGAAATAGCTCCAAACTCCACAACCCATTTCATTGCTGAGGAATCTGTTTAGTTTGGCAAACTTTATTTCCTTTTGAAACATGGGACCAGGAAGAAACGGAGAGCATCCCTTTCCCTCTGGGCCTTCTGTGGAGCCTTGAGGACAGAAGTTTCAGATCCCAGCTCCCACGGCACCATCCATTCATTCGTTCATTCATCCGTCAAACACTTAGGAACGTCTGGCACTGTCACAGGCACCTGGAATATATTAATGAGCTAAGAGGCAAAGCCCTTGCTCTCCTGGGTCTAATACTCCAGTAAGGGCACCAGACGATTGCAGGTAAACAAAGGCATGTGGTATGTGTTGCGGGAGTGTGTCATGTATGACGGGAAAGAGCAGGCACATGGTGGAGTGTAGGGGAAGCTGCTATTTTGGGGGAGCTTAGCGGGGAAGACTTAACCGACATCTAAATGAAGTGAGGGGGTGTATTAGTCAGGATTCTCCAGAGAAACAGGATCAATAAGATGTGTAAACATATATATATATATACACACACACACACACACACACACAGATTTATATATATATTTATATATATTATATTTTATTTATATATTTATTATCATAATTATATATTATAATTATATTATTTATATATTTATTATTGTAATTTATTATTTATATTTATATTATTTATTTATTATATATATTTAAATATTTTTATTTATCTATTTGACATAGAGGGAGAGAGGGTGGGTGGTGAGGGACAGAGGCAGAGGGAGAAGCAGACTCCCCACTGAACAGGGAGCCTGAGATCCCAGGACCCTAGGATGATGACCTGAGCCAAAGGCAGACACTTAATTGACTGAGCCACCCAGGCCCCCCGTATATATATAATTTATTATAAGGAACTGGCTCATATAACTAGGGACACTGACAAGTCCCACAATCTGCTATCAGCAAGCAGGAAATCCAGTCCCCATGGTTTCCATTACTGTCTACAGGCCTGAGAACCAGGTGTAAGGTCCAATTCAAAAGCAGAGAAACTCAAGACCCAGTAAGAGCTGATGCTTTGGTTTCAAGTTTGAAGACAGAAAAAACAATCTAGTGTTATGCTCCAAGGCTGTCAGGTAGGGAGAGTCCCTCTTACTCAGTCTTTTATTCTGTCTAGGCCTTCAACTGATTGGATGAGGTCCACCGACACTAGGGAAGGCAGTCTGCTTTACTCAGTCTACTGATTCAAGTGACAATCTCATCTAGACACCCAGTCAAGGGCACACTCAGAATAATGTTTGACCAAATATCTGGACATACCCTGTGGTCCAGTCAAGTTGACACATAAAGTTAACCATCATGGTGGGCGAGTCATATAGGTATGAAGGAAAGAGCATTGTAAGCAGAGAATAGCAAATGCAAAGGCCCTGAGGTATCCTTGTTTGGTGTGCTTTCGGACAAGCAAGAAGGCTAGTGGGGTGGAGGGACATCATGCTGAAAGGTTAAGTGGTGGGAAATGAGGTTCCAGAGGTAGTGGGGGAGGTTCTGGCTGGGGGGCGGGGGGGTCCTTGTGCACCTCAGGAAAGATTTTAGATTTTAGGGGGATTTGACTCCTGACCCCTTTATGCCCTGCCTGCCCTATTAAGGCCTCCTCTTTGGCATTTCCAACGCAGGAAGTCATTTATTTACTAGGAGGTCTTCCTTCCCCACCAAATCATGACCCACAGGCTGCAGGCCCCTTTAACTCTGTGTCCCTAGCACCCACAAGACACCTAGAATGAGTTTCACATGCGTTTGTTGTAAAGCAGTGAGTCTTGTCTTTTGACAGGGGATATCAAATCTGAATGAAAAAAAAAAAAAACAACAACTGTGGATTTCCCATTTTTCAAGAGTTTTTGCAATTCAGTCCAATCTCTAGTCAACTAAATTCAACAAACATTTGTTGCTTACCTTCATTATGCAAGGCATTGTGTTGGGTGTGGGGGATTCAGGAATGAAAAGTAAAAAAGTAAAAATAGACACACAAGAAACAAACTGTGACCTGCCAGTCTCCACACTGTGGGTTTCAAGTGGTTCTGGCTCGCTTGTTTCCTGCAGCAACCCTCAGAGGCACATTCTACGGAACTGTGATCCCGGTTGCCTACGGAGGTGGCAGCTCAGGCAGCTGGAGACAGGGCCTGACCCCAGGTTGCCCCCAAAGGAGAAGCATGGATTGACCCTCTGTGGCTCAGATTCTAAAACCTTCCCCTATGCTCCACGTGGTCAGGGCCCAATCTTGCCCTCTAGTCCGTGTGGTCAGGGTAAGAGCCTCCCTATCCTCTACTATGCTAAGGGAACTTGCTGTGGAGGAGTGGAGGAGAGGCGAGGTGCAGGTCAGGTAATGCTTGCATAACAAGGGTAGTACAAGCCAGACCGTGTTCAGTGCCCAGCTGGGGCCTGCGGGATCACTCAGACCGACGGCACCTGCTACGCCTGGAAATAGCTCCTTAGGAACTGGACGGGTGGGTTAGGTGCAGAAGTGATGGGAAGCTGTGGGCACAAGACCAGCACGCGGGGCCTGGCCTCCCAGGTGCCTAGGCTGTGAGGACTTCCCTCTGCTTCCCTGGCACCAGGTGACCCCATCCCCTGACTGCCACCTTCTTGTCACCTGAGCCAAACACCTGCCTGGCTGCTGTTTGGTTCCACAGCTGGATCTCTGGAAGAGTAGCCTGTTGCCGTCCGGCATCGCTGCAGAGACGGGCACAAGTCCACCTCCGAAGCAAGCCTCCCAACCCTCAGCGCATCTCCAGCATTGCTCCAGCGCTCACTGTCCTGTTCGTGCTTGGCCCTCGCTGGGGTTCCAGTGGCCCCAAGGAATCTCGCTCAGACTCCTGAGTGGACGTGTTCCCTCCTAGCCAGGTGAACCCGCTATGCAGGCGGAGACAGAGACAGTTCTCCCCATGCAGGTACCATGGGGAACGGGTTTTCTCGGAGGCAATTTCGGTCTGCATCGCTCACAAACCATTCTAGTCGAATTATGCGTGTGAAACACAGCCTCCCGTGTAAGAAATGGATCTGTTTTGCAAGACGGTATTACAGGTGGTAAAATTATTTTTCTAATTATACTGTACCTCCAATGTATAAGGTGTGATTCATATATAATCACCGTTTTTAATGTTTCATTCCTTCCACGGGAAAAAAAGTGATGAGAATAAAATATCAATATTCTTCTTAAAATAGACAGTTCTTCTGACATGTAATTTACGTGAAGGACGAGATATCAATTAAAAGGGGATGATAAGACATTTTGCTCTTTTTTTTTCTCATTTTATGTTGAGAAGGAGTATCAGAAATGTTTGAACCTTTTCTTCCTTTATTAAGTTGCAGGAAACTGGCTTAATACCAGCATATGTCAAAATGAATGTAAGGACAAGAGAGGTACACTCTTTAAAATACTTTTATTTATTTGATGATATCTAAAACATTATATTGATGATATCTAAAACATTATATTCCCTCATGTTAGGGATTCATACCTTGCTGAGTCTTGTCAGTCTGTTCTGGTTTTGAACGACAGTAATTTCTAAAAAAACAACATTTTAGTGGGTTGGTCATTTTATAAAGGGCTTTGCAGGCTTCAACAATAGGCACCCAAGGGCTACAAAGCAGATTAGAGGGAGTGAGTTTGGGGCTTGGAAATACACAGTATTTTGAAGTTCATCCCGTCAAAGCATTCGCTGGACCAACACTTCCCCAGCTTGATTTAGCTACCGTGTCTACAAATCACGTTAGTTTTAATTTGCTGGATCAAGTAGTGCAAAATGAGAGTTGTAGCATATATATCAGGGGCAGACAGGAACTTTTTATTTCTGGAATTCATTTTGTTTAAATGTTAATTTTGATTATACATTTTCTCTGGTGTCAAAATCAATTTCTGTTACAGTTTGTGGGAGGGTCACAAATCAACAGAGTGGAGGAGCAACGGGACCAATGAGTGAAGAAATGAGAGTCTGGATGGGTCGCTCGATGGCTGGGTTGATTCCTTAATGGGTAGATGAAGAGCTGGCCCCCTGGAGATGAGGGGGAAGGCTCTCAAGCCCAAGGGGAGGGTGACTAATTGTGCAGGAGGGCTTCTCTGGCTCACGACTGACTGAGCTGAGAAGTATCTGGGTTTGACCATGGAAGTATATGTAGAAGTATTTCTTGAGTCAGAGTCTTTCCTGATCTACCCCTCCACCTTGGTCTCCTCCTTAGGACTCCACATCTGTGGTTCAGTAATGGCCCAGAGCCCTGACTTCTGTCATTGCTTCTCTTTGGTTGAGTTTTACTTCTCTGTTGATATGACTTTTTCTGCCCCAAGTTCTGAGCTCCTGGATTCCAAATCTCTTGAATTCTCTGACTCCCTAGAGCCTCATCTGTTGAAAACGCTCTGTGCCCGGCATCCAGGAAGCTCAATAAATATTAGCTAATTGTTTAAATAAATGTCTTGTGTACTTATGGTAGCAGACCATGGTCTGGGGATGCAGGTCCCTGAAGTCTCGTCTGAACTTTGCATTTTGGGAAGCAGCCTTGTGATTCCTTCTGGGTTCCATTTCATTCAGCAGACATTCGACATAGCTGCATGTAGAATCCCAAAGAGCCCATGATGGTGAAACTAACAAGAACAACGCTTTCTCGTATCACCACTGCCCCACAGAACACAAATCTGTCACCTTCGCTCTGACACGCTGGAAGCTTCCTTTCTTCTCAAGATGAAAAGCAGTCCCAGTGATGGCACTTTCTTGAGACCAGCAGAGTCAGATGGCCTGAGCCCATGTCCCAATGTCGCCACCTACTGACTCCACAGTCCCTAAGCCTCGCTTTCCCACCTGTACAATGGGGTTAGGAAAACCCTCTACTTAATATATTTGTTTCCAAGATTAAATCAGCCAGCACTTGCCTGCCTCCTGCTGAGAGCTTGATAAATGTCAATGGTGGTGATGATGATGATGAGACTTAACATTTACTGAGCACATTGGGACTCACCTGAGAAATGGCTAGGAGGAGATAAAACATCACTGCGGCTCAGAACAGGATAAGGCCCTAATTTTGACTGGCATCCAGGTTTGTCTGCTCTCCTAGAAGCACTCAGAATAGCTAACTATGCAGATAAATCTTTTGAAGAGTGCTTGGCTCGTAGTAGGTGCCCAATAAATGTTAATTATCAATGGCAAAATATACGTCTAGCAAGACATGCAGGGTGAGCAAGGAGCTCACTCCTCCAGGGGGCTGAAGCCATGCCCACATAGGGATAATGCATGATTGAAAGCAGGGAGCCTCTTAAGAGAGGAATCCAAAAGAAGATTATCTTGGGGGGGGGCAGTGACTTTAAGGTCAAAGTATCAAGGATGCTTCCTGCACGAGATGATATCCGACCCTGGCCTTGAAGGGTGGTGAGTTTATACAAGATGAGTCTGTAGGTGGAGAGAGGGAAGAGCGTGATCAAACACAGTGGCCAGGAAGTCGACACCCGGGAGTGGGGTAGTTTCTATTGGAAAGTAGAGTTGGAACAAAAAAGAGATTTCACAGCCCCCATGCAAGGATGAAATGTCCCCTTGGGATGTATCACATTCTTGTAAATCGCACAGTAATGGGATAAATGATTTTTGCAACAAATGTGACAAAATACCAGTATACTTGCTATATAAAGAGCTTGGAAAAATCAAGAAGAAAAAAAAAGAACACCAACATAAAAAAAGGTCAAAAACATGAGACTACAATCTGTAGTGGGGGCCAGCTCCATGGCTGTGAGGCCTGGGTAGGCAGAAAGGGCTCTGTGTCTGGAAGGGTCCTGTACTTGGTTTAATGCCTCGCCGTCACGGTCTTGAAATTCTTCATGATTTTTCAACAAGTGGCATTCCCACTTTCCTTTTGCACCAAGCCCTGCAAATTATGCAGCCAGTTCTGTCTGCAGTGAAGAAATACAAAGAGACAACATGTATATATCAAGAAAACTCAATGTCATTGTTAATCAAGGGGATAAAAATGGAATTATAAAGACATGCCAATTTTTATTTATCAAATTGGCCAAATGAGAACAATTCAGACAAAGGGATAGCAAGGTGAACATATTGGAAACTCTTGGTGGGCTTCTAAGTTGGCTCAGCATCCTTATCCACTCCTTTCCCACCCATGGGGTTGGTTGAAAACAAATCTCAATGTTCCCCACGCCTCTAGGCACCACCTTCCAAAAGCACAACCTCATGGCCTCTGACCAAACAAGGAAGCCCTTGTGTGTTTTACCCATATCCTCCTGTCTGTGGACACAGCTTTCTTCCTGAGGATTCCTCTTTCATGCCAGGAGGGAGCTCTGCTTTCTCCTCCACCCAGCCTCATCACTTGGGACCCAACCCCAGGGCAAGCCCCTGTGACCCTGACATCCTAAGGGGAGTGGTAGTGTGGAAAGCCAGTAGAGCCTGCTGGAAAAGCAGGCCCACCACCTACAATAAGAGAGTATCCCTGCCCACTTTGAGCTGTGAGATTTTGCCCAAATGTATTATGTCAAGATTCCCTTGGGTTGCAAGTGACAGAAAATAAACTCAGAACAGTTTAAGGAGAAACAATCGGAAAATATACCGGCAATAGGAAACCCTTCCAAGTAGACATCAGACACACACACACATATGCATATGCAAACATAGGTGTTCACAGACGTGTGCAGATATGCACACACAAATACACACACAAGCATGCGTATGCATATGTGAATGGTAATTGCCGAGTTGTTTATGGTAGCATAAAATTCAGAACAGACTCAATGTTTAACCACAAGGGATATTTCAAACTAATTGCTGAATATCTATATAATCAAATATTATACAGTTATTAAGCATCACGTTTTCTGAGGATAATAAAAGCTAATAATAATGACGAGAGCTAGCATTCTAACATTTATTGCACACCTGCTAGGTCCCAGGCACTGTTCTAAAATAACTCCTTCAATTTAGGATTTCTAAGGATATTTCAGGAGGTGAGAAAATGCTCACACTCTGTTGCTCAGGGAAAAAAAATAGAATACATAATTGTTTTTCCATAGTGATCTCAGGTTTGTCATATGTGTTTATCACATCTATTTTACATTATAGGTAGTGTAGAAAAGATCCCAGGACTCCTGGGGGGCTCAGGCAGTTAAGCATCTTCCTTTGGTTCAGGTCATGATCTCAGAATCCTGAGATCAAGTCCTCCGTCGGGGTCCCTGGTCAGCGGGGAGCTTACTTCCCCTGCTGCCACTCTGCCTGCTTGTGTAATCTCGCTCTCTTCCTCTCAAATAAATAAATAATTTTTTTTTAAAAAGAAAAAGAACACAACATAATTATTATATCTGAGGGATTATATCCAGGTACTTACACTGCAGGATATTTTTTCTTTATTCTTCCACATTTTATCAATTGTCTACCATGAACGTACAAGATCATATGTCTATGATTATTAGAAAGCCAAGCATCATTCAGATGGATGCGGGGGAAAGCGTTATTTTGTTTGATTTGGGAGATAACATCGAAGGAAAAGAGAAATTGACTAAATTCAGGGTTTGAGCAAAAACATGGAAGGTCTTGAAAGTTGGGCTGAAAAGATGGTGTTTTATTGGAAAGGAGTGAGGAGCCATTGAATGTTTCTGAGAGAGGCAGTGACAAATTCAGAGCAGGAAATGCACGAAGGCTTTTAGTAGAGGACCCAGCAGCTGCAAGCACATTGTAGAGGTAGAATCCGCTGGGTCAGGCAGACAGAGCTCCTTAGATGAGGGGCTTAAGAGAGCAGAAGCCCAAGATGCCTTCAGAGGATCCCAAGGGTGCAGGGTGGGAGGTGGTGCAGATGGAGAGGCCCCAGGATGGGAATAACCTGTCACCTGATGGGGGCTTCTTGCCTCTCTGGCTTTTGCTACCTTCCTCCTCCCTTCTCTGTAAGAAAGAGACAAAACACGGAGATAAACCATATTTTGACTCTCCAGATCTTAAGTCTCAGTTTGGTTTTCTGTGGATATCCGCCACAGATTCTCCAAACGTGTCTCCAGTAATGTCAAACCTCAAAATCTGTGACGAAGCTCTCGGTAAGTGTGGGCAGTTAAGAGGATTTCCAGCCTTGGAGCGTATAACCATGGCCATGTTTCCCCCAGCGGAAAGTGTATGCCTTAGGTCATCTGGATTTGAGGCTTGCACTTTTGGAAGAGATTTGAAGAACTGCTTTCTTTCTTTCTTAAATTTTTTTAAAAAGGTTTTATTTATTTATTTGACAGAGAGAGAGATAACAAGTAGGCAGAGAGGCAGGCAGAGAGAAGGGGGGGGAAGCAGGCTCCCTGCTGAGCAAAGAGCCTGATACGGGACTCGATCCCAGGACCCTGAGATCATGACCTGAGCTGAAGGCAGAGGCTTAACCCACTGAGCCACCCAGGCGCCCCTCTTTTTTTTTTTTTTTAAGATACATTTATTTATTTATTTGACAGAGAGATAGAGAGAGAGAGCACAAGAAGGCAGAACAGCAGGCAGAGGGAGAGGGAAAAGCAGGCTGTCTGCTGAGCTGGGATCTGGCTGTGGGACTCGATCCCAAGACCCTGGGATCATGACCTGAGCCAAAGACAGCTGCTTAACTGACTGGGCCCCAGGTGCCCCCAAAGACCTGCTTTCTTTTCAGAAGAATGGCTTTGCAAGAAACAAAGCAAATTACACTCAATTATATCAATGGGGAACGTGCTTCCTCTCTGAAGATAGAGGCTCAGTCAGACTTTAAGAGGAAAATCGTCATTGCTTCATCTGTAACGTGTGTCCTTGGGTGGCGGCTTGGCCGTTCTGGGACTCAGCTCAGGACCCTTGGCACAGGATGACAGCGGTGCCTCCCCTCGTAATCGTCACGTGGATTCAAGGAGTCGGCACCTGTAAAACATTCAAGACAACCTGCCCGCAGCTCCTCGCCGCCAGATGCTAGTTCTTGCTGTGGCTGTGGCCATGACCGTTGTCATTATTCTCAGACTAACACAGTTTTTCCTTCATCTACAAAGCCTTCTCTGAATTCTCTAATTCACACACAAGCTTCCTCCTGGTGAGCTGACACCACACGTCATAAACGCTACTTACCAGGACACGTTGTCCGGTCTTAATCAATTTTTAATTAATGTGCTCGGCGCCCCCGTCCAGATGAGAAGAGAAAGAGCACAGCCCTTGGCAAACCCAAGTGGGGATGTTGGTTCCCACCATGACTCTCTGACTTCGCGGCACATCGTTTACCTGCTCCCAACGCGTTACCTCGAAGTGAGCCCACGTGTGTCTCCCTCAAATAGCGGCGTCGAGAGGATTAAATATAGTAAGGCTTTTTCAGCACCTGGCGTGCTGCCCGACACAAAGAAAGTGTCCGCTAAATGTTTATTGAGTTTTATAATAATTAAGATGGATGACCACGCGCATCATCGTTGTTGCATATTGTCTCAGAAAAGCCCTAAACCTATGCACTGCTTGGCACCGTCGAGTCAGAGAAATTACCCTTTCCATGGAAACTCCTGGCTAGGGACAGACACAATGATGTTGCCCCTCGGCCTTTCTGGCCAGGGGCTTGGGGTTCCCATGTTCTTCCCTACTGGCTATAAATCCATCTCCTAAAAAGCCTCGTCATGAGAGAGAGAGTGCTGGAGTTGGGGTCCTAAGTCATGCCCCAACCCCCTGCCCCCAGCTCTGCGCGTTTCTATCCCTGTGACCTTGAGCAAATCACATCCTCTCTGGGGTGGGATATTTACCCTCATTTAAAAAAAAAAATCATTATCAATTTCAAAAGGATGCCATGAAAATTACAAAGAGATAAGTCCAGGAAATGCTTTATAAACTCCAAAGCATTGTGCCAAGAGAAGCTGGTTTTTATTCATATACAGACAGAAGTATTTTTCTTTATCACTGTAGATGTGAGATTAGGGGCCATAAATATATTTACACCTTTTCCATATGATTGTTTTTGTAAGTGCACATTTTTGTTGGATCCTATTAGAGAAAGGATTTATTAGCCAATGCTGACCTTATTTAATGGATTCATTCATATATTCGGTAAACAGAGAACGTTTCCATATTCAAGGCACCACGCTCAGTTCTGGACAGACAGAAATAAGACAAGATCCCCCACTCTGAAGAATAACATCGTCGTGTTTGAAAAGTTAAAAAAATTTTTTTTTCATTGTCTTTTGCTTGGTTCCAGTTTCTACCTTTAGATTGTATTACTTCTGTTTTCCTTAAGGTAAAGTGCTCACCTCGGCAACCTCCTTACTTCTCTGTTCATAACAAAGTCTGTCATATCCCTCTTGTTCAGAAACCTCCCCTAACGACATGGCTGTGCTCCACACTTTTACGTGATGTTGTATTTGCAAACAGAACCTCCCTCAGTAGTTATTCATGTCACTCTATTAATATGATCTCAATCACCATATGGCAGTGAGATACCAATTACGTGGTTGCAAGCAGCCGACTTTAGGAGAAAGGCGACCATCTTCCCAGCCGAGGCCGGCACCCTCATTATAAAGATCCCCCAAATCATGGTTTCCCAGCTTCCTACTCCGTGAGATGTATTTTTTTTCCCCCGTTATTTAATTAGGATACTCTTGGTGAGACTCAAAAGACTAAGTGTCGAAAAAAGGTTGGAATATTTATTTTTCCTTTTTTTTATTTTCTATGTGAAATATACAATGTATGCAGCGTTGGCCCATGTCTGGATAAATGCAAGGCTTACACGGCATTTTGTGTGTTGTTAATTAGGCTGGAGCATGTGCATCTCAGTCACTGCTGAAACAAAACACAAAACTTCACTTCAACCAACGCAGAGCACTTTGATTTATTTTTGAGCTCTAAAAGCAAGGAGTTCGTCTCCGTTATAAAACTCCTGACAACGGTGTAAAAACGTGCATACCACGGCATACCACACCCCTCTCTAGGACCCCGTGTGTGAAAGAGCTTCCTTTTCTCCCCCAAAGAATTACATTCGGCACCACATGTCAAAACACAATTGTAATTTTGTAGCACAATATTTCATAAATCTGAAAATGTTTTAAAAACCCATTGTGTTTTCGAAGCTTCCAAAGTCATTTCCTGGGTTAGCATTTTTTTTTTCCCTGCACTAAGCCTGCCTTTTTTTTTTTTTCTTTCTGATTTCCATATTCCCCAATAATTATTAAGCATTCTTATCTTCTAGGCAGGCATCTCTGATGTAGACACTGGTGATAGCAGTGGCTGTAATTCTTGTGAATGACTACATTTTAAATTCTCGTGTTAAAGCATGTTACCAAGCTTCCTGAAGTTAGCAGATGGCCTCAAGAAAGGCTCGTTTTAATTTTTCAAGTGCATAAGTATAATAATCCGCACTAATGTATGCACATAACAATAAAGTGTGCTCGTTGGGCAATTATAGTCACAGTTTCATTCGTGGACCGGTGAGGACGGGTTTATCAATGTGCAAATGTATAAGCCTGGGCATAATATTCGTGGTATCAAAATAGGTGATCAAAATGGCTAAGTCAAAAAAGAAAATAATTAAAAGCGGCAGTAGGGAAAAAGCCAAGGTGGGGAAAAGCGTCTCTGCCACCAGAATGGAAAAGTTTGTGAAAGCCATTTAATAGAACTGAATATCAAAACATTTTAACTTTTTCAAAGTTTTCAACATTAAACAATTAGGATGAAACGCAATTAGGCAGCACATTGTAGAGGATGGTCACTTTTTGCATGTCATGTGGCTTTAAAAACAAGTCAGATAAATGATGATGCCATTAAAACTGAACTAATTAAAGAAAGCTTCTTTTAAGAACTCATTAACTGCAACCTCATTTGCATAATGATGCATATTAATTAAGTTTTAATGAATCTGAATTTGCACCAAGCCTATTCATGTTGGCTTTGAAACAAATTGAACAAATTAGTTAAAAGCTTTTTGGAATCTACTTTTCACACCAAACAGGATATGAATGCAATCATCTCTACAAAAAAGAAATATTTTTCCTTTAATTGAATTCAAAGGTATGCAGGCCCATCTATTAATTATTTTTAAATGCAATGATCTTCACCTTTTCTTTGGAAAATCAACAATATCACTTATTCTTGAATAGGAAATATTACCAGGGTAGGCTGTGAGGGAAAAAATCATTACGGCCAATTTATTGGCAATAAGTTGGAGATATTTGACTTTAGGGTGTATTTCGTTTATTTAATCGCTGGACTAAAAACTGAGGAGGTGATTTCTGGGCATTCTGAGCACCTCCAGCGCAGCAACTAACAAGAGACGTTGGGAAGGTGGCACGTCTCATGTGGGGGGACGCATTGTTGGTATCACGTTCATTTCTGGGTCTGATTCTCCACCGCCATAAATCTCCTAAGTAGCTCAGAAAAAAATTAAACATTTACAGAACATGTGTTCTTTTCCTCCAGATTTGTGCAAATCCTAATTTTTTTTTATACACGAGGAGCAGAATTCAATTTTAACCAGTTTGCGTTCGGCTCGTCATAAAAACAAGAATTACTGCAGTAGCACTATTGAGTTGCCCACACTCCATTGTGTCTTCATCAAGAATGAAGAGATTTATGTAATTACTGCTCCATCTTTTGTTGTTCGAAAGCACTTTTTTTGTAAGTCAGCATATACAAAGGATGGAAACGCTTTTATTGTTGAAATTACAAGATCATTTCTCCCCCTCGTTGAAACGTTCTCTCTGGTAGATGCTTTGGAGGGGTCGACAATGAGGACAATGTTGTATCCTGGAAATACACATTTACAAAATGTGTTTACAGGTACCCCGCAGTATTTTTTAACCCACTTATTCCTTCACCTTTTCCCCTCTCGTATTCCTCCCCGGCTGTTTCGGTTCCCGGGGAAGCGCTTGTCGGCACCCGGGGGATCCCAGAGCAAATTCTCTGCAGCAAAGATCATGAATGCTTTTAGATGTGATGGGGCAAAACAGCAACACTCTGGGTTATTCTATCCTAATTACATTGCTCTCCTTGGAATGTACTTGTGCCCGGGTCAGTGATCGCTTTTGCCTCCTTTAGAGAAAAATAAAATTAAAATCAGCTCCTAGCTGCCTCCTTTGCCAGTGTACTGGTCCAGCTCGGATCCCATTTAAGCTGCCTGGCTCTGCGCGCAGGCTTCCCTGGAGTGGATGTTTTTCCATTCTGGAAGCCAAGTCCTACGGCTTTATCAATCGCCGTGAGCCCACCGACCACTTTTCCAAGCAAGGTGTTTGTGGAACCGACCCAGACTCTTTCCTGGAAGGAAGAGGTTTTTCTTTGCATCGAAACAGGAAGCAGAAGCAGGAATTTAATTTGCAAAACCATCTCAAGAATACATCGATTCACAGATCATGTTGGGGATGATTTTAAAATTAACTCCTTCCCTAGTCCCCGTTTTTATTAGAACAATCCGCATCTCTCTCCCTTCCATACAGTTAGTGTTACAACGTTGGACTATAATACGCCTTCTGATGGGAGTCTTAACGTCAGAGCGAAGTCACGAAACGCAATCTGGTGACAGTCAGCCCCCGGCTGGGGACCATTTGTGGCGTGATCCATTATGCTTTGAACGAAATATTGTTTCTCTATTTCCCCCTCGCCTTTCTATTATACTTTTTGAGCATGTTGCAGTCGGAAAGCCAGGGAAGCTGTGCACTATTTTAAATGCCGTCTGATGTTCACAGGCACAATCTTATCTTATTTCCACATCACCCCTGGAGGAAGGGGAGTCTCTTTTCCCGGGTTTTAGGATCCTGCGGGTGCCAGGGAGGACGCACACCACTGCAGGAACCCATAATTAAAATGAGACTCGGGGCACTCGGACTCCCCCTCTGATGCTCTGTGTTCAGGTAGGCAGTTGTCAGGATGGGGAAGGGAGCTGCAGTTGGGGGCTCTACCGATCCCTAGCTGGAGGACAGGGAAAGTGGTCCAGGCGAGGGGATGGGGGACACGCAGATGTACATTCTTAGCCCTCGAAATGACATTTGCTTTTTAATCCTTAATGGCTCAGACCTGAACAAAATAATGCAGGGAAAGGGTTTCCCTCATTGCTACGGCTCTCCTCTCCGCCCACCCCCCTTCTCCAAGTGGCATCTCATCAAGCCCATTTGCTTTTTTCAGAAGAAGCCTTTAGTAGGGTAGCGTTTAAAAAAAAAAAAAAAAAAAGGGAAGTGCAAATTTTGCGCAGAGAATTGGCTTCTTTGGGGGAACATTTTGACAGAAAGAGCCTTCCTTGGGGGAGGTCAGGAGTCATCGGTATTAAACCACACAAGCTGGTAGCGGAGTGTTAATGGCCACAGCAAGCAGATGTTCCGTAATTAGGGGAGATGTGAGTGACAAGACGGGAGAGGTACGTACACAGGCGGGCTGGCACGGAGCAGCTGCTGGGACGGCTCCCCTGTCACGGGCGTGCACAAGTCAGACCGGCCCCGCGAGGCCGCCGCGCCGTGACAATTAGAAAAAAACTGTATTTGATCAAAATAGGTAATAGATCATCGCGGGCAGCCTCTGTCTCCGCCCCGCCCCCCCGCTCCCCACCCAGCCGGGGAGAGCAGCCTAGGTCTGCCCCCAGACCGGAGGCAGAGGTCAGCCAAATTACAGAAACAGAGGGGCCCTGCTGAGAAGGGGCTTCCAGTCATCTTCCTTGTCTTTTTTTTTTTTTTTTAGTTCTTTAGTGGAGACTGAGAGCGAGGCCTTGCTGAGACGAGAGAGGGACCCCCTTCTTCTTCCTGGAGTCCCTGCACTCATCCTGCGTCTGGAAGGCCTGCCTCTCGAATCTCCTGTCTCTCCAATCTTTCTTTTTGCGCCATCCCCACTGCTACTATCTTCATCAGCATTTGCTCTAGAATATTCCACAGCCGCCTCCTGGCCTGCCCGTGTTGGTCTGGCACCACCCTACCCTAACATCTCCAGAGCCCTGTCTTTCCACCCCATGGAAAGTGTCCTCTCGGATCTCATTCTCTGGGCCTTCACACCTAGCCCAAGGCCAGACACGGGGTGGCTCACGGGGAGGCGCTCGTGTGGGTCAGTGGGAGAACCAGCCTGAGATTCACCGCAAACACGTTCATGCACTGTCTCTGTGCCAGGTGGCTTGATGATGGAGAGCCTGTGTTGCTTTGCACTAAACCAACTGCAAAGTCAAAATATTCTCTTTACTTAGACGAAGCGTGCTTTGTTGGCAGGTAAAGAACGAGCATGATGATCAGTTTTCTGAAGAATTGTTTCCATTTTGTGGGGGCGTCACAGAAGTGGGGTGAGTCACGTTGACCTTTCAGGAGGAGGTGGCCTGGCCTGGTGTGAAGCAGTCCGAGCTTCACCTCCTGGGGCCCCCCGGGGTGAGTTCTGGCCCTGCCTCTCTAGGAAGACTAACTTCTCTGACCCTCGGTCTCTTTTTCTGTGAAATGGGGTTAATAACACTGGACTTTGGAGGTTGTCGAGACACTGGAAGGAGGTCAGAAGTGCTTTCTTACACTGTTGTGATGGCTGGGTTGGCTTCATTTCATCAAATGAGATCATGGGCTTTGCAAGCCATGAAATGTTATACAGGATTGTTCAATTTCTCTGTCCTGGAAATCCGGCAGGACCTGCTTACCTTGTATTCACAATGTGGAGGAAGGCTCGGAGGAGGGAGAACATAACTGACTTTGTGTGTCTCTTCTGCCTTTGGTCCTTTACGAGTATTGTCTCACTTCTGCTGCTGTATGGCATGGGTCTCCTAATTCCATTTCGCGGAAGAGGCCGATGATACTCAGAGAGGTTAAGCCAGTCTTTCAAGATCAACCAGCTGGTAAGAGGGCTGGCATGTGAGTCCTGGGCTGCCTGCCTCCAAAGCCCCTCTGACTGTCAGGTGTCAGGCGGAGGATGTCACCCGGAGATGGCATGAAAGCACCCACCAGAAACGTCTCCAAATGACAAAAGCACAAGAGGGAAGCAGGGCCTCGGTTCCCGGCTTCCTTTGTCTTCCTCTGCCTCGGTTGGTGTCTCCAGGTGTCCCGCCTCCGTCCCTCGCCCTCTCCCCCCAGAGCTCCTTCTCGTCCCTCGTCCCCTCTTTATCTGTCTCTCCATCTCCCTCCCTTGATTTCTAATTTCCAAGCCTGCGAGCTATTACAGAAAGCATAATGACGGTTATACTTGTCTATAGCAATATTACTGTCTAGCTTATTGCTTTGTAAAGTACTTTGGGGGCCTTGAAAATGAAAGGTGTTATGTAAAATGAAAATCGATTCTAATTCTAAATAAACATCATCGCCTCAAGTTTCCCTCAGATGGCATTGTTTCATGCTCAGGAAAGACAATGGATCAGAATCCCCTCCGAATGTTTAGAAGATAGATTTGGGCGTCCTGGCGTCTTGGGGCTTGTCGCGACAGAGTGAGATCTGAATCACATCTCCGTGTAGCCTTACCATCATGTTTAATTGCACCTGATCAAATGTGGTTTTGTTCATTATTTATGAAGGGAAATGATTTTCGTCCATAGAAAAGATTGATACCACTTTTAGCTTATGTTCAGGTGATTAGTGATTAAGTGCAATTTATTTCTCTGATATATGTCTCTATCAGCAGCACCATCCAGAAACGGGAAAAGAAACTTTTCTCCGCAGAAAAACCCAGCCCCACTTTAGGGAGCATTTCCCTCCTCCTTCGCTGGCAGAGTAATTTATAAGGACACGCACACCACAGAAATGGGAGTTTGAATCATTTCTGTGGAGAAAGCTCATCATCCCAAATCAGAAATGTCATAAAAGTTAAAATGCCATAAGAGTGTGTTCCCCAAGAAAGAAATAATTTTCTTTTCATTGAGAACACTGGAGGACATAATATACTTCTTGAAATTCAAATTTTCATAGCAAATGCAATTTATCCCTCCCTTGGATCGTTCATCTTCCTTTAAGAAAAGGTAACTGGATAGCATATCTATTTTACATTTTTTGGCAAAATTATCTGCGAGTGCTTGTTTCCTTAAAAACACACCTGCTGTGTGGGGAGGATGAACAGTTTCATCCCTGGGAAAGGGCGCCGGGAAATTCCAGTCTCGGGACGTACCCGTGAGTTGGTTTGCGTTCGCTGTGATGATCAGAAGGCCATTTGCATCCGCGGGAAGACCCAGGCTGCCTGTGGGACTTGTGGCCTCCGTGGTTTTTTTCCCCCCACTCTTTCAATTTTATATCTGGTTAAGTCATCCAAAGTGTCTGCTGCTAGTTTGGGCCCCGCAAAGGCTGCGAATATGAAAACCTGAATTAAGGTACCAGTGTTTGAGTCTGTGTGTGTTACTAATACCTGTGACCCTCTGGGACAGAGGTCTTCCCCACGTACAAAGTCAAAGTGTTCTTTCTCTTCCCCTGTTCCAGAGCTCCCGTAGTCCTATCAGTCATGCATGAGCCCATTTGCTGGGGGGCAGGGTTGCTGGAGGTGAAGAGGCAATCGGTAGAGGAGTAGAGGGACACGGTTTGGTACAGACGCAGCCCTGGGTTTGAAATGGGGAGACCCTGGGGGACAGGTGCTTTTAGCACACAAGGCAGGCAGGCAATAACCATGCAGAGTCCCAGTCTGGACCTCAGTTTACTTTTCTTCATCTTCAACATGGGACAGGTGGCCCTTCCTGGAAGGACGGTGTGGAGGTGGAAAAATATGTAAGAAGAGTGTGATCCTATGCAGAGCCAATGTAATGACCAATGTAATGACACAGCTAGACCAGGAGCTCCGCAGTGTTTCCTGCAACTGACCAGCAGTCCCTAAGGGCACGTGCATGACATCTAACTGTCCTCCATATGTTTTTTCCTCCCGTGTCTGGTTTTTGCCCACATTGTTACCCTGGAACTGGCTCCTTGGCTCTCCTTCTTTCTTAGTAACCTCAAATTTTAGCCAGGCAGTCCTGGAGTACATGTTTTTTGCAACATATCTGGCCAGTGATGTGTGAGGAGACAGAGAAAAGCTACTTAGAAGATGCTGACTCAATGCAGAGGGAATGATTTCCTCCGCTTTTCTTCTCCACTGATCTGGAACTCAGCTGTGATGGCTGGAGTTCCAGCAACTATAATGGATTGTGAGGCAACTTTATGTCAGGAAGGCAGTAGAGAGACTCAGAAGCTTGCAGGCCTGATGGTTTACCGCTTTGCTTACAGCTGGATTTTTCTTACATGAAAGGACATAACTTTATATGTGTAAGTCACTAGAGTCAGGGATTTGGTTTTAGTAGCTGAATATGATCCTATACAGCATTTACTACATACTCAAGTTCTACACATTTTCAATGCTTATTTCAAGTCCCTCTTCCTCTAGGAAGTCCTCCTATATGACTCCAGCCCCCCTAGCCTTCACATCTTGCATCGCTAAGTTCTTACTATGCCCAAATACAGTCTATTATTTTCCTCTTTTTTTCCACCATGTGGGTTTCCTTTTCTTGGGCCCTCAGTAAAACTTCAAACTCTTCAAAGACAGAGATCTTCTCTTAAAATTCATTCGATCACCCCATGGGACCTAAGAATGTTGAGAAATGAGTAATTCTCTATGATGAGAACCCTTACTGGACCCCTAATACATGCTTGTATATTTCATGCTGCCTGCCACCTGTTCCTTGCCCCAATATCTAGTTGAGGAAACCAAAACTTGGAGGGGTTCATGATCCAGCCAGAGTCACATATGTCCTAAGTGGCAGAACAGCATCCACCCCCGTTTGTCTAAGCCCAGATACTCATGGAGCAAACAGTTATGTACAACCTTACTTTTTTTTTTAAGTCACACTATTTTTTTTAAACTGATTATAATTGTCACATGCTCATTTTAGAAACTTTGGAAAATTCTGCAATAGTATAAACAGAACAAGTTGAAATTATCTATGATATCCCCAGCATTGATCACCATTAACATATTACCTTTCCTCTTCCGGTTTGTATAATCTGTGAGTCATGTAGTAAATATTCCTTCAAAAGCAGTTATTGCTGCAATCATATTCTATGTAATAATAGCCAGCATCAATCATTTATTATCTGCCAGGTGCTCATCTGCATGCTTTGTTACAATTACTTCACATAATGTTTCCCATAACCTTTTGAGATAGATTCTGTTCTTGCTCTCATTTTCCAGTGAGGTGTAGACACAGAGAGGGCAAGGAATTGATTGAGTTCACAACAGCATATAAAGAAGAGGGCCCGGGAATAGAAGACAGGCACTTGACTTCAGGATCCACACTCTGGAGTGCCAGACTATGCTCACTCTCCAATTCTGAATGTTGCATTTCCTTTTTTTTAAATCATAAAGCTTCAGGTCAGCCTAATAGTCTACCATAAGTATGCACCGTAATGTCCTGGTCATCCCTTATTGTTGGACATCTGAGTTATTTCCATTTTGTCACTATTATTAACAATGCTGGGAAGACCACCTTTGTATTTATGTATCATTGTCCACAAGATGGATTATTTCCTTGGGAAAGATTCCAAGGACTAACACTATGAATCAAGTAGTAGGCATACTGTTATGACTACCCTGAAGCCAAAAGATCTGGAATCATGGAATCTGGGATCTGGTCCTACCTACTGATAAAAACCGAGACCCAGAGCAAGAAAGTGACTTGCCCAAGGTCACACTTGAATTCTATTAGCTGGCTGCTTTGTTTTGTTTCCATTTTATGTTCTCTCCAAGACAATACCTTTTTTGTTGACAACAGAACTTCTTTTTTGTTATTGTTGCTTAAACCTTAACTTGGTACCTTTTCACAGTAGTAAAGTAATGCATGCTCATGCAATAACAGGAACACTGCCTCTTTATGGAGTTCCTAACGGAGGGCCAACAACTGCTGAATTCTAGAAGTAGAAAGAATAAGACAAAGCAGCTGCCTTCAAGGAGCTCCAATGAAGGAGGCAGGCAGAAATAAGGACATTTACAATATGATATCACAAATTACTTGGGGGCCTACATAGGATGTTACAGAAGTAGGGAGAGGAGACAACTGTCCCAGACAGGGAGAGGGAATCAGGAAACCTTCCTTTGTTTGTTTTATTTATTTATCAGCTGTTCATTTGTTTATTTATTTACCATTTATTTATTTACTATCCAGTCACTCATGAAATGATAATTTATCGAACATCTACTAGATACCTGGCATTATCTTAGGATGGCAGACACAAAGCTGGAGTTCGAATTTGTGTTTTCAGACTCCAGTTCCCATGATTTTTTTTTTTTTTTGCATGTTGCTGTTATAATCTATTAAAACAAACAAGAAAATAGAATGGTTTTGAGTATTGCTTCCATCCAGGTGGAGAGAAGGTGGTTACTCAGTATGATGAGAGCTCATGCTGGGCTCATTAATCAAATACTCTGGTTAATAGAGAGTTCTCGTATATGCCATGCATGAATTACCAGTTTTCAAAGAATTATAATACAACAAAATATACTGGAACTATACAGCTCATAATTTAATCTGCTTTAGATGTGACAGAAGTCACCTGAAGGGCTGTGTTTAAGAGCCATCAACTTTGGAATGTCACACCTGCAGAAGGCAAGTCAACGCAAAATTAACAGCTCTTGGCTTTTACTGAGTTGCTGTTTTTGAAAATAGAAAACTCAAACCCTCTAAAAGCCACGGATGGGTATATCTTAACCAAATTTGCTATATCAAGAGGAAAAAATTGTTGCAAATCTGATAGGCTTAAGATCTTTTTAAAAATGATTTTATTTTTAAATAAGAGAGAGAAGGGGAGGAGCAGAGGGAGAGGGACGAGCAGATGCCTTGCAGAGCACAGAGCCCGACTTGGGGTTTGATCTCAGGACCCTGAGATCATGACCTGAGCAGAAACCAAGAGTCAGACACTTAACCAACTCAGCCATCCAGGCACCCCAATAAGTTGAAGATCTTAATGCTGTTTTCAGATAGCCGAATCATTTCTGTGTGTGTTGAGGGGCTCATTTATAAATGAGTCTGTGTTTTAGAAGGGGATGTGTGGCCACTGAACCCCACTGTACAGTCCAGAGGCTTTTATTTATTTATTTATTTATTTATTTATTTTTAAGGGAGAAAAGCATCCTTTAAGTTTATTGCAAATGGCCTTTGGATATAATTTTTTCTGTGTTGTTTTGTTTTTTACAGAGAATGACAGCTGAACATAATGACATGCTGGCTTAGGGGTTCTGGTTGTCAGAACTTTGAGCCTTCACACCTGGAAGCCCTCCGGTGGTGCAGAGGGGTGGGAGATGGGCACAAGCTGGCATGGATGCTACATGTGGGCAGTTCCCAGAAAGCATCCCTGGGTCACTAGTCCCAAGAGCTGCTCCGTGAGCAACAGGCTTCCCAGGCCGGGTGAGTTTGCAAACTTTAACATAAAAGCTTCCTTTGGGGGCTCCAGGACATGTTAGTCTTATAAAGCCCCTGATAAGTCCCGCATCAAGGAAATTCCTATAGCGTCTACCCTCCCTGAGCTCAGTGCCTCTCAAGGAACCTGTTTTATCACTTGGCAGAGCAAGGATTCTGACAAATACATCTTGGATTGCTGGCCCAATCCTTCCATTATAAGGATAGCAGGCTCTCTATCTTCCAGCTGGGTGGTTCAGACACTCTCAATCATTTTTTCTTTCATGTATTCCATATGCATCCTCTGAACACTGGTTTGCATCCCAGAGAGCTCAGATTGCAGCCCGGATAACAAGGGGCAGCTGGAAGCTGGGGCTGGAACAGATATGGCATGGGTTTAGACGCAGCAGAAGAACTACTTGTGTAAGTTCTAAGGAATATTTCATCATCACTCTGTATTTGATACATCACTCTGTATTTGATACATCACTCTGTATTTGAAACATCACTCTGTATTTGAAACAACAGCAAATGAAATCCTGGCTTTTAATGTGGGTTGCATGCTTTATTCTGTGAAATAAACCTAGATTTTTCTTCCTGGTGGTAGATGACTCATCTATTCATACAATGTAGTTGAAACTATTCTGAACCAAAAATACAGCCACAGTTGCTCTCTGAGGCTTTGAGAAGCTGACCAGAGCTCAGTGCTGATGGCTTATTTTATAAAATGAATGAGTTTTGAACGTTTCTTAATTATAAGTTGCTAAGTGTCTTCTATGCCTGTTGGGAGGATCTACTCCCTCTGCTCAGAAAAGAGAAAAGTTTCTTTTTTCCATCCATGAGTCACTTCAACATGAGTTGAAGCATTTAGGAGACAGGTGTCGGAGTGCTTGGGAGACAGGCTGATGCCACTTGTAAACCCACTAGAGGGAATGGGCTAGAGAGCGGCGATCTGTGCTCTTCCTCCGTCCTCCCCTTCTGGGAGGCAGGCTGGGCACTCAGGACGGGGCCAATTGTAGTAAATTCTCAGGGTAGTTTTCGAATTAATGAGTGAACGAGCAAACAAAGGGAACAAACAAATAAAAGGAGATTCCTTCTTAAATAAAAGAAGATTGTGGGGCAGAAATAAAGGGAAGGATGGTCATTTCTGTATTAGCCGTTGCCACAGTGATGCTGCGTAACAAACCTGCAAGTGTTTATTTTGTCTTGCTCACTGGTCTGTGGCGCTCCATGGTGCAAGAAGGAGGCTCTCTTTAGCAGGGAGAGGGCTGGCTGGGCGTGGCTCTAGGCTTCATACATGTTCAGGTCTGGCATCCTCCTTGGGCCGGTGCAGTGAGCTCCAAGACCAGCTCAAACGACCACATTCGAGGCCCCTGCTCAAGACATACCTGCCAACATCAGAGGGGCCAAAGAGAACTGCGTGACCAAGCCCCCGATCAACAGAGTGGGGAAGTCCCTCCATCCCATAGCAGGGGGTGGGAGAAGATGTTTGTAGGACAATAACACTGTCACAAACGCATGGTTTCTCAAACATCTTTTTCTATAAAATTGGCAAAGGAAGATCTAAAAACTTGCTCTGAGCTTTCTAGTAGTCAAGGAAATGTGTCCTGATGTTGGATTCCCAGTGATCTTGAGCCACAAATAAGGGAGCTGTGACCGCTTGTGTATTCCACACTTTCTGGAGAAGCAAACTGTCCACTCGTTCTGTTTCATCTTCTGGCGTGGTGCCAGATGCTGGTGTGTCCATCCCCACGCTCCCGGTCCCAGTGCCCTCTCCCATAGCTGTTGAAGCAGTGGAGCCCGAGATGCTCTGTCCAGAGCTGTGTAACGGATCCACAAGAAGCACCCATGTGTCCGCAAGGTCCACCCCACTGGAGAGATCTCAGGTTCAGAGCCAAGCTGGAAATCCATCTTCTCACCGAGTCTGGTCCACAGAAGTGACTCCCAGGCAGCCCACAGAGGTGGGCAAGAACAGACAGAGACTCCTATTTCCCCAAGGTGGCCTCTCGCAGGTGTACTGGGGAAAGGGGAGAGGGGCACTAGGGAAAATACGGCGTGCTCGCTCAGCAGCGGAAGTCTAGACTTAGAGGAACGGGAGGTCAAAAAGACCGAGAATTACCTGAAATTGTTGCAAAATACTCCCTGTGCAAAATAGAGAGGGGGATGTTGCCATTGTGTGAGCTTGTGGTTAACGTGCTGGGTTCCTTAAAGCCGCAATAGAAGATTCTTCGAAGTCAAAACTACCAAGAGGGAGTTGCCTCCAGGCACAGCAGAGAAAGAATCTCATGAATTTCTCCTGAGAACCACAGTGAGTAAAGCTTGGAGCTGACTATAGCTATTGAACAGGAGTTCCAGCTGGACATTAGCATGCCGGACAACCTTCCTCCTGAGGATGCTTTCCGGAGCATGGATTCCTTTGGCCACTTTCAGGAAGGTCCAGTCGAGACCACCCTTTAAGGATCAGGCCTCAGAGGGGTTAGTGGACATGTCCTTGCGTGGGCTCAAGGTGCAGGTACCTCGATCGGGCAGGGATCCATCCCAGGCTTGGCCACAGTGAGCTGTCCTTAGCAGTTGACCTCTCTGAGCCATTCCCTAGGCCCTCCATGACCTTCGTTTCTAGCTTGTGTCAGTTAGGTCTTAATACGTCTGTCCCCCCACACCAACACAAGCTCGGCAGTTCATACATTTCTATACCACCACACCAGGCATGGGCCCTGATGCGGAGCAGGCATTCGTGAATTTTTATTGACCAATTGTCTGTGAGCCCCTTGAGGGGAGGAACCATGTCTTCTGTCTGTCCGGCAGGTTTATCTTTCTCTAACGTATCCTCTGCACTCTGGCCAGACTAAGCAGGAAGTGAGGTCAAGTGTAGAGTCTGCAGATTGGCTATGTGACCTTGGACAAGTGCCACAACTTTGCCAGTCCTTAGTTACTTTGTCAGGAAAATATGGAGGTCATGCTGAGATCATCGTGATCAGTAAAAGTAATGGGCATGCATGGCGCCTGCATTTGGAAAGGGCTCAACAAATGTTAGATCTGATCGTTCTTTTAAAACTTTTTCCATGGTCATGCTGCTTGAAATCTTTTCTCTTAATCCACTGGGCAAAGGCCCTTTCTTCAAGAGCATCTATTCTCAGAAAACTTCCTTGATTCCACTTCCTCCACATTTCAAGTTCTCAGAGCCTCTCCCTCTGTGCTTCTATAGACCAGGGACAGCCATTGCTGGTTATCTACCCAGTACTAATTTTTCTGTTGATATTTATTAAAAACTCACTTCCTCAGACTCTCTTACAGCCAAGAGTGACATTGTGACATGGTTCTTGTCAGTATAGATGGAGTCCCTGGCAAAGCAACTTTCCTTTGACCATCACCAGTCTCCTTTCTTCTTGCCTGGGATGCAGTTGGGATATCCAGAGATAAGGCAGCCCTCTTGCCACCAAGAGGAAATATGCATAAGAACAGAAATCCACACACTAAGAATGGGCTAGTAGATGGAAGGAAGACTGTTGGATTATTTATGGCAGTAGAGTCCTATCTTAGCCCTAAATAGCCTATCGACAGACTATGTTTGTGCTTTTTATAAACTTCAGCTGATCACATTCCTGACTGAATGTTTGTCCATATCTTTATTATCACTATTAATGCTAGATTGCCAGTACCTCAATCACCCCACTAGTTGTGAGGGCTGGACTCATCTTTGTCCTTGATGCAGTGAAGATGTTAAGTAAATGCTGTTTTTCAAGAGAATTGGATTCCTCTGCCTCCTCTTCCTTCTTTTCTTTACTGGGGGCAACGAGGCAACAAGGCTATTTTCTAATATATCACCCATTCTCAATTAATGGTCATAAATCAGGGCAGTGAAGAGGGCCTCCCAGTCCCACTTGTAACCTTCCATGCATCTGGTCCATCTTTGAGAAGACCTTGTTCCATTCAGATGCAGAAGTTCTATGTCTCTACATGGTGAGGTTTTTTTTTTTTTTCCTTTTTTTCTTTTCCTTTCTTTCTCTCTTCTTTTCTGTGTCTCTTCACCTCTCTCTTCTTAGAAATTAATTCTTTTTCTATTTAGATAAAATGTACTGGAAAGGATCCTGACAGAGAATTATAATCATATATATATATATATATATATATATATATATATATATGGTGTGTGTGTGTGTGTGTATGCGTGTGTGTATCTTGGTATGATTAAGCATAGTAAATGAGGGGCATTTCTAGTGTGTTAGTTGCATAACAAGCTTTAAAAATGACTTTGGATTTTCTCGAGCTACCTCTATTGCCACCCTGACTTGGCCTTTATTGGAGTAAACTACCCTCCATGCTTGTGGTTTCACTGTGGCTCTTTCTATCCAGTGGGAACCAGAAATAAAAACCAATGCATTTAAAATGTGAGATGTGGAAAGGAAATAGGAAGAACAGTTTCAGAGCTGGCTTCCATTGCCTTATAAATATAGCATAGTTACTTGAATTCCATAAGAATTAAACTCTGATCTTTTAAAATGCATGCAAATTCTTGCAGAATATATATGAAAAAGTCACTATAACTGTTGAGGCACTTCGACTCCCTTGATAAATGGGACTTCCAGACCACACTTTATTGAGTCTCTGATTTTTAATAATTTGAATCCTGCAAGATTTAATTCTGCATAATTCTGGCTGAAATCAGCTTTTGATTGAGTTGTAATGGCTCTGTTATTGTAAATATCTCTGCATGCTAATGTCGTGCTGGAATTCAATAATATTTAGATGAAATTTTTCGCCTCGAGCATTATGGAAGCAAGATTTAGAAAGTCGGGAAGTTTATGTCAAAGTGACATCTATTTTGGGTAACCCGAAACATTTTTAAATGCAATAACTGGTCATCTCAAGACATGATTTAAATAATTATGAATCCCAAATGTAAATGTGTGGATCAATTATAATGTGTATGATATTATAATATGAATAAAATATATGAAAATTCTTAAAACATGTCTTTATTTAACCTTGCAATATTTCCAGATATAGTCATCAATGACTCAGCTGAGGATGCAGGGATGAGCCCCACGACCCCAAAGACTGAGAGGCAGTGTGGGGTTACGGGGTTGTAGAGGTGGTTTGTGCTTGGCATGCCCAATGACCCAGTGGGTGAATACACTTTAAGATTTTTGAGAAAACACCTTCACCTGCTGCAAAGTGAAATAATCAAACAAATAATAGTTACTTCTTTTTTAAAATCTTATTTATCTATTTGACAGAGAGAGATCACAAGTAGGCACAGAGGCAGACAGAGAGAGAGGGGAGGCAGGCTCCCTGCTGAGCAGAAAGCCCCATGTGGGGCTTGATCCCAAGACCCTGAGATCATGACCTGAGCCGAAGGCAGAGGCTTAACCCACGAGTCACCCAGGTGCCCCTACTTCTTAATCATCAATCTCCCCCTTAGACCAAGAGAAGAATCTAGACACGTGAGCCATTTCTTAGTGCCTGGCACATGTGGGTGCTCCAAAAGTATATATTGCGCTAAACTGAAGGTTCACACGTGAAAATGTTATTCATTTGGTCCTCCCAAGATCCTGTGAAGTAGAAATTATTATGGTCCCCATTTTAGAGAAGAAGAAGTTGAAGAACAAAGAGGTTGTTGAAAATTAGATGACCTAGTCAGTGGAGAAATTGGAGTTTGAACCCAGGCACTCAGGCTCCAGAATCAGCATTCCTGACTCCTGTGATGTTGTGCTCAAGACAGGCACAAATCCTCTGATGCTCCATTCTTTGAGAAGTAGCTCTAATTCTGCTCTTCCAGCAGGTACTGGAAGGACCTGGAGGAGACTGTGGGTGAGGGTTTGGTGGTTAGTGAGCAAAGTGTTATTTATTGGAGGCTGGAGAAGAGGCGTGCTGGCAGGTGCTGGCAGACAGGTGCGCAAAACCATTGTTGGCAGAAACATGGAAAATAGGAAGGAGACCTAAGGATCCTGTGCATCTGGCTAAAGACATTTCCAGGCAGAATGTCAAAAGGGCCAACTGACCTCTTCTAGTGGGCTATGATAAAACACAGGAAAGAGAGATGGACCCCCCCCAAAAAAAAAGTTGCATTTTTTTTAAAGATTTTATTTATTTATTTGACAGAAATCACAAGCAGGCGGAGAGGCAGGCAGAGAGAGAGAGAGAGAGAGCTGGAAGCAGGCTCCCCGCTGAGCAGAGAGCCCGATGCGGGGCTCGATCCCAGAACTCTGGGATCATGACCCAAGCCGAAGACAGAGGCCTTAACCCGCTGAGCCACCCAGGCGCCCCAGTTGTATGGTTTTTGAGTAGAATTTTAAAGGAAATATATGAAGTCTAGAATTTCTAGTCAGCACAAAGTTCTTAAAGTACGAAATGACCGTGGGACATAAAGCAAATCCACTAAAGCCTGGTCCTAGAGTCAAGATCTTAAGGGTGAGCTCTAAGACCTTTTGATTTATTGATTTATTGATTGATTGAGAAACAAGACTTAAGAATGTGCCTGGTGAGCACCTGGGTGGCTTGGTTTGTTAGGTGGCTGCCTTCAGCTCAGATCATGATCTCTGAGTCCTGGCATCGAGTCCTGCATCGCGATCCCAGCTCCCCGGGGAGTGTCTCTCTCTGTCTCTCTCTCAAATAAATAAATAAAATCTAAAAAAAAAGAATGTGCTTGGTAAGATTCCAAGGGATGTGCCTCTTAGAGCCTTTCAACTAGACAAAAAAATTCAAAATTTCAACTAGATAAAAAATTTTCTAGGAAACTGAAGGGCATTGTCTTGGGATACCCTGACCCAAGGTAGAGTCTTGGAAAGAAATGTGAGCGTGGATTTAATCTAATGATGCAAACCCCAGTAAGATTCATAGAAAACTCACAAGGTTGTTAGGAAAATTGTATTGGTGGTAGCACTGCCACTTTGGACAAAGGGGACGGTGACACTATAAAATGACAGGAAGTCTTTGAATGCACCACTTTCTACTTACCTCCTGTGGGCAACAGCTCACTGGAGAAGGTTACTTGGATGCAAATATGAGTCATTTCCTGTGGAAAATGAAAAATGGTCTAGAGGGAAGAGCCAAGAACTCCAGAGAATCATTTCCAGGGAGACTTATGGGCCCTACTCAGGGAACTGGTTACATGCACCAGGTTGGATTTTGAAAGTGCTATAAACAGGAGCTGCTAGGTGCTTTAGGGTCCCTCCTCTTTGCTGTCACCCTATTTTTATCTCACCATAGTAGATTGGGTGTGTGGAAGGCAGACAGTTTTCCCCTTTACTGCATAGACAACAGCCTAAAAAGAGCCATATTTGGGGAACTGCACCCAGGAAGACTCATCTGTACCTAAACTTGATCTAGATGATGAAGAAACGCATGGCAGATGTGATGCTGTGACAGTTCTGGGCCTACTTCTCAGTGGGACTGGAAGGTTCTATCTGGGATGCTTGAAGACCTGAATTTCCATGTAAGATGTCTGTCCTGCTGAAGAAACCATATCAAGAGGTCCTAAGACCATGTGAAGAAGAAGATGAGTCAGTCAAGCTCAAGTTTCCAGCTATTCTCATTAAAGTGTCAGGTTTGGAGGTGCCTGGTGGCTCAGTTGGTTAAGCATCTGACTCTTGGTTTCAGCTCAGGTCATGAGATCAAGCCCTGCATCAGGCTTGGTGCTCCTGTGGAATTCTGCATGGGGATTCTCTCCCTCTCTCTCTGCCCCTCCTCTCTCTCTCTCTATCTCAAATAAATAAATAAACCTTTGAAAACAAAAACAAAACCAGAGTGCTAGGTTTGCACATCCTGCTATATTGGACTGTCAGACCGGATGAGACTTTTGCTGAATCCCATCAAGTGACCCCAGTCAACAATCCCATGGAGCGGAAGAATCATCAGTCAACTTCTGTTTGAATTTCTGACCCACAGGATAGTGAGATATAATACAATGGTTTTTGTTTTAAAGCACGGAGTTTTGCTGTGCTGCAGTGGATAACCAGAATGATCACTACTTCTCTGTGGGTGTCACTTATGCGGGTGATGATAATACCAGCACTACGAGGAATAGCATCCCTTGACCTCAAGGTGCCCTCCTGGTGGACATATTTGGTGTCCATGCCAAATGTAGTCACAAGTCAGCTTCTAGCCAGTGAAGTTGGAGATGGTGACACCATGTAGTCTTAATGATGGGTCAGTACAGAACTAGAGGGAGCGTATGACTTTTATCTTGCTAGAACTCCATGACCCGAAACTCAGGTCTTGTTTCCAAGGTAGGAGAAGCCCCCAGTAGTGTGTCCACCTTTGCCCTGTAGTTCACACCTACCACTGTAGTTGGTGACTTCTCTGCTTCCTCCATTAGACAGGCAACCCCTTGAAGACAATAGCGTCCTTGAGTCTCCCCACCCTGCCCAACACTTACCCTGAGAGAGCACATGGTAGGTGCTTTGCTGCATGTTGGTGGAATGCATGATGAGCTATGGGTATTTGGGGGAGCTTTCTATTCTTCTACGTTTCAGGTCTCCATACAATTTCAGTGGTGTGGCTGAGCACATTTACTGGAGATATTTTTATAGGTCCCAGGCAGTTCAGTCTCGTAGAGAACAAATTTGGCATTTTCTAGTGATGATAACAGAGAGATGGGATTGACAACTGTAGTTTTAAAATTGGAAGTGAATTGCTCTATCACCCAGGGTGAGGGGGTATGTGGCAGGAAGTACCTCTCTCTCTGGGTGAGGACATAAGCTCTCTGGGGGTTGAAATTCTAAGCCACCTTCCACTGTTTGGATCTGGTCTCTTCTCTGAGCCACATTTTCTTATTTATAAATTGTAGGTAATATGTCAGGGGCCTTCAAGGATCAAAGTAGATCCTGGAAGCATGTTGTAATGCTACTTTCCATTTCAGAAGGAGTCCAAGTTTCCCCCAAACCTTGATCTTGCCAATATCTTCATTTTGAGAATATCTAAGATGGAAGAAATTGCCTAAACTGGCCCCATTTGGGTCCCCCCCCCTTGGTCTATCTACTAGTGGAATTATTTAAGTAGATTATCCAACATGAGCCCTAAACAGAGAGAGAATGAGAGATACGTAAGTGAAGGGTGGTGTTGCATGAATAAAGACAGAAGGTTAACTTTTATGGTGCCTTGAAGAAAATGCCAGACATAATGCATATGGAGAAAGTGAGACCTGGGGAGCTGAGGGGCCCTGTCTGAGGTCACACATGTGGTCAGAAGTGAGGCCACAGCAGGATCTCAATCCTGAGCCTCCCCCCACACAAAGGTGAACTCTTTCTGTAGGGGAGCAGATAGCAAACATTTTAGGCCTCGAGTGCCTCTGAGTCTCTGTTGCGGTCCCTCAGCTCAGTAACATTTACTTTGCCACGTTATGGTGCCAGTAACATTTTCTTTGTTGACCCTGGCAAATGGTGCCTCCTTCCAGGTCCTGCTCCGTGGCTGACCAGATGTCCACTGACGGCAGCCAGCACCCCCTTTCCACAGGCCTCTTTTTCCCAGCGTCCTCGCTGGTTCTTCCTCCTGGTCTGAAGTTTCTACCTGTGTCTTACATCTGGCTCGCTTGCTTTCTTCTCTCTCTCTGTAAATCACATTTAATTTTTCCCCCCAACGGAGAAATAATGGACATATGTTCTTATCTTTTGTCTCATGGGCTTTGGGGAGTCTCTGTACTTCCTGGGACTCAGTTTACCCACTTGTAAGCCAAGGGGGACTGAATGAGTGTTTCAGAGGTTCCCGGAGTGCTTGGCCTCAAGCATCCATGCGATGAATCAAGCTGATGAGCTCCAGCCTAGATCTCTACCCACCTGCTATATGATTTGGGCCTGGACTTCACTCAGATCCCGTCTCCCCATCTGTAAGCAGGGACAACGCAACGAGGGCTCATGAGCTTGAGGCAAAGACGGAATGACATGGTGTGTGCGTGTAAGTGACCTTTGTAAAACCAACACTAGGGAAACGTGAGGTTTTGTAAGGCTTATCCACTAGAGCTCCCCTCGAGAGACCTCCTGGGGTTTTCCCAAATGATCTGCTAACACTGACAACTGAGGCCATATTCCGAGGTGGGCCCAGGACGGGCATGGCCCACGTGCGATGCAGCCCTGGAGCGCGGCAAGCCAGCCCTCTGAGAACATGTCACATCACCCACCAGCTAAGGAGCATAATTTGTTCCCTGGGCATTTTGTTTTGTGTTTTTCTTTTTAATTTATGATTTGTTGTTAAACAGTTACATGTGGAGATTGTTTAGCAGAGTGTTTGCATTTCTAATTGAACATTCTAATAATGATGTTTTTATTTTACTTGGTTTTTAAAGGTTATTATAATTTCTGTGAAGTTTCCCAAAACGTTGCAGCCAGAAACGCTTTCATGGAAAAAAAGCAACTGTATTTGCTCAGACACTGATGCTTTCTTGCAACGCTACTGACAATGGTATTTTGCCAAGTTACAGCTCAATATACATCTTCGGAGTTGAAGGGAGCTTAGGACTTGTCCCCTCCCCCACCAACTGGCAAGTCAGGTTAGGATGTGGAAGGGACCGGAGGATTCTGAGGCTGTGTTAGGTCTCAGTGGGGAGGAACTTTGTGACAGATTTGCAATGTCTGCTGTGGTACACTCGGGAGGAATGTGTGTGCACATGTGCCCGTGTGTGTGCACAGGTGTGTGTGTGTGCTCATACGTGTCAGGGCAGAATTACCGTGATGTACACCACATATCCATCTTCCCTGATCTGGTACAGACTCCCCTTCTTCACCCTCCTTTGGACACCAAGGAAGTGCAACGATAGGAAGAGAAAGTGACTTGCCCAGGGTCATGCTGGTAGCAAGTGACAGAACTTGAACCCAGGGTAACTTTCATGAGATCAAATGCTCTTAAAGTCACTGTTATATCTCTTTGCATGACGGAAGAAGAACCTCTTTTCATGTTACCCTTTTACTGGGTCTCCTGCTCTTGTGGGCAAGAAACCGATTCACCTCCTTCCCTTTTTACCCCCTCCCCCAAGTGATGGGTTTGGTAAAGCACCCCCTTGCCTGCAACTTCGAACAAGAACCTCAGTGACTGAGGCAGTGACAGCTGGGGTAGCCTATACAGTAAAAATGCCTGGGGAAAGTGACACCTGAAAATGCTCCAGAGTATTCTTTATTCTGTTTTTCTCTTTATTTTCCAAATTCCCTCTTGGTATGATTTTTACTATCA
Organism: Neogale vison; assembly: GCF_020171115.1. Lineage (NCBI taxonomy): Eukaryota > Metazoa > Chordata > Mammalia > Carnivora > Mustelidae > Neogale > Neogale vison. The sequence goes on along the minus strand of NC_058103.1, from coordinate 7,948,984 downwards.
AACAATTAGCTTAAATATTTTTTAATGTACCCCAAAGCCCAATAGAAATTGTGTGGTCTAGTTAATAAATATAATATTCTGTTTTCAAATGGGCTAGTCCACAGGGAGGTTTAGAAATAAAAGGCCTATTTTGGATATGCAACTTCTGAGTGGACCATCCCATCAGCCCAAAGTCCCTGAGATCTGCAGCATGTCAGACTCCGTTCCATGCATTCTGGGGGACATGGTGACAGCAAAGAGGTGTCCCTGACCTTAGGGAATATCATCGTATCAAGAAGAGCAGTGTTGTATGAATCCTGGAAAGTTGAAAAATTCAAGACTAAAGAGATGTTCATAGACCTACTTTTAATAAAACCCAACGAAACCCCAAAAGACATGCCACCGAGTGCAGGAACGCACCCGAGGGCTCACGATGTCAGCTATAATTTGAGTCTCTGACTTGAGCACGCACGGGGGTACAGGGCTGCTCTCTGTAATAGGTTATCACAGGATAGAGTTTAAAATACCACTTGAGTCATAACCTCATCCACTTAGAGATCCAGAAAGGGTTCCCAGGGCTGATCAGAGACCTGATTTGCAAATTACTATAAATTAACGTAGTTATAGCTGGGACATGAATATATGCTTGGAAATGCTCATATAGTGCATAATATATGCCATGTCTTAAGATGATAATAGTCGTAATTTCTAAGATGACTTTTCCTCTAGCTGGCACCTCTCACCCCGTGATCTCGAAGTCCTTTACAAACACTAATTAATTACATTAATTTTACCATAAAGCTTGCTCATTACTGTACTTTTATTATAAGCTCTTGCCAGCTTAGATTTAATGCAACTCCCTTATTGAAATTCTGCTCTTTGATATTGCTAAGGATCTGCTCAGATATTATATGTGCCTTTATAGGTTTTTTAGTCACACAGTTAATAGAATAAAGGTTGTCTCTCTTCCACATGGGATTTCATAAAGGCACATTTAAATGGCATCCAGGTCAAGTGCCCCGACCATTCCAAGGGTCCCTAGGTCAGGGATACATTGCAGCTTGAATATCAAACTGATAGGCTAAGGGTGGCTGTTTGGCACTTTGGGTTAAGAAAGATTCTGAGGCACACCCATCACTGGCAGGAACAGTGGCTCTGACCCACTTGCCATGAACACGGGTGTGGACATGGGGTCTGTGGACTCATGAAGGCCTCCTCCCTGCCGTCCCAGGCCTCGCAGTCAACTTCCAACGAAGAGGCAGGAAATCTGGGTCCAGTTTCATTTTTTCTTGTTACAAAGTGTGTGGCTTTATCCATTTCTTTTTCCTGAAAATAAGCACACCCATGCTTGCCTGAGTCGTCTCCAGGACTCTGAGCCGACCATCTGGGAGAAGTATGTCCGCTTTTTTCCTTAGCTGAAGGGTGTCTGGGGAAGCCGGTCACAAGGTGGAAAGCTGGCCGGCTTCGGAGTCAGGACACTTGGGTTACAGCATCAGACCGGCCGTCTCACTTGTGGACCACGTGAAGCAGGCGAATCATTTGTTCTCAAGGTGCCTCCATTTTTTCTCGTATAAAACAGAAGTAGGGATATCCTTGCATGTGACTCCTCACTCCGCTCGGAGACTTAAGTGAAATAGAAATGCAATCATAAATGATTATATTAACCAGCACATAGGAAGTGCTAAAAAATTAGTTAAAAGCTAAAAGCAGACAACAAGCAGATAGGGCGGATGGAGGGCTGTGGAAGGAGACGTCGGCAGGTGATCTCGGCAGGTTTCCCCACTGCGGAGGGTTCCGGTAGCTGTGCTTCTCTCTTTACTTGTTCTCTAACATTTCCCCTAAGGAACACGTATGGATTTTATAATGAAATAAAAACAAAAGCACTTTTTCGGTGGCTGCACAAATGGATACATGTGATAAAATTGCACAGAAACACACGTGTGCAAGCACACAACAAACGAGCACATATAAAAAATGGTGAAATAAGACCTGAATGAGGTGTGCAGACTGTACCAGCACCAACGCCTTGTTTTGATATGTGTGATAATTATGTGAGATATTACCAGGCGTGGGGGGGAGGGGGTGGAAGCGGGAGGGACAGTACCCAAGAGCTCTCTGTCCTATTTTTGCAACCTCCTGGGAGGGAAGGCTTATTTCAAAATAAAAGTAAAAAAAAAAATTAAGTTACCAAACTACTCTGAAAGAAATTAAGTAGTAGATGCCCAAATGTTAATTCAATAAATGGAGAAATGGTTGGATGGATGGATGGATGGGTGGGTGGACGGATGGATGGACAGATGGATGGATGGATAGATGGATGGACAGATGGATGAATGGATGCATTTCATTTCTGTATCTGTACGTAAACTCTATCACCCTGTAGAAATTGTTTATAGTACTATTCTCTAATCATTACCTTTTGGCTTGAGAATATCTCCTTTTGTCCAGGAGAATCACAATCACGGTTTATAAATGCTGACTGCATCACCTCAGAAAGCAGACATTTTGCCCGTGGTAACTTGAGGTGGAAGCCACCACCGGTGTCACAGAAGCATTCTCGTGGGCTTAAAAAAAAAATCCTCCCCTTACTCTGGTTCTGAGTGTAGGGCCAGAAGGCAGTGGAAAGCCATCTGCTTGTGCATTGGATCTTGGTGCAGAATGGGAGCAGAAAACCAACCCAGCCATTGCTTCAGATATGACAGACCCTGAATGTAATAAAAGTTGTGTTCGTATGTTTCATTAGATAAATAAAGCTGACTTGGATAGGTTGCTTGAAACCCAAAGTGAACTGAAACCAAGTTGCCTGCACTTGATACCAAAAAGTAAATGTCATAGTGGCAGCCAAGTTTGAAGGATCCTGGAGCTCTGCATACATTATGTCATCAATGTATCTAATCTCATGCATTATATATAATTATATAATATATATACATTATATATATAATACATGTATTATATGCAAACATTATGTCATCTAATGTCATCTAATCTCAACCCCATGGGACACATATTGTCACCTGACTGCAATGTTGTGGCATTCTTAGCTCCACTTTCCAGAGGAAAAAAAAAAACATGACTCAGAGGTTAAGTCACAAGAGTGGGCACATCAGGTGCACGTGGATGGCTCAGTGGATTAAGCATCAGACTTCAGCTCAGGCCATGATCCCGGGGTCTGGGATCGAGCCCCGCATCCGGCTCCTTGCTCAGGTGGGAGCCTGCTTCTCCCTCTTCCTCTACTCCCCCCACCTCTCTCTCTCTCTCTTAAATAAATATTAGGGAAAAAAAAGAATAGGCACATTAGTATTAGTCAAGCAATTGTTGTTGCTGTAACAACAACAAAAAAACTTTAACATATTAGTGGCTTAACACACATACACAAATGTATTTCTTGCTCACCCAACAGTCTAATGTGAACTTCAGGGAGTGAGTGCACATTTTCCACTTGGGGCTTTCAAGACAGGCAAAGAGGAGAAGCAGCATGGAGAAGGCACACCTGCTTCCCAGCCCACTTGGCTCAGACATGACACCCGTCACTTCTGCTTTATGGCGTGAGCTAGTCATGCTCTCCTTCCCAGAAGATGACTCCCCAGAAATATCTCTACGTGAAGGAAGGAGGTGCAGCATCTTTGGGCACAGTCATTCCACAGGGCACAGAATGGAAATCAGAATGGAGCTCAGCCATGCTCTCTCTGGAACCATGCTATGGGGTGGCGGGTCAGATGGGCTCTGCTCTTAGCCCGCCACAACTTGACTCAGCCTCAAACACTCTGTCGATTTGTGATCTTGGGAGATAGTCGCTTAACCATCTTAAGGCTTGTCCTCCTCTTCTGTAAAATATGAGAGCAATAAAAATAGCCACCCCATAGACCCTTTTCAAAATTAAAAAAAAAAAAAAAAAGAAAGAATATACAGGAAGCATTTAGAGCAAGGCCTGGCATTTAGTAAACATGCACAAGTATTTATTATTATGATCTCTGTTAGAACGATGATGAGTTCCACCCCTGCTGCCCCTTATCTTCTCTTCCCATTCTCTCCTATTCTGTTCAGTGCTTTTGTCTTTTTCCTCTTTGATGTCTTAAGTTTTCCAGCCTCTCCAGCTCCCCCACAAACCCTCCACAGTAACCAGAGTGTAGGAAAATCTGAGTCCCTCCCCTCTGCTGGGATCTTTCATCATGGAAACGTCTGGCCCAGGAGCACCAGCATTGCCATGGGACACTTCCCGTCTCCCAAAGCAAACACATTTGACACTGTTGATTTGGTGTCTGAATGTCTGCAGTGTTATTAAATATGCATTAAAGTGCTCCCCTCATAAATTGTATGCACTCGGCCCACTCAGAGTATAATGCACACAACTAAATAATTTTTGTAACCACACAGACGGAGCAATCAGGCCAACTTCAAGGTTGGCAGGAATAAAGAGAGCCCATCCCCTCCCTCCCCCCCCCCCCATGGTTATTTTGTGGGGCCTCCTGGTTTGGCAGTTTGGCAGGTTTGAGTGGTGTGCTCTACTCTTTCAGCAGCTTGCATTTCTAGGTCTGTGAAGCTGGAGAACACATTCTGCCCTTTGTGAAGTCCATTTACGGGTCCCTGAGAGCATTGGGAAGGGGACAGATTTGGATTCATCAGTGTGAATTTCATCAGGACATGCTGGGCCCATCAGGTTTCCTGCTTTGTCACATCATGTACTCATACACTTTGTCACGATTTGTCTTTTCATCTGTCTTCTATCCATCCATCCAACCATCCACCCATCTATCCAACCATCTGTCCATCTGTCCATCCGCCCATCCATCCATCCATTCATCCATCCATCCATCTAACCATCCTTAGCCACCCCTTCCCAGGCCAGGTGGTGTGCAAGGCGCATAGACGACAAACATGGAGGCTGGCTTCACAGAGGTCATGTTCTGGTGGGACAGATGGCAAGAAAATAAAGCACAAGCACATAAAATATTCATAAACTGGTAAGTGCGGGGGAAATGAAGGATGGCACTGAATGTATGCATGTGTTTCGTTGGGTGAGTGGTTACTTCACGTACGGGGTCAGAGGGGTGTCCTTGAGGAACAATGTTGAAGCTGAGGCCAGATGGAAGAGAAAGAGGCAGTTCTACAAGGGCCATAGAAAAGAGATTTTCAAGTAAAGAGAATGACATTTGCCTAGGCCCTGGCCAGCAGTGAGCCAGTGAGCATATCTTAGCTAATCTCAGATACAATAGGGTAATTCATATGGTTGATTCGATTCTGTCTGATTTTGCTTAAGCACTTACTTGAGAAAATGCAGAACATCTTTTAGTCCTCCTGTTTCCTGAAACTTATTGATTTTACTTATTTTTATTTTTTTGAAGATTTTATATATTTGAGAAAGAGAGAGTGAGCATGAGCAGGAGGGGAGGAGCTAAGAGAGAGGAAGAAGCAGGCTCCAGGGAGCCCCACATGGGACTTGAACCCAGGACCCTGAGATCATAACCTGAGCTGAATGAAGGCAGATTCTTAATGATGGAGTCACCCAGGCACCCTGGACTTACTTATTTTTGAAGTGGTGAATGAAGGATCAGCCATGTAGACCAGTGGTGTAGACTAGCAGGCCTGATGCTAAGGGCCAGCATGCATGGGCCACCTCGCGGTAAGGGCTGTGCAAGATTCACCCCATAGCCCAGCATCTAGCTGGTTGTTGGAAACAGCAAAGGTCTATTGCATGAAAGTATGCGCAATGAAGAGCACAAAATTGCAGCCAAGAATCCAGCTTGGTTTTCCTGACCCTGAGCATTTGCCATTTTGGAAACACCTGATTGGTGATCCATTGTTGGGGATGTTTATCTATAATCAGAGAAGGGGTGGGTACCTCTCCTCAGGTCACCTGGATCAGTCCATTAGAAAGCAGGTTGATCACCAACACTGAGGAGAGGAGTATAGTGTTAATGGGTGACCCCCAGAAGATATGTCTATGTTCTAATCCCTGGAACCTATGAATGTGGCCTCATTTGGGAAAAACAATTCTTTTTAGATGTAATTAATTTAAAGATCTGGAGATTAGGAGATCATCCTAGACTATTTGCATGGACCCTATAATCCAGTGACAAAGGGCCTTATGAGAAACACACAGAGAAAGGATGTCGGTGTGGCTCAGTTGGTTAAGCATCTGCCTTTGACTCAGGTCATCATCCCAGGTTCCTGGAATTGGGTCCTGTGTCAAGCTCATTGCTCAGTGGGGAGCCTGCTTCTCCCTCTGCCTGCTTCTCCCCCTGCTTGTGCTCTCTCTCTCTGACAAATAAATAAATAAAATATTAAACACACACACACACAGACAGAGGTGAACACAGACAACAAAAAAGCAAGAGGAATGGGAAGGTGGGGACAGAGAGCCATGATATAGCCACAGCCCAGGAGTGCTGACAGCCAGCAGAAGCTAGAGGAAGTGAGGGACAGGATCATTCCCAAGAGTCTCCATAGGGGAACTTAGACGTGCGACATATTAGAAGCATGTTCCATCCACAGCACCTGTGCACTCCACCTCCTGGTTTCTCAGCCCCTTTAAAATCTTTCCCCTGCGTTTGTTCTGAGAATCAGCCTGAAGGACAGATTCCCTTAATGCCGTTTCCCATGTGCTTGAGCATAAGTAAGCCAGGATAACAGTTTTGTCTGGAACTTGAAAAAAATTGTGAATTTTGCATTCCGAATTTCCAGAGTAGTGAGGTCATAATTTTTGCTGTTTTAGCCATCACGGTTGTGTTAATTTGTCACAGCAGCCCTGGACAGCTGGGCCACTGTGGTTTCTTCTAGCACAACACTGTCCAGTAGAACAACAACGTGAGCTACATTATTTTAAACTTCCTTGTAGTCATGCTGAAAAGAGGGCGAGGAAAGAAGGGATACTAATTTCAAGAGTGTATTTTATGTAACCCAATATATCTAAATGTTATGTCAACATGTAATCAATATAAAAAGTCATTAATGAGATATTTTACCTCCTTTCTTTTAGATTAATACTTACAGATTTGGTATGGTGTTTATGTTGGTAACACATATCCCTTTGTATGAGCCACATTTAAGTTCTCAATAATGTCTGTGGCCAGTGGTGACAGATTAGACAACATCTCTGTAGCATTTCCCCAGGTCTCTTACTTTGGGAACAAAGGTGACCAAGTAAGAGAGACAAGAGAATGCCCCAGACCACAGAGGCTGAAGGGTCTGCCCTGCTTCAGAGTCTGGAAGGCCAGGAGTGAGCTGGATTTGACTCAGCTGGGCTTCAAAATTGGATGGAAGGTAGACCTCTGGGAATTTTTGCCATTAGCTGGGTGTATTCATCCCAGCACCAGGGGCTAGGATGAGAACCAAGAATCGTGCTTAGTTGGGGAAGGGCAGAAGATACAAACACTGATATGGGTCATTGAATACCAGCTATATCCCAAAATCTTCCCTTTTCATATGATCCTCACCACAAACCCAAATGTGAGGCATGAGGGTCGTCTCATTTTGTTGATGAGGAAATGGAAGGTCAACAATGTAAAAACTTGACCAAGGTCACTCAGCTCATAAGAGAGTAGCAGGATTTGAACCCAGTTCCCCCTGACTACAAAGCCAGCAGGTTGTGTTGCAGGCCCTGACATCCAGTAGATATACCTTTTGTATCCTCCTGACCTGTGAGGATGGGCTCAGGGCTAGGCAAGGGTTGAATATCCCCAGGGGAGAACAAGTTTTAGGGACTCAGGCTATGGGCTCAGAGGAGTCTGGAAATGACTTGAGAAGAGGCAAGCTCTTAGAATTCTCAAGACCATTCTGAATGCCCATTGAGCATCCAGAAAAGAGCTTTCATTTTTGCATTCATGATTCTCTCATGCTCTTCTGCCTCCTCTTCTGGTTGACCAATGGGCCTTGGGATGTGCCATTTTCTATGTCTTATGTTGGAAAAATTGACCTCCCAGAAGCTAAAATTGCCCAATTGGCTAAGAAAGCAAGTTTGTCTTTTAAAAGTAAGACATCAGGACATTCATTTTCTGACAAGAATCTGTAATTTGTGTTTATTTTATTTCTTGTTGATTGATTGCCATACATCTTTTGGCACCCCTCCAAATTTCTCTTGCCAACAAATTAGGCCAAATTAATTTTCTACAGGAAGAGATATTCTGAAGCACTCTAAAATCTGTCTCCATCATTTTGCAAATGATCTCCTGTGCATGTAATGACAGTGGCTTTACTTTTCCTGTTAGGGTAAAGAAGAAAAGTTTCAATGTCAGACACATCTGAGGGAACAAAGATGGGTGTGTGCAACCTCTTTGCCTTTTGGTGATGGGCACTTTACATGGTGGCCCTTGTGGAACTTGGGAATCCTAGACTTCTACTTCTTTTGTTGGTGGGGGACAATTTAGAGGTTGAGAGGCAGGGTGCCAGCCAAAGTGGAGGCTGTTCGGTGTAATGTTCATTGAACTGAATTGAATGAGAGCACAGGATTGAGAGTGAAGAGACCAGTATTCTTGACCTTGGCTTTACTAACTAACCTGCCTACGCCCTTGTGAGAGTCAGGTCCCTTGGCATCATCTTCTTCAGCCCCCAAGAGAGGAGACTAGCCTAGGTCAGGGGCTTACAAACATGGTCTCAGCCTCAGAACGTTGTCTTCAAATGGCATTTTCCTTGTGGGTGAAAATGGCAGATATACTTTACTGTTCGTAAAAACATTCCTGTCTGATGAAGTTTTTAAATGTATATTTATTTATTTACTTTTGATAAGCTTTATTTTTTTTACTAACATGTAATGTATTATTTGCTCCAGGGGTACAGGTCTGTGAATCATCAGTCTTACAATTCACACTCCTCACCATAGCACATACCTTCCCCAATGTCAATAAACCAGCCTTTCTATCCCTCTGCCTCCCTCCCCCCAGGAACCTTCAGTTAGTTTCCTAAGATTAAGAGTCCCTTACAATTCATCTCCCTCCCTAGTCCCATCTTATTTCATTTTTTCCCTCCCTACCCTCCATGACCCCCAACCCTGCACTCAAATTCCTCATATCAGAGAGATCATGTGATCATTGTCTTTCTCTGATTGACTTATTTCACTTAGCATAACACCCTCTAGTTCCATCAGCATCATAGCAGATGGCAAGATTTCATTTTTTAATGGCTGCATGGTATTTCATTGTATATCTATACCACATCTTCTTTATCCATTCATCTGTTGGTGGACATCTTGATTCTTTCCATAGTTTGACTATTATGGACATTGCTTCTATAGACATTCGGGTGCATGTGCCCCTTCAGATCACTACATTTGTATCTTTAGGGTAAATACCCAGTAATGTGATTGCTGGGTTGTAGGGTAGCTCTATTTTCAATTTTTTGAGGAACCTCTATACTGTTTTCCAGAGTGGCTGCACCAGCTTGCATTCTCACCGACAGTTGTGGAGGGTTCCCCTTTCTCCACATCCTCACCAAAATCTGTTGTTTCCTGACTTGTTAATTTTAGCCATTCTGACTGGTGTGAGGTGGTATCTCACCTGGCCCAAAAACAGACACATAGATCTGCGGTTTTGATTTTTATTTCCCTGATGCCGAGTGATATTGAACACTTTTTCATGTGTCTTTTGGCCATTTGCAAACATCTTCTTTGCAGAAATGTCTGTTCCATGTTTTCTGCCCATTTCTTGATTGGAATATTTGTTCTTTGGGTGTTGAGTTTGATAAGTTCTTTATAGATTTTGGATACTAGCCATTTATCTGATATGCCATTTGCAAATATCTTCTCTCATTTTGTCGGTTGTCTTTTGGTTTTGTGGACTGTTTCCTTTGCTGTGCAAAGCCTTTTGATCTTGATGAAGTCCCAATAGTTCATTTTTGTCTTTGTTTCCCTTGCCTTTGGAGATTTTTCTAAGAAGAATTTGTTGTGGCTGAGGTCACAGAGGTTGCTACCTGTGTTCTCCTCAAGGATTTTGATGGATTTCTGTCTCACATTGAGGTCTTTCATCAATTTTGAGTCTATTTTTGTGTGTGGTGTAAGGCAATGGTCCAGTTTCATTCTTCTGCATGTGACTGTCCAACTTTCCCAACACCATTTGCTAAAGAGACTCTTTTTTCCACTGGACATTGTTTTCTGCTTTGTTGAAGCTTAGTTGACCATAGAGTTGAGGGTCCATTTCTGGGCTCTCTATTCTGTTCCATTGATCTATGTGTCTGTTTTTGGGCTAGTATCATACTGTCTTGATAATTATAGCTTTTTAATAGAGCTTGAAGTCTGGAATTGTGATGCCACCAACTTTGGTCTTCTTTTTCAACATTCCTCTGGTTATTCAGGGTCTTTTCTGATTCCATACAAATTTTAGGACTACTTGTTCCACTTCTTTGAAAAAAGTTGATGGTATTTTGATAGGGATTATGTTAAATGTGTAGATTGGTCTAAATAGCATAGACATTTTCACAGTATTTGTTCTTCCAATCCATAAGCATGGAACATTTTTCCATTTGTTTGTGTCTTCCTCAGTTTCTTTCATGAGTACTTTGTAGTTTTCTGAGTACAGATCCTTTGCCTCTTTGGTTAGGTTTATTCCTAGGTATCTTATGTTTTGGGGTGCAATTGTAAATGGGATTGAATCCTTAATTTCTCTTTCTTCTGTCTTGCTGTTGGTGTATAAAAATAAAACTGATTTCTGTGCTTTGGTTTTATATCCTGACACTTTACTGAATTCCTGTATGAGTTCTAGCATTTTTGGAGTGGAGTATTTTGGGTTTTCAACATAAAGTGTCATATCATCTGCAAGAGGGAGAGTTTGACTTCTTCTTTGCCATTTTAGATGCCTTTTATTTCTTTTTGTTGTCTGATTGCTGAGGCTAGGACTTCTAGTACTATGTTGAATATCAGGGGTGATAGTGGACAGCCCTGCTGTTTTCCTGACCCTAGGGGAAACGCTCTCAGTTTTTCCCCATTGAGAATGATATTTGCTGTTGGTTTTTCATAGATGGCTTTGATGATATTGAGATATGTACCCCCTATCCCTAGACTGTGAAGAGTTGTTATTTTTTTAAATATTTTATTTATTTATTTGACACACACACACACACAGAGATCACAAGTAGGCAGAGAGAGAGGGAAGCAGGCTCTCTGCTGAGCATAGAGCCCAATGCAGGACTCAATCCCAGGACCTTGAGATCATGACCTGAGCTGAAGGCAGAGGCTTAACCCACTGAGCCACCCAGGGGCGCCTATGAAGAGTTTTGATCAAGAAAGGATGCTATAGTTTGTCAAATGCTTTTTCAGCATCTATTGAGAGTATCATAGGGTTCTTGTTCTTTCTTTTATTAATGTATTGTGTCACATTGATTGATTTGCAGATGTTGAACCAACCTTGCAGCCCAGGAATAAATCCCACTTGGTCATGGTAAATAATCCTTTTAATGTACTTAGGATCCTATTGGCTAGTATTTTGGTGAGAATTTTTGCATCCATGCTCATCAAGGATATTGGTCTGTAATTCTCCTTTTTGATGGGATCTTTGTCTGGTTTTGGTATCAAGGTAATGCTGGCCTCATAAAATGAGTTTGGAAATTTTCTTTCCATTTCTATTTTTTTGAATAGTTTCAGGAGGATAGGTATTAGTTTTTTAGATGTTTGGTAGAATTCCAGGGAAGCCATCTGGCCCTGGGCTCTTTTTTGGGAGACTTTTGATGAATGCTTCAATCTCCTTACTGGTTATGGGTCTGTTCAGATTTTCTATTTCTTCCTGGTTCAGTTTTGGTAGTTTATATGTCTCTAAGAATGCATCCATTTCTTCCAGATTGTCAAGTTTGCTGGTGAATAGTTGCTCATAATATGTTCTTATAGTTGTTTGTATTTCTTTGGTGTTGGTTGTAATCTCTCCTTTTCCATTCATGATTTTATTAATTTGGATCCTTTCTCTTTTCTTTTTGATACATCTGGTCGAGGGTTTATCAATTGTATTAATTCTTTCAAAGAATCAACTCCTAGTTTCATTGATTGGTTCTACAGTTCTTTGGTTTCTATTTTATTGATTTCTGCTCTGATCTTTATTATTTCTCTTCTCCTGCTGGGTTTAGGCTTTCTTTGCTATTCATTCTTCAGCTCCTTTAGGTGTAGGGTTAGGTTGTGTATGTGAGATCTTTCTTGTTTATGAGAAAGACTTGTATTACTATATACTTTCCTTTCACGACCGCCTTTGCTATGTCCCAAAGATTTTAAACAATTGTGTTTTAATTTTAATTTGTTTCCATGAATTTTTAAAGTTCTTCTTTAATTTCCTGGTTGATCCATTCATTCTTTAGTAGGATGCTCTTTAGCCTCCATGTATTTGTGTTCTTTCCAACTTTCCTCTTGTGGTTGAGTTCTAGTTTCAAAGCATTGTGGTCTGAAAATATGGAGGGAATGATCCCAATCTTTTGGTACCGGTTGAGACCTGATTTGTGACCCAGGATGTGATCTATTCTGGAGAATGTTCCATGTGCTCAGAGAAAAATGTGTATTCTGTTGTTTTGGGATGAAATGTTCTGAATATATCTGTGATGTCCATCTGGTCCAGTTGTCATTTAAAACATTTATTCCCTTCTTGATCTTTTGTTTAGACGATTTGCCCATTTTAGTGAGTAGGGTGTTAAAGTCCCCTACTATTATTGTATTATTGTCAATGTGTTTCTTTGACTTTGTTATTAATTGGTTTATATAATTGGCTGATCCTATGTTGAGGCATAGATATTTAAAATTGTTAGGTCTTCTTGTTGGATAGACTAAGTATGATATAGTGTCCTTCTTCCTTTCTTATTTTAGTCGGTGGATTAAAATCTAATTTGTCTAATAGAAAGATTGATATTTCAGCTTTCTTTTGATGTTCATTAGCATGGTAAATTGTTTCCCACCCCCTCACTTTAAATCTGGAGGTCTCCTTGGGTCTAAAATTAGTTTCCTGCAGACAACATATTGGTGGGTTTTGTTTTTTTTGTTTGTTTGTTTTTAATCCATTCTGATACCCTGTGTCTTTTGATTGGGGCATTTAGCCCATTTACATTCAGGGTAACTACTGAAAATTGTGAATTTAGTGCTGTTGTAATGCCTGGAAGGTGACCATTCTGTATATTGTCTCTGTTCCTTTCTGGTCTGTTTCTTTTAGGCTGTCTTTGCTTAGAAGACCCCTTTCAATATTTCCTATAGGGCTGGTTTGGTGTTTGTATTCTTTTAGTTTTTGTTTGTCCTGAAAGCTTTTATCTCTCCTTCTATTTTCAATGACAGCCTAGCTGGATATAGCATTCTTGGCTGCATATTTTTCCCACTTAGTGCTCTGAATATATCATTCCAATCCTTTGTGACCTGTCAGTTCTCTGTGGATAGGTCTGCTGCCAACCTATTACTTCTACCATTGTATGTTACAGACCTCTTGTCCTGAGCTGCTTTCAGGATTTTCTCTTTGTTACTTGTACTTGTAAGTTTTAGTATTAGATGACGGGATGTTGACCTATTTTTATTAATTTTGAGAGGGGTTGTCTGTGCCTCCTGGATTGTGATGGTTGTCCCCATCACCAAATTAGGGAAATTCTTTGCTATAATTTGTTCCAATATTCCTTCTGCCCCTCTTTCTCTTTCTTCTTCTTCTGGGATCCCAATTATTCTAATATTGTTTCATCTTATGGTATCACTTATCTCTTGAGTTTTCCCCTCATGGTCCAGTAGTTATTTTTTTTTAAAGATTTTATTTATTTATATGACAGAGAGAAATCACAAGCAGACGGAGAGGCAGGCAGAGAGAGAGAGAGGGAAGCAGGCTCCCCGCCGAGCAGAGAGCCCGATGCGGGACTCGATCCCAGGACCCTGAGATCATGACCCGAGCCGAAGGCAGCGGCCTAACCCACTGAGCCACCCAGGTGCCCCACAGTAGTTGTTTATTTCTCTTTTTCTCAGCTCCTTTTTTCTCCATCATTTGGTCTTTTATATCACTAATTGTCTCTTCTGTCTTATTTATCCTATGAGGAAGAGCCTCCATTTTTTATTGCACCTCATTAATAGCTTTTTGATTTCCACTTGGCTAGATTTAATTCTTTTATTTCTTTCGAAAGGAATTTTGTTTCTCCAGAAAGGGATTCTCTAGTATCTTCCATGCTTTCTTCTAGCTCAGATAGCACCTTGATAATCGTCATTCTGAACTCTAGTTCCAACATCTTACTAATGTCTGTATTGATTAGGTTCCTAGCCATCAGTACTGCCTCTTATTCTTTTTTTTTTTTTTTTTTGAGGTGAGCTTTTCCACCTTGTCATGTTATCCAGATAAGAATAGATGAAGGTGGGAACAAAATACCAAAAGGGTAGCAATGACCCCAGAAAAATATACACAAGACCCAAAAGCAGGGGAAGAAAGGAGAAAAGAAAAAAAAACACATATTTATTAGACTGGTGAATAGAACAAAGTCACACACTTGATTTTGGGTGTTTTTTGGTCTGTTAGATGAAACTACCTCCCAAAATTTTAGAGAAAGGAAAACTTATATATACACACAGACAGAGACACACACAGACACACAGACACACACACACACACACACACACACACACAAAATAAGGGTAAACATGATGAAGAGATGGAAGATGACTCTAAAGATGAAAATTAAAAAGTTTCTAAAAAGAATTGATAAGAAGTGGTTTTGAAGGGGCGGGGGGTGGGAGGTTGGGGGAACCAGGTGGCGGGTATTAGAGAGGGCATGGATTGCATAGAGCACTGGGTGTGGTGCAAAAACAATGAATACTGTTACGCTGAAAAGAAATTAAAAAAAAAAAAAGCTGGCTGAAGAAAGAAAAAAAAAAAAGAGGAAAGAATGTAATCAAGCTGGAGACTAGAACAAAGCCATGGGCTAGATCTAGAGAATATTTTGATCTGTTAGAAGAAACTGTATCCCAAAATTTTAAGGAAAGAAAAACCTATATGTATACAAAAAATAAGGTTAAATATGATGAAGGGATAGAATAGGACTATAAAATGAAAATTAAATAGGATTTAAAAAAATGTATTGATAAGATAAAATAGTTAAAAACATTAAAATAGGAAAGAGGAAAAATTTTTAAAGAGGATAAGAAAAAAATAAAATAAAAAAAATTACTTTTGAAAGACTAAAGAATCATGGGGGGAAAGCCATGAATTCTAATGTGTTGATTCCCCTAGCTCTGGAGTTCCACAGTTCTCAGTGATCAGGAAACTTGGTCTTGGCTGGAGGTTCTTGTTGATCTTCTGGGAGAGGGGCCTATTGCTGTGATTCTGAAGGGTTTTTACCTGAGGTGGAATTGCACCACCCTTGCCAGGGGCCCAGCTAAGTAATCTGCTCGGGTTTGCTCTCAGGAACTTTTGCTCCCTGAATGCTTTCTGTACACCTTTGGAGGATGAGAATGAAAATGGCAGCCTCCCAATCTCTGGCCCCAGAGGAGCCAAGGGCTGGGGGCCCCATTCCTCAGTGCGCCCTCAGAGAAAAGCAGTCAATCCCTCCCGTCTCCCTGGTCTTTGGCACACTCTGTGCTCACCGGCCGTGTGACTGAGTGTTTCTGTCTCCAGTGCACAGCCCTGTTTGTAGTCTCCAAATTCAGTAGATTCCTGCCACACTCTCTTTCCACTCGTCCTGGAGGAGGAAGATGAGTCTCTCCAGATTTGCCACTTGTAGGGTCCCTGCTTGAAGAGCAGTGGCCTGACTATGCCTCAGATCATGGCTTAAGGTAATCCCAAGTTGAGAGCTCACTCCTCGGCTCCATCTCTACAGCCAGCTTCCTCATTCTGATACCTGGGAGTTCTGTCACACTCAGACACCCCTGGTCTTTCTGTGACCCTGCAGGTCCCGAGACCACACTGTCCCTGAGAGGGCTCCACCCTTCACTTAGCCTCTGGAGCAACATCCCTTAGTGGAGCAGACTTCTAAAAATTATAATTTTGTGCTCTATTGCTCTCTCACATTTCAGGACCTGGCCCCTCCCCCCGCTGCCTATCTTCCCGTATGTTGCCTTGGATTCACTTCTCCTTACATCCTACAATCCAGAAGTGGTCGATTTTCTGTTCATAGAATTGCTGCTCTTCTTCTCTTCACTCTCCTGTTTAGCAAGTAGGTGTTCAGAGTGGTTTGATGACTATCTAGCTGAACTCCTGGTATGATATTTAGTTCTCCTATTCCCCCACCATCTTGCTCCTTCAAAATGTATATTTATTATCTTACCATTCCAGGGATTGTTCAGCAGCCTAGGGATATGATCAAGGACTCAGCTTCTTCTATTTGTCCACTTTACTGTTGTGAGCTTTCCCTCTGTGTGTTTTCTGGTTGCAAAAGACTGCTGAAGTTCCAAAAACAGGTCTGTATTCAAGATAAGGAAAGCAGTAGGCCATTCTTGGCATCTGTCCCTATGATTGGAAAGCACAATGGCTTTCTCTGAACCCCCATTCAGTTCGAATGTCATTTGTGCAAAATGTGTCACATAAGCATCCCTGAGCATCTGGTAGGGAAGCAGGTGGCTTCTGGGACTGGCTTGAGCCAGTCTTCGTCTTCACCTGAAGATGGTCACATGGCCACCTCAAGTATAAGTGAAGTTCTATTTAAAATGAAGCAATGGGGACATGGGTGCTGAGTACTCTACAAACCATGCCTGTCAAAGGATAGAAACAGGGTAATGATCTGAGGGTGCAAAACTACCACATGGCATTATTTTTCTTCAGTGGATGCTTAGCTGGTCTCAGTGACCTAAAACACTAAAGGCATTTATACCCTTCAGAGATGAAGATGTGAGAAGTCCACAACCAACTCTGACCTTTCATTCCTATGGTAGAGTGGGTGGGGGCAGGGGAAGGGGCAGGAGACTTTGCTTTAGTCTTGCCTGTCAAGTCCACAGTAGGGTATAGAAGTATATGAATAAAATGAACACACCTGATAGTATTTTTAATTTGCTTGTTTTCCCTGGTAACTCACCCTGTTTCATAGATATGAGCAAAGCTGTTGCTGTCAAAGGGGCTGGGAGGTGTGAGACCCAGCATGGGAAGCATGTGTATGTGTCACTGCACACATTTCTCTTCTTACCCAAGATAACTTCCTCCACTTGTCTCTGTTATGCTCTTGCAGAACCCCTATGTCTCCAAGGAACCCAGTTTGGAAAACACTGGACCTTAAACCTCCCACTCTACCACCCCCTAACTCTATGATTTGTGTTTCTTTCTGGCCCATTCCTAATCATGGGTTCTCCTTTGCAATAGCAGGCTTAATGGGGTCATGTGTCCTTTTCAATGCGTCCTTTATTCTGAAAGAGTAACTTAGCTTTGAGTTCATCCAGCACTGTACACAGTAGCCATACGTGACTGGTTAAATCTAACTTACCATTAATTAAATTAGAAATCAGAAACTCTTTTCCTCAGTCATATTTTCTGCACCTGAAGTGTTCCACAACCACTCCATATTGGACACTGTAGACCTACGATATCATTGAGGAAAATTCTACTGAGCAAACTTAGCAAGCCTTTGAAATGGCACTACTGGTACTGGGAAGCTGGGCAGTGATCACAGTACACCCTTGTATTCCCTTGATGGCTAAGAGTTGATGAGAAATGCCAGTTATTTTGCATGGAGTTTTTGCTTCATGGGGTTTTCCATTACGTGGGGTGGCTGTGGGTTAGCATAATGAGAACCAAAGGCTTGGCTTTGAGGAATATTCCACAAAATACCTGATTCATACTTCTCAAAACTGCCAAGGTCATAAGAAAACAAGGGAAGACTGAGGAGTTGTCATAGACCAGAGAGACCAAGGAGGTGTGAGGAGTGCATGCACTACCCCAAACTGGATCCTGAACGGAAAGAGGACATTTTTGGGAAAACTGAGAAATCTGAACAAGGTGCAGAGTTTAGTTAGCAGTGGTACAGCACTGGTGGCTTCTAAGTTTTGACAAATGTGCTATGTCATGTGAGACAGCTCACAGAGGGGAGTCTGGGTGAGGAAATTCTTGGTGCCATCTTTGCAACTTTCGTATAGATCTAAAATTACTCCAGAATGATAACTTACTTTTAAAAAAAGACTTGGGTTTTCATTCCTGACTCTACCGGTTACCCATGGTAGCAATTTCTGTCCCTATGTTTCCTTCTTGTGCTTATTGACACTGTCAGAGCTGACAAAGTCACTTGGACAGCAGACAGGCAGCATAGATGTTGAGGCATTGCTAATGGTAGAGGTGATGCCATGAAATTATCTTGATCCTGAGACTGTATTGGGCTCTGCAAGTGTATATGGCATGATTCTTGCTCTTAGGCAACTTTCCCCATATTTAGTAGAGTGTTTGAAGCTATAGGAGGTAAGAGAGGGAGACATGTGATGTTCATGGAGTTCCTACTTTGTGTCTGACACTGAGCTAGACCCTCTTCCCTGTGGACCATATTAGAATCTCATAAGAACCTTCTAGACTCTCCATGTGGTATGTGCTGTTTCCATTTCCAGAGGAGGAGCCAAAGTTCCAAGAGGACAGTAATTCCACTCCCTTTCCTTGTTGACACTAAGCTCCACAAACTCCCCTCCTTGCTCCCTTCCTGGCCATCCTCTATGGCCAACTTCTCATGAGGCCTATGTCTCTTCCTCTCCAGGAGGGTGTATGAGGGACATCTCCGGGAAGGAAAAGCCCTGAGTTTGGAACCAGCATTTGTGTCCAGGAGAGATGTTGAGTGACCTTGGAGAGTACCAATGACTTGGATTTATGACCTCCCTCCCTAACTTGTCACTAAGCCTGTCACTTCCCTCCCTCTGTCAAGCTTGTCACCAGGATTCTTTTGCTCAGAGAACTCCTGCTACTTTCTACAGAGAAACACCTTTAGGCACCATGAGACCTGACAGTGAAAGCTACTGCAGTCGGGAGGATCCTTTCTGCTGACCTGAAAAATCCCATTGCCTGTGAAGCTACTTCAGGCTGTGCCAGCCTCTTCTGCTGGCTCAAACTTGCCCTGTCCTGGAAAGGGAATTTCTACAAGTCTGATTCTGTGGTCTACACATAAGGAATTCCAAATCCCTTTCCATAGGTTCAGGTGTGTTTCTGGCCCATCAGCATCCCTAGGTAAGAGTCTACTCAGAGACAGGGGCAGGTGTGGTGGTGGTGGTGCCTGTGTGTGTATGCACATGTGTGCACACATGCGTGTGTATAGGTTTTGTAAGAAATGCCTTCTTACAGAGGCAAAGAAGAGTAACAGCATTGTGTGTACAAAGGGCTGATACTGTCCTTCTCCCTGGCTTCTGCAGGATCTGAATCACAAACCTCACTTTCTCACATTGCAAGAACAAATCACACATGGGACTGTCTCCAAGGAGGTCACACTAGGGAAGAAAGGGATCATGAATACCTGTTTAGGGCATAAAGCAACCATGCTGACATGGTCCCACAAGGGCCCAGCAAAAGAAATAACTGATTTGTCCTAGAGACATTTGAGCTTGTGCTTCAATAAGGAGGAGTTTGCAAAATGAGGAAGATGTAAGAGAGGGTATGGGCATTCTAGACTGAGGGGACACCAGGGGTCCGAATAATAATATTTCCTTAAAAGCTTCCTTATGACAATGCTGTCTTCCAGATTTATCCCATCTAAGCCCTGAGGACATAGACTGATTTTGTTTTTCAGTTGAGGCACAGAAGGTTGAATGATCTGCTCAAGATTATAGAGTCACAAAGAGGTAGGGGCAAGACCAGAACTCAGCTCCATTCCCAGGGCATATCAGGGTTCCGAACCATTTGGTGACACCACCTTCCAGGAAATCAGGGAAACAGCAGCTAAGAAACTGTTAGAGGACTTACCGCCAAGTTTTTCAGGCCACCTTTGGCGCTCTGGACTCCATTCTGGGGTTAGCAAGGAGGCTTCAGGTATTCTATGACCCAGAAGGGATCTTAATAGAACTGTTTTTGAAAAAGTTTAACTCTGGCTTCAGTGCGGAAGGTAGATTGGTGGTTGTTCAAATATAACCTTATAATAAACTCTTGGATTTGTTTAATAACTGCAATTGTGCCTGAAGTCACCTCCCTACAAGATGGCAGATGTGAAAATGCTTTGTCAAGTAGAGCAGAATATACAGATGCAAGGTTATTATTAATATGGTATTAGGTTATTGCTTTATTTGGGGACAATTTCCTTTGTTCTTGGAAGACTTTGAATAGAGAATGGGTTTCTCTATTGTTCAGCATTTGCTATTAGGGACAGAATTGAACTGGTTTAAATTCAAGTTTTTGTTCCAATTTTAATGTCTTATGTAATACCGGGAATTTTTGTTTACAATTTATTCCTGCTTCTGCAGGTGCTCCACGGGGTAGGATCCTGCACCTGGGAATGCTAGCATTAATTTTGACAAAAAGGGTTTAAAAATATAAATGTCAGCATCTCCAGCGTAGTGAAGGTGGCAGTGGATGACAGAAGGGCATTCTAGGATGGCGCTCCAAAATAGAATTCCAGATGCTTCCTGCATGTTCCCGGAGACTAGAGGCAGTAGCGCTGGCCTGATTTGCTCAACCCAAGTATTCTGTTATTTAGAGACTCTCTCTGAGGCTGGTGGTGTAGCATGGGATTGGGCAGAATGATGTCTGGTTTTCCTGCCTCCTAGTTGGTTGACTCTGGGCAAACCTCCTAAATGCCCCAAGTCTCAGTTTCCCCTGCTATAAAATGGGAAGATGGGAATAAATTCAATGGCTTGATATTTGGTAGAAGGATTGAATCCATGAGGGCAGGGACCACATCAGATTTGTCCTCTTTTCATTCCGAAGCCCCTTCTTTCAAGGGGTCCCGGTCAAGGGGGTCCCCTGCATGTCACACTTCTGCTGGCCTCCAGGGGAAACTCCAACCCAGGCCATGGCATATCTTCTTGGTTGGCTACGCTCAAGTCCAGGTGAACAGAGACTGCAATCCCTACAGTACAAGAAGTCCTCAGCCTATGTGAACCAAGCTCTGGCCATTAGCCCACCACCCCTGCACCTCCCCTGGCAGCTCTCCCCAGATTCATGAGCCTAAACCTACCGTCTCCTTCATTCTTATGCTAGCGCCCCAGATCAATGTCCACTATTCCTTACAACCTCACATACCCAAGCTGTTCGGCTTTCTTCTTGACCAGGAGTACCTCCCCCTCCCTCCTCTGGGGTTGTCTCGGCTTTCCTTCCGCCAGGACCATGCCCATGTGCCCTCACTTCTCCTTCAGGTCTCCATACTTTGCCTTCTAGAATGCAACAGAAATGGCTCCCCAGCTCATGACCTCTTGCTAACCCTCTGTGACTCTTTACCCAGCAACTGCTCTCTGTTTATAATCTCAGACCTAAAGTGTCTTGGGTTGGAGAGGCGTCCTTCTGCTTCCAGACTCTCACCACCTTGTCCTCATATGTAAAAAAAAAAAAAAAAAAGACAAAAAACAAAAACAAAACAAAACCAAAAATGCAAAACCCTGTCCCACTCCTTTGACATACCCTCCACATCCAACTTGCTGTCGTCTCTGAGGGAAGTAGCCTTCCTTCACTGAAGTCTTGGCTTCCTGCTTTTCCATCTGTGCCTCTGTTTGTACTCTGTGTTCATCCTGAGCCATTTCCACATCTACCTGAAATTTGTCCTCTGACTACCTAATGCACTAAATCACACAGGTGACACTCCCCCACATATGCAAGCCAGACGCTCAGGAGCCACGCTCACACACTCCCCTTTCCTTCTGCACCCACATTCACTCTGTCAGCAACCCCCGCCAAGCTTACCCCTAAACACCTATGGACAGCTCCACTCTGCTCCATCTCCCATCCCGTACCAGGGCATTAGCCTCCTGGCTTGCATGCCTTGGCCTCTGGTTGTTTTGAGCATAAACAAGTCTGTGGGTATATTTCTCTCTCTCTATTTTAGTATTTCATTCAGGAATATAGATGAGGCATATATAAAGCCTTAAGAATAATGATAAAACCAGCACCAAGGGACTCAGAGTGTAAGGTTAAGTGCTAGAACATGACCAATCCTGTTGAAACCCTGTGTGTGCCCCTCCCTGATCTCAACCCTGCTCTTCTTTGCTGGAGGTATTAATTCTGTTGAATACCTGTTTGTCGTTCCTCTGTCTTCTCAGTGAATGTTCCCTAAATCATATAAGTTTGAAAATGATGGCCCATATAGTCTTCTGAAAGTTGCCTTTTTCCCTCATACTTCTATCTGAAGATACACACATACACACACACACACACACACACGCACACACACACACACAAAGAGGAATATTATACAGCAGTAAAAGTTAGTGAAAATGCAGCTACCCTTCTCACCATGGATGAGTCTCAAAATAACAGATCTCCAAAAAGGCAGCTTTCAGAAGAGTATTTTCAGTATATAAGCCCAATATATGCCTGTATACAAATACATACACACTGAGATAGAGATACACCTCCCATATATGACGATGTGTTTCTCACAATGTGTTTGTCCATTCCCCTTGTTTTGGACTTTTTTCAGGTTTTGTTTGACAAACTCTTGCTGTCTGAGGATTCTCAGACCCTCCTGATACACGTGTGTTTCTCTAGAATCGACAAGAGTGGAATTTTTGGGTGTACTTATCTGCAGCTTGAATGTAAAAGGGTCCCTGCTCTCTGGGTTGTCGCTCACATTCCTGTATTCTTGAGTGTCAGATAGGCTGTGGTAACATGTGGACCCCAAATGTGTAATGATTCAAACATAGCCCTTTTTTTCCTCCCTCTAATAACTGTCTCAAGAAGATGTTCCTGGTAGAGGGCAACTTTGCTCTCCTTTGTCATTCAGGGACACAGGGTAATCAACAGCTCCATCATTTTTAATACCTGGCTTCAAGGTCACCCTGGGAGTCATTGTCCTGACCCTCATGGACAAGTTAAGGCTAAAAATGGCATCCGTGACTTTACTTATGCGCTCTGGCTGGAACTCACACTCAAGGCTGTCCTGCCTATGCCGGCAGCTGACAGATGCCATTTCAGTCTACTCCCCAAAAGAAGAGGAAATGGTGAACAGCTTGGTCATAGACTGGCCTCATCCTACTTTAAAATTTGCTTTCCAGTGGGTATGAAATAGTCTCACTGAAAAGTCAACTTAGAGTTCGCTGATTATTAACGATCTTGAGAATTTGGATGTCCTTCACCATTCTGGTCCCTTCTGTGACTCACCTGCTTGTGACACTTGTCTGTGTTTTAAGAACTGCTTAATTGTTTCCTATCTTAATTTGTAGGCTTGAGTTTCATTTCGTTTTTGGCATTGCGGATGCTGATTCCTGGTTTGGGTCTATGTTTGCAAGGATCTTCTGAATTATGATTTGCCTTCTATTCTTCCTCCAGGGTGATTTTCCTTGAAGATTCCCAATGTTATTGTAAACTATGATTTATGCTTTTTAAACTATGATTTATGCTTTTTAAAGTTTTATCCTAAAATATCTTTTCATACTCTGAAGCAATACACTTCTTATGATTTCTTCTGAAAGTGTTGCAATCTCTCATCTGCCTTATAGTCTTCATTCTGTCTGTAGTTGATGCTCATGTATGGTGTGAGGTAAAGAACCAAGCTTCATTTTCCCTCAGATGAATAATCAGTGATTCCAGTACTGTTTATGAAATTTCTCACTCTTTTCCTCCCTTATCTATAATAGCATCTCTTACATAACAGTTTTCTACATTAGTGCAGATTTATTTCTCATCAGTTCTATTGCTATGGTCTGTTTTTGTTCCCACCAACCACCACCAGTGGTTTCTTTACAAAGCACCTAGACCAGTATCTTAGTAAGTGAAACTCGGCCATGCCACATGTGCTGCCTCAGCACCTTGACCACATGGACATGGTATGGGCTTTCATAGTATTAGTCCGCATCAGCCAGGGCAGTTCTTGGTGTCTCATCATTGTCATTGTCCCAATGAGTGTCTGAGGAATAAATAGATCCCCAGTTTCTGGCACAATACCAGGGCACTCAGAATTTTTTAAAGGAGTCAAAATATGACTGTGAAAACATCCCGCAAGACTTAGAATATGGGAAAGGAACAGTATATGTTTGTCTCCTCAATGTGCCTTAATTAATGTGATCTCTCTTGTCCCCCAACTACCTTAGCATCTATTGCAAGAGTCAGTGACAATTTTTCTTTGCTGGCTCAGGTAGCAAACTGTGTTAGGGTAATGCATGCTAGATGCTGTAACAACCAAGCCCTAAATTGTGGCTTCACAAAACAAAAGTGGCTAACACACACGTGCGCGCGCGCACACACACACACACACACACACACTAATATCCCCTTGATTTCACAGTCTGATGAGAGTCAGGGAGCTTTTTTGGGCTGTCCTCTCTGACCAGTAACTCAGGGATCTGGGCGCTCTCCATGACACGGTTCTGACACAGAGGAGGGAGAGAGAACCACCTAATGCTCTAGAAGGAGATTTCAAATCCTGGATGTTGAAGTGCAAACATCCTTCACCCACATTTCATTAGCCAGAACGAGTCACATGACCACAGCAGAACTGCAAGGGAACCTGAGAGATGTAGTCTTCTTATACCCAGGAAGAGAAGACTAACTAGACTCTACCAACACAGGGGAAACTTAACTTTTAGAGGAGAACCTCTTTCTCTCACCCCCTTCTCTACCTCCCATTGCCTTCAAGGTAGCTTCACGAAGAAATTGCAGTCTTTGGGATCAGAATGGAGTTTGAACTTCATATACCTACTAGTGATTGTGCAACCTTGTTAACTCTTTGAACATTTATGATTAGACCCAGGTAGGGGCCACACAGGACACATGTTCAGGTCTGGTTTATTCCATACCACTGCCTGTTCCAGGCTTGGCGAGGCCTGCTGCTCCAGGCTCCCTGCAGGTGCTGGCCAGCACACCATGCTCCCACTGCACCATTTTAAACTGGCTGTGTCAAGAGGGGCTCATCTGACAGTGCACATGAATTACCCTTGCTTCCTCGCCGCTCCCATAAAATGCCTGGAAACCAGACCTTTCCCAAATTCCAGCTTCATGACGGGCTCCATTCATTTTCTGTTTGTTGACATTGTACGGCATGTTTTCTACCAGTGCAGCCATTGTGCCTGGCTCCCCTGGGGTTGCCTGCTTTATTTTCCTCTGGCAAAGCTCCCTCCATTCTTTTCCCCACTGTAAGAGCCTGGCAGAAAAACAGGCTTCCGTGAAATGGCCATCAGATCACTGTGTGGTTTGGCCCTGCTTGGCTATTTGTCTCTGGGGCACCAGTCCATTCAATTAAACAAGGTCAAAGCTTTGTTGGCTAAATTTATTGTCACTATTTTTCTGAATTTTCACCTTATTGAAGGAAGCTGGGCAGCAAGATGAAGGATGTTGATAAGAATTTTGTCAGTTAGGTGCAAAAACATAGAAGCATATGCCACACCCCCTTCCACATGCACACAAAGGAAAAAAGACTGGAAGGAAACATGCCAAAATACTTATAGTTGTGGTCTCTGAGTAGCAGGGCTTTCGTTTATTTTATTTACTTATATAGACTTTTCCGTACTTGTCAGAATTTTCGAAGTGGGCCATTACCGCTTAGATTCTCATGGGAAATGGGTGTCATATTCCAAGGGAATTGGAGAGCATTCAGCAAAGCGACTATCTGCGAAGTTCAGGGGTATAGTAACTCCAGAAGTCCTGATCCATGAGGTGACTCTGTGGTGACCAATCTCAACTTAGTCCTCGCTGACACTACATGCTCAGAAAGGTCCCTGTGCTCTGCCTCCTTCCTTTACCTCTACTCTGGGATCAGGGTTCAAGGACTGATCACGTTCTGGGATGTGGCTGGGAGTTTGACAAACAACAAGGCAAGCTCTGGCAATGCTTCATTGCCAGCCAAGGTGTCAGGAATATCCACATGGTCCCTCCAGATGAGGAAGCCAGGAAGCGCACTCTCGTCTAGAGCCTGGAAGAACCCCAGGGCTTGGCAAAGCCTACAAAGTAGGAGACGGTGGCACCCTTGGTGACATGGCAATGACGGGAAGCTGTTAGCCCTTGGACGGCTGCACTTTGGGGGAAGCTGAGGCTGGCAGGGAGGAAAGGAATAATCCTACTTCTTCTGCCCACCATCTCATCTTCCCATGGTGCATCTCCTTAAAGGAACGCAGTCAGAATCCAAGGGTCATGGAAGCATAGGGAGCATCATCACTACAGGCAGTCTCGTTGGACACAAGTCAAAGCAGAGAAAAGCAAAGAGTACTTTTAGAGTTGCTGTCGGTATTAATGGTGCAATTAGAAAATAAGGTGTTGTTGACTTAAAAATGCATCTCAGTGGATGAGAAATGGAGAAGCATTCAACACGCCATCATATAGCCTTGACTGTGGACCGACCCTGGGCTCAGCTCTAGCCCTGCTGTTGTTCATCAGACACCACCAGGGCTTTGGAGGAGTCCCCCACCACATGGGGGAAAGAGACATGTAACCAACAACCCAAGTTTGGATGCAAACAAACATTATTTAGGAACAACAAACAAGGGGGAGAGTCTGTCCTTTGCAACACTGTGGATGAAGCTGGAGGGCGTCATACTACATAAAATAAATCAGACAAAGGAAGACAAATACTAGAAACTTAAAAAAAAAGGAAGGAAAAAAAAGCTGAACTCATAGTCTAGAAGAGTGTTGTCAGGGATCTGGGGAAAATAGGGAGAGGTGGGTAAAAGCCTACAGACTCAGTGATGGTTAAGGCCTGAGGATCTAATGCATAATATGGTAACTATAGGGGTAGCATTGTATTGTATAGTTGAAATTTGAGAAAGTAGAACTCTAATGTTCTTCCTGTAAAAGGGGCCGTGGGAGGGTGAGTATGCCAGGTGATGGATGTAGTAATTAACAACATGGGGTGGCGGAAACCTCTCACCATGAATCTGATCACTCTCTTGTATACTTAAAAGGTGATGTTGTAAATATCTTACTTTTTTTTTTTATTTGTCAGTAACACATCCATAAAGCCAAAAACCAACAAGCACAGGTGGGGGAGTGGTGTGTGAGAAATGTAGACTGGGGTGCTAAGAGCCAGCTCAGGGCTCACCCCTAGCTAAGCTGGTGGAATGGTCTGGGTAAATCCATTTCCCTCCGTTGTTCAGACTTCCTGTCTGCAGAGTGAGGCTTATCAGTCTTCAGCTAGGGACCCGCAGGTGTGCTAGAGAAATCGGAGTTCATGCTCAGCCCTGGACTCGAACATGAAGTTAGTATGAAGTTGCAGATTTGCTCAATTCTGATTTATTTCAGTCCATAAGGACTTGTGGGTGGTCAAGGCCTATGCTAATTTGTATCATCTGTCCATATGCACATGTGTGGGCACACGCACACCTGCACACACTTCATTCCTGTCTTTGCTGCTCTTCCTTCCCCCTCAGAAAACCTGAAACACACCCTTCTTGCACAGCGTAGAAAAGTCTGGGTGGCACTGGGTTTACTCCATTAACTGAAGATGTGCTTCTGATGAATTATGAATGACCTAACATGTCTTAAATCATAAAGAAATCCAATTTAACTTTCTGCACACAGTTCAAAGTCTGCTTTTAATCTCTGCTTTTCTCATGACTATTGTGTATCTTAGTAGGTTCAGCATCTAGAAGTGAGAAGCAAAATGTTGCAGTTTTGCATCAAGGAGATATTGACTAATAATCTTTGCTGCTCTCTGTAGAGAAAGGGCTTTTTGGGTTTTTCATTTCCTCTTTGTGTGTGTGCGTGCCTGTGTGTATGCTTAATATCCAGAAGCAATAAGTAACACATCAGCGCAAGAGAAGAAAAAATTTGTTATATTTTATTCCTCTCCACTGTTGGGATGAATCCAGAGGCCTTGCAAGAAGGAACAAAGAATTTAGTGCCTTTCTAATGGCATGTGACTCACTTCAGTGAAGAACCATCCTTGTGTTTGTTTTTTTTTTAAAGATTTTATTTATTTATTTGACAGAGAGAGATCACAAGTAGGCAGAAAGGCAGGCAGAGAGAGAGAGAGGAGGAAGCAGGCTCCCTGCTGAGCAGAGAGCCTGATACGGGACTCGATCCCAGGACCCTGAGATCATGACCTGAGCCGAAGGCAGCGGCTTAACCCACTGAGTCACCCAAGTGCCCCCATCCTTGTGTTTTTAACTGTATCTTAAAGAGGCTGTTTTAGGGGATGGTGGCCGTCAGAATTTGGTTGGGAAAACAGCAATCACTCATGAGTTCTGGCTACAGATGGGTTCTTTTTATAATTAAACTTTTCATTTTAAGATAATTACAGATTTACCTTCAAGGAAGAGAGATCCCATGGATAGGTGACCCCATTTCCCACAATGGTAACATCTTGTGAAACTACGGTGCTATATCACAACCAGCTTTTGTGCTTTGACGCAGTCCAGAGGTCTCACACGGATTCCCTATTTCATTAGTACTCATTTGCGTGTGTGTGTGTGTGTGTGTGTGCATTTAGTTCTAGGCAGTTTTATGATGTGTGTGTATACAAAACCACCCACAGTCAAGATATGGAACATTTCTGTCACCACAAGGATCCCACTTCCTCCCTTCTGGGCCCCCACCTGATCCCTCTAACATCTGATAACTACTTATCTGTTCTTGATTTCTCTATATTTTTTCATTTCAAGAACATTCTACACATGGAATCATGTAGTATATGACCTGCTGGGATTGGCTTTTATCCTCACTCAGTGTAATTCCTTAAAGAGTTATTCCTCCAAGCCACTGCAAGTAACAGTGGTTTGATCTGTTTTTACCACTATATAGTGTTCCGCGGTAGGGAGGCATTGCGGCTTACTCAACTATCCATCTGCCGAAGGACCTGTGTTCATTTTGGATATCAGGAAGAAAGCTGTGGGAAACATACACATCCAGGTTTTTGTGTGAACATTAGTTTTCATTTCTGTGGGGTCACCTGGCAAGAGGAAAATGGCTGAGTTGTGTGGTCACTGCCTGTTCAGCTTTTAAAGAATCTGACAAATGGTTTCCCAGGGTGGCTGCACCATGTCACCTGCCCACGGGTAAGCAGGGGGCCTCCAGTTTCTCCACATGCTTGCCAGCAGCTGGTGGGTGACTATTTGGTATTTTGCTGGCTCTGATGGGTGTTGTGAGGTCCCACTCTGGTTTGACTTCACATTTCCACAATGGCTAATGCATCTCGACATCTTTTCACAGGCTCATTTGCCATCTGAGTATCTTCTGTGGCAAAATGCCTGTTCATGTCTTTTGCCCATTTTCTAAATAGATCATTTTTTTTTTCACTCACTTAACGGGATCTTTTACAAAGCTGAAATTTTTGGTGTCGATGAGGTATGATTGATGGAATTTCCTTTTATAGATCACATTGTGTCAAGTCCGAGAACTTTTTGTTTGGCCCTAGATCCTGAAGATTTTCCTTCTCTCCCCCACCCAAAAGCTTTCCAGTTGCACATTTTACATTTGATTTAATTTTTGTATAAGATGTGAGGTTTAGGTTGATGTCATTTTTTTTGCTTAGGGATGTCCAGTTTCAGCAGAACCACTTTCTGAAAAGGTCCTCCTTTTTCCTTCAATCAGTATGGGTAGCTTTGCCAAAAATCATGTGGGCATACTGGTGTGGGTTTGTCTCTGGGTCACTCTTCTGTTTTATTGATCTTTGCACCCATCCCTCACACAATACCACACTTTCATGATTATTCTAGATATATGGTAAAAGTTATTATTGAGTAAAGCAATTCTTCCCATGTTTTTCTTCATTTTCAAGATTATTTTAGCCATTCAGGGCTTCTGTCTTCCTAAATAAATTCAGAATTAGTCTGAGATATATATATATATATATATATATATATATATATATATATATCTCAGACTAATTCTGAATTTATTTAGGAATATATATATATATATATATATATATATACACACACACACACATTTTTTTTTTTTTGAGAGAGAGAGAGAGAGAGAGAAATTGTGCTCATGTGTGTGTGCCCAGGAGAGAGGAGCAGAGGGAGAAGGAGAGAGAGAATCCATGCTGGGTGTGGAGCTGGATGTGGGGCTCCATCTCATGATCCTGAGATCGTGAAAACTAAGAACTGATGCTCAACTGATGGAGCCATCCAGGCACCCCTAGTTTGCTGTGTCTTAAAAAACCTGTTTGAGCTGTTTTCAATAAGGAATTTGAAGCTTCTGCAACCATTTGGAGGGCTGCAGGCATGAAAGGCAGCAAAGCCACCTGCGACCTTCTCAGTGTCAGTATTCAAGCAAGGGCTCTGAAGGGCTCCCCAGAGATTGTTACAAATCTCAAGAACCTCAGGAAAGCTGCTACCAACTCTCCCAGTAGGCTGCACTGAGAAGGTGACTCTTGAGGTCAATCTGGAGCAGCCTGGAGGGTCAGGGCCTGAATGCAGATGGTGCAACACTGTCCAGGTCTGGGAACATGTTGTCAGGTTTCTGTGCAGTTGATGACAAAAAGCTGGGGAAGACAGCTCCTCACAGAGCCCAGTTTTCAGCGGGATAGAGCTCTCTGGACATGAATCCCTACAACCCAGGGAGCTGGTCCTTACATGTTTAGTCATTCGTTGACATAGTGGAAGGGCATGCTCAACAGGCTAATAATGACACTGCAGGGAAGCCATGGGGGCTCAGAGGTGTCAGGTGAACAGGCAGGCAAGCCACTTTGGTAGACTGAGAAATGCAGGGATGCAGGACAGGGCGGGGACCATCAGGGAAGAGGCAGAGGGAGAGAGGAAGGACACACTGACATACTCATCACATATGAGGGAAGATGCTTCAGGAAAAACCATGTCTGTGCTGAGGCATGTGTGTACTGCAGCCCTCCTGCGGGGGAGAGTGGTGCAGGAGAGGGCTCCTTCTGGAACCATGGAGGAGGATGAAGGTGTGGATATGCCAATAGGCTGGCCTGCAGACACTGGGGCTGAGGCCTCAGCCCTCACCCAGCTCTGGGGAGCCATGTGACAGTTCCAGTGTTCCAAGAGCAAGCTGAAGAGGTGGGTTGGAAAGCCCAGATGTGTGTTCTGTGTTTCCTTCCTACAACCCCATCTGTAAAGCCAGTACTTTGTCTTTAAAAACAACCAGGAGGTTCTGGACTCCAGCCCTTCCTTCTCCCCACCCCAGAACCCAGCGGCCCCCTTTAGAGCTGGAGTGAACACTAAGATATTGTCTTTGAAGAAAAATACCATTGTTGTGGATCACACTTATTTTATCCAAATGAAGTGTTTCTTGACTTTGTGCAGCTCTCACCCATATGACACGTCTGTTCCAATTTGTGGCAGGAAGCTAAGTTAATCTGACTCCAGCCTCCACAAGCTCACTCAGGGCACATCCCAGAGAATAACAGGATTGTTTAAGGGTCACTGCAGCAGGGCTAAGAGCTGGGTTGTCTCTATCTTTGTGCCCCTGTGTGCAAGATTGCCCACTGCCAATGACATACAAACTATGCTGGGCAGTGAGACAGCTTTGTGTGTGTGTGTGTGTGTGTGTGTGTGCCCTGGGGGGCAGACATGGCCTTCAGTTCCATGGTCCCAAGGTGTTCCTCCATGGTCCAGCCAAGGTCAGTGGTTAAGCTAAGGTCATGCGGCTGGGGGCAATAGAGGAGCTGGTAACTACTGGAAACTCCTCGTCAGATGGACACATGGAGACACCCAGGAGGTCAGCTTGAGTCAGGAGAGCTGGGACCACGTGAGGGTCCATATCCCCATGGGCAGGTGGCAGAGTTCCTTCCAGGACAGAGCTCCTTGATGGTCCTTTTCACCGGAATCCTCAGTGCCTGGCCCAGAAGAGACACTTAGGGTAGATCATATGCTTCCCACCCCAAAACAATGATAGTCTGATTCATTTCCTGGGGCTGACCTGTGAAACTACTGAACGAGGAGGCTTCAAACAACAGACCATAGTTTTCTTACAGTGCTGGGGGCTAGAAGTCTCAAATCAAGGTGTTAATAGGATTGGTTCCTTCCAGAGGCTATAAAGGAGCCTCTATTGTATGACTCTTCTGGTTCCTGGTGGTTGGTGGCAAACGTTAATGTTTTTTGTTTTTGTTTTTGTTTTAGAGAGAGAGAGCATATGCACATAGTGGGGGAGGGGCAGAGGGAGGAGAGGATCTTAAGCACATTCCACATCCAGTGTGGAGCCTGACACAGGGCTCGATCTCATCACCCTGAGATCATGACCTGAGTCAAAATCAAGAGTTGGGTGCTTAACCTACTGAACAACCCAGGCTAATCATTCCTTTTTTTTTTTTTTTTTTAAGATTTAATTTATTTATTTGACAAACAGAGATCACAAGTAGGCAGAGAGGCAGCCAGAGGCGGGTGGGAAACAAGCTCCCTCCTGAGCAGAGAGCCTGATTCGGGGCTTGATCCCAGGACCCTGGATCATGACCTGAGCCAAAAGCTGAGGTTTTAACCCACTAAGCCACCCAGGTACCCCCAGGCTAATAATTCTTAACCTTATAGTTGTGCTATGATGATTCTGTCTCTATTTTCATCCCTACACTTCTGACCTACAGTACCGGGAGCTAATATATGGGTGTTTGTTAAGCCCTACATTGGTGGTAATTTGTTGCAGAACATAGAAAAAAAATTAATTTGCTGCACTAAGCCACAAAATCCAAACATCCCCATTTTTCAAAAGAGGAAACTGAGGCCCAGCAAGACGGGTTATCTTGCCTACGATTGGCCTGTCTGTGGCAGGGAAGGGCCTTGAACTGAACTCTGCTGGGCTCCCAGCCTGTTATCCTGCCTTGCCACATAGTCACTTGTATTTAAATGGAAGGCCCCGGTGGTACACATTTCTTACTCCGATTACTCAACCATTTGATGCACATAGTTATTTAAAGGTGCAGAAATTGCTCAAAATAATAGCAAGAGGAGCATGCAATATTATTGCCTTCATTGGCCATTAGTGGACGGCTTGAGATCAGGCTTGCATGTACAGTTAATTATGGGACGGTGAGTCTGAGACTCTGTGGCCTGCAGGCCTGGGGTCTTTGGTCTTTGC
Source organism: Neogale vison (assembly GCF_020171115.1). Lineage (NCBI taxonomy): Eukaryota > Metazoa > Chordata > Mammalia > Carnivora > Mustelidae > Neogale > Neogale vison. Next base: position 7,916,096 of record NC_058103.1, on the reverse strand, counting down.
CGTTGCGAAGGTGACAGGCTACGGCTTATTGATCCCACGCGACCGGGTTTGGCCTCACTTGCATTATGGTAGCAGAACCTAGTAAATTGTAAAGAAATGGCAAAAGCTAAATGATGATCACATGTAAGCTATTAGTGTAATTGTGTTCTTAGAGCCGCCTTCCTTAAATTACTCCAGTGGTGATTTCAGATTGAATTGGAGTCACAGCCCGGGAATAATTCATCCCCCGATCTCAACCTGCGTTGGAGTCAACAGCGCACGGCACACGTTGAGCGTGCTGCTTTATTGTTGGAATTCCATAATCTACGAGGCACTCTCAGTCATGAAGTAGCTCATTATTAAAATATAATATTACGTTCGCGTGTGATTATTATTTTAATGCAGTTCTCCGTTGACTTACACAAGGAGGCCCAAACTCTTGCAGGCTCCGCTCTCCATTCTCCTACAGTAAAGTTAATTTATACCAAGATGATAAAAAATTTGATTTATTTTACAACAGATCAGTAATTGTGCTCTACAAATAAGTTCGTAATGATAATCAACAGCATTTTCAACATAATTTAATTTGTCTTCTCCCGAGAGGTAGTTAAATGCAGTAATAATAACACCAGTGTTATGGACTCAGCAGCAGTTAATCATGGTCTGAATATGCAGACAGCCCCAATATTGTATTGACAGAAATTAAATTAACCATCAGCTTGGGCAATCAGCGGCTATACAGCTATTAAAAGCAATAAAGGCAACAAACCCCAACCGTTGCCAATTACATTTTGACATATACAAGGGAAAGGACAGATGCTTTTGATTCGAGATTTTTCTTTCCATGAAAATAAGCCAAGAGAGTCGCACCTTGAACTTGTACAGACCTTGTTCCCCCAAGTCTTGCTGAGCGTGGGATGGGCTCTCACATGTGATCTCTACCAACGGTTTTCTTTTCACTAAAAGATAATCAATTGGTCAGGATTCATAGTTTGTTAAATTTTAAGTTGTCTCTCTAACACAACTTTTGTTGTCCCTACCACAGTTCCCTGTGTGGGGTTTTTTTGTTTGTTTTTGCTTTAATTTTGGGTTTTTTTTTTTGGCCCAACATTGTAATGTTTGACACAGGCACATAACAAGGACTCAATTTTAAGGTAGTAGGGAAAGCAGGGGAAAAAGGAAAGGAAAAGAAAAGGAAATCTCGTGTTTTTGAGCTTAGGAAGATTCTCAGTTAAGTTCAATGATGCTGTAATACGACAATGTTTTACCATCGTCTGGAGGAGACTTTGAGCTGGTTTAATTCAATGCCCATCCAAATAGAAGTATCAGGTGGGAAGCGAATTTCTTCTTTCCCCTCTCTCCCTCCCTCCCTCCCTTCCTTCCTTTCTCCTTCTCTCCCTTCCTTCCTTCCTCCTTTTTTCCCTTCCTTCTTCCATTCCTTCCCTTTTCCCATTCTCTCTCTTCTTCCCTTCCTTCCCCAGCACACTACCCTCCTTCTTAGTGGAGATTTCAATAATCCTCAGCCTTCATGCTTAGAGATTGTCCATGTGGGGTTGGTTGTACTGGGGATCTAGCTGAGCCACAGGCTACAGACTGGTTTATACCACCAATGGTCCACGGCCACCATATTAGCTGTGGTTGATGGGGAGATGCTCGGTGGCAGGAGTGGCCATTGAGGCTCCTGGTCACTGACATTGGGTAGAGTACTCTGAGCTGGAGGCTGGACCACCTGTGGACCTGGAGGAGGCTCCCATGGAGCTCTTCGGTACTGGAAAAAGATGAGATTTCAAGTTGAGAATGGAAGCCAACTCAATCCGTCTGCATTACTTCCCTGAGTCCCCTCATTTAGGCCCCATGAAGCTCTCCTTTCCTTGTGACCTGCTGCCCCTCCCCCTTCTCCAGTCTGGAACAAACTTAAAGTTGGCACAGTTGCTTGGCACTTGTGGTAGGCAAGCTAGCCTGCTGACCTTGGGGATAGAGAAGGGGCATGAGCCAAGGAGAGCAGGTGGTCTGTAAAAGCTGGCAAGGCCAGGAATGGAGGACCTCCCAGATCGTGCAGAAGATGCATGGCACTGCTGAAACTCCGACTCCACCCCAGGGCAACCTGCGTCTGACGTCTGACTTCTCAGCTGTAAACTAATACATGTGTGTTGATTGCCGTTGGTGGCAATTTATTACGGGAGCAATAAGAAAGGAATGCAGCTCTTCACCTTTTTATAAAAACCTATTGTTTATGAAAAGTATTGTATAAGCCAAGCCCTCCCCGCTTCCAACAGTGCGAACCCCAAAGCCCGGGTGCTTGTAAATTCAAGTGCTAGGTTTTGAAACAGACCAGTACTTTTCCTGATTCTCTGCCATACACCATCCTTCCTGAGCTGAGCGCAGGCACTGATGGGCTGGCAGAAAGGGCAAAGAGAACAGGGAAAAGAAAATTCAATCAACTTTTCAAAATGTCATTCTAGTGCAATCTCACACTGTAGTCATTCTAGTGTGATCTCACACTGTAGCACTAGGTATAAGAGTACTGTTATGTCTGGTGTGGCCTTGGCTCTAGGGCACGGTGCCCCAGCCTGCCCTGCTGACCATGCGGCCCGGGTTTCCCTGGCCCCAGACTGTGTGGGTTGGTTTCCCAAGGGCAGAGTGTCCTGCTCAGCCGAACTGGTATGTGATCTCCCTTGTTTGAACACCCAAACCCTCATATCTGAGAACTTCTTCAGTCCCGGGCATGTTGAAACAGTTGGTCACCTTAATCATGGTTTCTAAAAGATCATAGCTAAGAGGCTACCATAGCCAGTGGAACCTCCTATCTCCTGGCACTGTGGTCTTCAAACTGTATTCCAAAGAACCTTAGAAAGTCTGTGGAGCCCATCAGGGGCCCCAGGATAAAGGGGGGAACTGGGGTAGCTTCAGGGTCTCCTCTTTTGCTTTAAGCAGAGTGACCTGCTGTAGTGGGCTACATTCTGAGTAATTCTTTTTTTTTTTTTTTTTTTTTGGCCAAAAACAAGACAACAATAAGTGTGAAGAATGCTGATATAACATGTGACCATTACACAGGTGAGAAAATAGAGGCCTGGGGGGAGCACTGAGTCTAGCAGTCCCAGGGCTAGAACCCCAGTGTCCTCACTTCACATCCACTCTCTTTGCTTGTCCACGTGGACAAAGAGCTCTCTACCCCTCAGTCTCTATACCTCAGTCCCAGGGATGCTTTGACCAGCAATTCCACTCCCTGGACACACAGAAAGCGAGGACGAAGGTGTCAACACAGGAGCTGCAGGAAGTGAAGCAGTTACTGCTGTCTCTATCCATCAGGTGACGAAAACCCGATTCTTTCCTCCCACATAATATCATTTAGAAACACCACCAGTAAAATGGTGTTTGGGGAGTGCCAAACCCACGTCAGTTGTACCTTTGCTATCAGTCAAGGTCATGGAAGCTGGGGCAGGCAGAAAAGGGATGAGAGAAGATCTTTTGGCAATATTTCCTTTGGCTCTTTTTCCACAATGCACCCTGCAATGCAGTGAATGGACAAGACAGTGGCGAGAGCCCCTGTCTCCACAGAGATTATAATCTAAAAAGGAAGGACGTCTCCATAAACAGCTATAGGTAACAGGATATTCATATTCGAGATGCCAGAGCTCAAAGGTGATTTCCGGGTCCAGAGGAGGGGGTGTCAACCTGGTGTGGGGGCTTGAGGGCAGGGAAAGCTGAGGAAGCTGAGACTAAAGACTTGGAAAATTAGCCAGGCAAAGAGTGTTAACCTTCACTTGGATTCCCACAACAAGAGTGGGAGGGGGACACTATACAGTAGAAGAATGAACACCTTTAACAGATAAACGGACTTAAGTTCAGAGAATTTAAAAGGACTCTCTTCAAATCTCAGGACTTTCTAGTGGTGGATACTGATCAGAACACAGATCTTTCCATTCCAAACCTAATGCTCTTTCTACTTCAAGAAAGGTGGGGCAGGACTCTGCCTCTCCAAGAGGGCACTGGATGAGCAGAAAGGAACATGGGGCATTGGTTTCCTTGAGGTCTGAGTGGATAGCTCTTGAATGGTCACAACTTTAAGACTCAGACCCCCTTTCCCTGCTCTGAGTGTGTGCCCAGAGCCCTTAAGGGAATTCGTACCCATATTTCCTGCCCCAACTCAAGATGATTTGGATGATCCTATCACCAGAGAAGAAGGCATCTCTAACCCTGTCTGGATTTTGCTACAGAGAGGAGATCAGAAAGAGCCCAATGCTCAATCCCTTTAAACAAATTCCATTTTTATTTTGCTTATTATACACATTTATGTGACTATAAAAATTCAGTGCACATTATGATTCGGCTCAAATTTCTTTAGAGTTCTTGGCTCCAGTTCTAGCCATGGTTAATCTATGGAGGTTGAAGTCCTGTTTGAAAACATGACCTTAACGTGGAAATTTTATTTAGAAAAGGGAATTCGAGTGATTTATATACTCTGGATTTATGAGCATTAAAAAGGCACACCCAGCAGAAACAGTTTGGAGTTGGTATCGGACTGGAAATGCAGCCTGTGAATCAGCCTAGAGTTCTGAGTACGACCTTCTATCTTCCTTTTGCAAAGCCATGTGGGTTTGACATGAAATCATTTCAGCTTCTTATGATTAATGAAAGAAAAATCAACTAAAACCTTAAAGAAAATAAAAATGTTAGTGACATTTATGTAATTATTGGTCAAACTCAGTTTGATCTCCAATTCAAGGGATTACTTGGAGTCATATATTATAAAAACATGACAATAGTGCAAGTATTTGTCAGTAATAAAATGCATTTTAAGACAATATATTGGACACTTAAACATATCAAGGGGGCATAATGTGAAGGGCCAGTGTTGGGAAGGTGGTTTTCTATGGTTCCTTGGCTTACCGTGGGGCAGGGGTCAAAGTATTAAGGAAATGCCATGAATTTATCCAGGAAGATGTTTTTCTAGATTACAGAGACCTTAAGGAACAAAGGGCATAACTTTTTTTTCTCAGATAAAGCAAAAGAAGCTCAAGGTGGGTAGATGACATGTCAAGGGCTGCACAGATGGTTCTAGAAAGTGATGTCACAGCTGGTTTTGTCAGGGCGTGCAGTTCCACATTTAGGAACCATAACCAAATGATCTCAATGTATTTTTTCAGCCAATACCATGCACCTACCATGCACGTACACGTGCCCTGCGACTGGAGAGGTCAATCAACATAGCAACAGCTGATGTCACAGAGGTCGCACTGTGATTGGCTTACGCTGCATATACACAGGTTGGCGTGTGGCTCAGTGGAGTGAGAGAGAGTTCATTTATTTGGGGATAATGGGCTGTGGTCAATAGGAAGTTGGTGTCTATAAATCAGCTTTGAGATGAGCCTGAGGGCCAGTGAGGGTTGTGAAAGGAGACAAGGAGAGGGTCTCTGGTGCAAGCCTTAGCACTGTTGTGGTCATGCAACCTGTCAGAACCCCATGAGTGGACTCTGGCTTACATAACAAAAGGGCAGCATGCTGGAAGGACAGGGAACCCTTCACAGGGATGAAGAAAAGGCTGAATGATCATTTTTCCAGAAAGCCCAGAAATGGGATCATGCTAAGGATCTGGGCAGCAGGACACACAGATTACTTCTTTGTACAGGCTAGGAGATACACCACCCTGAGTCCTGCTGAGGGGTTAAATTCCGTCCTGTGTCCAACACTGTTATAAAATGCCTACTGTGTGCCTGGCACTGTGCTGGGCACTGGGGTACAAACACAAGTAAAAAAACAAATGCTCTCCTCAAGGCAACTTTCTCCTTGAAATTTGGGGAGGGAGATGGGGCAAATATTCAGGCAAACTAGATTCAATGTGGTTGGAAAACAGAGGTGTACATGGTATGGTGCACCTAACCCAGAGCCCCGAGCTCTGTGACCTATGACTCTTTGAGAGCTGTATTTCCATCCAAGCTTCTAAAATAGGGTCCTATAAAATTTGGGTGAAAACTTATATTTCTGCATCTTCTGTAAACGTTTTATTAAAGACAGTATTCACTGGATTCTTATTGCATAAAAAGTCCCACAATCAATTCCCCTTGAACGTTAGTGTTGGGTATATTTTTTTTCTCAACTGTTGACTGCTATGTTGAAATTTTCATCAGACCGTGAGATTTTTGTGACCTACCCTGTTTCCCTTTTCACTTTGATTGCCAGGAAACTCCCACTTAATTAAATTCAGTGCATCACCACCATAACCATACCTGTCCTGGATTTCGAGTGCCATTCTCTGTCCTTTATTACCGACTTCTTTTCCGATTCTCTTGTAGCTGCATCTTTTAAAATGAACTAGTCAAAACTCTTTCCAGAAACAGTCAAGTTGTATATAATAATTATAAGAATTAGGTTGAAAATGTAGTCTCATTTTGTGAGAGTAAATTCTAGATCTGATTTGATTCTCCTATTGTTTTGAGTTGAATTTTCTCCACTGGTGAAGTTGTAACACCTATAAGATCACATGAAATACACAGTGGCTCAGGCGAAAATCATTGCCAGCTTGTCCCTGTCTCTGTCTCTGTAATTAATCGAGTTGTTCTCTAGTCTGCTGGCTTTGATATGCCTCTCCCCTCCCACCTGCATCCCTTTGGAACATGGACTTCACCTCTGACTCTGTTTGCCTAAGTTGTGTGGAACCTGCTTTTCCGACTGTTGGTCGTCTCTCCAAGACACTGTATGGGTGTTCCCCTCTTGTGCTTATGTGACCGCTTCCCATCTGGTCCTCCCCCAGGATAAGTGAGCTGCCAGTGATTCCCACCGGTTTCCCCATCAACATTCGAGCAGGAATATTCTAAGAAATATTTTGAATATTTTGGAATTCATGTTTGATGGATGAAGCTCAAACTGCCTGAACATCTGGCATGGACCTCATCTTCAGGGTCAGCAGGGACTTTGTCTCACTAGATAAATGTCATTTCAGGAAGCTACCAGAGATCTCACCAAGGGCCGAGGAAGGTGGACTGGTAGTTTGCGGGCCTTCTAAGGGGCCTGGAGGGGATGCTGTTGTCCGAAGTCGTCAAAACCAAACCGTCTCCATGTGGAGACGTGGGAACCAGCATTTTCCTCCTTCCTCCTCAGCCACATGCTAATATTCCTCCTTCAAGGTCACTGTCTCATCTTTTCTTTGCAAGGTGTTTCCCAATGAAGGATGAAGAAGAGCTGATGCGTGACATGGAAAATTACTTTTCTGGGAACTGGACTGGCTGTAGATTTTCTCTCCTGCCATGCTGGTGCCCACCTCCTGCCTGCAGCATGATTTGTTGGATGTGGGTCCTCTTCTGGGTGAAGGGGAAATAGGTAGAAACCATTGTCATAAAAGCACAGGTCACTGTGGCTTCTCTGGCTACCTCACTCGGCAATGAAAAACCGGATTGTTATCTCGAAATGGCAGGTCCCCCCTGGGCACTAAAATATTAAACATATATGCACACGCGTACACAGACATAAATAAAAGGCATCCGTAGCTCACCCAAGCCAGAGACACTGCCAATATATAATCAACCAGGAGATTTTTTTCAGGTGATATTTCCTTCCTTACAAACATGCACCCGTATATTACCACACTGACAGCAGAATTCACACTATGAGCACTTTTATTTTCCATAACAGTCAGCCAGAGGAGTTTCTGCTTTGCTCGCTGGCAGGTTTGCAGGCCCGGACATAAGGCCACGGCTGATTCTCTGTTATGACATCCTTCTTCCCTGATGAGGAAAGACAGGGTATTTCTCTGGTTTCTCTGTCACTGGTGAGTTTTCCTCCCTTCTGCCTCCATGAAGGTATGTGTCATAACAGAGATGAACAGCTAGGTGATTTCTCTTTCTCTATGCAGAGTATGTAAACATCGCCAGGTGCTGACAAGAAGTAGGTATGAAGAGGGCAGAAGATTCCTCTTGCCACCTGCCTGTTGGGAACGTGGAGCACAGAGAAGCACTCGATTCACTCCAGCCCCCCAGCCCCCCAGCCCTGCTCCCTTGGCCAGTTTCCTTGTTCCCCTGGATAGTCGCTGTCCTGTACTATCCCAGCCTCCCAAGTCTTCTCAGTCTCCTCCCCTCCAACCCATGGTTTCCCCTCTCATCTGTCACCCCTCTAACAGACCCCTGGATGATTTTGTTTCTCATTCTGCAGAGTTCCCTGCCTCCTCCTCCCCCTCTGAGAAAGGGGTCCATTTCCTCCTCTTCGTGCCTGCTCTTACTCCTTCATTCTTCTTGAACCACAGACATCATTCCCTTCAGCTCATGGGTGGTCTTCCAAGAGAATGGCTGGCAGCTCCCAGGGGCTGTGGGTAAGTAAGGCATCGGGCCTTCACCTCCATCGTCGGCCTGGGCTTGCTCACCTTTCCTATTCATCTCACTTGGCCTCCCAACCCTTGACATCTTCCTCCAAGGTTTCTCTCTCCTTGGCTTCTGGGATGTCACCTTCTCCTGTTTCTTGGGGGGCACGTTCTTTGCTAATTTTGCTGCCTCTTCTTTCACCATTTTCCCTTAGGTCTGGATTGTGTTTCAGTTGAAGCGCACTCACTCATAAGTAGAAGAACATCCAAGGAGCAGCAACATTAATGAAGAGTTAGGCAAGTCTGGAGGTGACCAGAACCTGGCATTGCTTTGCGGGTCAGTGATGCCATCTTGGGCCCTTAGTGGGCTGGCTTTCCTCCTTACGCTTGAAGCATGGCTTCTGCCTGAGGTGTGTGTCCTCACACCAGCGTCCAGAGCAGGGATGAGGTACAGGGACCACAACCATGTTGCTTCTATCACTCCCAGCAGCCCCGGCAGAATACCTTGGATGTCTCTTGGCTGCTCTGCTCACCTCCATGGGTAAGAGAAACTGAAGAGAGAGTATGCATGTAGCAAGTGCAAATGGGGCTGTCATTGATATCATGATGAACCAATCAAGACTGATCCCCTGTGAAACAGCATGTCTTCCCAGAGATCAAGGAGGCAGCATGTGTAGTGAGTTAAATTGTATCCCCCAGAAAGCTGTGTCTAAGTCCTAACATCCTATACCTATGAAGGTGACCTTAAAGCCAGAGACCCTCCAATCTCTCTCTCCACCAACCACTTCTCACCTGCACTCCAGACCCACCTGTCATTTACGACTGACTCCCAAAACTATCTTGTGGGACATCCAGGCTTGTCTAGAACATCAAGCACGGACTCAGCATGTTTTGAACCAAAGCAACCGTCCTTCCTGAAATGAGGGTTTCTGTTTCAACCAGTGTTTCAGCATCCCTCCTACCTGGTGGAAGCACCAAGAATTTCCATAGAGGTTGGCCTTCCAAACTTGTCCTGGAACTGCATTTGTGTAGTGAGGAAATGTTGGGAAGGGATGTTTGTGTCACAAAACTTCAAAACACCTCTTTTTGGTGCCTTGGAAGAGCCTTCACATGTGGTACCCCAACCACAACCCAGTGCTCTTCAGTTCCTTCTTGAATCTCTCTTGAATTGCCCCCTCCTTGGTATCCACATGGACTAGAGTGAGATGGATCCAGCATGTGGGTCTGACGACAGCCTTAGTGAAAGAATCTGCTATGGAACAGGGAGATACCATCACCACAGTATCCTACATAACCATATGTTATGTACGTAATTTAAGTACGAACAGAGAAGCCCATTCATTTCATAATTCCTTTTAGCAACTATGAAATCTTAGATGTTAAATATTGTTAAGACTCAAAATAGAAACAAATTTTCTCACTTCTCCTCTTAGGAGGCTCAGAGTGCATTTAGTTAAAAAGTATCCTAAGTGTGCAAGGCGGGTTGCTGAAACAGCAAACAACCTGTTACCATTTACAACTATTTATAAGGTTTGGGATTTTCCTCTCCTAGGGAGAGCTGGGGCTGGTGTAAAATGGATTCATAATCCCGACTTTCAAGTCTGTGGTCTGTCAAAATAACTTCATTGTTTACATTTGTCTGCTTCCTTCTATGTTGCATATCATATAAATGGTAACTCAGGATAATCCCACTTTATCACTTACTTAATTGGGGTCAAGTCTAAGATTTCATGGGAAGAATACCCGTTGACTATTTAAAAGGGAAAATGCTGGGACACCTGGGGGACTCCATGGGTTAAGCCTCTGCCTTTGGCTCAAGTCATGATCCCAGGATCCTCGGATCGAGCCCCACATCGGGCTCTCTTCTCAGGGGGGAGCCTGCATCCCACTCCCCCTCTCTGGCTGCCTTTCTGCCTACTTGTGATCTCTCTCTGTGTGTCAAATAAATAAATAAATAAATAAAATCTTAAAAAAAGAAAGAAAGAAAGAAAGAAAATGCCTTTGACTTGTATGAGGAAGTCTATCTAAGTTCTGAAGTGTTGTCTCTCTGCCCCTTCTCCTATGCCTGGAGCTGGGTTCATATGGGCAGCATTGCCTCTTCCTTTCAAATGTGTGTTTTCTGTGCCCCAGACCTTGCCCTTGCTGTTCTCTGGGCCTGGAAAGCTCATCCCTCCTTGAACCTCAGGGCTCAAAGTCTGTGTCCGTTTCTAATGTAGCTTCTTCGCTGTTATTTCTTGTGCAGCTGTTGGCTTCTACCTGTTCAGCTCACCCATTAAAGGGAAAGACTGCATTGATTTACTCACAGTAATCTTTTTCTCATCCGTGCATCATTCACAAATACAGAAGAAGCCTTACTTTAATGAAGTAATGATAGTAAGACGGAGGAGTTCCCAGTTCCGTGTCAGATACAAGCATATTCAAGCAAGTATGATCCTGTACTAAATATCATGATCAACGTTAGCAGAGAATACGAGAGATGAGGTTTTGGGGGAGATGGTAAAGAGAGTGGGACAAGGACACCTCACTTTACCCCAGAAGGGAGCAGAGATTCTTGGGAGGATTGATCTAAAGGAGCTTTGGAAGATAAGATAAGAATGACCCAGCGAAGAAGTGAGGTATGATTCCCCTTACATTCCCTAGCATGTATCACACGGTTGGTGTGTACTAGGGACCAGTAAGTGCTTATTCAGTAGATGGTTAGGGGATGGCTGGCTGACTGGCTGGCTGGCTGATGAAGTAAATGAATATATAGGCAGATGGATGGGTGAATGAATGAATGGATAAACAGAAGGATGGGTAGATGTGTAAATGATAGGTAGATGACTAGCCTTGACAATTTCCAGTGGACGATATCGTCATTTAGAAAATATTTTTCAGCTGTTGTAATACACAAGCCCCCATTACTCTAGGCATTTAATGTTGCCTTATGGATTTGGATAATGTTTTAATAAAGAAAAGAAAAAGTTCCACAAATCCCATAAACATATTTGGAGCCCTGAGTTCTGGATTGGACCTCACGGAGCTCACTTGTGAGCAGAATTATGAACACAGAGTGACAGATGCAAGGGGTCCAAGTAGTCTAGGAAGGAGAAAAGCAAGGAGTCCCCAACTCTCCCAGCCAGATCTACTCCCCCAAGATAGCCTCTCTTAAATCAGTTTTTCCTCTTTCAGGGTCTTCCCACAGTCAGTGTGGTGCTTCATTACCATGTGTCCCCTCTTGGCTGTCAGCCTCCGTGAGGGCAGGGACCACGTGTGGCTTTGCTCACCCTTTCTGCCCCAACATTAATCTGTGTCTGACGGCTGGTAGCTTTTCCACAAATAAACAATGATTGACTAAATGAATAAAATAAATGGGAAGCTTCCCAGAGAAGGTGAGCTGTGTTCTCACAAATGAAGAGAAACTGTTCGGGGTCGGCAAGGTCAGAAGGGACTTTGCCGGTAGGAGAGGCAGGCGCAGAGGTTCAGAGGGCCAGCGGGCTGTGAGCGCAGAGAAGCCCGTTCATTTCCTTGGGCCAGGGACGTAAGGGGACTCTGGAGGAGGGGAGCCATCGAGGTGGACAGGCAAGCAAGGACCACCCTGGGAGGCCAGACAGTGTCCCTCAGAGAACACCATGTTATCGGAAACTTTTAAACAGGAAAGCAAGATCCTCCAACAAGCCTTTTTCTCTAGGTCCTTCTGGGTGCGGAGCGGAAGACAGACGAGGCAGTTCATACAACTGCACCTAGAGAGGTGGTCCCTTCCCAGGAGACCTTGGGCAGGGTCCGGACCCAGCCGGGGTCTCAGCTGTCCCATCTGCATATTGAGAGGATTGGCTAGACACCGCTGAGGTCCCTGCAGCTTCAAACATGCAGTGACCTCGATATGAAAGCCAGCACTGTGTTTGGCGAAGCCACTAACAGTCTCCCGCAAGCACCGCCCTTGTGGATAATGGTTCTTTTAAAGCCACTCAGTGCTGTATTGACAGAAATTAAATTAGCCATCAGCGCAGGCAATCAGTGGCTACGGGACTGTTAAAGGTAATAAAGACAATGCTCTCAAACCAGAGTCAATTACGCTGTGACACTGGCGAGCAGAAGGGACAGCTGCCTCTGATTGGAAAGGCGGCTGGGGAGGCCCACCTCCCAGGCTGAAGGCACAGGTTCAAACCTCACCTCGAGGCTGTTGCTCCTAATTGGGACAGGCAGTGCAAAGCAATGTGCTGCTAGGGACACTGCCCTTTGGAGGGAATTTAAGGGCCAAGTGACTTCAGAGGGGAGTGGAGTCAGAGGTCCTGTGGATATGGGGTGGGGTGGGGGACAGACAAACTCACAGACTCCTCCCAAACAGGAAATCTACTGGCATGGAGTCAGGATGCCTGTACCGAATCTCCTACTCAGCTCTAGGCTCCTGTGTACCTTAAGGCAAAGATGGTCATCTCTCTGACCCTCAGGCTCTTCTTCTCCCCAGGAAGCATAATGGCAACTGGGTTACCGGAATGTTTTGATAATTTTGAGATTCCTCCTGCCAGGCTCCTGGCTAAGGGGGGAGAACTCTGGCTTTGCCGATGGGCCTAGCACCATGTCTAGTGCCACAGTCCTAGGATTACTCACCCTCTCTGTGCATCCAGGAAAGCAGTAATGGGAAGAAGAAATGCAACAGCTAAGGAACTAGAAGCTTCAATCTCTTTCTTGAGTCTGTCCTTATGTGTGTGGCTGGGCCAGCAAGAGGACTTCTCCGACCCTCTGTTTTCTCCTCTCTACAAGGGGTTGTGCAGAGAGTCAAAGGAGACTACACAGTCAGTCCTGCCTTGACATTCGTTTTGAAAACACCAGTGTGCACCAATACCATCTAACGGTTAGGGGCAGTTCAGCCCAGCTTGGATTTCGTGTTTGCATATGTGTGATTTCAGGGGTATTGCTCAGTGGTAGAGCATTTGACTGCATATGTGTGATTTCATCCATGACAAACCCCTGGGGAGGAGTAAGTGGAAGCAGAAACAATGCAGGACCCAGCTGACCGGTCAGCATGCACACCCCTCACACATCTTCCTGCTCCTTCAGCCCCCGTGTGCACCGAGTCACACTCATCCGTGTATAAATAAGTCCCCTCCCCATGCCAGAGAACGCTCCCCAGCGCTCACAGTGACTCCTAACAGCTCCCTTCCCATGCCCACTGCGCCTGGCAAACTGCAGGCTTTTCAAAAGTGAAGTGGCATATCGATGGTAGCGTTCATGTCTTTCTCAAGGATTTAACAGAAAGCAGCAGTATGATTTTTTAAAACTCCATTTAAAAAATTAAGGTGAAATTCACATCCTATTAACACCATTAGCTGTTTTAAAATTCACATAACTGTTATGAAATTCACATACCATAACACCGTTAACTGTTTTAAAATGGAAAATTCTGTGGCATTTCTGATATTCGCAATGTTAGAAGACCATTAGCTCTATGAAGTTCCAAACATTTTTATCCCCGCAAACGGGGCTTCCCTTCTTATAAGGTATTGCTGATGACATTTTTGAATGTGGGGCCCTAACCCTCCTTTGTACCACAAATGAGATGGTTTTATAGCAACACCAGCTGTACGTGTATCTACCTATTTGGTGATGCTGACTGTGTTCGTCCATTCGTCTGGGATCTCCAGAAGAACAGAACCAATAGAGATACTAAATATATAAATTTAATTTAATTTAATATATTAAATATATATATAGAGAGAGCTTACATCAGATTATATTGTATATGCTTATATCTATGTCTCTGTATGTACTTACTATAAGGCGTTGATTGGCTCAGACTGAGAAATTCGAGATCTGCAGTCAGCAAGTTGGAAACCCAGGAGAGCCGATGGGGTCATTCCAGACTGAGTCCAGTCCAAGGGCAGGGAACAGCTTGAAGACAGTTTGAAAAAACAAATTCCTTCTTTGTCAGCCTTTGTTCTACTCACACCTTCAACTGATTGAATGAGGCTCACCCACACTGGGGCAGGCAATCTGCTTTACTCAGTCTGCAGATTCAAATGTTACTCTCATCCAGAAACACCTTCACAGACACACCCAGGATCCCATTTGACCAGATGTCTGAGCTCCTCGTGGTCCTGCATGCCAAGAAAAACAGAGCTGTAGACAATGCTGGAAAAGCCCACAACCCTCAGGCACAAAAGGGGAACCCCCAGAGCAGGCCAGGAGATGGCATCCTGCCCAGAAAGTGACACAGCTTTCTGGGTGTGCTGGTCATCCGTATTGTCTAGTTGGGGGGTGACGAGGTGTCTTGGGGGGGAGGGAAGGAAGGAGCGAGCTCAGAGATGTGAGGGCACGGTGGGAGACGTGAGAAGCAGCTCAGAGATGTTCCCCACGCTGAGCGTGGCTGAAGGACTTGCTCATGGGAGGTCAAATCTTTACTTTCAGGTCACATGCTTTGCTATGTTGGTCTATGATATGCTCAGTTTCTTATATTGATTCTATCTTGTGACTTTACTGAATTCATTTATTACTTTGAATAGTTTTCTGGTGGCGTCTTTGAGGATTTCTGTATATAATATCACGTCATCCTCAAATAGTGACAGTTTTACTTTTCTCCTTCTGATTTGGATGAATTTTATGTCTTTTTTCTTGCCAATCACTCCTGCTAGGACTTCCAGTACTGTGTTGGACAGAAGTGGTAAGAGCAAGCATCCTTGTTCCATTCCTGATCTTAGAGAAGTGACCATTTTCTATTACCTCTGACCTTATGAAATTCTGCTAAACATGGCCCTTGTGTTGCTTGGAAAGCAGCCCATGGGGAATCTTTGCCTGCAGTCTGCAGACTTCTCAACAGTGTGGAAGGAAAATCTCTTTATGTGTCGGTGGACACTCAGCCAGTGCCTTAGTCCAGGATCTAGGTTGTGAGCTCAGAACGTCCAAAGATGTTGTATGAACCTCTGCGAGTGAGCAGCCTGCATGCAAAGCCAGCTTCAGGACTGGTTTGAACAAGAGGCCCCTGAGGTCCCACAGGCTGACTTCATCCCTCCATGTCCTCTCCTGCTATCCTCCTCTGGATGCTGGCTTTGTCCCAGGCACTATCTCCAGTCATCCCCTCCACTTCCCTTCAGGCGGCCCCAAAATGGCATCTGTTCCCACCACTCCATTGGTGTCCAGGGACTCCCATGGTGCTCCCAATCAATGAGCACTTTTCTTTCTCTGGCTTGACAAACTTTTTCCTTGAAGATCCCATATGTCCCTCACACCTTATGTATCAAAAACTGAGCTCATTTCTTCTTCATCAGACCTGTTACGGATTTCCAATCTCAAAAATGACTCCACAGCAATAATGCTTTTAGTGGTACCATAATGGAAGGAGTTTTAAGGTATTTAGATGTGCTCTGGAAACTCTTAGTAACTACTTTCCCACTAATAACAATAACAGGGTTTCCATAAACACATGTGGCATAAGGAGCCTCCATGGTGACCTATCTTGGGGTTACATTGTCCATATGGTCCTTCATCTTTTTTTTCTTTTTTAAGATTTTATTTATTTATTTGACAGACAGAAATCACAAGTAGGCAGAGAGGCAGGCAGAGAGAGAGGGCAGAAGTAGGCTTCCCGCCAAGCAGAGAGCCTGATGCCGGGCTCAATCCCAGGACCCTGAGATCATGACCTGAGCAGAAGGCAGAGGCTTAACCCACTGACCCACCCCGGCACCCAGTCCTTCATCTTTTTAAAATATTCCAGTGACCGACCTTGTTTTAAAAAAAAAAAAAAGAATGAATTCCTGTTCTTATCACCTGGAATAGTTTATCCGGTCCAAACCCAAAAATACTCATTTCACGTGATCTGGCTCCAAGCTGAGTCTGGCCATGGTACTTTCAAAAGGACTGAATGAGAAGGCAAGTGCTCATGATGAAGTCAATTCATTCTGTAATTAAGGCAGAATATTATTAAGTTTCTCTTCCACCACTTGGAAGAAAGAGGCAAGATAGTAATAATAATAATGATAACAATATGAACATGACTAATGATTCTTGTGTGCCACGCCCTTTTCTAAGTTCTTTATATACACTAACTTATTTTATCCTGTAACAGAGAGATAGTGTTCCGAGGCACAGCCCGCAGGAAAGGAAACTTTTCTAAAATCGCACAAGTAGAAAGTGGTTGAGTCAGGCTTTGAGCCAGGCAGAGTCCATGTCCTGAACCACCATGCTTTCCTGTTCCCTCGAAGACCTTACGTGGAACCATCACGCGCACACACACACACACACACACACACACGTTACGTGCTTGCCTCGGAGATACCTTCTCTGACGCCTGTGATGCGTCTGGTGTCTTCTGAGGAGCAAGGCAGGAGAGCAGCTCTGCCATAGTCTTGGTCTCCGGGATCGGGTCTTGACGCCCCCACGGCTCCCTCGCGTGGCCCTGGGCACATTATGAATCACATCTGAGGCTTAGTTTCCCCGTGTGTAAAGTGAGGGAACTAACGGCTGGGAGGAGGCCCACGTGAAACTAAACACAGGCGCACTCCGCACGGTGTCTAGCCCGCAGTCAACCCTCCGTAGATGGCGGTGATTACAGCCCCGCTACCGGGACTGTTGTCATTTTCACGCAGCTCATTCTCACGGCCTCGTTCCAGTATCCGCCCTCGGGACCTGGGAGAAAACCTCGCCATTAGCAGCCACTTAATTAAAGGTTTGTTGGATGGAATTTAATATCTTTGGGTGGACTCAACCCATCTTTCCATGTCTCGTTCAAGGCAGATGACCATTCTTTTCTGAAGACACGCTTAGGTTGGTAGTTTCCTTTATGCGTGAATGTTAACAACAGTTGAAAATAGGTGTTCAATATATTTTTTTGTGCTGCCAGTTCTTAGTCATCTTTTAATTAAAAGTACTTTTTATTGAATGTTAAACTGTCAAGATTGTCTTTGTGTGAAGAGTGGGGAAGGTTGCCATGGAGAGGTGCATGTTGCTATGTGACTCTTGTGTCAGAGCCGGAATCAAAATGGTAATGGTCATGTCAATTTTGATAAAAAAAAAAAAAATCCTCAACAGCTTCATTAAAAAGGGGAACTTTTATTTCTTCCTTTCTTGTCATTGTGCCAAGAATAACAGAAGGGGAAATATTGGATTTTGTAAAGAGGCAGACAATGGGGCCAGCTGCCGACACTGTCAATGGTGAGAAAGTTCATACCAATTTGCAGGAGGAGTCATGGATGGCCCCCTTTCTCTGGATTGGCTACTCCACGGGAGGGCTCTTTCTTTTCTCCTTTTTTTTTCTTAATTTCTTCCCATTGGAATCTGTAGTTGTTTGGGCTTGGACCCAACCTCTCAGAGGGGTTCAGGGACAGGACCCTCCAGACTTCCCTGTTGGACTCATTTTGCCAAGCAAGGTCCAAGGTCTCATTCAGGCCCTGCAGAAGGGTAGATACACCTCAGGTGCTGTAGGCCGGGGGGCTCTGGACGGTACAAAAACATCGTGCCCAGTGCTTGAACCTTTTTTTGGACATGCAGGCACACGGACCAAGCATCATTGTGTTCCAGAGGGTTCTGCTTCAGCCAAGAGTCTGGGCAACCCTATTCCTTTGCAGCAACTGTACCCTTTCTTAAGCTCTTCCCTTCCCTAGGGTGCTTGTCCTCTCCTTGCCACCTAGCCTATTCTTTTCCCTGCTTCAAGACCCAGTTAGTCTTTCATTATTCTTTGTAGCCTAGCATAGTGGTCAGGTGCGCTACCACATTCTCATTGAGTGACTTGGGGTTAAGTTTCACAACCTATTTCTGTCCAGATGTTTGAAGTCCTCATGGGGGAGGTGAAGGTTACCATCTCCTTTCCCTGGGGCTCGGTCCAGCAGGCTCTGGCTAGTGCACTGTAGATTTCCTTATTCATTTGTCCAGGGACAAGGGACAAGAGACTATTGACTACATCAGTGGGTCAGTTGGTGTTATCTGTGAGGAGATGTTATTTATCTAAATACTGGCTTTAATGGGAGCCCGTCTGAGAGGTCTTTTTGTCTTCTGAGGAAGATTTTGCTCTGAGTTAACTTCCCAGAATGCCAGTGTCTCCTAGTCCATCTGGCTGGATACAATGTTTTCCTTTTTAACTGGTTTGTAATGGTGTTTCATACTGGCCCTGTGAATAGTTAGCTTGTAAAATAAACCTTTCCTCAGCCCCTGCTACCTGTCCAGTGCAGATCTAGATCCTGTGAGCTACAGAACAAGCATAAAAATGGGGGCTACTTATTTTGAATCATGGGCTAAACAGGGAAGATCTTGTGGATCAAAACAAATCATGGTCACTCAAAAGAGGGCGAACTCCTTACCCCCGGCACCTGTCAGATTGATCTCATTTGGAAATACACATTTTGCAGATGATCAGGTAAGATGAGGTCATTAGGGCGGGCCTTAATCCAACAAAACAAAAATGTGAATGCAGAGACCGAGACAAACCCAGGGAGAATGTTCCACCAAGAGAAAGGTAGGGATGGGCGATGTGTCTATAAGCCGAGGAACATCCAAAATTGCTAGCAAACCACCAGAAGTTAGGAGAGGCTCCTGGAGGGGATCCTTCCTCATAGCCCTCAGAAGAAATCAACTCTGTTGATATCTGGATCTCACACTTCTGGACTCCACCACTGAGACAAATTTCTGTTGTTTGTGGTCTTCGTTATGGCAAACCTAGGAAACGATTTCGGGAGATTAACCAGGCCCAGCAAACTCTGGTGTAAGGGGGCAGGTGTGAAATAGGGGGCAGGTGTGAAATACCGTGTAGGGTTACGTGTTCCATGAACAGGCAACAGGCAAGAGGACCGGTGGCACCCACGGAGGCTTCCCGCAGGAGGCGGCATTGTGTTGACCTTCGAAAGTTGGGTACGATGGAGATCTGTAGAGATGAAGCGTGGAGTTGAGCAGACAGGGGAAGGACCTTGAGAGAGATGTCAGAGCTTAGGATGTTTGTGACCGGCCCTTTTAGCCTTTCCCCACTCCTGGAATGGAATTACCGTCTTCTCAATTTGTTGAATAAGGTGACAGGGCCTCATCAGAAAAGAAACCGCCACTTTCTCCTTTGGAATTCCCTGGTCCGAGCTAATTCAATCTTTCTGTGGCAAGTGCTGATTTGGAAAAGCATGGTGTTCCACCAACACGTGAGACCGTGCACACTTACTTCAGGCCAGAAACCATGGAGGCGTCAGTTCCTCTGGAAGCCCTGCCTCGGGTGCCATAGTTGGAGATCGGAGCTGGCCAGGGACCACGTTCCTCTGCTAAGTGTCTCACTGGCACCCAGGTCCAGGGACAGCGACATCTTGGGCTTACACGGCCTGACGCAGCTTCTGAAGAGATCTCTGAATGCCTGAACATTTGGAGTTAGTAAGTGTTAAAACTTTGCATTATGTGTGGGGGTTAAGTATTCCCCTCCAACTCTAAAAACCTGACCCAATAGTGCTTTATCCATGGTGATGATCTGACTAGCCAGATGCGGGAAGTTGGTGGCTCTGGGAGCTGCGCCTGGGACCCCTGGGGACCCCTGTGCTATCTTCATAACTTCCCTCCAAGTCTAAATCTCTTCTAAAATAAAAAGCTTGGGACACCTGGGCTCATCATTAAGCATCTGCCTCTGGCTCAGGTTATGATCCCAGCGTCCTGGGATGGAGCCCCGCATTGGGCTCCCTGCTCTGCAGGAAGCCTGTTTCTCCCTCTCTCACTCTCCCTGCTTGTGTTCCCTTTCAAAATGAATTAAAAGGCTCCTACAAAATGCTGAGGGGCACACAGATTGATCTCCCCTTCCCCACATTTTGTCTGCACCTGCCTTTTACCCACACCCCAATCCCTTTGGGCCTCAGGTTGGTGATTTCGGTTCTCATCCAGCAATTCTGTGCCTCCTCCAGGGCTGAGCTGCGGCTGAGGGTTCCCGGGTGCCCGATGGTCCGGGCTGCACGCGTGCGGTGGCTACGCTGACTGTGCCGGCTTGTCTGCAACCAGCGGCGTGTGCTGGGCCAGCGAGCACGTCTCCCTGCACAGATACACGTCCCCGGGTAGGCATGCGCCGGAAGAGGGTGGGGGTGCAGGCGGTGCCCTGGGACCTGCACCTGCGCTGGGTGCTGGGGTTCGAGCTCGGTCCCAAGTGCGCTTGTGTACAAGATGCGGGCGTGTTCCCGGCGTCCGTGGGCAGGGTGGAGGGTTTGCGCAGCACGTGGTCACCGTGTGTGGGCTCGCAGGCACCATCTTCAGGATGGGGGAGTCATGAGCGTGGGGGGGGGTGTTGGGGGGGAAGATGTGGGTCCATCTCCACCTTGGACTACGGCCATCGGAGCATCACATTCCCCTTCACCAAACCGTCCCGACCTGCACCCAAACTGAATATTGCAACTTCATCTTTTTGCCTCTTGCTTACCCTGCTGGCTGCTCCGCTCCCCTACCCTCCTTTTTTTATTTTTCTGTCCATGACATCATCCAAACCCTCAATGAGGGAAAGAGGAGATTAAAAAAAAAAAAAAAATCCTTCCCTGGCAACCAAAATACCTTTAATGTAGCATAATTACCGCTGCTCTGCCCCTTCTCCCTCCCCTGCTGGGACAATTCCGCGAACCCTACAACATACACTTAAATCTTCAACTTCTCAGAGACACTACATGCAGACGGGAAAGATTTGATTAAAATTACAGTGCTTTAGGTTCAACTTCACCTATGAAGAAAAAAAAAAAAAGCAGATCGGGTGCTGGACTTTTTTTTTTTTTTTCCCAGAGAAATAACTAGGCCACGGTAATTACCCAGGACCCCGCTGCGCGCCCTCAAAGGCTCCCCCGGTGGTATTTTCCTGCTACCTGTCTTTGTAGAGATGTTGACATCAACATGACTGATAACGGTGCCAGCCATCGTGGAGGGTTCTCTCTGTCTCCCTCTCCCTTTCCCTCCTTTCCCTCCTTCCTTCCTCCCTCCTCCCTCCCTCCTTCCCTCCCTTCCTCCCTCCTCTCTCACTCCCTCCCTCCTTTCCCTTTCCCTTTCTCCCCCCTCCCTTCCTTTCTCCCCTCCTTTTCCCGCCCTCCTTCCATCCTTTACTTCTTCTCTTAAGCCCTCCTCCAAAACAAGGCGGGAGGTGGAAGAAAAACAAAAGCATTCTTTGTCCCTTTTGGGAGGACACTCTCCAGTCTCCATCCTGCGGATCTGGGACTGCTCCCTGAAAGGCAAAGGGGAGCTTCCCACAACCTCGGGCCTGCAGTGCCTGCCTCCTCCAGGAAGACTTCCTGGGAGCCCCTCACTCCTCTGCACCTCTCAGAGCTTTCCCTTTCCCTGTGTGACAGCAGGATAGCTCTTTCTGTCACCTGTCACCTGTCACTGTAGAGCATGTTCCTGTCCTTAGGCTTGAGAGCTCCCCAAGGGCAGCCTTGGTTCTCTTTAGTACCCCCCAAAACCCTGCACCCAGTTGAGGGTGCTCAGGAGGGACACTTTTCCAGCTGGGCACGATCAGGACAGTGCCCAGGGCACTTATAGGGACCCACAAAGATGTTTTAATTTCTTTTAAAATCAAAAAGAAAAAATCTAATACAAATATAATTGGTGATATGGCATAACACCAATACAGGCATAAACTCTGTTTTTATGGAGGGCACAGAGGGTGGCCATGTGCACCCCCTCTCTTGGATCCTGGCTTCCAGAGCAGACTTCCCTCAGGCAGAAGCCTCTCCTGGGCCTCAGAGCCTTTCTCCGCGTACACCTGTCCCAGGTGACAGAGCCGATTAAGTCTGGTGCGCGTCTCTCGGCTTCTCAGGATCTGCTGTCTCCTTCTTTCAGGGTCTACATGTTCACTCAGGTCACCTTTGGTTGCACTGCACTTGAAACTCGAATGGAGCAAGATGGTCCCCAGGTCTGGAGTCAGAAGAGGCTGGTTCCAAGCTTGGGGCTGTGACTTGCTTGTTCCATCCCGAGGATGATGTTTTGTTTCTGTGGGTCAGTTTGTTCATCTGTCAAATGGGCAGCATTAGTCTGCCAGCATTTCCTGCGGGCACCTCTGTGGATCTGGGAGATGAGTCTGGGAAGACATAGCTCACAAGAGAGACGGGAGAAAGGTCTGGAAAACAGAAGCTTAGGAAGTGTGGTCACTGCCTCTGGGTCACTATTTAGCCTGGCTCTTGTACCCTCTGTCTGGAGCCTTGGGGGACCAATAACAGCCTAGCGACTATTTTGGTGGCCTCCAGCCCTTATGTTTATGCATGGTAGATGCAGGGCCTCCACCTGCAAAGGGGAAGGTCATCATAGGATGAGAGGAATGCCACCTGGGTTCTCTACCTGTGTGGCCTCTCATTAGCTGTGTAACCTTAGGCAAGTTGCTTCCCCTCTCTGGTTCTCAGCCTCTTTATTCATTTACTCAACACTGGGGAGGCAGCAGTAAACTAGTTCTTTATCCAGCAGAGCCTGGTAGGCGGCTGGGGTCATTTTCATCCCTGAATCTGATGGTTTAGTGGTATGTCTCTACTCCGGGAAGCTCTGATTTTCCCCAGATGGGCCAAGGTTGGGTTTCCTTGTTGCCTGGCACTGCCCCATTGCTTGCTCATCGTGGATTCTCAATGCCAAGCCTCCAAAGCTGCATCATGTACTCCACTTGTACTTGGGTCTGAAAAGTGCCCAGTTAGCACTGGGGCGTTGAGCTGGGAGTGCTAAGGGTTGGCAGCTCCCGGCTGGGGAAGGGCACTGGGACCGCTGGAGCCAGCACGCCCCTCCTCTTCCAGGATGGGGTGGAGAGGTCTGGACATGGCCTGTGGGGTCTGGGCAGCCTAGCCACGCAGCAATGACTGGATAGGCACATCTGAAAAATCGTGACCTGTTTCCCTCACTCTCCATCCATCTGTGTTCCTTTCTTGCTTCCCAGGGTAATTTGGCCAATGCCACATCTTCTCTCATCCAGCAAGCAAGGAGGTACAAGCCCAGGCTGAGTGGAAGGCGACCAGCGTTCAATGAGCATTATCACTTCTCCCCGCCGTTTTTTGGGGGGAAAGGTGACTGTTAGGATCTTCATTTTGTAGAGGAAGAAGCTGAAGCTGAGAGAAGTTAATAACTCACTCGTGCTCACACATATGCTAAACAGCTGAGCAAGAATCAAAGCCCATAGCTCAGTCCCAAGGCTATGCACACATGTGTGTGCGTGCGTGTGCGTGTGCACATGTGTGTCCTCTGTAAGAACGGGTGCCGACACTCATAACGAAATGATTCATCGCCATTATGGTGATCAAACATACATTTACTAATGGAACCTTTGTGTTTAAGTTTTATCAAGATCAGGACAGGTAAATAGTATTTGCCAGATAGTAGAAATAGGCTCCATTTCTGCTAATCCTAGGAGACAGACAACATTTGTTCCCTTTTCCCAGGTGGAGAAATTGATGTGCAGAAAGGTTAGGTCAACTGCCGGAAGTTGCCAGCTAGTAAGTCGTGAAGTCAAGGTCACGTTAAGCTCACGTACCCTGAGATGCATGCATTGTCACCAGCTCAGTTACGCACTGTCTGTGCTGGTCTTGATGGGGTGCTGGGCGTAAGTCACACGCACACGCGTGCACACACACTCATGCACATGCACAGGTCCACAGCCTGCCTTCCACCAGCTTCCTCAGTGGGACTGGGAAGCTCCGACTACCCTGTAAACGGCTGGTAGTTGGCCGGAGGCTTCTTGGCAACTTGGAGGGACCTGTTCTTTCCCTTCATTCCGGGGATCTAAGATGATATACGAGAACCTCCTTTTTTTCTTTAAATACCGTAACAGCACCGATCCAGATTTTACAAGCAATGCCATTTGTAACATCCCATCCAGACTCTTCCAAAGAAAAAACTATTTTTGTTTTTTCACAGTTCTTCTGGTAGGTCACATAGTTATAAGATGATTATATATTTTCTTTTGCATTTTATTTTTTTTATTATTTGAGTCTGTATCATAAACTTTTCATTATGTTTTTGCATATCCTTTATGCTAATCACTTTTAGGGACTAGAATATTCTACATGAAGATTCTCATAGTTTTTCAATCCATTTCTTCAGAGTTGAACTCAGTTTATTTTAACTTACCTGTCTCTTATTACAATGGAGAGGCATAGTCCAACTGCTTATTTACTGTTTGTGTTTACTCTCGTTTGCAATCTGCTATTCTCTTCGACCCAGTTATTTATTGATACGTGTTATGTACAAATTTGAATGTCAGCATATAAAATATATCTTTGGTCATATTTTACATTTTTCTCCCAATTCTATTGTCTTCTTGTCTCTATTCATGTTATCCTATGCTGTTTAATTTTGATATGTAGTAAGACACTGGTCCTTTCTTTGAGATTTCTTCCATTATGTTGTAATCCATCACAATTCTGATAAGTACTTGATTATTTTTCTAATATTTACATTTTTTAAACATTTCAATTCATCCGTCAGAATCCATTCTAGTTCATAGAACACAATTTGAATCTAAATTGATTTCCTCCCAAATCACTAAATAATTATTCTGAACTCTTATTAAATAAGCATTTTCTTTCCTTTTTTTTTTTTTTAAAGATTTTATTTATTTATTTGAGAGAGACAGTGAGAGAGAGCATGAGCGAGGAGAAGGTCAGAGAGCGAAGCAGACTCCCCATGGAGCTGGGAGCCTGATGCGGGACTCGATCCCGGGACTCCAGGATCACGCCCTGAGCCGAAGGCAGTCGTCCAACCAACTGCGCCACCCAGGCGTCCCAAGCATTTTCTTTCTTATCTGTCATTTTTTACTCACTCAATAAATATTTAGAAGCCATTGCTATATGCCAGGCACCTGCTTGGTCCTGGGGACAGACTGAGCAGGACACACTCAGGATGGCCTCACACGGTATCTGGGCTTCCTACTTAGTTTCGCCAATTGACTTGTCTGGTCTATATTCTTACCATACCCTTTCAGTTCTTGTTGTTCTAAAATATATTTCAATATATGAGAAGTCACGTATGCTCCTCTTTTTCAGATATTACTTGGGAAACGTTTATTTATTTATTTTTTTCCAGACGAATCTCACCATCATTTTATCGGATCTTTACTAAAACTGGTGAACAACCATTTTCCATTCTGTCTGCCAGTCTGGGCTTGTTCAGGGGGCCAGGATCTGGAGCCTGGCATGGAGGATCATGGATTTTCAGAGTTAGAAGAGTTGTCCAGAAGCACCTGCCGTTGGCTGTTTCTGCCACCACTATGGAAACTCATGCTTGGGAATTACTGAGGCAGTGGAATGTGTCATCTGATTTTGGATCTTCTTTTCGATGATCCCACAAAGCAGCTGTCCTGTACTGTGCTGGAATGCTCTTAATGATGAGGAGCTCACCTCTTGGTTCTGTTGTCTTCTCATCCTCTGAAAGGATGAGAAGCTTGCTTTGTATCTCTGGATAGAAAAAAGGGGGGGCAGTGAGTAAACTTGGCTTAGATAGTTCCGATCTTGGATTCCCTCAGACAGAGCACCTGAGAACTCTCATGAATACAGAAGTGTCATTTCAAGTTACTGCCGATTTTTTTCTGCCCTGGGGAAGGCAGAGCTATTGTTCAACTGTCAAGAAGCAATATTTATTAGCAATGCTTGAACCTTAATTCATTTGGCTGAACTCCCTAAACTTCACAATGAACTGTAACCTCCGTCGCGGGGAGTCAAGAACCACTGCTCCAAGGGAATTCCTCCAAATCAAGATGCATCTCCTTTCTTGCTTTTTCTTTCTTTCTTTTTAAAATTCCAGTGGGAATTTTTATTTCTCCTCTCCATTTCAATTTTCTCTAAGTTTTTTGCTTCTCCTTTGGATGGAAGGAGTAACTGCAGAAAACCAAATTGGAATGAACTTTTTTTTTTTAAGTCCTCAAAAAATAATAATTAAGAGAGAAAGAAATGGAGGAAAAAAAAAAAAAGAAAGAAAGTCCGTCTGGATTTGGTTCCAGTTTCGGTAGTTTCAGGCCTATGCTTATTTTAGCCAAGCCATTTGTCCCATCCCTATTTATACAACAGGATGCAGAACGAGTTGTTCCTGCCGTGTCCTGCCGCCTGTCAGAAAGAAATCTGTCTTGAAGGAGAAGCCAATTAGCTCAACGTCTTTTGTTTGGATGATTTACTCTTGCCCCGAGTCATGCTCGGTGCTGAGCTTAGAGTTGGAAGAAGGTGCTGGGCAGCACCCACCAGGTCAATCCAGTGGCAAGGGTAGAGCTTTGGAGCCATAGGACCTGGAATGCAGACTATGTCTCTTAGCGACCCTGCACTCTTAGCGAAGTTTTCTTCCTCAGCATGCTCCTCTGAAAAATGGAAATAGCAGCAGTCATCACACCCGCCTCTCAATATTGCAAGTTTAGCACAATTATATCATAATAGCAATAATAATGACACAGAAATAATGAAAGTCACCACTTTATATGTGGTAGGCAGTGGGCTAAGCGCTTGCGATGGAAGGGCTCCTGCAATCCTCACGGTAACCTGAGAGGAAGTACTGATATTTGCTCCCATTTGCAAATGGAAGGTCGAGCTACTCTAGAAAGGACACCTCATAGGTCCCAGAGTGACAGTGCAGAAGCTTCACCATCACCCAGTGAGGAGATCCTGAAATGACAAGCCAGAGAATGGAGACCCAGAAGCTGGGGCAATGTCCCTCAGCATTGCACCGAGGTCCAAACATGAGCGTCCCCAGCTGGCTTTTATATTATTTGGGGTGATGTTCATAGTTCTGACAACCCCCAACCTTCCCACTGGGTCTAGCACAATAGAAGTTCATGTCCATTAGAAACCAGAGACCTCAAAACACACCGTATGCAGGGATGGCATAACAGACGTGGTGTGTGTGTTTGGTGGGTAGCCCTTCTCCACTCGGTGATTCAGGGACTCGGGGTCTTTCCCAGTAGCTGGCTCTGCTCTCCTCTGCCCAACTGATGGCTGAGAAGAGGACAGAGAAAATAGGTGGACTCTTTAACCGCTATGTAAATCTCATTGGCGGGAACCGGTCACATGGACCCACCTGGATGCAAAGGAACCTGGGAAATGTAGTCCTGAGCTGGAGCATGGTTTCCCTATGAAAACTCAGAGGGACTCACGTTTTGGTAGACAGTATGTTGCTTTCGCTACTACACCTCACCCACCTTCATCTGCCAGAATACAGACACTGGAGGCAGAGATGGTCATCATCTGGCCTTTCCCTAAAATGAAGCTGGAGGTCACACATCAAGTTATCTGGAGTCTTGGAACCAGCCTCTCCTGGAATTCTCTGTAGGAGTCGTGGAATATTCCAGAACCGTCCCTCAGAAGCAAGCTGAACTCCTCTCTCACCAGTCATCGTCAGCATGGGTCCTGGAAGCTCCACCCTGTGTGTCTCTCCTGTGCAATGTTTTATGTACCCTGATTTTCCTTGTAAGAATTTCTCATGAAGATAAAAGGAAGGGCACGCCTCCTGTCTCTGCTCTACCTCTGCATTTCTTAGACCCAAATATTTCAATGTGGGATGATTAGTTTTAATAGGAGAACTGTAACTTAGAATGAGCATGGTAAGCACAAAACTCATATTTATTTGCAGAGAGAAGGAAAAGAGAACACAATTAAACATCAACTTTAGAAACAAAGATCCATGTGAGCGCATGCCCAGCCAACTAAAGTGAGCTGCAGTGAAAGCATCATTTCGTCAAAAAATAAGGATGTTTTCTTTTTCACAAACACTACATAGGTCTCATAGCTGGGTAAGAGTGAAAACTAGTCCAGAAGAATCTACAATCTGCATCAGAGAGAGAGCACACACAGTTAGGGTACGTACAGATGTCTTAGCGTTCCCAAAGGTTAGAGCTGGTTGCAAATTTAGAGTTTATCCCAACCACCGCTCTCATTCTATACACGAGGACATCAGGAGTCAGGGCTGTGACTTTCTTTCCAAAACTGTCCTTCTACTCCTCCCTAATTGGCTGGCAGATTTATCTTCCTAAAGTAAATTTCTGACAAAATGGCATCATTACTTGAAACCCTTCAAATGGTCATCACCCAGCGGATGACTTCCTTCCGCTGACCCAACCCCATCCCAACTGGTTCCTTCATCTGCCACCCCCTGCCTCCCAGCTCTTGCTCCACTGACCTCACCAGTCTTGTGAGGGGATACCTCACAATAGGGGGTACCTGCACCTGCTCTTCAATAATTCTGAGTCCTCTGCTCAGAGGTCAACTCTGGCAAACACACAAAACTCCCTTTCCCGATGTCCTGCAATGCCCCTCGACCGACCCGAGCCCGACACTTGTCACACTGTACACAGAAGTAGCAGCTTGGATATGTGATGGGTTGCCTGTCTTTTTAAGACTTGAAGGCTTCCCAAGGCTGTCTTTAAATGTTGAACTCCTCACTAAGACTGTGAGCTCCCAGCAAAAGCAGAGGCTGCATTCTATCGTTTTATTGATTATTCTGTTCTCGGGGTCTGGTGCAACGTATGATCTTTAGCAGATGCTCCAAAAACACTTGGGAGACTGTTGTCCATGATTGGACTACGGTGTCTCCTTGCTAAGCCTAGGATCCCTGTTGAGTTCCCTTTGCTTGACTATCTGTAGGGCTGGTTCCCTCATTACCTTGCATTTGAAATATCATTCAATCAGAGTGGCTTTTCCTGACCTCCTGATCTAAAAAAAAAAAAAAAATGCCCATTGCTCTCTGTATTCATCAGCATTCTCTAGAGAAACAGAATAGGCTGGAAGTATATATATATATTTAGCTCACGTGATTTTGGAAACTGAGAAGTCCTGCGATGGGCAATCTCCACTCTGCAGACCCAGGAAGTTGGAGGTGTAAGTCCTGTCTGAGTCCAGAGCCCCGGACACCACAGCATCAGTCTTAGTCCAAGTGCAGGAGAAAACATCTGTCCCAGTTTGCAAACAATCAGGTAGCGGGGAAGAACTCTCCTTTCCTCCCCATTTTCATTCTATTCCGACCCTCCACAGATTGGAAGAATCCCATCAGCACTGGGGAGGGCAATCTGCTTTACTCCGTCCACCCATTCAAATACTCATCTCACCCAGAAACACCCTCACAGACACACTCAGCAATCATCTTTAACTAAATATCTGGGCACTGTGTGACCCCATCAAGAGGACACAAAAAGTTAGCATTGCATTTTCTATTCCTTTACTCTGTTTTGTTTTCTGTATAGTATTTATTGCCATCTAGCAGAGCAAATCTTCAATTCTTTGCTTATTTGTCTTGTGTCTGTCCCCAGCACTGGGACTTACATACCAGCAGAGCAAGCCCCCAGTCTGGTGTTCACTGTTAAAGCTCGTGTGCCTGGAAACTGGCTGACACGTAGTAGGTGGTCAGCATATTTGGGAAGTGAATGGATTTGTCAATCCTGCAAACAACAGATGTTCTAATCCAGGACTCTCTTCCAGACCTGATCTCTTGTTATTTTCCCTTTGAAAAAAGAAAAAGAGAGAGAGAAAATTATCGAAACTCCAATGTCTTGGAAATACAAAAACAAGCAACAAACAAAAATAAACAATCGAACCTAAACCTCCCCAAACCCTCAGCGCTTCCTCAAAGTACAGCCGACATGGGTCCTTTGAAATCTTACTTGAGGGACGCATGCTGGGAAAAGAAACAAGGGAGAAATGGCAGATTTCTCTCTTTTATTTTTATATACCAACTTGCTAGTTAACAGTGGGAACAATCAATAAACTTTAATAGAAGGCGATTACTTTAGGGTTGTAGTAAACTGAAGAATAAAGAATAATAGCTTTTCAACCTTTTATCAGTCTGGGGAGCTAATTTAATATGCACGGAAAATACATTACAATAATTTTTATAACTATGCAGCCCAGACCTCTCTAAAGATTTTCCAGGAAATAAGTAATGTGCAAAGAATCCAGCCCAAATATATAGGACAAAAGCTGGGTTGCCCTAACTGAGGGCAGCCCAGCTAATTCTATCAAGAATTGGGTGTTTATATTAAAAATGCCACTGAATTCTAAACAGGCACTAGATGCTCATTGCTGATTTTTTGAAAACCAGTCTTCGCTTGACAAAGTAGACTGATCATTCCTGTTTAGAATCATTCAAACTATAGACAAATATGCTAAGGCTTTAAGTATATAATTTTTAACCTCTTAGAAAGGTTGGATGATGTGTTCGAAAACTATTACTGTGCACAGCTCAAATTCAATGCACCACAAAGGAGCTCCATTAATCCTAATTTAACATGCATCTGGTCACAATTTGGACGAGGAAAGAGGCCAAGAACCGAAGGAACAGTCTGTGTTCATGCACAAAAAGAGGGCTCCAAATCCACGTCAGGGGACTTCTCTGACTCCCAGACTCTCCATGCAGAGCCCGCAGGACTGTTTCGGGAACAAGTGTGCATTTTTATCCAGTTTGTCCTTCTCCTCTCCCATCCTGACCTTCCCAGGCCAGTTCTCTGCTCTGCAGATAGAGCAGTCACTTTACAGGGCAGATTCTTTTGACTTTTCCCCTGGGACCGCCCATGGCCCATAGCAGAAAGTTCATGATCCACGTCCCAGAGAGCATGGAGACTGGGACTAGGGCAAGGCATTTTTCCCAGGTGCAAAATTCAAGAAGGTGATGAAAAACCCCAGTCATCAAGATAAATACCATTTAATGCACAATTTTTTTTAAAAAAAATCAAAACTAATGCCCCCCGCCCAAATCCAGAAGGAGCAAAAGAGAAAAATTTTAAATAAGTACGGGATCCTACGTGCTGAGCTCTCTCTCAGCTTGAGGCAAAAGGAAAAACCAGGGAGACCCATCTTGTAGGGAAGATCAAGTCAGTGTTCGACCTTTTGTTCACCATGGACTTTTTTGTATTAATTTTGAATTAAAAAATTTTTGCATTTTTTAAAAAGATTTTATTTATTTATTTGACAGAGATCACGAGTAGGCAGAGAGGCAGGCAGAGAGAGAGAGAGGAGGAAGCAGGCTTCCTGCCGAGCAGAGAGCCCAATGCTGGACTCGGTCCCAGGATCCTGAGATCATGACCCGAGCCGAAGGCAGCAGCTTAACCCTCTGAGCCACCCAGGCGCCCCCCAAAATTTTTGCATTTAAATTATATTTATCTTAATGACAGGATTTTGATGCCGTGATAAAAATTCTGCATCAGAAGCGGGGACCTGACTTCCTTCGCCCTGATCTCTGCCCCGCCGGCTGCAGACCCTGTTGCGTCTGTTGCCATCGTCCTGTGTTCACTGGGTCCTCCGCGCGCCCTCCCTTACACTAAGAGGACGGGACTGTGACTCCTGTGGGGTGTGCACAACCCCTCCCCCACCTAGCCCCAGGGCTTTGCCCATCGTCCGCCACACTGAGATGTGGGCTCCGAGTGCAAATCCCAGTTGAACTAGGACATGCGGACACAGAGGGTGACATTCGGAGTCACAATGCCACCAGCCCAGTCCCGTAGCAGCTGTTTCTGCCCCTCCCCCCAGCACACTGGTCATTTCTGTTTCCTGATGTCGCCCTGAAGCTCTGGCTCTTTTCTTGCACTAGTTCCTGGGCTGTCCTCCCGCGCTCCCTCCCCTGCATCCACGCCCCAGTGCCAGGAGGAGGCGCTGGTGAGCGGCAGCTTCAGTGTACATCCCCATTCCGGCCAGTAGTACACCTGTGGCCTGGGGCGGGTTGCTTAACCTCTCTGTGACTCAAGTTTCCTCCTCTATAAACTGAGACGAGCAACGCCTCCCTGGTAGGGTTTTTGAGGGCTAAAAAAAAAAAAAAAGAAGAATAGTAATGTATATAAAACCTTTAGAACAAAGCTGGTGTATAATAAGCTAGAAGAATCTAGCAGTTATCGTGCAGTAGCTGGGACTAGAAGTTGGGGCTGCCTCTGTCTTAGTCTGCAGGGCAAGGAGAAGGTGTGTTTGTCCAGACCCAGACAGAGCACTGCCAGGGAAGGTCTATGGTTTCAGAGCTGACCTGGGAGCACCCCAGGAAATAAATACACTGACCTCCTTCTTCTCTCCCTCCTCCCTCCTCTGCAGGACCAGGGGTTCCAGTGACGCAATCTGCAGAGATTAGCCTATGGGGGGTTAGAGCAGGATGAGGGCTGGCCGGTGGATTTTGAGGGCCAAGGGGAAGAGAGCCAGTCACCCGGCCAGGAAATGATCAAGCCCTATTCCAGGTGGGGCAACACCTTAGTGTCCTGTGTGGGGCACCAAAGGAATTCAAGTTCTTCTGAAGCAGGGACCCTCTCTCTGTAGCCCTGGACACGGGCCGGACTCCCTCATTATTTGAGGAGGCTAGGAAAGATGCCTGCACTACCCTGCCTTCTCCTGGGGTCTCCAGAGCCCTGCTCGGGTTTCTATGTTTTTTCTTGAGGAAAAAAACTTGCTCTCTGGGGCAGGTTTCCCTAGAGCTCTCACGGTTCCGATGATAATAGGTTTGTGTGTGCTACTGAATTAGTCTGTGCCCGTCCAACCATCTTTAGCTCACATTAATCACACCCTTTTACTCAAAACAGTACAACTCTGATCTAAACCAATTAAGCCTGTGCTGTTTAGACAAAGAGATTAATATAGCTCCGAAAAGCATAACCTTTGGCCATAGAGGTGTCTTAAGATAATGAGCTTGAGTCAGTGGGTTGGCTTTGTGGAGAGGTATGTTTTGGAAGAAGATATCTATTTGCAGATTCTGAATCAGCAGGAGAAGAAGGGCACCCAGGCAAACAAGTTCCGGGTGTGCACATGCAGGTATGAGGAAGTGAGGGGAGTCGGATTCAGAGCCCATGATTTGGAAATGCAGATACTCTTTCTCTTGGAAAATCCAGCTGACTCTGACAAAGGAACAAAATATAAAATAAAACCCAGCACAAAGTAATTACAGCTATAACACGGGTCGAAAATATATAGCTGAGAAAAAGCAGTGCCCGATGTGTATTCCTTTCTGCTCTTACAGAAACTGAGGGATGACTTCCCGGTGTAGATGTATAGAAAGCAACACTGGACTCAGAGCCCTACATGCTAACCTGGGATTTCGGTTCAATCCTCAAGAACTGCTCGGGACTGCCCACATTGTGCTTGATGCTGGGGGTTGCTGGAACCATGGAACGCGGTTCCTGCCTGCCAGCCACTGGCCACCCAGTGGAGGATAGGGACCTTCAAACAAAAGGGTCGGGGAGGTTTTTGGCGTAGAGCTGCACAGGGAGCCTGGAGCCCACGGTCAAGACCATGGTTCCACCATGGGGTTTCAGCCGAAGCTGCTGGGAGCAAGGAAGCTCCGATTTGAATCTCTGGAAAATCAGTCTCCAGGGATCTCCCCAGATGACCTCCTGGCAGGAGAGTGCTGGGGGCGGGGGGGAATCTAAGCAGCTAGAGGTAAGTAGAGGCAAAGGTCTATAAGGGCAAAGCCATGGCAGGAGAGGACTAGCCATTGTTCCAGGCTCTAGAGCATCCAGCATGAGACTAGAGATGAATGAAGATGATGCTGGGGAGGCCAGAGCTGGGGGGACTGTGGTCCCCAAATTAAGGGGCTTGGAGATTATATTCTAAACAGTAGGACTATGCTAAAGGGATTCAGCATAAGACCCGGTCAGATTTATTTCTAAAAGATCTGCTTGATCACCACTGGTGGGCAACAAAGCTCTGGTCAGATTCTTTCCCTGGTCTGACCTAAGACGTCTCATCTGTGCAATGGGTGTACCTGATCCCATGGCCTCTCAGGTCCTGCCTAGCCTGTCTGAACTACAATCTCGTGTTCTTTATGTTTGCGGCTTCGATATCCTGGGCACTTGCTGCCCCGCTGCCCCCTAGGGACGGCCCCTCACTGGGCGAGTTGCTTTTTAGGGAGGGCAAACAACTGCCCAAGGGACTTGCCTTTTATATGCAAACTGAACAAACCCAGACCTCAGATCCCCTCCTCTGTCAGGCTGGCAGGGACCAAGCTACTATCCTTCTGCCCTGACCATCCCAGGGCCAGGTGCCAGACACCTAAGGACAGCCCCTAAGCCCCAGAGCCTGCTGAAATTCTGCCAGCTAGCCAGTCGGTAACCTGGTCCACCAGCCTTATGCTTCCATCATGGGAAAGCACCGCCAAGCCTCTTGCTCCCGTCTCCTCCACCTCCAGCCTTCGGAGAGACCCTGGATCTTTCCCCACAACGCCCTGGCCTGGTGTGCCCCTCCTCTCTTGATCTGTGAGTAAAACAAGCTTTTTCAATGATGGTTGTCTCCTCCTCTGTTGGCCTCGAAAACACCTGGATAATAATCAAAACAGCATTTTAAAATACAACAATATTTTTGGATGGAGAGTCCAAGCAAACCCCTGGCCAAGCAAGTGGGACTGATATGCAGTTTTTGGTCAAACCATGTCCCAGGAGACAGGGCACGTGATTCCAATGGGCACAGCAGTGTCCTGGGGGCTGGCGTGAACCCTGCCTCCTGTCGCTTCCCTCTGTGAACCTCAGTGCTCCCATTTACGGAATGTGGGTGTCAGGCTAAACGCCATGGTTTCCAGATTGAAGATTTTCTAAAAGTAATGGAATCCTTAGATTAGTCCCCAAGATGCCCGGGTGTCGACCAGGCATGATTTCCCATCTCTGTCCCTCTCAGTCCCGTGGATACAGAGTGGGAGATGCTATCTGTTGGTGCTTTGCAAACTGGGAAGTGCGATGCTGATGGAGACCTGCTATTAGCATTATTGTTGATTATGAACTTGTCCGCGTCTGTAGGTGGGTGAGACTTTCAGGGCAACGGTATATGATTTAGCAAATTATCTCTTCAGCATGCTAAAGAGTCCGCCAGGGGTTTGCTCACTGCAGGATGAGGGAACAATAAGGCCTCCCTATATTCAATAACAGTGGTTTAATTATCATGATTATCTCGCATTTGTATAAAGTCTTTGCTTTCAGGATCTCAAAGTACTTTATAAACATTAAGCCTCCTAGTCCCCCAGGGGAGACGTTAAATTGATGCATGGCTTGCAGGTCCCTCCTCTTCCTGGCTTGAAAGTGGTTTCCTCCCATCCAGGTGAGGATAAAAGGGGATGTTAGCCTCTGTTGTTGTACAGAGTTCAATGTTGGAGATTCAGCATGGGCATTAGGGTGAAATACTTGGCAACTGGGAATAAGAGCCTGCTATATGCCAGACCAGACGCTCGACCTGCATTAGGTCGTGTCCCAGCAGTGATTACTCCCCACTTTACAGATAAGGAGACTGCGGCTCAGAGAGGTTCGTGTGCAGACCCAAGGTCACACAGCCAGGGAAAGGTAGACACAAGGAGGTGCCGTTGGGACACAGAGCTGCAGGTCTCTCTAAAGAGAAAATCACCGTCTTCGCACTGAGCTCCACTGCCCTCCAGACCACTGTTGCTTCAGGTCCCCGTCCCTTCTTTCGTCCTTGTGGAGTGTGACGGGGATCCTATAGCCTTGGCCTTGAGATTCAGCTGAGTAGAATGGGAGACAGCGAAGTCTCCAGGAGGGAGTGGGGCGAGATCTGTGCTGATCCAGGCAGAGCAGCGCCCTGAATTCTGTCTGCAAAACCCTTCTTCCCACCATGCTCATGTTCAGTGGGGGACTCAGACGCCTGTACCTCCATGGGATAGGAGGGGACTGCGACAGATTTAAGGACATGTTTTCAAGCAGCTACCCGTCTGTTCATGATCTCTCCTCATTATAGAGAGGGTTGTGCCAGCATCGGGGGCCTGGGTCCAGCATCCCTGAAGGGGTCCAACCCAGCATCAAGGCCCAGCTCAGGCACTTCCCAGCTGTGTGGTGTGGAACTGTCACTTTCTGAGCCTCCGTTTTCTTATCTGTAAAATGGGGAGAATGTGTGGGTCTTTTGAGAAGATTCGATGCAATGACACGCCCAGAGGGTCCGACGTGCAGTAGTTGTCAATGAACCTCGGTCGTTGTCGTCATCACTTTCACCTGTGGAGTCATCTGGTGCCCATGAGGTCTACACACAATCTCCACTGGTCCTCACAGACAGCAGCGTAGTCACTCACGGGGCTGTGCACAGCCAGCACATGTGCGTTATGGAGGTTTGCCCAAGTTGAGGCCCTCCTCCCGGCATGATGGCAGTTGGGGTGGGGTCTTCAGAGAGTCCTGGGTTCCCATGAGGTCATGAAAGCTGGCCTCACTATAGATTCAGTGTCTCCTCGTTCATCCGTGGTCTCTCTCATTAGATTATACAAGTCTTGGAGGCCAGGCAAAGTGTCCAATGTCTGTCTGAATTTGCAGAACCCTGCTGTGATTCTAGCCCCTTGGTGGTGTCCAGGACCGACGAGGTGGGTGAACGCGTGCACACAGGCGTGGAGGGTCGGACGGACGGCAGACTGATGGGTTGGGATGGTTTCCTCTCTCCACGGTCAAGCTGGTGATTTCAGCTCCTTTCTACACACAGGGCTTTTTTTTTTTCCCTTCCATTTTTGTCCTTTGTGTTGGAGGAAATGAACCTTATTTGTGATTTATATTTTGATAACCTCACACGGATTATCTGAGTCGCTGGAGGGCTGGCGGGGCTGACAAGCTCACAGGTGTGTTTCTGCACGAAGGCTTTGCAATTACTGTTTTATTTGATCCTGTGATCTACTTCCGAGGTTAATGGGCTGCTTTTCGGATTAACTGTATTTATCGATCTGCTCTAAAGACGCGATCGTGGTAAGCGCCCTCCATCTGGAGGAGCTGTGAATTCAGAACTCAGCTCTTTGGCCAATGTGTCCATGCGGCCAGTGGGCCGGGTGGTGTAACATGTGTACGTGCCTATATTGCGTTCTTTTCATCAACATCCATTTTCTGCCATCGTGGTTTAAGTTAAGGGAGCATTCCATCCGGCAAAGTGATTAACTACAGGGGGCAAAAATCATTCCAGTGAATACTGCTTTTCCCTTTGATACAACTCCAAATTGATGTTTCCATCTCATTGTTTTTGTATTTGTTTTTTAACTTTATCTAAAGATTTTTTTAAAATGAGAATTATTTAACAAAAGGAAAACTCGAACCACTTTCTTATGTAAAGCTAATGTGACAATGCAAATGTCAACAAGGGGGCAAGATCCGTCTCAGGGAAATCTTGAAACCTCTAAGTGAAATTTGCATAAAATAGTTCTGGTATTATTATTCACTATTCTTCCCGTGACAGATATGTCAAGGCCTTGAAACCTAAAAGAACAATTATGCTATTGTATCTCTCGGAGGATTCAAGGGGTGTGTCTTTGGTGGAAAAAGTGCTATTAGAGCTTTGAAAGCAGTTAAAAGGCAGCCCAAGGGACTCTTTAGCTAGTCATTTTATAAAGAATGCCTCAGCTTTAAGTGTCTTAAAGTACGTTTATTCAACTCGTACTTTTGGCTTAAAAAAACCTACCAATAATTAATGGCTGCACTTTTTTTTTTTAACGTTTGCATTAGCTATAAATAAAAACTCTTGATGAAGTCATCATTGATTAAGTTAAACTATGATTCTTATGTGATGGAACCCATATCTTTTCAAGCATCTTGTAACGAATTACCTGTAAGCTTTTTTTTCTTTCTTTCTTTTTTTTTTTTTTTTTAAATTTAGCTAACATTGCAAAAGTCATTGCCATTGCCAGTTATGGACCAAATCAGGAACTAATCAGTAAATCCTTTCCTTGCACAAGCTGGCTTAACTTAACATGTCTGAACATTAAAAACTGAGGCATTGATAAGGCATGTCTCATTGCAGCTGGATGGGGTGCGGGAGGCAGTGATCCGACTTTAATTTCCTCTGAAACCTGCTGATTATGTTATTCTCGGGTTCGGCTGGGCTTCACTGGAAAAAGGCAATGCCAACTTTTGATGGGAATAGTTTTGAAATTCGAGAAAGACACGGAGAAACACAAAAACGCCTCTGTCACATAGGGTGATAAGGTAGTAGGGAAAATGAATGAGCCAGGAAACTTTCAGTCAAAATGCTGCAAAGATTGCAGGGTCAGAGAAATTTTGATTCAAATGTGCAGGAACTAATGTGCACAGGCATGGATGGGCGGTCTGTGTTTTTAGCAAGCTGTAATGTAGTGCTCATTTCGTCTACTTCATAAAATCAAAAGACGATATTCGTTTATTTTCATCCACGCATTCTTTCACTTTATATTTATTGAAAAGTGGGAGCATCCCTTGAAACCATCTAGCTTGACCTGTCATTTATGGATGAGCAAAGGAAGGTTCAGAATGAGGAAGAAAAAAAAAAAAAAAAGAAAAGGAAAAAGAAAAAGAAAAACCCCAAAACCAAAACCAGTCCAGGCATTCCTTGATGAAAGGTAGAAGAAACCTAGAGCAGGATGCAATCGCCCCCAATACCCAGACCCATCTTCCATTGTTGCAGAATTCTGGCTAGCATAAGGGCACCTTATATCAAAAGCATATTTCCCATAATCCCTTGCAACTATGGAAGGCCATGCGATAACGTTCTGGCCAATGAGATGCAAAAAAGTGGCTTATGACCCTCCTGGGAAACACTCTGATCCTTTGCTCCTACTAGAACAGGGGTGGCCATCTTGGAAATGGCCGTCATTATGTTGCCAGTAGCAAGAGGAGAAGAAACCTGAGTAGGGTACCCCACGAGGTACCCTACTGCTGGCCACTGCCCCATATACAGGAGAGAGTAAAGGTCTGTCTCCTGGGCCACCATAATTTTTGGTCTTATCCTTGGCATCCATGCTCCATCTTAAACTAACACAGGAACTACCAGGAGTACTCCCTAGGCTCTAGGCTATGTGCTAAATGGGTTGTCGAGGCCATCCCTTTCCAAGTGTGATGACATCACAGCCGGAATCCAGTTGTCTTGAGTTCTCTGTTAGATTCTGTATCCCTGATAGACAGCTGTCCCATTCACTTAAAAATCTCAATCACCAGGCACAGAATCTGACACTCAGAGGGTGCTCAATAAAGTTTTATGAGAAATAAAGGAACAGACGGCCCCCCAAAGAGCACAGGAGAAGCTGGATATGCCATAACATACCCTGAATGTACTCAGTGGAGATGCACAAGGCTAAGCTTGCAATTTTGGCCTGACCCCACATTACCATGTTTTGTTTGTTGACAAAATGATCCATTAAAATCCCATGGATTTGTCTTTCTCTGTCTTTTTTTTCCCTTTCTGGTATTATATCTCAATGTGATATAAACGGAGCATAAATCTTGCCTCTTGCCAACTGCTGTTCAGTTGAAATTGCCTGTATTGTCTTGACATATGTTGGAGTCTTTAAATTAACACAGGAAAGAATTGATTTTAAAAATGGCATTTGCATTAAAGGTTATAAATGGGCAATTTGGGAAGCATAGAGATATATATGGGAAGTTATGCACAAATATTACAGCTAGCATAGCAGTGGGATTTTGACTCCATGAAATATACAGTCTCATATAGCCTCTGGGGACATACTTTATGTTGCAGAAAGTATGTATGCAGCATAATTTTCATATCTGCAGCACCAGGTAAGCCATAAGGTCACTACCAATCTCGGTAAGCCAAGGAATCTTGGATTCTTGGTGGATTTTAGGCACATTTTTGTTTGACATCTTGAGTTTCCAAATACCTTTTCAGAGTTTGGTACAGAATTTGTTTTTATGTGTTATTAGTGTCTGGCTCCTTTAAGGATCCCAGCTTAAACAAATCACACACACACTGTGCCCACAGAGAGGAAATTGCTGGTTCCCAGAATTATTAGACCAAAAACCTAGACTATCTTCAACTACTTAGCCCCTCCATGCTCTCGACCCCCTCAGCAGTTGAGCTCTGGTCTTAACCTCAACATGTCTGCTGAAATCCACTGGCCGTTTGATTCATCTTCTTTTGGCTTGAGAGTACCACGGATTCTCCGCAACCAGTTTTATCATTCAACTATGCATCTGACTGTTCTCCACCCATCTGTCTTCTATCTGTTGTGTTAGTGGGGGTCAGAGAGATGAAGACCCCATCCCTGCCCTTGGAAGAGCTTGAAGTTCAGTGAAGGACAAAGACAAGGGAAGAGGCCATTGGAATATGGTGGAGTATGCTGGTCAAGGAAGGTAAAGAAATCCTTGAGAGCCTAGCAGGACTGAGCCAGGAAAGGGGTGGGGGGGCAGCAGGACTGAAGGCAAGAGAAAGGCTAGGAATTCTGGGTAGAATGCTTGAGAAGAAGTTTCAAGAAAGTATCAGAACGTGATGAAAATGTCAGGAAGGAGACTTTTGAGGGAATATGGTTACTGACACAGGTCTCCAAACATTTAGGACGCTGTGTGTGCTTTTATTTTCTGTATTCCTATTATCATCATTATTAATATTCTTGGTGGGTGTCCAGTACAAGAAACTCACATTTTCTTTTTTTTTCTTTTTGAAGATTTTATTTATTTATTTGACAGAGATCACAAGTAGGCAGAGCGAAGGCAGAGAGAGAGGTGGAAGCAAGCTCCCTGCTGAGCAGAGAGCAGGGCTTGATCCCAGAACCCTGGGATAACAACCTGAGCGGAAGGCAGAGGCTTAACCCACTGAGCCACCCAGGTGACCTGAAGCTCACATTTTCTGAGAAGAGCCCTGGTTGATGTTCTGGGTGCCCAGAATGTTCCTCTCTAACCATCTGTGGGTGGACGCGGATCTGGCTGGGAGGGAGGGGGGCGGGCAAGATTTAGTGATTTATGTCCTCAGGCTAACTGAATTGTTCCCTCCTTTTCTGATCATGTAAATCTAGAAACATGTTTCTATTTTAAAGAAATCATTAAATTAGAATACAAACTACATGACCAAGTAGAAACTCAATTCCCTTGATTCTTGCTACCCACCTCCCAAATATAAGGGATCCTATGACCATTTTACCCTAATGATAAGTAATACATTGAGAAGAACAAGGTCCATCAACACTGAGAGTTTTCATGACTCGCTAAGTACCACTCCAAGGCTCTCATTACTCAATTCATCTTCTGTACAGCTCTAGGAGATTGCTGTCATTGTTATTCCCATTTTGCAGATGAGAAATGAGGTAGGAGGTTTGTGAGGCCACTTGCCCAGATTCATACAGTAAGTGAGGGAACAGGGATTTGAACACTAGGGCTCTGGGTTCAGAGGCAGGCTCCATTCTCCTCTGTGCCACTTCACAGAGAGGCTCAATTCTGTGTCTCATCTCCATTTTACAGACTAAGAAACTAAGCTCCACAACTTCAGGTAATAACCAGCTGCTGGTTGTGCACTTGGAGGCAATGCATGCCTCTAGCTGGAGCATGGACGATCTTCTTTTCTAGTTCCAGGCTTCTTGCAATGCAAAATGCACATTATTACATCCATATTAATACTGCAAATTACCTGGGCAGCTTTTATTTTAGGGAATGCGGAGATGGGCTCTTAAATTAGGTTGACATTTTCCACCTGAGAAGCTTGGGATTTGTCACTGTGTGGGCGTAGTCTGCCCCTGCCATCCCCTCTCCTTCTCTGACTCATCTCATCTCTCTTTCTATTCCGAGCCTCTTTATTCTCCCGGCCCCTCTCAACCACAAGACCAGGAATACATCAGCCATCAGCCATTGCTTCCCTTCTCATTCCCCAGTGTCCCTGGGACCCTGGGATGCTCCCCCAAGCTCAGTTTCTGCTCATCTTGGTTTTCAAAAGCCTCATTCCCTTCAGCAGCAGCAGCAGCTGCAGCAGGAGCAGAAGCCTGCAGAATCCTATCCAAGCTGTCTGAGCAAAACCTTGAGCAATTCTTGGGGTGCCTGGTGATTCAGTCGGTTAAGCATCTGACTCTTGATTTCAGCTGAGGTCATGATGTCATGGTCGTGACATCAGGCTCTGTGCTCAGTAGGGAGTCTGCTTGAGACTCTCTCTCTCTTTCTACCCCTCTTCCTGCTCACGTGTGTTCTCTGTCTCTCTCTAAAATAAAGAAATACATATTAAAAAAAAAAAAAAAAAAAAAGGAAAGAAAAAGCAAACAAAACTGAGCAACTCCAGCCAGACGATGGAGTTCTGGTGTTGTGTGAAACTGAAGCCAATGTGCAAAAGGAACCAAATGTGAAATTGCTAGGTGAATAAAAAGTAGCAAAGTAGGTGGGACATGGGCAGTCCACTGAGTCTCAGCATTCCGAACAAGGTGGTGCAGATTTTTGATAAGGTTTTAGGGAAAGAGATTTGGTAATCTGGGGATATGGGATGAAAAAAAGAATTCTCAGAGGAGTAGCACCTGTGGCATGCTTGGGTTAGAGGAAGGGCTCCCTGAGTCCGGGAACCTGGCTTCTGGGACACTTCCTGCTTCCACCTGGTTGTGTGGGATCTGTGTGCTTTTTGTGTGCATCAGGCCAAGCAAATCCCTTCCCCTCCATGCATCTCTTTCCTTACTTGTAAAATTATAAGATTAGATTAGGTGACCTTTGTCCACATTCCTAAATTCTATTATTTTCAGTTTCATTGGCCTTCAGAACGCCCCTCCCCTTTGTAAGAATATTTATATTCAAAGATTTATATATTTTTTTCATTTCTAAAATTTATACTCCAAGTTAGAAGTTTACAATCGATTGGTAAGTGGAAAGAAGAAGGAAGAAAAAACTCTGCAAAGACCCATCATGAATGGACGCATTTTAACCCAATCTTCTATCTGTAGAGCTCAGTAGTTCAGGCAATGGCTTTAGGCACACAAAACCATGGGGCGTGTGTCTTGGATCCCACCTTCTTCAGGTTAACCTTCTCTCACGTACATCAGCTAAGTTTATGCAAACTCTTCCTACGCAGAATTTCAAGATTGCAGAGCAGTCCGTCAGAAGGTGTGACATCAACCACTGGCTCATTCCCACAGAGATGAAGGTTTTATGTAACTTCTTTTCTCCTTCCTTGTCCCCTTTTTACTTATCGTATTGCTTCTGCACAGCCCCCTCACCCGGGAATGGAGTGGGGCCAGCTGGAGATAACAGAACGTCCAGTCCCTGGGAGAAGTCAATGAAGGGCGTAGCTGCTGTGTGATGGCAGAGTTCAAGGCATCAGTATGACTCGGGTGCATCCGGGGACTAGACACTGGCGAGCTGCTGCAGTCCCGGGACGGAAGAGACGAGGAGGGAACAGTGACCAGAGTTCAGAGGAAGTGAAAGCCGCACAAGGGCAGAGGGCACCCGGCAGGAAGGAGCCCCCCTTTAATTGCAGGGTGTGCCCCGGAATCCTTCCTGAAGGTAACTCTTGTTTCTGTCCTGCCCCTTCTGTCCACTATGGCTCAAAACCACTCCAAGGACTTATGACCTATTCAACAAATAATATTAAAGCGAAGTAAAACAAAAAGCAAATTCAAAGATGAGGGTGGAGAACAGATGCAAATTCAATCCTTCCACTCCTCTAGCCATCCCTCCTTCCTTCACACAAGCCACTGCCTCTCTCTCCCCCTTTATAGAATGGGGCAAAGGTTAAATGTGAAAACCGCTCCTGCAGGCAGTGTCCCCAAAAGGCAAAATGTCATTTCTTACGGACAGATTCTAAATGGGAAGGTGGAGCAGGAGAAGCTATTCTCAGTGGATAGCCCTGAACCCTCTGCTCCAGCTGGGGAAGCCCGAGCAGGAACCCAACCTGCAACCAGCTGTCCCACTGCTCGAGGCTTTCCCAGGGCAGCCGGTCTGCAAGCCACTGAGCTGGAGGCCCAAAGGAGAGAGGGAGATCCTCCAAGCTGTCTGTGGCGACTTCAGATGACACCAGAGGGGTGATCAACGATCCGAGTTTGCCCAAAACGGAGTCCCGAGATTTAGGACTTTCAGTGCTAAAACTGGGAAAGCCCCAGGTGAATGAGAAAAAGAAGGTCACCCTGACTCCAGATCTGCTCAGTAACAAAGCACAAAACCGTAAAGTCAAGCTGTTTTCTCTTTATCACATCTTGGGACTCAACTTCCTAGGACCCTGAGGAGACCCCTGTAGAGTAAGGCATCATTCCCTGCATTTTCCAGGTGAGGAAACTGACACCGAAGGTGTTACAGGGATTCACTTGAGAGAGAGTTGGAACCGGGGCTTGTCCACACCCAGGTGGGCTTAAGCCCAATCCCAGCACTTCTGGCTAGTTTGCCAGAGATGGTAGTCTACTGAATGAGGTCTATCTACACCACACTGGGGAATTTTTGGAGCCACACATCACAATTTCCAGACTGCCTGCCAATAGGAGGTGCCCACTAAATATTTTTTTAACTCAACAGGTGAGGGAATAACAACTCAATAAAGACCCATTTAATATACAAATGGGTGGTTATTTTTCTATATCTGTCTCCCCACTCAGGCCTGCCTGTCTTTATGGTGCCTGTACATGAATACTGGGGGCAATGCAGTCAACTGGTGCCTCTTTGGTGAATTTGCTGACCTGTGGTCATTAGGGGGGAAGGGAATGCTTCCTGGTCACGAAGGACACATAACAGAAAATGCATGGGTTACCCTAACTTTAAGACCAGCATCTGAGAGACAAGTTCCTAAAACATCTGGTTTTGAAGACCAATAGGGCCCACATCCACAAGACCCACAGGGTTCTGGCCAACTAAGGAATACCTCTTCAAGAACGCTGCACAAAGACTCATCCACCCCAGGACCCTCTGAAGAAACAGCCCTTTGAGAAGCATCTAGACTTCATGTGAATTAGACTTGTTTTCTGATTTTGAAGCATTCATCTGAGGGTAAGACCCTGCTGGGTCAGAGGCTGGGGGGCACCTTCTTCCTGTTCTCCTTCTGTCTTGCCAAATCCAGCAGATGTCATCTTTTTTTCCCCTTCCCAATGTGCCATCTTTCCCCTCTAGCTGTCGGGCGCCATGTTGCTTGCTCTTCCTCTGCTTTGCTAAAAGGCACAGGGCACCATGGTTTTTTTCTTTGTATTTTCGTTTTCTTTTT
Source organism: Neogale vison (assembly GCF_020171115.1). Classification (NCBI taxonomy): domain Eukaryota; kingdom Metazoa; phylum Chordata; class Mammalia; order Carnivora; family Mustelidae; genus Neogale; species Neogale vison. Next base: position 7,871,150 of record NC_058103.1, on the reverse strand, counting down.
TTCTTTTTCTTTTCTTATTTTTCTTTCCCTTTCCTTCTTTTTTCCTTTTTTTCCAGCAGAACCCATCTGCACACTCCACCTGCGACATCCCAGAGTGCTAGTATCTTCCAAAGGGAAGCTTCTACACACATCCAAGACCCAGTTTTTACACTTGGTGCTCTGGTTTTTTTCAGCAGCCATGCAGGGAACATCCCCTAATTCTCTGGTTCTAGAGGCCAGCGGAGGCTTCCGTTCCTGGACCCCAGGGGGCCGTAACAACTGAAAAGCCTTCTCAGCAGATGAGTGCATGTAGGGGACTGCACAAACAGACTGAGCCTCCCCCCCACCACCAGTCTTTCTGAGAAAGAGGCTTGTGTGTGGTTGTCCAAGAACATTGGCTGGAGGGGCAGGCTTCTGGTTTGGCACAGGTGTAGGAGCCTGCCAAGGTGCTTTCAGGGAATGGAGGCCGGTGCTGTCCCTCTGCCTTGCGCCAGCTTGCCAATTGGTATCTTTCAGCTAGGAGATTATACCCTGGTCTTGTGCCTCCATTTTTACAGCTGCTGTCAAGGGACATCTCTGTATCACCTGACTCTCATGACCCAAAGGGCTTATGCTCCTGGGTCCTGTGGGACTGTAACCAACAGAGCAAGAGCTCTTAAATGGCTACCACCCCGGGGCACAGTGAGAGGCCCCAGACTCCAGAGCTCAATCTTTCTGTCAGAAAGGCCTATTAACTTATCATCAGGGTTGCAGCCTGAGGGGCAGACTTCTAATTAAACACACATCTAAGGGTTGACTGTAAACCTTTCTTATGGACTCAGAGGGCAGACTCTGTCTTTGCACTCTCCCTGCCATACTCCAGAGTACCAGGAGCTCTCAGAGGGGAGCACTTATACCTGTCTGGTGCCCAGTTTTTATATCTAGTACTCTCCCTGGTTTTTATAGCTGCTCTCCAGGGGATACTCCTTGGTCCCCTGACTCTGCTTTTGTTCCTGGGTCTCATGGGGCTGTCACAATCAGAGACAGATCTTGGCAGGCTACCACCCCCAGGGCACTGCAAAGAGTGCACACTGAAATGCCCTAGCCTTTCTGTGAAAGAGGACTACTTGCTACTCTTGGGGAAGGCTTCCATTCTGGCAACATCTAGAGGCTATGGAGGGGTTCTCAGAGAACATACCAGGGGACACCACCTTTGGGCTCTCCCTCTGCCTCACTACAGTTCACCAGTACCTTCCCCCAAATGGAGCTTGTATGCTCAGCTGGATCCCCAATGTTGTGGATTGCTGCCCAGGGAACACCTCAAGATCACCTGGCCCTGGAGATCAGCAGGTCTTCTCTTTGCAATTCCATAGGACTGTACATGTTTGCATTCTGTAAAAGTTGCTGCCTTTAAAGGGTCAGGATTTTGAGCAGCCTGAAATCTAGGTTCTGACTGAAATGTTTCCCCTTTGGACACTGACTAATCTTGGCATACCCTTGAATAAAATAGGCTATCTGGATAATCACAAAAGTTTGGAAGTCAACCAAGATCTAGGGGCACAGTTGGATGTTAAGTTTCACCTTCTATCTAAGGCCAACCCTTCAAGAGTGGGAGATGTGGCTATTGCATCTAATGTGTAGAAACCAACACAAGCAAAATGAAGACACAGAGAGATGTGTTCCAAATGAAAGAACAAGATAAAACTTCAGACAAAAAAACAAAAATCTTAAGGAAATGGAGATAAATAATTTACCTGATAAAGCGTTCAGAGTGATAATCATATAGATGCCCAATGAACTCAGGAAAAGAATGGATGAACACAATAAATGCTTTGACAAAGAGATGTAAAATATTAAAAAAAAAAGTTTCAAACAGAAGTCACAGAATTGAAAAATACAATAACTGCCCTAAGAAGTACACTAGAAGGCTCAACAGCAGGCTAGATGAAGCAGAAGAAGGGATCAGAACTTGAGGACAGGTGAGTGGGATGCTCCCAAAAAGAGCAGGGAAAAGAAAAAAAGAATGACATTAGGTGAAGATAGCTTAAAGAACCTGTGGGACAAAATCAAGTGGAATAACATTTGGGATGCCTGGGTGGCTCAGTGGTTTAAGCATCTGACTCTTGATTTCAGCTCAGGTCATGATCTCAGTGTTGTGAGATTGAGCCCTGCATCAGGCTCCATGCTCAGGGGAAGTCTTCTTGAGAGCCTCTCTCTCTTCCTCTGTCCCTCCCCCACCAAATAATAAATAAATCTTAAAAATACATACATATATATATATATATATATATATATATATATATATTTGCATTATAGGGCTCACAAAAAGTGAAGGAAGAGAGATATGGTCAGAAAATTTATTCGAAGAAATAATGGCTGCATACTTTCCTAATCTGACGAAGCAAACAAACAGCCATGTCCAGGAATCACAGAGAGTTCCAAATAAGATGAACTGAAAATGCCCCACATGAACACATTATCATTTAATTGTCAAAGTTAAAGGAGAGAATCTCTAGAAGCAGCAAGAGAAAAACAACTTGTTACATAGGAGGGAATTCCCATAAGACTTCAGCAGATTTTTCAGCAGAAACTTTGCCGGCCAGAATGGGTGGTATGATATATTCAAAGTTCTGAAAGAAAAAGAAAAGAAAAGAAAAGAAAAGAAAAAAGTATTCCCAACCAAGAATATTTTACTGGGCAAAGTTATCATTCAGAATTCTGGGAGAGGTAAGAGTTTTCCAGTCAAGCAAAAGCTAAAAGAGTTCATCATCTCTAAACCAGCCTTACAAGAAGTATTCAAGGAACTTTTTTAAGCTAAAAGAAAGGGTACTAATCAGTAATAAGAAAGCATGAAAAGTATAAATCTCACTGGTAAAAGCAAATATGTAGTAAAAGTAGTAGATTAATCACTCACAAAGCTAGTATGAAGTTTAGAAAGATAAAAGTATTAGAAAGAACTATAATACAATAATTAGTTAAGGGACAGATAAGATAAAATAATATAAAATGTGAAGTCAAAAATGTGTGGGAAGAAAAGGAAAAATGCAGGGTTTTAGATTGCATTTAATTTTATATTTTTATTAATTTGAAATACACTGGTAAAAAATAAGTTGTTGTATTCTTTATATATAGGCCTTATTGTAACCACCAAGAAAAAACTTATACACAAAAGATAATAATAAATCTAAGCATATTGCTCAGGAAAGTCATCAAACCACAAGGGCAGAGAGCAAGAGAAGATGAAATAAACATTATGAAAAACTATAAATCCTCCAGAAAACAATTAGCAAAATGGCAAGAAATATATACTTGTCAGGGATTATGTTTTTTCTTTTTATATCTTTTTTTAAAATTTAAATTCTAGGTAGATGACATAGAGTTCAATTTTTTGTTTCTGGAGAACACAGGCAGAAATCTCTTTGACCTGGTCCACTGCAATTTCTTATTAGACATGTTACCCGGGGAAAGAGAAGCAAAAGCAAAAATGAACTATTGGGACCTCAACATGATAAAAAGCTTCTGCACAGCAAGGGAAACTATCAACAAAATTAAAAGGCAGCCTATGGACTGGGAGAAGATATTTGCAAATGACATATCTGATAAAAGGTTAGTAATTACTCTAAATGTAAATGGACTAAATTTTCCAATTAAAGAAAAAGGGTGAATGGATTAAACAAAAACAAAGGCCATCTATATGCTTTCCTATAAGAGACACACTTTAGATCCAGAGACATATACAGAGTGGAAGTGAAGCAATAGAAAAACATATACTATGCAAATGGAAGTGGAAAAAAAAAAAAGTCAGAGTGTCAGATAAAATGGACTTTAAAAGAAAGACTGTAATATAAGGCAAAGAAGGCTATTACATAAAGCTACAGGGGTCAATCCAACAAGAAGATATAACATTTGGAAATATTTATGCAGCCACCATAGGGACACCTAAATATATAAAGCAAATATTAACAGACCCAAAGGAAAAAATCGACAGCAATACAATAATAATAGGGAACTTTAACATTCTACTTCCTCCAATGAAAAGACCACCCAGACAGAAAATGGATGAGAAACATCAGTGTTAAATGACACATTAGACCAGATGGACTTACCAGATACATATAGAACGTTCCATTCAAAAGCAACAGAATACATATTCTTCTCAAGTGCACATGGAACATTCTCCAGGATAGATCACGTCAGGCCACAAAACAAGTCTTAATAAATTTAAGAACACCAAAATTATATCAGGCATATTTTCTAACAACAATGGTATGAAACTATAAGTCAATTATAAAAAAAAAAAACTGGAAGATTCACAAATATGTGGCTTCTAAATAACATGTTACTGAATAACCAATGGGTCAATGATTAAATAAAAAAATGAAATGAAAAAATACCTTCAGACAAGTGAAGATGGAAATATACCAAAACTTACAGGATGAAGCAAAAGCAGTTCTATGAGGGAAATTTATAGCAATATAAACCTACCTCGGGAAACAAGAAAAATCTCAAATAAAGAAGCTAACTTTACACGTCAAAGAACTAGATGAAGAACAAACAAAGCACAAAGCAGAGGAAAAGAAGTAACAAATATCAGAGCTGAAATAAATGAAATAGAAACTAAAAGGACAATAGAAAAGATCAATGATACCAAAAGCTGGTTCCTTGAAAAGATAACCAAAATTGACAAACCTTTAACTAGACACACACACACACGCGCGCGCACACACACAAGAACTGAAATAGTGAAAACCAGAAATGAAAGAGGAGACATTACCACAGAAATATAAAAAATCCTAAGGGACACTAGAAACCTACAACCCTCCAAGACTGAATCATGAAGAAATAGAATATCTGAATAGACTGTTCACTAATATAGAGATTAAATCAAAAATCAAAAAATCTCCCAACAAACAAAGGTCCAGGACCAGATGGCTTCACTGGTGACTTCTACCACATATTCCAAGAATTAATACCAATCTTTCTCAACTTCTTCCAAAAAATTGAAGAGGAGGGGAACTTCCAAACTCATTTTATGAGGCCAGCCTGACACCAAAACCAGACAAGGACACTACAAGAGAGGAGAATTAAAGTCAGTGTCCCTGATAAACATAGATGCAGAAACCCTCAACAAAATATTAACAAACCAAATTTCACAATACATTATAAGGATCATACACCATGAGCAAATGGAATTTATTCCAGAGATGTAAGGATGATTCAACAATCATAAATCAATCAATGTGATACACCACAATTAACTAAATGGAGGGTAAAAGTTATATGATCATCTCAGTAGATGCAGAAAAAGGATTTGATAAAATTCAACATCCATTTATGATAAAAATCTCAACAAATTGGGTATAGAGCAAATGTACCTCAACCTTCTAAAGGCCATATTATGACAAGCCCACAGCTAATATTCTATTAAATTGTGAAAGCTGAAATCTTTTCCTCTAAATTCAGGAAAAAGACAAGATGCCTCTTCTCCCCACTTTTATTCCTTAATCACAGAAACTAGGGGAAGAAAGGCATCCAAATTGGGAAGGAAGAAGTAAAACTGTTTCTACTCATAGCTATATTTACATTTGTATGTATATCTATATTTATCTGTATCTATATCTAAAACCCTAAAGATTCCACCAAAAAACTCTTAGAACTAATAAATGAATACAATAAAGTTGGAGAATACAAAATCAATATACAGAAATCTGTTCTTTTTCTACGCACTAATCATGAACTATCGGAAAGAGAAATTAAGAAAACAATTCCATCTGTAACTGCATCAAAAAGAAGAGAAATACCTAGAAATGAATTTGACCGAGGGAAAAGAACTGTGCACTGAAAAACATGACATGATGGAATAAGTTGGAAAAGATACAAATAAAGGAAAGATACTGCATGTATATGGATTGGGAGAATTTATATTGCTTAAATGTCCATACCACAAAGCAATTTACATATTGAATACCATCTCTCTCAAAATACCAATGGTATTTCTCACAGAACTAGAGCAGACAATTTTAAAATTTACATGGGACCACAGATGACCCTGAACAGCCAAAACAACTTTGAGAAAGGATGAAGATGGAAACATTTCTGTCCCCAATTCCCAACTACACTACAAGGCTATAGTAATCAAAAGAGTATGGCATTGGCATAAAAACACATAAACATTGATGGGGCGCCTGGGTGGCTTAGTGGGTTAAAGCCACTGCCTTTGGCTCTGGTTATGATCCCAGGAGCCTAGGGGTCGAGCCCCGCATCGAGCTCTCTGCTCTGCGGAGGGCCTGCTTCCTCCTCTCTCTCTGCCTGCCTGCCTACTTGTGATCTCTCGCTCTATCCAATGAATAAATAAAATCTTAAAAAAAAATGCAAGGTGCTTACAACAGTGTCTAGCACATAATTAAAAAAACACATAAACGTAAATGAGTGGAGCAGAGTGGACAACACAAAGTAAACACAGACATATATGTCAATTAAGTTATGACAAAGGAGCTAATAATATAAAAAGGGGAAATAACAATATCTCCAATAAGTGGTGTTAGTGTTGGGAAAACTGGACAGCGATATGCAAGAGAACGAACCTGGATCCCTATCTTAGAGCATACACAAAAATTAAGTCAAAATGGACTAAAGACCTGAAGACCTGGATTGCAGGATCTGGAACCATAAAAGTCCTAGGTGAGAATGTACGTGGTCATCTCCTTGATATCAGTCTTCACAATGATATTCTGGTTTTCACATCAGAAGCAAAGGCAAGAAAAGCTAAAATAAGCAAATGACCACATCAAACTAAAAAGCTTCTGTGCAACAAAGGAAATCACCCACAAAATGAGAAGACAATCTATTGAATGGGAGAAGATATTTGCAAATTACATATCTGATAAGGGGTTAACACTCAAAATATGTAAAGAACTGATATACCCAATAGCCCCCCTCCCCCAAAAAATCTCATTTAAAAATGGGCAGAGATTCTGGACAGACATTTTTTCCAAAGAAGACAGTCAGATGGCCAAGAGGTACATGAAAAGGTGCTCATCATCACTCATCATCAGGAAAATACAAATCAAAACCACAATGAGAGAGCACACCTGTCGGGATGCCCAGTATCAAAAAGGCAAGAAATAAAAGCATTGGGGAGGATGTGGAGAAAGGGGAACCCTTGTGTGCTGTTGGCGGGAATGCAAGCTGGTGCAGCCATTGTGGAAAACAGTATGGAGGTTCCTCAAAACATTAAAAATAGAACTACCCTATGACCCAGCAATTCCCCTTCTGGGTATTATCTGGAACACCCAAGAAGATAGATGTACGCCTATGTTCATTGCTGCAGTATTTATAATAACTGAGACATACAAAATACCTGAGTGTCCATCAACACAAATGCATGGCTGAAAACACACATGGTGAGAGAAGTCAGCTAGATGCTGTGGGGATTATTTCACTATACACACAAATAATGAATCATTATGTTCTGTGCCTGAAACGAATACAATGTTTTACATAAATTATACCCCAATAAAACAAATACTAAGTTAAAAATTTTTTTTAAATGGCACCCAATAGCTCAATGTGTTTCTGCCTTTTCTGGGTCAAGAGACCCTTTGAAATGTAAACATAAGATCTCTCTAAAGATCTGAACTCCTGTTCCTTACCCACACGGCCCTACTGGGAGCTTCCGGATATGTACTTTTCCAGTCCCTGAGCATCATCAATGAGGACCTCACTCGTGGGTAGGATCCATATTTTATGTGTCTGAATACTGTACCTTACGCAAAAAAGCATCCTACGCAATTCGTCTTCAGCACCCACGATGAGTCAGCTATTCTTCTAGAGTGTTCTGTGTATATCGTCCCGACGGAGGAACTATTGATCTAGGATCACCCAGCTGGGGCTCCTGGGCAGAATCCTGCTGGCCGCCTGCTTTTGTAAATCAGGTGCTATTAGCACACAGCTGGCCCATCTGTTTACATTGTCTACGGCCGTTTTCGAGAAAAAAATGTAGCGGAATAGTTGGGACAGGTGCTCTATAGTGATAAAGACTAAAATACTATGTTTGTTTGTTTTTAAAGACTTGCTTTGCTAACCTTTGGTCTACAGGGCATGTCTGAGACTCAGAGAGGTTACCACCTGCCATCTGACCGCTCTGTGCCTGGGGGTCACTGCGCCTTGTCCCCGGTGTCATACCTACCCCTTACTTCATTCTGCCCTCCTCTCGGGTGGATGCAGGGTTCCCCACCTGTTCCCGTGGTCTCATTTTCCCCACCCGTGAGACGAAGGGGTGGGACTTGATGGTCCCTCCAGTGCTGAGTGGATTCTGTCTCTGTGGATCTCTGGGTCCGTGTGTTGGGACGGCTGGGGATGCATTACGGGAACAAAAGGGCCATGACAGGCTGGTGGAATTGGGGCTCAGGGATGCCGGCTGAAGCATCTCCCCAAAAAGGCGGCACCGCCCAGTATCTCTTGCATCTCTGTCCTTGCTGCCTGATTGCAGGAAGTCTCTGGAATCACAGCAGAAATCGTTTAGAGAGCCGCGGGCTTGACAAACGCCAGCCCCTTCGCCTCTCGCGGTCTCCATCCGCACTTCAGCCGTTTGCCTCCTAGCAACACTGAGGGCGATAATCCTCGTCTATAAAGCCGGCCGGGATCTGAGTTCTCCGTGAGTGAGACGTGGGCTCACCTGCGCGGAGCCAGAGAGCCACCCCCGGGGCTGGGCCTTGAAGCTGCCTCCACGGACCAGCTCCTGGTTTTGCACCTGCTCCAGTCCCTTTACTCTGGGTCAAGGCGCATTTCAGATCTGCCGTGTTCGGAGCAAAATGGGTCACTCTTCCTGTTATCTTCTTCTCCCCTCGAAGTGGAAGTCATTTTTTACATGGGTACTCGCTCCTTGAGAAGCGTTTCATTAAGAGGAAAAAAAAAAAGGGGGGGGGGGTCGGACACACACATACACACAAACGAGGGCGACTGAGGAAAATCGGAACATGACGCGTACGATCCTATGGTTGTGCAAGATCCTGACCTTGGGGACAAACCAGGGAGGAGGCTGCCTCGGATTTCTCTGCATTACTGCTTACAATTGCATGCAGGCCTACAACTATGTCAAGATAAAAAGTTTAATTGAAGAAATAATTTGGTACTGACTAGATGTTCCCAGAAATTGTGGCTTTTATTAAGTCAGGATGTCGGTGAACGGGCACCTTTGTCCGTGCAATGAGCGGAACTTCCCAAAGCAGGATCCACATCATGTACTTCCCCAAGGTTTGATTTTTTTTTTAATTTGGGGAGAACGGTAAATCTCTTTGAGAACCTGGGAAATTCCTTGAGCCCTTCTTGTCCCCTCCTGTGTGAATGTGTGCATGCATGTGCATACGTGTGAAGAGGGACAGTCACACATATGGTCTCAGACATGGGTCACAGAAGGAGACCGCTCGAGGACACCCCCCCCCCAAGAAAAAAGAAACACAGAGCAAAGGCTATGTTGGAACCCAGGCCCAGGACCACCTCGCTGCCCCCAGGCCCCAGGGCAGGAGCTCTGCTTTCATCTGTCTTGTATTTTGGAAATTTAAGTTTTCATTTGGAAAAGGATTTTCGCTGCTTCTAAAGCAATTTAAAGCCACCAGTGTGTTCGAGAGAAAGACTAGAGGATGAGCTTTGGCAGCCTGAGGACCTGCCTTGGAGACCCAGAGTCTGTGTGAGTCTCATCACTGAGCTCCTGTTTCTTCCTGTCCAAATCGGTTTTGGGAGGCAGGAGGCGTGTGGTAAGGGTTCCTGCTCACAGACGTGGGTGCGGATTTGGTGCCCTTTCTGCCTCCCATGCAGGGCCCGGTGGGTGGATTCCCTGGAGCTGGACACGGCTTCCCTGATTGCCGGAAGGTTTCCAGGGGATGGCCAATGGGCATCGCAGCCTGCTGACCCACGGACCCCTTCCCCTTCTATGCCAGAAAGGGGGCAGCCCCGACCCCACTCGGCTCCTCTCTCTCTCTCTCTCTCTCTCCTGCCTCAGAAAGAAATGCTGACAAGCACGGAGGGGAAAAAATAACACTTGTGAAACTTTTCCTAGTCTTGGGGCATTTACTCTGAAATTTGCGCTGGATGGAGTAATTAGTAAACTTGCTCTTAATCGTGTTGCGAAGATGTAATTTTTTTACACCTTCCCTGACTTTGACACTGCGGCTTTTGAAACTTCATTTTGCACTGTGCTCATTGTTCTTTAATCTGCTGTGCTCTGCATTGAGTATCACGGAAATTTCGCACTTACTATGTCAATAACATCTGGCAAAATTGCCACCTATTAAGAGTAAGTGTTCTTTTTTCTCCGGTGAGAAATGTGATGGTGTATTATATTGGTTTCCCTTGAGAGGCTAAGGAGACAATTTTAAAGCAGACAAATGCATTAAAGAAATAACCTGAACTCTCAGAAAAGGTTACAGAAAGTCAGAAACTTTTTTCCCCCCTTTTTCTTGCTCGGGGTTTATTTATTTATTTGTGGGAGAGAACGGGTGGAAGGAGCTGCTGCACCGGGTGGGGGTGGGTTTTTGCTGAACTCACGGCCCCGCTGCTGTCCTCAGAGCTCTGTCACTCACGCCAGCAGCCCTGCTGTATCAGAGCCCTCCCACATCTCAGCCTTTGCAGGCTGGGCTTGCTGAGGGGGGGGTGCCAGGAACCTCATCCTCTGGGCCACCATGAAAGAGCCATGCAAAGCTGGCCTCACCGCTCCCTTACCCGGCGGCCCTGAGCAACTTGATGGACATTAGGAACCTCTGTCTCTTCTTCTGGGCAGTGGAAATCTCCATGGCTGCCTTTTGCTGTCAGCCTGAAGATCATTGGTGCTCAGAGGGGCAAGGGAGTGGTAGTTGACACTGTCACGATGACTTAGCACCATTCAAAACTCTGTAGGTGTTTACTTCTTTAAAGTTCAAGCCCTTGGGATTTACAGACACCTGTGACCCACGAATGTGAATGCCCTAAACACACATGACAGGCTCTCAGTGTGACTGGAGTGGGAAGGAACTGAACTCTCGTCTCTGTAGGGCTCCAGGTTGTGGTCCCAGCAAGAGGGTCATCTAAGGGGGCACCTGGGTGGCTCAGTGGGTTAAGCCGCTGCCTTCGGCTCAGGTCATGATCTCAGGGTCCTGGGATCGAGTCCCACATTGGGATCTCTGCTCAGTGGGGAGTCTGCTTCCCTCTCTTTCTCTGCCTACTTGTGATCTTTCTCCGTCAGATAAATAAATAAAATCTTTAAAAAAAAAAAAAAAGAGGGTCATCTAAGGCAGAGCAGCCTCCTTTCCTGTCCTCTGTTGGCTGACAACACAGAGAGGAGGCCCCCACAATTATATTCTTGGCATCTGGAGTGCTGTCACCTGACTGGCTACTTTGGGTCCAGGGGGTAGCTGGTCTGGCCTGGGCTTGCTCGTGGCAGGTCAAGGCTGGCCTGACAGCAATGTATGGTGTCAGTGGCCTGGCAGTTTTGAGCACTCAGTCCCCACCCTTGGTGTATGAACTCATGGGGTCCTCATGGCAACCTTAAGAAGTAACCAGTCCTGTTGTCCTCATTCTGCAGTTGGAGAAACAAAGTCCCAGAACACATGAGAAGCTTGCCTGAGTTCTTGTGCATTGATTTCAGGATAAAGCTTCCTGTCCTTGGTCTGGCCTTCAAGGCTCATGGCCTGATCCCTGCCTCTTCCCAATCTCAGATCCTACCATGCTCCCATCTAGCACCGGCAGGCTGAGGGGTTTCCTGAACATTCCAAGCTGCCTTGTTTCCATCTGTGCCATTTCCTCTGCTTAAATCCCTTCCTCGGCTCTGCTGTCTGGCACCCTCATTCATTCATCTGATCATTTTCTCAGCAGGGCCAGACAGAACGATGTTGCAGAATAAGGACCTGTTTAGCAACCTCTATGTCCCTGATGCCCCCATCTCCACACTTAACTTTGTGGAAGATCGAATTCATTAGTGCAGACCGAACTTCTGCTAAGCTTCCTAGGGCGATGAGTAAATCAGCAGGCACGGGCTGTCAGGCCCAAGGCCACACATGGGCCCCAGACGTGGACTGCTGGGCCCCCTGAGTGTTTAAAATACTCGAACCCATTGCTGACACATACAGATCGGGTGATCTCATAAGAGGAATCTAGGCCTCTAATTTCTGTGGAGTAAATTGAGAGCATTGGTCGCGTTGAGCCCACCATCGTGAGTGGCTGCCGCTGGCTTGCTCACGTGGTCACCATCATCTGCATTCTGCCCTGGAGCCTTGCAGCTGACCTTACTTCTAGAAAATACCAGTTTGGCCCCTGGAGGTGTTTGAGTTTACAGTCCTCGAAGAGAGTTAGGCAAATCCCTGAGGTGGATTTCTTTGTACACACTCGTACGTTGTGCACCTAGCTGGGCTCAGGCCTATGCCCCATGCCCAGAATACAGAAGCAAATGGGCTCAGGCATTCAAGACTTGTTGTGGATTCAACCTCTTCCAGGAAGCCTTCCCTGATATATCTGAGCGGATTGGAGACCGCAGGTCAGGGACTGCCCAGAGCCCTGGGCTTCTTTGTCTTTGGTCACCACAGGGATGAAAATGTCAGTTCACTCACCAATTTCTCAGTCTATCATATAATCCTATGTCACAGCAACGTTGTCTTCTTTATGTTTAATTCCAGGGTCCTCCACTGGGCCTGGCAGGAAGGCTACCCCTCGTTGATCTCATGAACGGATGGCCAAAAGAAGGAACACAAATAAAAACTGAACATCCAGGACGTTGCCCCCTTCTGTCTCTGAACCTGGGAGGCTGAGTGAGTTCTGCCTTAAGCTGCTCCCCTGCTCCAATATCCCATTTCCAATTCTCCGTTGAGAAACATCAATATTTAGATGACTATTTTCTTTCCAAATGCCCACAATATTTTATGTCCTGATAATATTTACGGGTTGTCCTCAGAGATAACTAATTGGATTTGCCATCCAGCTCACGGGGAAAACGGATGGGGGATGGTCCCTCATTACTCATCCCAGGAGGCTGTAGCTTAGACGCCCAAACTTACATCGTCATGACTCAGAGAACACCGAAATGGTGCGGGAAGGAATAAGGTCCCTGATGCCATCCTGGTCTTTCTTTCCCATTTACCACTTGGACAGAACCATTTGCATCTGAATTGAACCTGAATTAAAATTTCAAGTTTATGTACTGCGGGGTATAAATAAAGAGGTTCCAGAAACATCGGTGGGGCCACAGGAGACAATCCCTGCACTTTCTGTGGGGCGTCTTCCTCTTGGGCCTCACAGTCCTGAGGTGACCTATTTCTTGTCCTCCCGAGGCCCAAGACACGTTCTTGCTGCCAGTATCTCCCTTAAAATGAGAGCAAGGGCCGGGACCATCATTTTGAGCAATTGATGAGCTCTCCTCACGCCTGGTCCCCTTTGTAGCACCTCCCTTTCCACACACATTTCATCGTTGTTCATTTGCTTTCCTTGCACTAAGTTCTACTTTATTTTATTTGTTCTCTTTGTTGGGGGGGGGGCGATAAAATTTGAAATGCTGCGCTTAGACATAGTTCTTGTAGTCTCTCTTGCCCACGGGGCTCATCTCTGGGGGATTAGCGGCCGCCCAACTGACCTTTACTTTTTCACTTTCCTGGTGTGTCTCCTGTAGTCTGACGGTGTCATCAACACAAGAAAGAGGGAAAGAATGAATGACAGAAATCGGACTGTGGCCACTGATGGACGTCCGTGCCCGCCGAGCCTAATGACTCCTCTTGCCCCCTCTATTACTTTAATTCTCACAACTCTGTGTAGCAAGACTTCTTCCTGTTATTCCTATTGGTCTTTTATAGAAAAGGAAAACAGAAGAACAGAGAAGGAATGTGACTTCCCCAAGGTCAACAAGAGGTAGACCGAGGACTTGAACCCAGGAAAAATAATCAGTGCTCATCAAAGAAATTCTAATAATCTGTCGAGTGTGTGTGTGTGTGTGTGTGTGTGTCTAGTACAATTGGTCGTAAGGTAAATATTGTAAAGCCAGTATTCGCACTTTTGTCTCTATGATTCCAAAGCCTCCAAAGACAGTGAGATGTAACTGCTTACTTCCTATGTGGCAGGGGACACACCACGGGGACAGACTGAGCTTTTTTTCAGCCTACAAGTTCATGCTGTTGAATTGTTTGTCAAACTCCCACGGAAAGGGTTGGAAGTAAAAACCAAATCTAAAACAAAACAAAACAACCCCCAAAACCATAAACAACAACAACAACAACAACAAAAAGGACAACAACAACAAAAAACTGTTTACATTTGGAGGTAGAAGTCCCCTTTGACCACCAACATAAAATTCTCCCGAAGCAACTCTTGGCCAGCTGAGAATGGGGTTCTGTGTCACTAGACATAATGAGGACTCCAGTAGGCAGGATTCTAAGATGCTCCTGGGTTACACAGTATACCTAAATGCCTTCTCTGGAATGGGACAGAACCTGTGTGTGTGCATGTGCGATGGTTGTCTCTCCCATGATGAGGTTACATGGCAAAGGTGATAGGACTTTGCTGATGTTATTAAGTCTGCAGTCAGTTGACTTTGAGTTAGTCAAAAGGGAGATTGTCCTGCCTTGGCCTGATTTGATCAAGTCGGCTTTGAAAAGCAGGGAGGTTCTCCTGTTTGCCTATTGCCATGCTGGGTTAGGGACTGCAGAGGAAGTTTTATGAGAAACATCTGGTAGACACCCCCACACACGATGAACTGAACTTTGCCCCTTTTGGAAGGTGACATAGCTCCAGCCAACACCTCGACTTCAAGCTGCCGAGACTCTGAGAAAAGGACACAGTTAACCCGCCCCCAGGGAATCCGTGAGTAATTAATTTGGAGTATTTTAAGCCTCCGAGTTTAGGGTAATTTGTTACACAACAATAAAAAAGCGAGTCGGGGATGCATCAGTTAGTTGTTGACACAACACTGCCGAGTGACAAGCAACCATAAAACGATATGGCTTACGACAAGTAGCACTACTGCCCATGCATCTGCTGGCCGGGACGGCCCTGCTCCTTTCCTCCAGGACATGCATGGTCTTCTTGTGGGAGGGGCAGAAGAGTCAAAGGACAAGCAGCAACGTGCCAGGTCTCTGAGACTCGGGCCCAGGACTCACGTGCTGTCACATCTGCTTCTACCATCTTGACCAAGGCAAATTTGATGGCCAAAGCCAAAGTCAAAGTGTGGGGTCCACTGCACCCCTGATGAGGTCATAGAAGCAGGGAGGGTGAAGATTTGCAGCCAGCAACACAATCTGGCACAGTGAAGAAATGACAGTGGTGACAGACATATTTATTGGTGGTGGTTAATGGAACCAATGGGCCCTCGACTTGCCCACACAAACACTGAAGATGAGCAGAAACCATATTTTGCTAAAACGGGATTCAGTTAACACCGGTGCAATTCACCTGGAGGAATTTCCTTCTACTTCCACGATCCTCAAATTCTAATCAAGTAGTCAAACCTGGGAGTTTGACTTCTCAAGAGCATGAGGGCCGCCATTTCTGTGACTTGCATGTAGGTTCCAACATGCTTGCATCTGGGGAGGGTGCCTCCTTCAGGGGCAGGGTTTGGGCAGCTCTCCAAATTCTGGGAGGCTACAGACCAAAGACCTCATCTCAGCCTCTCTGCTGATATCCCAGGATGAGGACGGGCAGGTTCAGGGGGGCTCATCCAAATGGCATCTTTGATGAAGCAGGAATGCCCTCATTCATTCATTTATGCGTGTATGTTCAGTAAAATGGAAATTTTTACTGAGCTCATAGTATGTGTCAGGCCGTGTATTGGACCCCAGGGATGGAGATGCAAAAGTGGTACCGTGAGGGTCCGTGAGGGATGGCAAAAGTGCTGCTTTGGAGATGCCCTCTGAGTTTCCACTCTCTCTCTCCATTCTTCTCCGGAGAGCTGTGCCTGTCCTGGGAGTCCTAGCCCAGGAAGACCATAGCCCCCCATGGGAGACAGCACCCTGCCATCTCCCAATTGCCTAGGGCTGGCCCCCATGGGTCTGGATGCTGGCTTAGGTGCCGGGTTCTCCAGAGGCCTCGAGGGGGAGGCAGGGTTGGCCCCAGAGTCTCTGGGCCCGGGTGTCAGCCAGTGAGATGTGAGGGCGGCCGGCTCTCCCAGCACTGGTGTAGGGGAGGGTGCTGTCTTGTCAGTCAAGGCACCTTCATTTGTACCCTGTGATTACTTTTCTCTTAATTTGTCTTAGTGTCTCTCTCCCTCTCTGACTGCTGATAGCTCAGTTTCTGCCAAGTGGGAAACAAGAACCCTAAATGAACCCAGAACTTCTGCGATGTAAGGCAGGAATTTAATTTAACAGGTGTCTAGAGAATCCTGACAGCAGGCCTGGGACTGGCCAGCCTCTGTCAAAGGTGGGAAAGCTAACTTCCCCGACTACATCGCTGTCCTCTGCCAAACGGCCAAAGCGTGGCCATGGGATTCTTTGGTTCTCCAGAGCCACAGAAGAGATCAGGTTGGTCATAAAAACAGCAGCAGCAAAGGACTGAGAAAGGCTGGGGAAGGTAAGTGAAAGAAACACGAGTTAATTCTGAGAAATGCCCCCCCCCCCAGCTCCTTCCTGCTGCAAGGCCTGTATGTTTGCTGCTCCCAGTCCGAAACTCAGAGCCCTGGTCCCCAGCAACGGGGTCTGAGCTCTAAATTCACCCCAACCACCCAGTGGCCCCACCGGATTGCCTGGCCACACTCCCTGCTTGGCACTTCCTACAAACTCAAGTGTCTCACTCTCTTGTTTGCTTCTTTATTTTTTATCTTCTTCCCAGCAGGAAATAAGCCCTCCTAGCAGCGGATGCTCCTAGAGTGGATGCTCTGTCATTACGTGCTGGGAGAAATGAGGATTCGGGTTTGCTTCTGGGGGCTTGGAGTTCCCAGACCAACCTTGGGAATTTTCTCCTGCAATGTCTCAGCACCTCCCTCTCTACCTCTTCACCCGGCCCTCTCTGCTACACCCCTGCACACATCTGTTGCCACTAATGATAACCTAAAGAGGTAGAAATAAGACCCATATCGAGTGCCAAACCTTCACAATTTTTTTTTTTTTTTTTTAAGGAGTGGAAGATGCGGGACTGAGCCGTGATGAGCGGGAGTGTTTCAGATTAATGTCCGAGGTTTATAGGGGCCGTAACAATCTGTTTATCTGTCTTCACCGGCCTCATAATAGGCAGCTAGAGGGTCAAGATTGGAGCCTTTAACATCGCATTATGTGTCCCAGAAAGACTTCTGCCTGGTCATTATTGCTTAATTATACCTTCTTCGTCTCCCTGTGGCTTTATGGGGGCGACAGAGGAGGCTTCAGAACTCGCCAGTGATGGAGGGGCCTGCCTTCATGACCATCGGGCACCTCTCCTGTGGTGGCCGTCACTGGGAGGGGCAGCAGTGTAGACATAGGGCAGCAGGGAAGAGCCAGTGGGGTCCCAATCTTCTTTGCAATTTGGCAGAAAAGCCGGCATTCACCATTGTTCTGTTGGTTTTCAGAATGACCTTTCTGGGTGCTTCTTTTCAGGATTTCCATCTCTTGTTCTATCTCAAAGTCTTTCCTGTGTGTCCACGGCTTTCCTGGCTGGCAGGATGGTGTCCAGAAGGAGGGCTGAATGGGCACTCCGCATCCCCGCACCTGGCTATGCTTCAGTTTCCCTAGCTAGGGAAGCAGGGTGGTGACCCCTACCTTGTCTCCCTTGTGGGCCCTTCGGATGACCGAATGAGATCATTGGTTTGAAAATGCTTTGCAAATCGTGAAATCTGAGGCTGCGAGTTAAAGTCTGATGAAGGCTAAAATAATAATAATAATAAAAAAACCCCCAGCATTCTTGGCAGTCAGTGCGTGCCTGGGTGTTTGTACTTCCCCCAGCAGCGCACACTTTTTGCAGGTGATGCAACTTTCCTGGTGCTCACCCACAAGCTCGCATACCTAGGTCTCCCTGATTGATTATACTTAATTGATTAGCTGATCATACTTTGTGTATTCATCCCCTGTGCTCCCCAAAGGCAGAGGTTGAACCCCGATATCCTCAGAATCCAGCCGAGGGCCTGAACCTCACCATGTGCCCTGGGATGGGCAGAACCGTGTGCCCCCAAATTCACATTCTGAATCTCAGAATATGACTGTATGTGGAGATGAGGTCTTCACAGAGGTATTTAAGTTAAAATGAGGTCTTTGGGGTAGCCCCTAAAATCACACGACCTTTGCGAGGAGCTGTATGTGTTTCTTTCCTTGTAAGTGATGCCCTTCGTTTTACAGAGGAGGACACCGTGACCGGGACTGATTCAGGCACTTCTCCAGGTAACTGCGTGCCCGCATCATTCTCTCCTGAGCACCGCCTCCTGCAGACAGCTGCCTTTGTGAGGTAGACTCAAGTGGGTTTCTCAAGGGGGCCTCAAGATTAGCGTATCTCCAAGCAAAGCGTTTGTCTCCGCCACCTGTCCCCTCCTGTGTTTCCTGCCACCTTCAGTGGGATCTCCCTCCACCCAGCATTCCTCCAACGCAGCTTCCTCTCCTGGGTCCCCATTACGGGGGCCGCAAATCCAAGTCCACCCCCGTTGCCACTTCCCCACCCTCCTCCCACCTGCCAGTACCATCCACCTGGGCTTCAGGTCCCCTTGCTCCCTCCCTGGCCCCCAAAACCCCCAACTCATCCCACTGTGACGCGTTCAGAGCGTAAATCTGGTGAAGTCCCTTCCTTGGTTGGATGGAGCCATTCAGAGGTTTCCCATTTTTCCCACAGATCATTCTTCCTGCTACTCTCTCCTCTGGCCTATCCTACATCACCCTTCTACCTACGAACGCTACCAGCTGCTCCAGTTCTCTGTGCCTTCTCCGCACATGGGCCATTTTCTCTACCTGCTGCTGTACTTCTCCTCGCTCTTTGGTGTAATTTCTCAGAATCAGGAGAGCCTTTTTAAACATGACCCAAGGTCCAGAGCTGTAAGGTAAAGATCGATACATTTTATTTTTTATAAATTTCAAACTCCTGTTTTGTAACACGTGTAACATATCATAGAGTAATTACCTTAATATATAAAGAGCTCCTATAAATCATTAATATAGGAAAACAGTCCAAAGGGAAAAATAGAGAAAAATGTTAGACAATGCACCAAAAAAAAAAAGCCCCCAAACACACAGAAATGACTATTAAAAAACAGTTTGTCAACTTGTTCATTATAAAGAAAATACCAAATGCAAATAAGACAGAGAGAAGGAATTTTGTATACATTATGCATATAAGTGGTAAATCAGTACATCCTCTTTGCAGGAAAAGTTGGTCCATAGGTATCGAACTTTACATGATCCATAGTCTTTAACCTGCTTCCATTTTAGCAATTTGGCTTTCTTTTGTACTGACACATAGGCATCATAATGTGCTTTTTGTGGTTTTGTTTGGGATTGTGATTGATTAGAAACAACTTAACTTAGATTTGTAGATTAAATAAAACAAATGGGATATCATGCAGCCATTAAAAAGAAAGAAGCAGATATACATATGTACTGATATGGAATGATCTCGAAGATATATTTTAAGTGAAAAAAGAAAGGTACAAAACAGTGTATCCAGTGTGTTATTCTTCATTATTGAGAAGTATACCTTTTTGGAAGAAAAATGGTAGAGATGGGAGAAGACTGCCTTTGTGTTATTTTTTGTTTTGGTTTTCATTGAGCACTGTGCCCCTTGTGGGGCTTGAACTCACGACAATGAGATGAAGAGTCACATGCTATCTTGACTGACTAGCCAGGCACCTCTGTACTGCTGATTTTTGTTTGTTTGTTTGTTTTAAGATTTTATTTATTTATTTGACAGAGAGAGAGATCACAAGCAGGGGGAACGGCAGGCAGAGGGCGAGGGAGAAACAGGCTCCCTGCTGAGCAGAGAGCCCGATGTGGGTCTCGATCCCAGGACCCTGGATCATGCATGACCTGAGCTGAAGGCAGAGGCTGAACCCACTGAGCCACCCAGGCACCCCAGGACTGATAATTTTTTAACAATAATGTGATTTACCCACTCTAAAAAAATTAAAATTGGTACAAATTTATAATAACATTTTTAATAACATAAACCTGCATTATATATATATATATATATATACACATAAGTGTATATATATTCTATAACCATATGAAATAATTCACAATTATATTGCATATGGCATCTACAATATGGGCTTACCATGACTATGCCATGTTATAGAGTACAGCTATATGACCCAACTACGGCAAATGTCACATAACATAGTGATAGTGATGTCATATTATATATACACACATGCTAATAATGATATAAATACAAATACTTATGTAAGTATATTTATTTTTTAAACACAGAAACTAGAGGGAAATATGCTATAAAGTAGAGTGAATTTTTTTTTCTGGGTGGTAAAACTAAAGTAATTTTTATTATTTTTAAGATTTTTATATGTATTTTGAAAATTTACATTGTGCAATAAACACACTTGTATATATTTATAATCAGCATGGATTGCCTAGGTGATGTGTTTAGTTTGCTCACTCTTTCCTTTTCTTATTTCCAAACTGTTTTAAAAAGCCTAATAATATAATTATATATTGTTATCTAAATAAAATTGTATTTCTAGCTAGCAAACCCTTCCACATTTATTATTTTCCCCTTTGTGCCCCCTCAGTCTGGAGGTAGCCAGAATCCGCATTAGAGCTCCCATTTTACAGGTGAGAAAACTGAGTTCAATCTAGTTTAATGAGGGGGTGAGGGGCGAGGTGGGGCCTCTTGACCAACTTGCATTTCTGGCTCATCTCTTGGGACTCTCCTGATCCAGGAGCCTGACCCTGCCTGGCCTTCCGCAGTGGGACCATGGAAGGACTCCTGCCATTTAGGGGCGTCCAAGGGGAGATCTTTACAGTGAACCTTTCGGCAGCTTCTTCCCTTCTCCACTCAACAGCACGTGTTGAAGAGCCGGGATCGAAGATAAGACAGTGTAGGAGCGTATTGTACATCAGAGCAATGGAAAACTGGGGAGCACTCTCCTTTTCCTCCCTCCTTCATTGTTGCATATTTACTTGTCTTCTTTCTGTAAAGTGGAAAGTCTTGAATTTCGGCCCGTGAGGTTCTCCATTCAACCTAGTCACATTCCCCTGTGAGGTTTAGGTTGGGGGCTGAGCTAATCTCTTTGCCTGCATTGTGGCATTTAACCTTTCCAGATACCCTGAGAAGAGGGCTTTGTCCTTACCCTCAGATCATGGCGCTTCCTGCTCAGAGCTCTGCACTGTTTTTGCATTCCCACTGTCCTCAGAGCTCCTGCATGGTTCCCCCCCACCCCAACCCAGAACCCGCCCCAGCCCTTCCTATTTGGTCCTTCTGCTCCAAATGCAGCCCTGGGTTCTCCTCTGGGTTCGTCCGGAAGGTGCCAAGCAGGCTCTGCCCCCAGGCCTTGGAACTTGCTCTTTCTTCTACTTGCATTTCTTTTCCTCTAGAGGGACATGTGGCTTCTCCCTCTGCTTCTTCTTGTCCTTATTAAAATGTCATCTCTCCTAGGAGAGCTTTCTTAGTCACTGCACACAGAAACTTACACGCCACTGTGGAACTTCTTAGGATTCCAGATCCCCTTCATGATTTTTCTCAGTGGCATGTATCCCTGGGTGTCGTAATCTTCCCATCCCACCCAGCAAAATGAAGCCCCACCGAGACAGGGACTTTCTCTTTATGTTTCTTGCCATCACACAGGATTGTGCAGAGAGGTTAGGTGTGACATGGATTCAAACCCCTTGAAAATTGGTGCTGTGGGGCACCTGGGTGGCTCAGTCTTAAGCGTCTGCCTTCAGCTCAGGTCATGATCCCAGAATTGTGGGATAGAGCCCTGCATCGGGTTCCCTGCTCAGCGGGAAGCCTGCTTCTCCCCCTCCCACTCCCTCTCTAGATCTGTCTCTCTCTCTCTCAAAAAAAAAAAAAAAAAAAAAAAAAAAAAAGAGAGAGAGAGAAAAAGAAAAAAAATCTTAAAAAAAAAGGAAGCAAAAAATAAATCGCTGCTGTGTGCTAGAAGGTGTGGCTATTTCCAAGATCCCCGCTTCCTCTGACCTCGGAACTCCTGCTGGAATCATCTGGATCATTCGGTTCGGCCTTTTCATTAGACACTATCGCCTGTCACAACGTGAAGTATTCTAGTGTGACATACTTTCTTGATAAACATTTCTTCAGCTCCAGCTATATACCGAACAACTCAAAAATCTGAAACTGTGCCTTAAAAGCAGAGAATCCATAGTACCTGGATGTCACCCTCTTTGTCTTAACCTTCCACCTTGTCCCTGGGATGGGACCGGTGGGGTGTCAGCCCTCGGTGAACCGGAACAACAACAGAAACCAGTCACTGAGTTACGCACATTTAATAAGTCCAACGGGTACCAAATGCTTGTAGGTTAATGAATTAGGAACATCAGTTTCTTGGTGCAAATATGCTCCCAGCTTAGTTAAGAAGCTCTTCAGTTTGAATTTGTTTGGATGAAAACAAGATGATTCCAAATTTCTGTGTAAATCTGAAACCAGACAAGTTTCACACAGTTGCACATTTCAAAAAAAAAGAAAAAAAAAAAAAGTTCTGCTCCCGTTTGGTAAGTATTCTGTGTATTTGAAAGGAGGAAAAAAAAATCCCCTCATAGTTTCCAATCGCAAAATGATTCTTTATTTCCTCTCCAAAAACCTTTATGTGCAGTGAGCTTGCGAGTGTAGACTAGCTTCCCGATATGTGTGTGCAACTCTGGGACGGCGAGAGTCACTTTTGTGACATGTCAGCTCCGAGAAACACTGTGGAACCTGTCAGAACATTCCGCCCCACATAAATACAAAATGCTCTTTCTTACCCATGTCACTAGGAACCTTTATTCGGGGCTTAAAACCCAGCCAGGCCTCTATGAACCCGTATGTTCTGAGCTTTTTCTCTACACACACACATCTTTATCTTTCTGTCATTCTCTGTGTTAACCACATTCTTAAAACCTGGAGGTATGCCAATTTTTTTTTTTTTTTGAAAAAGAAAAAAAATCAAAAGTTTTTTGGTAATTGAAATTCATGACAAATTACAGACAGTTTTTTCTTTTTTCTTTTTCTTTTTCTTTTCTTTTCTTCTTCTTCTTCTTCTTCTTCTTTTTTTTTTTTTAGAATAGCGTATTCTTAGAAAAGCATCTACTTACTGAAATGGG
The DNA here is from genome assembly GCF_020171115.1 of Neogale vison. Lineage (NCBI taxonomy): Eukaryota > Metazoa > Chordata > Mammalia > Carnivora > Mustelidae > Neogale > Neogale vison. The sequence goes on along the minus strand of NC_058103.1, from coordinate 7,848,027 downwards.
AAAATGTGGAAGTCGAGCATACTCTTGGATGTGAGGTATGCAATGTGTCATGACCCCTGGGTCACTCTGGACTTAAAAGGACTTAAAAGGACGGGTGTCTGGCTTCTAAGTTCTGGAAAGACACACATCAGTTATCAAGGTGTGGCGTGGCTATAAGAGAAAGCAGGTGGCCTTTTTGTTTGTCACCTGTGCTCTGCTGCTGACAGCAGGCGGCCCCAGGTAGAGCTGGAGGGCGTGAGTGTGGTCGGGGGTCCTTGGCATCAGCTGATGATTATTTCAACAAGTAAGATGTGTTCCGTTCATGGCCAGATGCGCTGGCCTCTCCCATTTATCCCTGAAGCCAATTTCAAGAAAATCCTGCATTCTGATATAATCGATGAGTTAATACCCTAGAAAAGATTTTACGTCTCTATTTTGGTTGAGCATTTGCGCTAAGACTGATACTACTATTGCTTTTAAAAAATGGTTTTGATGCAGCTTGTCCTCAAAAGAGATGCCTTTTCTTTTTAAGGTCACACCAAGAATGTAACTTTGGCTTGTAATGGAGACCCAGGTATCTTCTAGTGACTGGTTAATTCATTACTACAGAACAGGATTTTAAAAGGTGCCTGTAGCCTGGCTTTTTAGGATTAATATCTTTGCACATGTGTGTGTGTGTGTGTGTGTGTGTGTGTGTGTGTCAGTGGGAGCATGTCTTTATGTCAACAAGATATTCCAGATACCTCATTGTCGTGCCCATTTATTTATTTTTAAAATTTTAGTTTTTAGATATTGTCGCGTCCATTTAGATTTGTAGGTAAATATGTATATGTTTTCAGAAAATAAACTTTTTTCAGTTTTTTAATTTTTTTTTTTTCCCTCCAGATTTCCTGAAGAATCTAGCTGAGTTCCAGTTATGCCACCTGGCAGGACTGGGACCAGGGCAAGGCATGCGCCTCAGGTGAAAAATGTAAGGGGGAACCCAAAATTCAGTCATCAGGAGAAACAAGCGTTTAATGCAATGTTTTAAAAAATCGAAATGAATGCACAAAAATCCATGATGAACAAAATACCTACATTTTTAAACAGAGACAGAACTGGTCCTATTCCCTGATCCTCAGAAGAGAAAATCCATATTCAGTCTTCTGATATCTCAAAGACCCTGTGTAGAAACACCTTGCAGGAGACTATTATCACAGATTTTTATTTTAGGATAAAATGTGACGAGCACGGGAGTTAGTTCTGAAAGCCAGATCCCCTCCTTCTTGCTCTTGAGGTTCCCAGATCAGAAGCATGAGCCTTCCTGGCTGAATCTGTTTTCCAGTCTCCGACAAATACTTTTTCTTCAAGCATCTTGCAGGGGGAGCTAGGGAGTAACACACTGCTGGAAGACACGCTTTATAAAGGGACTTTTTGTTGTTGTTGCTGGATGTTGATAGCAACTTTTGAGCGGGGCACAGAATGGGTGGATGGTTGGTAAAGGTCATTGTCAAGGACGGGGGATCAATTAGTATGCAGATCAGAGCCAGGAAGTTCAAAGGTATTGTTCCAATTCAATCACATTAGCCAGGGCAGAAATGAACAAACAGCATGACCTTAATCACCAAGACTTACCCATTCATTCGTGAGTGTGTGTGTGTGTGTGTGTGTGTGTGTGTGTGTGTGAGAGAGAGAGAGAGAGAGATGTGTAAGGATCTGGCTGACTGTGTGAAGATAGGAGAAAGCCGCCCCCTCCTCATTATTTATGAAATATAATATATACATTTCTTTCCGTGTATATTTGAAGGATGATTTAATGGAAGGCAAACAAACTAGTCCGTTTTCAATGCATGCCTTCACGCATACCCAGACACATTAAAACGCCTTGGGAAGGAAAAAAAAAAAAATCTCACTCGTATAATGCCAAGGTAAGTTTTTCCCCCGTACTTGCAGACAATTCTATTCAAAATGTGCACAATCCTTTCAAGTCCTCCAAGTGAGAGGACTTGAAATTCCACATTCTAAAATACAATCTCTGCCGCCTAAATATAGCTTTCGACTGTGTGGTTAGAGCTATCATGGAGATAAATGAGGAAATTTTGAATTTTTAAAACATCACAGGACGAAGAATTTTTTTCCCTCTCTCTCTTCTCAAAGGAAAACCCAATTATTTTCCTGATTTGCCGGTGTTCTACGTTGGAATGTGGGCAAACCAGTAGCTACCATGCATTCCCCGTGTCCTTACAAACAGCCAGCCCGGGAGGACAGGAACACAGACGCATAATGTAAATAAGGCACACATCCCATCTATAATTATATCTACAGCACACATGAGATACTTTCATAGTTTGGGTGGAAATGAGGAACGACGTGGAGATTAGCCTCTGACAAAATGTGACATTTAAACAGGTTCACCTGGTTCTGAAACACTTTGCCTTCCCTGTCGCTGTTTATCTGCATTCACGTGTAACTTTGCTGCATCAATTTGGATAAACATTTGCTAAACTCAACAATGACTTCCATTGGAGTGGATTGGCCCCGGAAGCTGGAGGCCGCACTGTATCTTCATTTCCATCTCAAATCAAACATGATCGGTAACTAAGGTTTCCCGAATCCAGTCTCTGCCCCGACTCTGGCCCTGGGAAGACAGTTAATCATAGCTCAGGAAGATGAAAGATGCGAGGGGAAAGGCAACTCTTGCCGGCAAAGCTGCACCCCAGGGGGTCATGAAGGCTGGGGGAGGAACCATGATTCCCCGACGCGGTAACATATTGAGACAATTTCGGCTCTGCACTCACTATCAAGTAAATACAGGACATCTCACCCATGAAGGGTGATTATCGCTCCTGAAAGAAGGAAACGACTTTTATTAAAGTCTTGTTCTGGAGCAAAAGAAAGATCAGAATCATTATTGACAGACACAAACAATCTGGGGTCTTCCCTGTAGAAATGTATTTCCTCTTAAAACTGTTTTGGCAGTTGGGTTATTATTATTATTGTTATTATTATCATTAATTTGGCTCTGAAATGGACTGTTTCTACAGCAGTTCTAGTAAGTGCAGATTTCACAAGACACTTGTTCCACGGTATCTCTCATCATATATTTTTAGTACTGTTTTTATCTGTAACGCAGTGAAAGACATTTTAAAATGTAAATCTGCCGCCCAGTCCCATAAAAATATTCATTTGCTGTTTGGTATTTTATTTGAAAATATTAAGCCACTAAAAAAAAAAAAAAAGACCCTTAAAACTAAACGTTTACATAATTATTCACAGAGGTACCGTTTCTTCTTTGATCTGACTACTGTGATGTTTTCTCTGAATCTTGGTCTAAGAAGGCATTTTCCGCTTTTTTTCCTTTTTTCTAAACAAGGTCATGGATTCCCCCCCACCCCAAATGAGGACCCGGAGTCCCCCGTACAAGATTAAGTAAGTCCTTACAGTGTTATAAAAGTGAGTGCTTCTTTCCTATAATAAAAGGTGTTTAAAAGGTTCGCTACAGCTTTAAACAGAATTACAATTTACTTCTTTCAAGTGTCCAGGCCATAAATTCTTCTCAATTCCCTCTCTCTCTCCTTGTCGGAATTAATGAGATCAGATCTGATCAGGGCGCTGATGTGTTCAGCGCCAAATCACACAACAGCGCGCGCACCGTAATGGAATTTGCATCTAATGCATACATAAATCAAACATCTTTCTGGACATTTTCATATGCATAATGTCATTTCATCCCGTTCTCTCTGTGCAGAGGGGGAGATTTTTCTCTCTGAGAGAATGACTTTCTTTAATGCTTTCATTTTATTTTCGCTGACTGCAGTCCCGGAGAATGCGCTCGGTCGGAGAATCTTTCGGGGGCGCGGTTGACAGTTCCTTTTCCAAGAGGGGTCCTTCACATTTATCATGCCTCTTCCTCGGGGGCTTTGTTATGCAAATGTGGCTGAAATTGATAATTCCAAAGTGCTTCATTTCGGCTCCTCGGCGGTTGGAGATGGTAGATAAAAAGAAACTGACAAGACACACTGATTGCCCTCAATGCATGTAACTCTCTTGCTAACAAGGCTGGATATTGTTAAAAATTCCTATTGTTATGAGGGTGGCGCTCCCATTATGCAGGCCTTGCAAATTTCTGATTTGAATATTAACCCTTTAATCACCCTACCCCCGAAAGCCCCCTCCAAAAAAAAAAAAAAAATCAATTGCCATTAAATGGCTTGAGGACCCCAAACATCAAATTATTCTTCTATTCTGGTGAACAGCTGGGGTACATTGAAAACACTTCATTAATCATTTGTTCCCAAGGTAAACTTTACATTTATTTTCAAATGCAAAGAAAAGGGGTTATCTTAAGCAAAGGAGGAGCTCCCCCCACCCCCAATGCTAAGTAAAGATGTTGAGACCGCATCCCTTTGAGTGTGCACAAAAGGCTAGGAATTAATAATTGAGAACAACAGTTTGTAATAGGAACCTGGTCTCCCCCTCCCCATCTCCTGCAAACGGGAATATCGGTATTTTAACTTGCGCAAGCTCCTGGTTTTCTGTTCAGACCGAAGAAGGCCTCAGGGAGGGGACGTGTGTCCTCTGTCATCAGAGCTAAGTTTATTTTACCTGTCTGACCAGGCTCAGGAAAAAAAAAGAAAAAAATCTCCTGGCGTTCTCCTCCCACTATGGGACTCCAGAATCTGCATGCCATTTCCAGGGAGGAATTGCAAATCGAGGCAGCTCTGGATATTAGCATACCAATAGCATGCTGGGAGCGTACTGGGTTTGTAAGGACTCTTGTGGGCTGGGGGCTGTGGCAGTGACGGGGCCTAAAATGTGGGCCTTTGGGGAATGTGGCAATGGGACATTTCTGCTCAAAATCGAGGTGGGCCCTCCTAAGTTACCAATGCCAGAAGCTGGACTATAAGGCCTCCTGTTTCCAAATACAAGCTCTCTCTCTCTCTCTTTCTCTCTCTCTCTCTCTCTCTCTACCCCCCCCCCCCACACACACACTTACAATTTCCCCAGAAAGCGATCAGATCCATTCATAGCTTCCCTGATTGAAAAACAGAAACTTAACAGGAATTCGCCTGTCAGCTAATTAAATTTTGGCTACTAGAATTTCTTAGCAGCTTTCCCATGGTGGCTGTGTCTCCAGAAACGTCCACCAGGTAATTGGCCTTGCTGTTAAACCTCGGAGCCATTTAGAATTCTGTTTTCTTTGGGAAATGCTGCTCGTTTAGGGAAAGAAAACCTGCAGAGTGGTGAGTTGCACTTTAAACAAATTCTTCCACCCAAATGAAGCCCCCGAGCTTGGAAAAGAAAGTATCTCAGGGTGCAGAGGCTAGAATTAATCCTGATAGTGCACGGTGCCCGGTGCCCATCAGAGGCTGCATCGAAGTCGTTCATCTCAGCTCCAGGAATCTCGCAGAGTGGTACCTGCCAAATTACTGCACACGAAAGGGGTGCCAGGCACTCGAGGCCCCTCTCACCGCTGGACGAAGGAGGCGACACAGGACAGGCAAGACGTTTGCCGCAGAGCCCCCTTCTGCAAGCACAGGCTAGCTGAGGTGCAGACACATGTGGATGCCCATGCACGGAGACACAACACCATGCACGTTCCCCAGGATCACGCAGCCATGCAGGGACCCACAACACACAAGGAGGCAGGCCCTGAGGAGCCCCGGGCCCTCTCCCTGGCACCCCTCCCTGGAGTGTCCTCCAGGTGGGAAGGCAAATGAAGCCACTGTCACAGCGCCCCTGCGTGCAGTCTCTCTCCTGCTAGTACATTATGCCCCTCATCTCCCGCAAACATGAAACTAAATTTTAATGCCTTGTCATTTGGAGTAAAGCAGCCCAGTCCCACCTAGAAGAGATTTGAAAAAAACACATTGTTTAGTGTAGAAGCAGATTTTTGGTAAAGTAGTGAAATCAGAAGATCAAACTTGCATTTGCAGTGTCCGTAGGGCTACCGACTTGAGCGTCTCTTCTGCCTTAATTACATGTTTCTGTCAAGCCCTGATATTTATGCTAGCTGTTATTAATATCAGGAGCGAGGCCACATTTGTGTAATTAAGATTGCAGCCCGCATTCCCTAAACTTAGTGTGAGTCATTAAATCAGCAGGTTATAGTCAAAGTTGCAGTCAAAACAATGCTTATTCATTAATATGTGCTATGCTAATCAGGACTGATAATCGTGGAGGTAGCTGAACCCACACCGTCCAATCCCTGCCCCCCGAAGGATCAACTGGATTTTAAAAGCTTACACTTTCCTAGGAAAAGAGAAGCCTTATCTTTAGTTTCACAAGAAGCTTTTAGGATGCAAGATTTAAAGATGCGCCCGCATGCATTTAATGTCTACTTTATTTTCAATTACACTTTGCCGCGGATCTGAATACCTCACGTTATCTATAGATTGCTTGATATCGTTGGGCCCTTGAAAGCGAGTTTTCCTGTGTCTATTTGATTTGAGAGTCTTCTTTTCATCTATTGGCAGAGTGCTTCTCTCTACCCTGCTCTTTCCGCACACCCCCCCGCCCTGGTTTCTTTTTTAATAAGAAAACTTGGTCCTTGATTTCCATCCGTGCACTGACTAATGCCCAGCAGGCATTGGGTGTGATGACGGTGGGGGGTGGGGGGGGTGGGCACCAACCCGGACCCCTCCTCATGCACCCCGGGCCTGCAAATGCCTCTGCCAGGATGAGGGGCCCGGATGCTGCTTTGTGTGCACAGAGGAAAGGTGTAGGAATGTCCTTGCTCGCTGGCATTTAATTTACCAGTTGCCTCGGAGCTGGGGCTTTGGCACATTCCGCTGGAATCTGAAAGACAGCCTGTCATACCGAGGGCCTGCTGCCGACTGCTGAAATTGAGAAACTTGGCAGATATGCAAACAGTAACTGGGTTTGAGTTGTTTTGATTACAAGTTAAACAGAGAGTCATTGGCAAGGCCAACGTGTATCTGCGGAGGTTCTCACTCCTCCCTCGTTCTCTTTCTTTTTTCTTCCCCTTGGCAAAACGCGTGGACGCGGCTGGTAATTTCTGCAGAATCCGATAACACCTTGGCTTTGCAGAGCGGGGATTTTGTGGGAAGAGGAGAAGGGGTCAGTTTCTCCCGTTGGACTCACTTTCCCTTGTGTTTCGAGTGGGGTTAATAATGCGAAATGCCGTCCTGGATTCTAAGCCTATGTAGCCGTACATTGAGAATTTCCCCTCCTGGTGGTCTTCGGTGACAGAGCCCTGGATTTCTGAACCTGGCATTATTTAGAGACGCATGGAGGTTTTTTTGTTTTTGTTTTTGTTTTAAGACTTAAAGAATATTGGAGAGGCCTTTTACGAAGCCATGCTTTGAATGTTCTCCCAGAGAGAGATGGAGAAGGGGAGCAGGCTGCATCTATCATTTCTCCCTTGCATTCGGTCCAGGTTGGGACCCTCAGCCCCTCCCCACTCCGGGGTCCACAGTGAGTCCCAGCCAGTGAACTTTTATTCTCATGGGCCATCTTACCTGCTTGGGAACAGTCCTTGGGGGCAAATAAAGGAAGAAAAGTAAAAAAAAAAAACAAAAAAAAACACAAAAACAAAAAAAAAAAAAACAAAAAAAACCTTCAAAGGACATTATAGACGTGAAGAAAAGACATTTTCATTGTATAACCCATCTTCAAAGGCCTCTGTCCATTTCAGTCAGGGGGTTGCCTGACCTCCACCCTGGACAGAGCTGGTGATTTGAGGGCAGTTTTAGGGTGAAATCATGTTCATTCTGGAGGGAGAACAAGGACAACGTCTAATTGTTGCTGCCATTGTCTCAGGCTGGCTGGCTGGAGGCAGAATTCTGAGAGGCTGTTTCACGTGGCAACAAACACATTTCATTTACAGAAATGAGACTCTTTCTTTTCCCCCACAAGTGGAAAGCTGAAACTCTGAACACTGTGACAGAGTTCTTGGAAAGAGCCCAAATATATCGAATCAGACTTTTTTTTTTTTAAATCCACCAATTTGACCATAAAAAAAAAAAAACTTTATTGAAAAACATAAAAAAAAAAAAAATCCAAAACAACAACCAACAACACCGGGCTCAATAATGTGTCTGTAAAGAAACTGCCTTCTGAAAGGGCCTCATTTGGACAAAGTTAATTACTGCACAATAATTGCATTTTAAATTCAGTTTCTTTTTAGATGCAGTAAATTGTAAAGCTCACGATTAGGCAAAAAAACTAAGTTCCTGGGCGCAGAACTTGTTAATTGCCTTTGTCAGAAACTGACAGCCCACAACTTCCTCTCTTTGAGAAGGTGAATTTCCTGAGTAGGTAGGAACACAAGCCCCGCCGCCGACAGGGGGGACCTCAAAGCTTCTGGCCCTGGAGATCTGAGAACAACACACATGCCTTTGCAGGGGTGCCCAATGTCATATGGAGAAGCCCTGGTCACTCGCCATCGAGGGGAAGGACCGTCACACTGAGTCCTGCCACCTCTTCACCACATTTCCATAAATGCTGTACTTCCATTTCTCTGAACTCTGTACGTTAGCTGTTAAGTGACAGTTCTGTTCCTTGTCCTAAAATGTTTTATTTGCCGTCTTTGCCATCTTGAAATGCACCCTTCAGGGTTGTCCCTCGCGTTCACGATCTCGTGCCGCCACCATCACTATTCCTAGAATTGCCATGACCACAAACAAATTCCTGATCCTTTGAAGCAATGAATCAAATCCCCATTCCCGTTTCCCGTCCACCTTTAGCAACCTCTAGTCCACTTCCTGTCTCTGAATCGGCCTCATCTAGGTGTTTCCTATGAGTGGAACCACGCGGATTGTGTTTGGCTTATTACACTCAGCATCATGTTTTCAAACCTAATCTGTGCTGTTACCTCTACCAGAACTTCATTCATTTTTATGGTTGAATAATATTCCCTTGTGTACATAGACCACATTTAGTTTATCTCTTCATCCCTGGATGAGCACTTAGGTCATTTCCACCTTTTGGCTCTTGCAGACAACGCTGCTAGGAACGTGGGTGTACAAGGATCTGTTTGTGTCCCTATTCCATTCTTTGGGGTACATACACAGGAGAGGAGATTCTGAGTCATAAAGTAATTCTAGGTTTAACTTTTTGAGAAACCTGGTGGTCCTGTTTTACATGAAACAAAACCGGGGGTAGGGAATACTCAGAGAGGTTAAGTGACTTGTTTATGGCATGTAAGTAGCCAGTAGCAAAGCTCAAATTTCACCTGGAGTCTGTCTAACCTGAAAGATAGGATTCTTTCTCTCTGCCCTGTTTTTCTCCTATCAATTTCAAGGTGGGAAGTTTGCCTCCAAGGCAGCTGTCCTGTGACAGTCACATCACTGGGCAATAAATCTTGTCCCCCTGGGTACGTCTAGCCCCGTTCAGGCAAGCCACCAGACCTCCCCAAGCCTCCAGTCATCCTTTAAAGGGGGTGTGAACAACCTGTACAAATAAGATGGTATTTGTAGGGACAGACTGGTGCAGCACAGCTCCAGTTTAAACAAGTGGTACAGGGGGACCAGAGTGATAAGTGGAAGGAGGGTACAAGTTCTGGTGACCTAAAATGATCTGGGGGATTTCCAACTTTCCCCCGCCTCTTCTTCTGGATTTCTGATGCTTTCGAACGAGCACAAATTGCAGGTGTTTCTGAAAAACATCCCTTGTTTGGTTCTTGTCTGTGTTTTTTTGTGTTGGGCTAGAGACGTCTGATTTCTTAGCACCATGGATCTGGGAATATGAACAACTAGAGACCATACATTTCATAACTAATGTCCCAAGTGCTTAAAAGTTATTTCCGTGCCGATTTAACATGGAAAGTGTCCAGGTAGATTAATTTTATGGGCTCTTTTTATGGGGGTAACATTTCAAACGCCTGCTTCTGGATCAGTTTCATCGGATTTCATTGGCACCTTTGTCTTAATCATTCACTGATTTAAGGTAGGAATTTGGTCTCATTTTTTAAAAATTTTACTGTAATCTCTTGTGAAATTGATCTTGTGATCTTGTGAAATTGATCCTAGTTAGGATTTTGTACCATTGCCATTCAGCATTTTTAAATCTGTATAAGGCAGGGTAAAATTAAAAAAATTTTTGACTTCTTACCCTAAACACTCAGAAATGCTATTAAAATAGATCAGGGCCCCCGAATCCTTTCTTTTTCAGAAAGTAAAATGAAACAGCCTATTTTCACATGAAATAATATAAAAAGTTGCAAACTTTTGCATTCTGCTTTGAGTCAGGATTTTTCTGGGTTTTTTTGTTTTGTTTTGTTTGTTTGTTTGTTTGTTTGTTTTTAGACCAAAAGCCTCTGTTCAAGTTAAATTTCCTTCTTTCTGGTAACCTTTCTTGTTAGACAACACATTCAAATCATTCTTTTTTCAGGTTTGTTGTTTTTTTCTAAATTATTATTATTTTTTTCCAGTTTTTTCTCTCCATGACCCTTGCCTCCACAAAAATGAATTCCCAATGGCCTTCTAGGCTTATCAACTTGTACCAGTTTGCCCAGGGCCTTTCCCAACTTGGGTACTGGGGGTGTTTCATCTGAGAACCCCCTAGATCCTGGGCAAACAGGGATGGCTGGCTTCTCTGTCACTCTTTCTTCCTAACACTTAAGTGCATGAATTATTACTCCTGGGTTCATTAGTAAGCAGGGTTACCGATATTTCAATGGGCTGGTTCAGCTGTCTAGGAGTGCAACACGTTATTTCCACTGTAGTCACATCTCATGTCATTATGGCTCTGATACAGAAGAACACTGTGGACTTTGTGTTATTGATTTATTTGCCTGTGTGTGTGAGTATGAGTGAATTAAAGAGCCTACACATTGCAACGTGTGTGTTTGTGTTGTGAGGTGTAGTTTTTGCATTATGGAAACACATGATAGAGTACATCATGGAAATGAAACAGTGTACATTTGTTGATCCCACTCTTAAAGTCTCAGGACCTTGGCTGTTGTACCCTTTTCCTTTTTTCTTTAGGTATGCTGAGGAGGCTTGTCTGTATTATGAACTAATGGCCTACAAAATTACTTTTTTTTTGCAAAAAGAAGGCCCTTTAAGACTTCATAAAATCATGTAAATTTGTATTTGAAATATATAGATATTTACATGCTTATCAACTGGTTATACCTCTAAAAGAATATTTACCAAAGATGTGTGATTTCTCCCCTTTGAAAAATGTTAAAACATTTTGATTTGAAAAAGTGGGTTCCCCATTATGAGAGTTAGAAACAAAACAACAGAACAACAAAACAAAACAAAATGAAACAGTAACCTTTGACATGCAGACTCCTGCAGTGAAGAAGTGCACTGGGAGAAAAAGAGAGATACAAAGTGTCAAAGAATGATGATTTCCTTACTGGCCATAAAACTACATGAATTAAGGGTATGTACATTCTGAGTGATTTATAACACTTGAAATTTATTTTAAAAATGGTTTCATGTAAGAAAATAACAAAAGCTGGTTGTTATTCATAGAATGGATAAAAGAACGTGAATCTAAATATGGATTTGAACAGCTGTCTCTTAAAAGGATCTTATTATACCATTTATTTAAATTATTTCCTTAAATTTTTCTTTTAGACAGTGCACTTAATCCTGCAAAGTGGCATTATATATTTGTTTATATTTTAACTTCATCACTGTTCCCCTTCACAGTTTCTCTGTTGGTATAACTCGTGGTCTCAACTTCTCAATAAGGCATTTAAAAGCTGCACTTACTTCTCGTTTGCCTTATATTATTAACTCTTTGTAACAAGTACAAAGACCATCGATTTCAAAGGGATTTATTATTCTGAGGCTAAAAATACCTTGTTAAATTGCATAAACTTAGCAATTATATATTTTCCCCCAAATGAAAAAAAATCAGAATTTATTAGAAAGCCAGCCTAAATGGATGTCACCTTTGGTTTTAAAAGCATTAAAATTGGCTTTAATGCCTCTCCAACTCATTTAACATTTATGTACACATGTAGGCCGAACCGTTAGACAGCAATAGAACACCTTGTTATAAAATACACTTTCGTCATTATGATAAGAAATAAAAAGCAAGCACCCTATTTGGAATATTAACTCATGTAGAACAGAGAGAGTGGTATATTTTTCATGAGTTAAAAACAGAATCAAGTAAATTCAGTTCATTTCCGTCTACCTTCGAGATTTAAAAGCTAAATGTCACTGATACCTACAGAAAGAAGAACTCTTGCAGGCCAGTGTGGTTCCAAACTGCTTGCTGATGGCATCCTCTGGCCATCTTTCTTTGACTCCCATGTTGGCAAACCTAAAGCTAATCTGATTTTATTTCCAGTGCACGGAAGAGTGCCCTCCAGGGGCTTGCCCCTGGGTTTATATCCCCAGCTCTCTTTAATTTCCTCTTTAAAAAGATTCATTTAAGCCTTTCTTCATCTGTAAAATGGGGCTGCTCAGGCAGTGGGTCAACAACCTGTATGCCCATTTCAATTATGCAAATCTAGATAATTTCTCTTGAAATACAAATAAGGTTCACTACATCTTAATTTGAGTTCATGTGAATCAGGAAAAAAAAAAAAAGTACATTTTGAAACGTAAAGAGGTAAAGGATTTTGCATTGGTCCTGTCAATAGAATTGTACCCCGTACAGATGCCACGGCTATATCACGCCCCCTTCTTAATCTGGAAGAATGACATGCCTGTCATCCTTTGTCAGCGTAACCCATCTGATGTGAGTTTCAAATTAGGTAAGTTCATCAGGAATGGGGACCTTCAGAAAGTCCTTGGGGAAAGTGGGCACTTCCGGTATGGGCAAGAATGTCTAGGAAGTGGTTGCTCTGATGGCTGGCACAAGGTGGCCAGCATCCCCATGGGCTAGTTGAGCAGCACCCTTAGGAATCCGTGTTTTGGCTTCCTGTGAGGGCCCTGGGCTTTCCCTCTTCCTCAGACAGGCCTGTAAATTCTGTTTCATTTCAAAGGACAGGAATCCTGCCGTTTATTTAGGCAAAGGGTCTAGAAGCAGAGTGTAAGGAACTTGATGCTTTCTGTAGTGAGCCAGAATGCATTCTCATTCTCCATCTCATTCTAGTTGTTTCTATGGCCGTCTGACCTTAGTGACTAATTAGAAAAAAAAAAAATTCTTAAATTTAAAAACGATTGTTTTCCGAAGTCTGCCTTTGAACTCCTTTTCTGAGTGAATATAGGGTTTGTTGTGCCTTTCTCAGAAACTGCACAAATAAAAGCAAATTTCTTCCAATTGGGAAGGATAAGAATTTCTGTTACACTAAAGATCATTAACTGATACTATAAGATTACACCCGATAGGTTGGAATTTGGGGGAAAGTCTTGGAGATGTAAGAGATATTTCCAGAATCAGAATTCATAATATGAGTTATTCATCCTGTACTAGTACCTGAAAAGGAATACTGAGATTTCTGGTGTGAGACTTGGGATAGATCTATGTGCCGATTCTATCTCTAGATTTTTAGGCACAAAATGCCAAAGCTGGAAATTTCAGGGTTAATTATGTCAGAAGCCCGAGACTGGGTTGGAAGGAGTGAGGGTTTTTGCAATACAAATAGGTGAAAAAAAAAATTGTAGACACACATTTGAGGGGATATGTTTTTGTCTGTGTGATGTATGCTTTGAGAAAGAGAGAGAGACAGAGACAGAGAGAGACAGAGATGACACTCCAGACCTCTAGAATCCAATTGTTTTCAAATTCGTGCATGTCAAATATTCCTTATTGTAAAAAAATGTTTCCAGGCCTTGCCTGATGTTGATGTGAGTTTCTCCTTGTTATTATAACCCTTGCCTTCATCTATGATGTGTTAGATTCTGTTGGAATGTGAATGCTTGGTATGCCACAGCAAAAATACTCGGAAAGTATTTATAAAGTAAATAAGCTTTAATTAAATATCATTGTCAAGCATTAATCATTATAGCGTTGCTCCCTATGGAAATAAGGGTGGATATTCAATTTGTTTTGATTATGTATGAATTTTAACAAAAGCCTGTTTGTCTATTGCTGTGCCCCTCACCACGAGCCTCCGCGTGTCTCAGTCCCAGGACGGGTACAGTTAGAACGGTTCAGTCCGTTTTTATCGTGTACGGTGTAGTGATACATATTTTGGGGAAAAGAGGAGCATCCACACGTGGCACCACCGTCAGGTGTGGAGGGAGGGTCTGCCTGTGTCAGTCCACACGTCCACAGGCTGATATTTTCATTCCCAGCAACGAGATTGGGAAATTTTCATCAGAATGTGAAAGAGGCACAAATAGGCTGCCTGTTGGCCCTGAGAGCCAGAATCCTTTTTGGGAGCTGCCATCCACCTGAACTTCCTGCGAAATTGTGGGTAGCAAATGGCCATCAGTCGTAGACAAGTTCGGATCCCCCAGGGAACAGCGGGTCACATCCTCCCTCATCTGTCCACGGTTTTTGCTGTTCCCCTCTCACCCAAGAATGTTTTCTAATAAACATTCCGTGCAGTAAAGCCCCTTTAAATCTGCTGCTAGAGGAAGCAAGGGTAGAGTAGGAAGGGGCCATAGGGAAAAGGGAAGGGAGTTATGTTTTTAAAGCTCCTACTATGTGCCAGGCACTTCCTTTGTGCGTTCCCGTCTGATGCTTATGGCAGAATGGCAAGAAATTCGCATGCTTCCCATTTTCCAGGTCCTGGACAGAAGAAGGAAGTGTTAGGGACGCACTCAAGGTTGCCTGGGTGCTAAGTGGGGCTCCTGGGGGAGGACTCTAACTGTCTGGACTCCACACCCATGCTTTTTGCCCTAAAGCATCTGCTTTCCTTTTTAAAACAATTGTGGCTGATTTGGAATGTAGCTAAGTGAAGGCCGTGATGAAAAACAGCTTGCAATTGATTAGACAGCAGAAACCTCTCAGACATAAAGGGGTTAATCCACGTAGTAAGAGGGCTGTAAGTTGGCCTTGACCACTGACACAGAAGGCCCAAAGGTCAGGGAGGCACCTGCCACAGGAGAAGCCCTATCCTGGGTTCTGCAAAGGGGCAGGGGAAGCGGGATGAACAGGGAAGGAAAGTCAGTGCCCTCTCCCTAGAGCAAGGCCGCACATTCATTCATCAATCATCTATTTGTCAAGGACTTGCTGCACACCCAGCGCTGTCACTATGCAGGGAGGACCCAGTGCAACATGGGACGGCCTGGGCTCTTTTCCCAGAGCCAGGGCAGAAATCTTCCATGGTCCCATGTGTTTGTGCTTGGACCACCTGGGTTGGCTGTGAATCCTACCCCATGTTTCCCCCTGGGAATTTTTTTCTCTACCATTATTTCTTACTTCAACAATAAAGACAACATCAGGGCAAGATCTATGGACGTATTCCTTTTCCATTTGCAAGCAGGCCTAACCCTATATTAGTTACTTGCAGAGCTGAGTTGGTTGCCAATGTTTGTGGACATTTTCATAAGTACTGGTTGATATTCCTGATTTTTTTTTTTTTTTAAGGCTCAACTCAGAATGGCCTGAAATGTGGTTTTTCTATTCTCTTTAAGGAGGCCTTGATTCTTCCCTCCTTTAGGTTCCTGAGCACCTCAAAGCCTTCTGCAGGATCCCTTGTCTTATTTTCTGATAAGTGGCTCTATTTTTTCTTTCCCTGCTTGAGGACAGGGACTTTTTATGGATCCTGAGGTTTTGGTAGAGCAGGAAGGTTTGGAAAGTATTGGTCTACTTGGAGAGGATTGAATCTAACCGGAGAGAAGCCACGTCTTCCTGCTGGCCCAGTGGAATTCCACCTGGCACCTTTCTTCAGTCGTTAGTCACTGACACATGCCGGCAGAACATGCACCGGGACCGGGCTGGGTAGAGCGGAAACGAAGCGGAACGTAGCCGCCCCTGCCTTCCATACGCTTCAGTCAAGACGCCAGTGGGCGTGCAAACACTGGTTTTCGCTCTTTTTGTGTCTGTCCTTTTGATGATAGGTGTTCCTTTTCTTTAATGCTCACCTCTTCTGGAAAGGGTATTCTGGTCATATCCTAGTTCCAAAATGTCACAGAAAGGGGACATAGAAAACACACAACACAGGACCTGCTGAAGAGTTTCTCCAGCATCGTTACGTGTCCCACTCTGTGCTGGCCCCGTGATGTGCATCTTCATCGGCTCCCACTGAGGCACGAAAACACTGTGGCCTGGGTGGCTTATCACTGGGCATTCATCTTCTCATAGCCCTGCAGCCTACATGTCTGTGATCAAGGTGCTGGGAGCTTCCTGGCTTGGGGACTGCATCCTTTTACCGTGTCATTGCATGGCCCTTCCTTTCCGTGTGTGGAGAGAGCGTGAGTGGGAGTGGACAGTCTCCAGTGTCGCTTCCTCTAGGGAAGGACGTCGGCCCTATCAGATCAGGGCCTGCCCTTATGACCTCACTTACCATTTATCAGCTCCTTGTGGGCTCCTTCTCCAAGCACATGCACAGTGAGGACCACAGCATATGAATCTGGGTTGGTGGGGGGGCATAGCATAGAAATCTGGGAGGGGGGCACAACTCAACCCCGAGCAATGTGATCTTCTTGTTCCTTCCTCGTGACAACTTTTGGAAGTGGGCACTCCTTATCTTTTTTTTTTTTCCCCCCCTTAAGATTTTATTTATTTATTTATTCATTTATTTTAGCGTTTGGGGGAGGGGCAGAGGGAGAGGGAGAGAGAATCCCAAGGAGACTTTCCACAGAGCATGGAGCTTGATGCAGGGCTCGATCTCATGACCCTGGGATCATGACATGACCCAGAATCAAGAGTCGGACGCTTAACTGCCTGAGCCCCCCAGGCACTCCGCTCCTTCCTGTTCTTAACCGTGACGGGGCAGGGGGTGGGGTGGCTGTGAGCATCGGGTCCCAGTGCCGTGGGGAGGCAGAGTGGAGCTTGCACAGTGGCTGTCTGGCTTCACAGCCCACACTGGTAATTCCCCCTCCCGACCGAACGCTGCAGGCCCCCCAGTCAATGGGCCATGGCCAAAAGTTTGCAACATCTTTTGTCTATTACTATGTATTTTGTTTAATCAAATGTAATGAGGTTTGTGGAAGCAGTAAACTGAAGTTATTTTCAAGTAGGAACTGTATTTAGTACCGTTAATTGAATCAGTCTAGTTAGTTAGAATAGAACAGTGGCTGTTTGCCCTGTAATAAGGAAATTGAGTTTCTCATAAAACAGCTAATTCATGTCCTTTTACACCGTAGAACACACCGCAGGCTGAGCATCCCGAGTCCTCCTACGGCCCGTCTGGGCCCCGCGTGGACCGCAGAGCGGCTCGGGTGTGGTCATATTCTGGGTGTGTCCCGACTGGCAGGCGGGGACAGCGAAGGAGCCTAGCCACGAGAGGGGCTGGTAGAGATGATCGCACTGACTCCTCTCTGGTGTTGGAGGTGGGCTACGGGGGGGGGGGGGCAAGTCTCCGAGCAGTTGAAAAAACAAGGCAGAATGACACAGAAGCACGTGGAAAGCTCTCTAAATGCTACTTCCGCCTCTCTAGGATCCGTTTCGTTTTCTAGTCACTGCACCCCCATGTAACCTGAGGGCTCCGTATAGAACAAAACTGGGTGCAAAAGCCTGGCTCCTTCTCCCACTGAGAAGTGGGACCTAGTTCCTCTACCCTTGAACCTGGCTGGCATTAGGGAGTTTCTCTGTGGATAGAAGCCGGGGGAAGCGGTGTTCTGGGACAGGCGAGGCTGGATCCTAGGGGATCTTGCTGTTTCCGCCCTGCTCTCTTGGCATTTCTGCTCTCTGCACCCAGGTGCTACGCCATAAAGAAGCCAAAGAGGATCCAGGAGCGCCCCTTTGTAGAGGAACGGACCCTCCTCCGGGAACCTCGGCAGCTACGCACCTGCCAACCACATGGGGAGCCCCTCTTCAAGTCCAGTCCTAGGTGAGCCAACCCTGGTGAAACCTCACGGAGCAGAAATCAACAGACCCCTCTCAGCCAGGCCCAAACTTCAGATCTGTGAGCAAAATGAATCATTGTTGGTTTTTCTTTAAGCACCTAAGTGTGTAATTGTTTGTTACGTACCAGTTGATGACGAAAACAGAGGCCCGCCCACTCCTGCCTAGCTCTCCATTTGCAGGGTTGGGTAGAGTGCACTCCTTGTCTCCCCAGAGATGCTCTAAGGCTTGCATTAGTGGTGCAATGCCCGGACGAAGGCCACCATTTAGGAAGCCCGCCGTGGCAAATTCTATACTTTGGGACTACGAAATCGATGGCTATAGGTTGTTCCTGGAGTAAAAATTCCTGGTTCCTTACACCATTCCTCACGTCAGAGGGTTAAAATTCCTTCTGCAAATGTTTCTAATTCTCCTGCAAGGGAATATCCCTTTGAAATGCACCCCAGGACTACTCCTTTCTCTAAAATTGAGCCATGGAAAGGGATGGGTGGGGCCACTGGGAAGTCCAGGGATGCGTGTGTAGGGACACACGGCCAGCTGGCCTCACCAAGGTGGGCAGGCTTCCTGACAGCCCAGGCTCCTCAGGACCCTGAGCGGAAGGTAGGAGGGCGCCATCTCTCCTCGCCAGCTTCTGACACATGCGAATCCTAAACACTGGGGCTGGAAACCGGAGGTGGAGACTCGACTTCTGGCAGCCCAGCATGCTGGAATTCATTGGTATTTAAAAACACTTCCTTGCCCTTTTTCATTATACAGTCTAACATTTAGAGACTCCAAAATCACTACTTATTAGTACAATATAACTCTGAGAGCTTGGAAGTGGTGTTGGAAAAAACACTGCATTAAGAAGGAACAGTCTGAAGGGATGCATATGGTAAGTTGGGAATTCTTCAGAAACCCCTCGAACCCACTGGCCTAGCAGGTTCGCCGAAGAATCGCAGGTTGCCGGTGAGAAATGCCGCCTGATGTTTCCTGAACTTTATAGCTTGGCTCTCACAAGGTTGACTTGAACTCTGCATTATTTATTGTCTCGGATTTTTCTCTAATTGGTCACTTTGTGTAATTGCTGTCTCCCCAGCTCTGTCATTGTGGGACAGGTCCCATCCTGGTCTGCAGCTCTGCATTCTGCCTAGTCTTGGTCTAGGGATGCAGTAGGCACTAGAAAAGTACCCAATGAACCGCTTTGGAAAACTGAGGGGCTTTGTTTAACTTTCTTTTCCTTCCTAGTTGATCCCAAAGGAAACTTCTAGGGAAACCCACAGAGCAAAAGAGAGAATGAATTGTTCAAATATATTTGTTTTATTATATGTGTAGGACCACATCCGTTAATATCTTATACAACAGAAGTCAGGAAAGAAAGGGCACTGGCCACGCCCCAACCGTGAGAAGGCTGATGCTGGCTCTTCGGTTGTTTTCTTGTCCCCTTCTGCCCTGGGTCTGTGGTGAGTTGCTGTTGTAGGTTTTTGTGTCTCGGTGTCTGTGGGTTACGCTTAACGTCACGGTCTTGTGGTTTAGATTTGCGAAGTGATGTCTGTGACCTAGACAGTGTGACTTCACAGTGTGACCTTAGAAGCATGAGTGGTTTGAGCGCCAGCTTTTGGTGCTGGAGCCACGGGGCCCTGAGGCGGTCACCTCCTTCTCCCAGCTCTAATCTGGGCGTCTGCAAGACAGAGCGGTGAACCTTCCTTGCCTTCCTGAGCTCTGTGCAGATGCATGGCCCCAGTGTGAGGCCTGACGGATGGTGCCTCCGTGAAGGCCGCTGTTCTGCTTTCAGAGAACTTTAAAGTGACCACTGAGGGTCACAAGATAAACAGGAACACCAGGAAGTAGGAAGGGAAAGATTCCAAAGGGAGCGGTGCATCAGTGCCCCAACTTTCCTTCTCACTCGGGCTCTGTTTTCCGTCTTTTTCATCTTTCGTTGTATTAAAAGCTTCTGTACCAAATGCTTTCCCTCTTAACCTTTGAGAGGAACCGATGTAGAGATCTGTTTAGCCGGAAGAAACATAAGTGAGCTCTTATGTTTACAGGTTTGCTCTGTGGTTTTAAAAAACTGTGTTTCCACCACTAAATAGTAGGAGGGTCGTTGGCACTTCTATGATGAGACCAGAGAAAAATGAAATTTTTAAAAAAGGTGAACCATGAGAGACTATGGACTCTGAGAAACAGTCTGAGGGGTTTGAAGTGGCGGGGGGGGTGGGAGGTTGGGGTACCAGGTGGTGGGTATTATAGAGGGCACGGATTGCATGGAGCACTGGGTGTGGTGAAAAAATAATGAATACTGTTTTTCTGAAAATAAAGAAATTGAAAAAATTTTTAAAAATCAAAAAAAAAAGTTTTATTTATTTGAGAGAAAGAGAGAGCCTGAGTGATGGCGGGGGATGGGGGCGGGGGCGGCAGAGGGTGAGGGAGAAGCGGGCTCCCTGCTGAGCAAGGAGCCTGATGTGGGACTCAATCCCAGGACCCTGAGGTCATGTCCTGAGCCAAAAGCAGACTCTTAGCCAACTGAGCAAGCCAGGCGCCGCAGACATGTAATCTTTAAAGACATTTTTACGTGGGATCTGTTGAGGAAGGGCAATGATACCCGATGCTTCTAGGCATCAGTTAGTCGATCAACCAGTGTCGGAGGAAATGGTGCAGTATGGTGGTGGGGAGAAGAGAGTCTTCATTGCATTTCAAGTGCAGCGGCTCCTTCTGAACCTAAGTAATTTTCATACACACGTCTACATGATGCAGGGCTCAGGCATGCCCTTTCTCTGCTCGTTCGAAAATGCATGTGTAACTTTTAACTCCCTCCAGTCTTAACCAGTACAA
Source organism: Neogale vison (assembly GCF_020171115.1). NCBI lineage: Eukaryota > Metazoa > Chordata > Mammalia > Carnivora > Mustelidae > Neogale > Neogale vison. The sequence continues at coordinate 7,827,426 of NC_058103.1, read as the reverse complement.
GCTTACGTTGACCAGAAGCCTTACCAATAACATAAAGTTGATTAACACGTATTTTTCTTATTATATGCATTATATACTGTTTTCTTATAATAAAAGAAAACGTTATTAAGAAAATCATAAAGATAAGAAATACTGCAGAGGATCATCGGGGAAGGGAGGGAAAAGTGAATGGGAAGAAATCAGAGATGGAGACAAACCATGAGAGACTTTTGACTCCGGGAAACAAATTGACGATTGTGGAAAGGGAGGTGGGTAGGGGTGTTGGGGTCACTGGGTGGTGAGCACTGAGGAGGGCTTGTGATGTGTTGAGCGCTGGGTGTTGTAAGCAACTAATGAATCATCAAACACTACTCCAAAAACTAATAATGTACCCTATGTTGGCTAACTAAACTTTGATTAAAAAAAAAAAAAAAAGAAAAGTAAATCATAAGGGAGAGAAAACTCATTTAGAGTACTGTCGTTGTAAAAAATCCACATGTAAGTGGACTGTGCAGTTCGAACCCCTCTTGCTCAAGCATCAACTGTACCTGGTTTTGCAAACAGAACCTCTTTGCATTAGAATCGGATGGGAGAGTTATGGAATAAACTAAATATATGAGCCAAAGCAAGGCCAACAGTACAAAACCGAGAAGATCCTGTCAGCAATCTCCTGTGTTATGACCTGTGTTATGACTCTGTGTTAAGATCTCTGAGTGTGTTCCTACATCTTATCCTCCCAGCCAGGAGGTAGCCTACTCTTGTCTTTATGGTGTAGATGAGGAAACCAAGGGAGATGAAGTAATTTTTCATTGCCTCTCAGCCTGCATAGAGGAGAACCTGGGCTGCCGGTCCCAGAGCCCACCCAGTTACCCCCAATGACAAGCCGTCCCCAAGAATTCTGGACATCCTATGTCATTCTCCCATCTCTGATCCACCTGTAAGGAGACTGGGCTGGGCTTGTTTGCAGATCACCTGGCTGGTGGACAGCAAAGCTGGACCCTAACCGTGTACCGACTGCTCTTCAAAGCCCATGCCCCTCTCACAGACAGCCCCAGGCTAACCACCCACTAAAGCTTTGTCTCCCCTCCTCTTAGAATGTTGATGATGGTGGTAGATGTCTCATCCTGAAAAGTTAGGGACGTAAAGCTGTCGGCCATTTAGAAATTGTGTTACTGTTTAAACTCTGAGATATCTTTTCTTCTTAGAAGAACCAGTTTGATAAAGATGGTTATCCCATAAACTCTGTTCCATCTTAAGGCATTAAAAAGACCAGTAGAGGTCATAAAGGCCATCTGTGTTATGGTTTCTCCATGACACACTTGTCAGATATCAGGAGGGAAGGTGCTATGGGTGTTTCTTTCGGAGTCGGGAGAGAAATGTTTTCTCTGCTTCTCCACCTGTGTCACCTCCTGGGACACCCTTGGCCCCATCTATCTGGTATTAGAGAAGTTCGGCTGTGAAGCCCTTGGTGTCCTCAGGGCAGCAACAAGCCTTAGGAAATGGAATGATGTGGGCTCTGGTGCTGATTCTGCCCACTGTCCACTAGCTGGCTGACCTTGGACATGCAGCCTTGATCTCCTGAGCCTTATTATTATTATCTTTCTTATTATTTATATTTGTTTCTCCATTTCTCCAGAAATGGGGATACTAGTGCCTCAGTCAGAGGTTCATACCCGGGATTGGAGAAATGGTGTGTGCATTGTCTGACACAGGGCCAGCAGCAGGACGGGGTAACCAAACCAGCATGCAACACCGCGCGGGGGAGGTCTCGGCTAGTGAGTCCAGGAAGCGTGTCTGGCTGGCCGTCCCTTCCCTCCATACTTCTTTGGGTCAGTTAATCCCCCTCACCTGTGACAGTACCTGACCCGGGATTAGAATTCAGTAAACACTAGCTTCTACTATTTTATTACTATTATTACTGTCATTGTCTTTATTCAGGGGACATTTTGAGTCTGCCATAAAGCAAAGGAACCAAATGGCGATGTGAGAGGGGGTTGTAGAATTCTTTTTCTTTATGAAGTGTCATTAAAGATGCTATCGACAGTATTGGCAGCTTCATTAAGAAGTCTGTTGATAATGGTAATAAGGCTGGCACATTTGGGATTCAGGATGGCACTTCTCAAGACAGAGGCGGAACTCAGGCTGGCATTGCCGAGCCGGGATATGGCTCAGGGTCTGGAGGGCTGGGTGCCCGAGACGGCGCGGTCTGGGTAGATGGGAGCCTGGGTCCCCGGTGCCTGTTTGGCTCCTTTCTTTCTGGCTGGCGACTCTTGTGAGCAGCCCTCCACCACTCTGGGGACTCAGTTTCCCAAGCTGGAGTCAAGAGAGCCCACTCAGCTGTGAATTGGCTCTCAGAAAGCTGAGTCTGGGGCTTGCTATCTCCTTAGGACCTGGAGCTAACACAGAAAAAGCAGGGAATGCGGTTCTTTGCAGGCGGTGCCCTCTCCTGCTCCTTTCTTCCCATGTGGTCTTTCAAACAACGTTTGTTCACAGCTCCTTTGTGTCAGGCTGGAGATGGGGCAGGCCTAGCACATGGACCGACAGCATCCCTGGTGATGGATCCCTGTGGATCTCTGGCTGGGAACCGTAGGCCAATATTTCGCATCTCCCGTTCCGGGTCTGTGTATGCAAGTATAAAGCTGAAACGGCCTTCTCAGGCAGGAAGTATAATTCGGTCATAACAACATTTGATTTCTAAATGGGGAACAATCACTAATAGCGGTTTTAGAGATTGATCTCTGTTCATCCTCCTGCCACTGTGACATCTGTCAATCAGGCCAAGGCTGCCTCTTGGTCTTTTATCTGACTCCAGCACCGATGTGTTTAGGGAATAGGCTTGTACTCAAAATGTAAATAGGTGTCTTACTCTCCCTCTTAAAGCTATTACTGTGTCGATGGATGTCTTGCTATAGTTAAGGGTCTGTCAGCATTTACATTAAGGAGCCTTATTTTCGAAGGCTTAAAATGCCATTAAAATCTGTCCGACGTGGTTCTTCAAATGGTCAAATTATCCAAATTTCTTTTCAAAAATCTGTTTGGCTCTTTATTCATTGGTGAAAATATGCACCCTGTGCCACCCCTCGTGGACTCTCAGTTTCAGAAGCCTTGCAGTGTTCTGTGCCCAAGACATTTCCCCTCCTGGTCTGAAGGTCTTTGGTCATTTTGAGTTTTCTTTGTAAAACTCCCTCATGTTTATAAGGATGTTTAGGTAGGAATTGAGGTCATGTTAGGATATTTTCAGGATATTTAGCACTTTTCGGTCTTCGTAAGGAGAAAAAAAAGAATGAAGCGGCGCTGAGCTTGACCATGTGTCTGGACCGTTGTGTCCACTGAAGTATTATCTCATTTAAACCGCACAGGAGACTCTGGAGGGGGCTACTCTCTTTCCTTTACAATTGAGGTGACAGCTTTGGAAGCTAAATGGTAGATTTGTGCTTGAAGACCCACATCCAAGCCATGACCTTAACACTCTATCAGGGATACTTATGCTTATTTTGAAGGTCAACCAAGACACAAATCAAGGTCAAACACTTTTTAAAGTTTATTTATTTATTTGAAAGAGAGAAAGAGGCATGGAGAGGCGGAGGGAGAGAGAGAGAGAGAATCTCAAGCAGACTCCCCACCGAGCACGGAGCCCAACGGGGAGCTTGATCCTAGGACCCCAAGATCATGACCTGAACCAAAATCAAGAGCCAGCCACTTAACTGAATGAGCCACCCACATGCCCTCAAGGGCAAACATTTTAAGAGACTTCAATAACTTCTGCAGTTTTGATGGACTACTACTTTCCAAAGGTTAGTCTTACTCTTAGCAAGAACCTCCCTCTCCTTCTCTCTTTGACAAATATTTTTTCAGCACATACTATAATAAGCCCTGTTATCGTCACACTTAAATAATTGTATTAATTTCTGCACCAATTTAAGGTTAATCATCTCTGCTTCAGAATTGTCACACACGTCATTCTTTCTGCTTATGAGACCGTGTCTCACCTCTGCCAGTTCTTTAAAGCTAAGAGATCGGTGTCCTGGTTTGCCTGGAATCGGCACAGTGTATATAGCACATCCTGTTGTCCAGGTTGAATGATCAAAGCTTCCATCCTTCATGCTAAAAAATCTAGGTGGTAATATATATGGTCACCCTGGGTAGGGTCAAGTCTAGTCTTGGCTACTCAGCAAGGTTTTCACTGAGAATCCACTGCACTCATATTTGGGGAAATTTCTCTAATCTGTTACTTTTCTCAGCCACTCCTTACAATTGGCCAATTAAATAACCTCTAAATGTTCTACTTACATTTCTTGGTTTTGATAGTACCTCTTGCTCTGTATGCCTCATGACCTCCGTGATGGCAACGGAGGGTACTTAGTCCATGTTTGTTGAATTGGCTGTTTCTAATGCTTCTTTTCTCAAGGGCCCTGCTTAAGGCCGTTTCTGTAGGAGACTGTCCATAACTCTCTGTTCCCCAACTTACCAGTTCCACCCTGTCTTTATCTGTCTGGGTGTTTATCCCAAAGTATGGCTTAAAAAATGGCCAGTGTTGTCTCCATGTGCCTGGTGCAAAATGGATCTCAAGCATGATATGAATAAGTGAATGGATGTCTTCTGGAAAAAACCATCACGATGGTTTTCCAGTGACCTGGGCTGCTCTGGGAACTTTCAGACTGAAGCAGCATTTAATTTCCTGTAACGCTCGTTTTAAATGACAATAATTTCACTAAGACATTGAATGTACAACCCTGGAAGGTAGCAAACTCTGCTGCTTTTTCATTCATAGGAGTCGGCTCAAGATAGGCATGCTAACATTTTGTCCTCACTGAAAATTCAGAGGCACATCTGGTGAGTCGGCTTGTCCTTCAGGTCAAGGATGGGGCTTTAGGGACAGTGATGACATGGAAGGCTCCGAGAAATAATGGGTTATGGGTGCTAGAAGCACACACTTTGCATTTAGAGGTATGTATTAGTTATCTATTGCTGTGTAACAGATTATCCCCAAATCTGCAGCTTACAGCAATACAGAGTTGTTACCTGACAGTGCTTATGGGTTGAGAATCCGGATGTGGCTTCACTGGTGGCCTCCCATGTGGGGTCTCTCACAAGGCTGAAATCAAGGTTGTGAGTGACATCTCAGTCACTTCAAGGGCAGATAAGAAGGAATCTTCCTCCAAGCTCACTCCCGTGGCTGTTGGCAAGATTCAGTTCCTCACAGGCTGGCGAATTGAGAGTGTTGGCCAGATATGTAAAAGTTACTTGCCATTTGGGTCTCTCCATAGGGCTACTCACAAGACAGCAGCCTGCTTCCTTCAGTATGAAGGGTGAGGAAGACAGAGAAAGCCAGATAGAGAGAAAGAGAGAGGACATGAGCCCAAGATGGAAGCCATGTCTTCATAACCCAGTATCAGAAGAGCCATCCATTGCTGCTGCTGTATTTTCATGAGCAGTGAGTCGGTAAGTGCAATCCACACCCGAGGGTTGGGCATTACATAGAGTGTGAACACTGGGAGGTGGCAACCATGGGGCCATCTTAGGGGCTATCTACCGTGACATGAATGGGCCCACATCCTGGCTCTTTCCTTCAGTCTCTGTTTATCTTTAAAGAAGTTACTTAACTCTTCTGAGGATCGGGTTTCTCATCAATCAGATGATGTCCATTTTTGAAGGTGGTTAATAGGGAGAAATAATTTTTGTGAAACACACATAATAGGTGTTCGATAATGGGTAGCTGGGACTATTACTACTGTAATTAATCTTGGTGGGTGCTGAAGGTTTTGGATTTTCAGTTCTGTGTCCTAAGGAACACAAGCTCCCTGTGGACCATGTGCCTTTGACTGAGAATAATATCGCACTTTCAAACTTAGCTGATTTGAAGTTGCTTTTTGGGCATGAGTAAGTTCTTCTATGTCCTCCTCTCCTCTCTGGGAGATCATTTATGGCAGTGACTCTGTCATTTATGCCATTATTTTTGAGGTGATGGAGTCAGCCCCGCCCTGAGAGAATTTATTTCCTCTGTTAATGTTTCCTGCGATTTCCCCCTTGCCATTCACTGTCTACATGCTCCCTCTGTCCCCTGTTAGAATTCACAGCATTTGCTAACTGCTGCTGGAACAGAGAGTCTTCTCCCTCTAGGGGTAAGAGCTAACAGACAGTGTCCCCAGCATCTGACAAATATAATACATATTCGTGAAAGGACCATTGTCACATCTGATGAAGGCCCACCCTGGTGCCTTTCCCGTGGCCTTCCACTTCTCTGCACACCCTGCCTCATGCTCCATGCCCTGCCAGAGGCCTTTTGACACAGCCAAATCTGACAGGGGACCACCTCCATGAGTCTAGTTGTGGAGGTCACTCATCCAACAAGCATGACTGCAGAGCTGCCACAATGAGTGAAAACAGATGTGGTCTCTGCCCTCATGGGGAGACAGACTATAACTGAATAGTGGCCCATAGGCAGTGGCCCATCTCATTGAACTCAGTGAAGGAAGAGTGAATGGTGTTTGGAGACTACTAGTAGAGCAGGATCTGACCTGCCCTGGGGATCAGGAAAAACGTCACCCTGTAGGTGAGCAGGAGAAGGAGGGACAGAGGAAAGAACCTTCAAGGCAGAGGGGACAGAGGACAGCATGTTCAAGGTCCTGAAAGGGGTCAGTAGTGACACAGTTAGAGTCTGGATTGCTGCTCAGTAAATACATACTCCATTTTTCTCTCATGGAAGATTGTTTACTTTTCATCTCCCTGACCTTGGTCTTGACCACGTGACTGACTTTGCCCAGTGAGATGTTAGTGGACATGGCAGGAGTAAGGCCTTGAAATGTGCTTGCACAGAGGAATTTTCTCTCTTATGCCTCTTGTATCACCACGAGAGGAACATGTCCCGGGAAGCCTGCTGGCCCCAGAAGGATAAAAGACACATGGCACAGAGGAACCCCAGACCTGTACTTTGCAGAACTTTCTAGTGACCTACAAGACCAGGGCATTGTTAAATGCTTTCGGTGTGTGCCACTGAGCTTGGGAATGGGTGGGTGGGATGGTTTTGGGGACAGAAGGAGGGCCAGGGAGGCTGGAGACAAAACAGCAATTTAGACAGTGGTGCAGAATTCGGCTGGAGAGGAGCAAGGACCAGAGAGTGCTGGGCTTTGGAGGTCAGAGTGAGGATTGTGGTTTTTCGTCTAAATGTGCTGGAAAGCTAGGGAAGTTTTCATCAGGGGAATGGCATGGTCTGACTGTGGAAAACACTCTGGAGAGGGGTCAGATTTTTTTGTTCAGAAATCTTTGCACGGGGTATGAGCCACCCCATGCCTGCCTCCCCAATTTCTGTAGCCGTGTTTTTCACAGTGGCTTCAAGAGCTTCTCTTCTAGAAAGCCTCCCAACAGGTGTGTTTTATTATTCTCTTCCTTGAGTTCCAATGCCACTTTGTTCCTTTTTTCCTCCAGGACATTCAGCCAACAGAACTTGGCCTCAGGTCCATCTGTGACTTAGACTGGGGTGTCCTTGAGGGCAGGGCATGTGAGGTAGTCCTCTCTGCCTGCTTGTTTATGTTTCTGGGTGTCTACCATCCCCTAGACCCCTGTGTACAGGATCTGTCTGGTAAGTAGCGGGTGCTCACCAAATACTTCTTGAACGACTGAATGAACGATCTTACTGCCCTTTGTGGTTACTCATCATCTAGCAGATTTCCAACCTGTCTGTCTTCACCTCTCCCACCTGTGAAAAAAGGAGAATTGTGGGGCCCCTTCCTGGGTTGTTATGAGGATCGAGCATGTGAGTATGATTAAGCAGTGCCCGTCAATTAGTAAGCATTCAAAAATGTTAGCTAACTGACGTCCCATCATGGTTTTGCAAAGGGTGAATAAACGAAGGGGATATATCAAGGGAGACCTTTGTGAAGGGACACCCAGCCACCCACACTGGCAGTGCGAGGACACGCCATCCACAGACGGTGTTGGGTGAGCAACCATTAGACGGTCTTGGCCAGTAGACTGTACACCAAGTCCTCTTGTTAGGATTTGACTCATTTAACTGAAGGCCCCCGGCTGATGGACCACTTCTGGGAGCCTGAAACTGAAGGTCTTCTGGCATCTGACATCTCCAGCTCCAAAAGTTTCAGGCAGGGATTTAAGTGTAGCAGAATCCTGTGGTCCCGCAGTTGGTCAAATGGAATACTTGGAGGAAGGAGACCCCTACCTAAGTCCAGATACTTCTTCCCCAACTTCTCGAGGGCAAAATACACTCCATTTTGTATCGCCTTGTTCCTCCGAACACCCAGCACATATGGGTCATAGTACACGCTTGCTGTGTACTTGAATGAATACAGGTGAGAGCCTGTGATAGTCCCCGGTCAAAAGAAGTTTACGATATTGTCTAGATTTAAAATAATCCCCAATTATAAAATGTATTCGGTATGAGGCCAGCTGCAGGGGGAGGACACTCGGCTGCTGGGGGTGGACGCTGAGGAGAGGGGATGTGACCCCGCCGCAGACAGCAGGACAGGTGCAGACCCTAACCCTCATTACCTCCTGCCCTCCCGTCAGAGCACCTTCCTTTCCCATCAGGAGCCTATCACCCGCCTCCATGGGGGAATTGCAAAATTTGAAAATATCTTATTCACACCTAGGCATGTCATTTCTCCACTGGCAGTGTAACATGCTTCCTCATTTACATATAATTCGTTTGACTCATGTAAACTGCATTAACAGAAAGAGGAGCTATGCGACAAATTACGAGTGACAGAGGCCGGGCTGGATCACAGTTATTTTTATAAGCCCCGGTAAGCGATGATGTGTTTTTACAGCGCATCAGGTCCCGGCGATATGGAAGAGCCTGCAGCCGCCGGACGCCCATCGGTGCTGACCGGTGGTGCAGGGGGCAGCTCCGTGCGGGAGGACCCTGCCCGGAGAGGCCCATCAGGCGCCGGGGTTTAGAGTCCCGGGGACCACACCGTCTGCTCCTGGCATTCTTCAGGGCCAGCGCCTGGGATGGAAAGTGTGTGCGTAGACCATGCACCCAGGAGGACGCGGCTGCCTGCCTCCTTCCTGTCCTCTTCCTCATTCTAGAAACCGAGCTGGTCTCTTCCCTGTATGACATCCCAGTTCTTTGCTTATAAGGCGGGCATGGTAATGTGGTCAAGGAGAAGAATGGGATTTAAAAGAAAAACAAAATAAAACAAAACCGGGAAAAATGAGCAGGGGTCCTGAGAAGCTTAAACCCATGATACAAGCTAATACTCACCAAGCACTTAGAGGTGCCAGAGGAACGAAAGCGGGTGCTTGATATGCGCTCTCTGGTTTTGTTGCCCTCACTTCTGAACCAGCTATCACACTTCTTGTTACCTGGGATTGTCACCAGTGCTATGCTACAAGCCACGAGAATGAGAGCTAATGAGTTGGGGTGCTTTGCCCAACACTCTCGTAGCTGAACCAGGACGCGAATGCACGTCTTTCTGAAGTTAAAGATGACAGTTTTGGCCACTAAGCTCTCCTGTCTCATCACAGGTACCCAGTCTTTAGAGAACCCACGCTTGGGGCACTTGGGAGGCACAGAGCTGGTGAAGCTTCCAGCTCTTGGTTTTGACTGTTTCGACTCAGGTCACGATCTCCTGATGGTGGGATTGGGCCCCACGATCAGCGGGGGGTCTGCTTGACATTCCCTCACTCTTTTCCTCTGCCCCTCCCGCTTGTACGTTCTCTCTCAAAAATAAATAAATCAGTCTTAAAAAAAAAAAAAGAAGGAAAAAAAGAAAAAGGACAGAAAGAAAACCCTTGCATGTCTGAGGGGAGATGGGGAATTTCAGGATTGCCTTGGTCAAGGCTGAGCTGGGGTCTGGGTCATGGGAAGGTCCAGGTTCGGGGCCTCTGGCTTTAAGCCCGTTGGCTCCAGGTCCCCTTCACAATAGACGGTCTGTCGCCACACCTGCAAATCACCACCCTTGGCCCCAGAATAGGTGCAGTGATTGTGAGGGGTTTTTTCCCCCCTTATTCTTATTTATTTATTTATTTATTTGTGAATCTGAATTGTGCAAACCTGAAATTGTGATCTATAATGTATTGATAGTCTTAGTTTATGCATAGATTTAGAAATAATGCAAACTCTACTTTACATTTCCTCCTCCAGAGAATTAATCTTGAATTGTACTGGTTTTGAATTATGTGAGGCCTTCGGGAATAGGCCTACATCCCTTGCAAGAAAATTAATCACCCTGTAAATGACTTAACCCGCCTCTCAGGGCTTCATGGTGGAGACTAAAAGGAAGAATGCAAATGATTCAAAATGGCCTGTGTGTTACCTGCCCCCCTCCCCGACTCCCCACCCTCCGCCCTGGCCCTCCTGTCCTGAGTGACAAACCTTCCCAAACAAGCCTCCTTACTCTGGTTCTCCCTGTCTGCTAATTGCAGGTTTCCAAACTCTCTGGAGCTTTTTGTCAGATGCCACTTCAGGGATCCCCAAAGTTTAATTCACCCCACAACACAGGGCAGGAAGCCCTTGGTTCTGCCTCTGCTTTATCGTCCAGTGGGTGCAGAAGGTATGCTAGGAACGTGTTCTCTCCACAGAGGAACCCAGAGAGGTGCCCTATGGTACTGGGGTCCTTGTGGCTGGGTCTTTGATTTCTGGTTATTGTTTTGCAAAGGGACAATGGAGTAGGTTTATGAAACTGGGCAGAGTGTAAGATACTGTCTTAGCAATCCCCATGGCCATTTCAGGGTGTCAGTTTACAATTGCCTATTTAATTTTTTTCTCTACCCACTGCTTCCCACCCCCAACTCCAGAACCTAGACCAGGGGTCCTTGGCCCACAGAAACATCCTTTTCTTCTTAGTCTGTTGTCTCCTTCCTCGTGCACCCGCACTGCTGGGGGAAGGGCCAAGGTGCAACCCTTCCTTTGACTTCCGACTCACTGTGGGAAGTGGTGGGTGATCTTGGCCAACATCTTTCTTTTCAGGCAAGAAGCTGAGATCCAGAGGGCCAAACTCGACTTTGCAACAGGAATTAGCAGCAGAGCTTAAAGTTGAGCAGGAGGCGAGCTGGCAACCCGTGTCTCTGCTCTCCTCTGCCCTCCCAGGATTGCTGCATTCTTTGACATGAGACAGAGATTTTTGACCTCTGGGGCCCAGCAGAAGCATCTGCAGAAACTTTAGAAAAGTCTGTATTTGCTTGCTCGGGCTGCCACTACAAAGCACCACACACATTCTGTTTAAACATCAGAAATTTTTCTCCTTATAGCTCTGGAGGCTGGAAGTTCGAGATCAAGGTATTGGCAGGGTTGTTTTCTCAGGGGGCCTGGTAGGGGTGGTAGATAACTGTCTTCTCTTTTGGTCTTCCCACAGCCTTCCCTCTGAGCCTGTGTCTTAACCTCCTCTTCTTATAAGGACACTGGTCGCGTTGGATCAGATCCCACTCTAGAGACCTCCTTTTACCTTAATTATGTCATTGAAGACCCCATTTCCAAAGACAGTCACATTCTGAGATCCCTAGGGATTGGGACTTGAACATACGAACTTTGGGGTGACACAGTTCAGCTCTTAACTCTTTTCCCTCTTTTCCCCGCCCTTTAATTCACTTCCTACCCACATGCAAACTAATACATTCACCCTGTCCTCAAAGCGCTCAGAGGCTTAATCCATCCCAGCTTCAACTGGAAGTCCAAAATCTTGGCTAAATACCGTGTAAAGATAGAGTTGGCCTTCAAGTTAGGATTCATCCTGAGGTAAAATTCCTCTCTAGCTGTAAGCCCGTGAAATCAGAGAATTATTTGTTTCCAAAACACAAGAGTGAGACAGGCAATATAGACGTCTCCTTCCAGAATGGGTCCATCAGAAAGAAGAAAGGGGTTACGCGTCTCAAGCAGGTCAAAAGCCTAGCAGAGAAAAATTCCCTTTGATTTTAGGTTGGAGAAAAATCCCCTTTGGCTCCATGTTCTGTGCTGTAGGCTCACCAGTTATCTCCTGGTTCCCAGTTAGGAGCTTCTGTGATGGTGTCTAGCAGTGTCCCACCATTATCCTAACCCGGGCGCCTGAAAACTCCCTGTGGACCACCAGCACGTCCCAGGTATATGGCAGCCCCACAGCCCTAAGAGGGAAGTTCGTAAGTCACAGGAAGGTCACCTTTCCTGGCCCCCCATCCTTGGAAGGAATTCAATGAGAGAAAAGTGCTTGTCCTCATCTTCTGTGTGTTCCCGTCGCTGGCACCATGTCTGTTACACCATACACTCGAGAAATATTTGTTGGGGATGAGTGATTGTGGGGAAGCTGTGATCCCTCCCTGAAAAGACAAACCAATTAAATTTCAAAATCACCTCAGAGAGGCACCAAATGGCAGGATCCCAAGGATCGCGGCCCCTCCGTGGAGCCCCTGGAAACTTCTTTCCATTCTGAATAGACCTCCTTTGCTTTGCCTTGCAGAAAGGGCTCCTTCCAGCCAGTAATTAGTGTTCGTAAGTGGAAGCTACTTAAGAAAGAACACAAAGCCTCAGAAAGTTGTATTATGCCATTATAAGTGTCCGGTGATCCGCGGCCATGCTGTGATTCACGGAGCTGAAATAAATGATTTGCCTTAAAAAAAAAAAATTAACGTTCATTCCGCCGGTAGAACCTCTTAATTCCCGTTACACATGTCAGCATATTATGACTGGAAGCTGTCAGGTTCTAATGACTAAAATTTCATTTTTCAGGCTTTTCACGCTGTGTGTGAGAACTATAGGTTGGAAATAATTTTGCAGCTAAGTTACTTCCTCATCTGGTAAATTTAGCAATTTCTTTCCTTGCCATATCTTTTTTTTTTTTAAATGTCCATGTTTACATTAATACTTCGAACAAACTAACCTCATGCTTTGCTCGATAAATGGGGGTGGGGAGCAAAACAACAAGTCATGGTGTTTTTCTCCTGAAGCTGCTGTCCATTTTATGGGACATAATGTGATTCGACAGCTGACAGATTCAATGCAAAATTATTTTTACTTGGCAGAGTGGATCAAAACATGGATGATTTTAAATAAAGAATGCTAGCACTATGTTTAAAAAAGTGAAATATATTGCGTACCCTTCGTATGGATAAACAGCCTTGACACAGCGTGTAACTCGTTTTATTGTGCTTGAAATGGGAATTTGTTGACATGATATTCAATAAATAGAAATATTGCAGTCATGTTCGCTTACCTCGGATACTATATCGAATAGGAATTATTGATCCCCAGTTATTACACTTGTTTCTGAAATGCTACATGGAAAGCAGGGAAACCAAGTTCCAATTTAAGTTGTTAATAGATTGGTCGCAAAATTTATGTTATCCACGTCCAACAAATCATGAATAAAAGCTCGTGAAAGGCTAGATGGTCCACGTTGCATTACTCATTCTTTCCCCCGTAAAAAGCCTTTAGCAAGAGACTGACCAAAGAATTTTAAATCTCTCATCATCTATAAGTCATTGCTCAAAGTGTCCCTAAATGGGATTAAACAATCGTCACTCATATTTCCTGAAATGACTGCCCCTTCTACCGCCTCTTTGACTTAAATTAAGGCTAATGATCTGTTTTCAGGAGAAAGGAAAGAAGTACATTTTCCTTCAATGACTTGTCAAGACTCTACCATCGTATCGGTTATGGGAACGCTTCTAGGCAATGACGACTTATTTCATCTCTTTGTCGGAGGGTTTGGCTCAGGGACGAGCAGGTCCCAGCGGACTTAACGCCATGTTGGGTCCCCTGTGTGGAGGCTGTGGTTGGAGGGGGCTCCAGACACAGAGCGCCCTGTATCCCGTGGGTGTTACTGTGTTTCCGTGTCTGACTGCAAGGGCGAGGGCAGGGCTGTGGGCTCTGGATGCAACACACATTCCATCCCCTCAATCTCTCTCCCTGCCTCACTTCTTTCCTTTCTTTTTTGGTTCTCTTTTTCAGTCCATAAACATTGAATGGAGTATCCGCCATGTCCCAAGCTCAGTGCTGGCACTGGGACACCCAGGTAGATCAGGCTTCACGGTGCTCAAGCAGATGCTGGGGTCCTAGGAGCCCCAAACCCCTCCGTGTACCTAGGCAACCACAGGACGTGACGATGTGGTTGGTGGTTACAAGCTCAGAGAGACAAGTGCACGGGGCTAAGGCGGGGGGGGGGGCAGCCTGGCTGTGACTCCCGGCTCCATTCTTGGCATTTTGGAGAATTATTATGAATGAGTGACTATCACATAGTAGGCCCTCAGTCGAGCAGTGTCTCAGAGGTCTATACCAGACGGACAGGTGACTCATTTCCACGAGGGAGCCAGGGAGGAATGAGGTTGAGTAGATGTCAGCGACAATGGGGCTGTGGGAGGCCATGGGTAGGGTGCATTTCGTGGGGAGATAATGAATGAAATCAAAATAAAATGAAAATCCTTCGAGGAAGCACGAAGAAGTTGTCAGCCTAGGACCGTACTGCACACGAGGACCACAGACAGGCCGCTGGGGGCAAGTAGCAACACTTCAAGGGTTGGAGGGTTCTTTCCCATGGTTGTCAGACCTGAGTTTTTTCAAAAGAAGCCAGAAATGTGGCTTATGCTGCAACCTGGCCAAACGCTAAAGGGGAAAAATCTGTCCTAAAAGTGGTAAAGACACTGTGCAAAGTAAGCCAGCTGTATCTGTCAGCCCTATGAGGCTTGAATCTGGACAAAGATCTGTCTCTTGTCTGGACACACTGATTTCATGCTCTCATTCAAAAAGGACTTGCCAGGGACTTTCCGCAGCAGTTAATTCAAGTGGAAGGTATCCTGGTTGGAGCTGATCAAGGTGCGATTTGAATCCCAGCGCCAGAATGTAATGAGCTGATGGACTTGCGGTCAGTTATGAAGCCTCAACTCCAAAACGGTGATTTTATTACTTGCTGCTGTGTTCTTGTGAAGATCCAACGCGGGGATGTCGGCAAAGCTTCCGATACGGCGTCTGGAGCACTTGGACTTGTTCCCTTACCAGACAGGGGAAGAGGAAGAGGGTTAGAGGGAGGAGAGGTGAGGCAGGATGTGTGAGAGGCAGGTGGAGAAGGGGTGACTCTGGGCCTGACTAGGAGAGGCTCCTGGGTCTCCCCCTCCTCAGCAAGGGTCTAAAAGAGGGTATGGCTAGTGTGCAGAGAACAGCTTCAGGGACCCAGCAGGGTGGGGAGGGAGTGGTCTGTAGACATCTCTTCGGGATGGCGGGGACCTCCTTTCTTCACGGCCTCGGGGATGGGATTCAGACCCCAATGGGAACAGAAAGGCAAACCCCTTTGGGGCTAGCACAGGGCAGTCTGGCATTGGCATCCTGATCCGGGATGCCCTCCCTCTTCTTTGGGATGTCAAATGACAGCTAAAGCTCACTGACTTTTGGTACCTGCGAGGTTAGATTTTAAGAAGTTCTATGTTTGTTCTCTTTGCAAAATAAATCGTGCCCACTGCAGAAAATCTGGAAAATGTGGACACACGCAGAGAAGGACCCAAAACATAGACAACGGTGGAGAGCACACTCTGACCTTGCCCTCGGCATGTCCACACTGACCCTGCCAATCTTTTTTGCTTTGCCTTTCTAGCTCATCTATACTTAGCAGGGCCATTTTGTGGCCTGACTTAGCATGATGTTGCTTTCAGAAGGAACCCCTGTCTGAGATCACAAGAAAACATACACTGAAGACTTAAATGCTTGGCCTCTGTCTGTTCCAAGGTCCTGCTCCCCAAGCCCTATACCAGGCATCTGCTGTGCTCTGTCTTCTGGCCTCCATCCTCCTACTTCCCCAAACTGGATTGGAGACCCAGGGCCTTCAGACTCTCCTCATTTTTACTCGTTTGCTTTCCATCTCCCTCCTTTAAACACTCACTCACTGTCAGGGTTACCAGATAAAATACAGGATGCCCAGTTAAATCTGAGTGTCAGTTGCGTAATAAATTTTTAGTATGTTTCATTGAACATTTAAGATAGACTTATTTTTTTATTATTTTTTATTTTATTATTTTCAGTGTTCCAAGAGTCATTGTTTAAGCACCATACTTTTTATGCTAAAAATTATTTTACACTTCAAAGTTATTCATTATAATACTAAAAATACTAAATACTAAAAATACTAAAAATTATTCATTATGGATCAAAGTTAAGCAGCCATCCTGTATTTTTATTTGCGAAGTGTTACCACCCTACATGCAAATCAGAAAAGCAGACTTTGGCTTTTTTGGGCTCATATTGCTACAGAGGGGTCCAGGAATAAAGAAATAGACTAGTAAAAGTCAGAGGGCCCCTTAGAGGACTTGGCCAGCCTGAGTCAGAAGGGGAGCACAGCAGCATGTTTATTTGTGAGTGCGTGCGTGTGCGGGTACATTGAATTATTTGATGGAAGTTGGTTCCTGCCGCATCTATATGTGCACACACACAAACACACATGTATACACACCATCCTTTCTTTACAGCTCATCACTTCTCTTAAACATCAAATATTTGGGAGGCAATATCACTTTATAAAAAAAACGCTTAAAATAAAATGAAATGAAGGTAGGTTTCTCTAATTATTAGAGATTTTCACATTTCCATTTGTTTAAATTAGACCTAATGCTGCAGTAAACATCCCTGTAAATATATCTTCATCTGCGCATTTGATTATTCCTGAAGATGCTTTTGCAGGAGGGAAATGAAAACTATGGATCAATATTTTAAGCTTCTTGAACATATTACCTCTGGAAGTGTAATTACACTTTTTCATTTAGCAAACGTTGCTCCTGATTATTGCAGCAAACTTGGACTGGGGGCTGATAACCAGTGGCCTCTCTGTCTTGGATTATAGACTCTAGTGAGCTCCCCAGTGTGGAGAACGAAGGTCCCTCTCCTGCTACACTTCTCCAAAGTTATCAAGGACAAAATGCCAACTTCTTACCGCTTTTATTTTCTGTTTTAAATTGCTAATCACAATGATTGACTTTTTATTTATTTGGCCACTTACATATACTTTCTACTTGGAGTTGTCTACTGATAGATTTTTCCCATTTCCCCCTTTCAAGATGTGTGTGTGTGTGTGTGTGTGTTTCATTAGTGGGATATTTTTGCTTCTAAAGTCTATTAATATTGTTTCCGATGTATTTGTAGCAAACATTCTTTGCATTGCATTGCAATTTTGTGTATGCTGATATTTGATGGAGAAAGTTTTAAAGTTTTCTTTGGTCAGGTGCACTGAGAATTTTTTGGACGGTTTTGCTGTGAATTTTATGCTTAGAGAGTCTTTTTTATCCATCCAGAAATTTAGTCCCTGTATGTTTTTCAGAAGACCTTTTTATTTATTTGATTTTTTAAAAATTTTATTTCTTTTCAGTGTTCCAAAATTCATTCTTTATGCGCCACACCCAGTGCTCCATGCAGTACGTGCCCCCACAACACCCACCACCAGGCTCACCCAATCCCCGCCTCCCACCCCCAGCAAAACCCTCAGTTTGTTTCTCAGAGTTCACAGTCTATCAACCTGAGATGAACAGTGATTGGACTTTTCTTTTTAAAATGTGTCACCTTTTTGGGGTGCCTGGGTGGCTCAGTCAGTTGAAGGGCTGACTCTTGATCTGGGCTCAGGTCATGTTCTCAGGGTGGTGAGATTGAGCCCAGTGTTGAGATCTGCAGTCAGCGGAAAGTCTATTTGAGATTTTCTCTCTCCCTGTCCCTCTGCTACTCCCTCTGCCTTTGCACGCTCTCTAAATAAATAAATACATGCATAAAATCTTTTTAAAAAGGTGTCACTTTGCTGACTTCACCTGTTAGGTCATCAATCTCTTTACAATCGGATTTTGATTACTCTACTCTGGTATATTTCATTTATATACATATGCACTCACATACCCAAGTTTGCTTTAGGATCAGCTCTTCTTATCTATTATGGGTAAGGTCACATTATTTCAGTTGCTAGTATATGGTTTTATTTTTATTTATTTATTTTTAAAATATTTTATTTATTTATTTGACAGAGAGAGATCACAGGTAGGCAGAGAGAGAAAGGAGGAAGCAGGCCCCCTGCTGAGCAGAGAGCCCGATGTGGGGCTCGATCTCAGGACCCGGAGATCATGACCTGAGCCAAAGGCAGAGGCTTTAACCCACTGAGCCACCCAGGCGCCCCTATTATATGGTTTTATTATAGAGTCAGTTTGAGGTAGGGTATTTTCTCTTCACATTTTCATGATTTCCTTAGGCATCTTCACCTAAATCTTCCAAATGAAGTTCAGAATCATCCATTCACTCCCATTCTATTTTTCCTCCTCCCCCCTTCCAGAATGGTGATTTGGTTGGAATGGTGTTCAGCATAAATGTTAATTTGAAAAGAATGGGCTGATTTATCTTTTCTTTCTAAAAGCAGTCTGGGTCAGAATTTTTTTTTTTTTTTTTTTTTTTTTTTAGTGGAACTGACATTTTAAGTGAAACTTTAGGGTTAATGTTGAGGAATTTCAACAAGGGATTGGGGGCAGAGCCATGTGGGGTAAATAAATGGGTAATTGGGGTAAGAGACGCCTAAAGAGGGTTCTAGAGAAGTTCTTTGTGTAATGTGATATAAAACTGCCTTGACATTTTTTTTAAGTCATGATGGGAAAGAGAGATTTATTTTCAAATTCTTTTTGAATGCTGTATTTGTCTTTCCTCTGAATATAGCCTCCGCTGAGTGTTCATGCTTACACCGAACTTTGTGTTGTTTATCTTGTATCTGGTTAGTTTATTGAACTGGTTTAAGCTGTGAGTAGTTTCAGTTAATTATAGAAGGTATTCTATATATATTGTTCAATAATTTAGGAAGTTAATGACTAGAAATGACTAAGGAGTATTTTTCTTTATGATTTGCATAACTATATTTATTTTCCCATTTCACAGCATTATCTGGGACATAAAGAACAATGCCAGGTAAGAATGGTTGGAGCTGCTCTCTTTGGGCCAAACTTGGCTTGAATGGGGCTGTATATAGGATAAGAGCATTACCTATTACATTGATTACTATTTAAGAAACACAGTCTTTAACATGTTAAGGAAGTCTTCTGGTCTTTGAATGCTTCAAAAGATTTGTTTAAAGGAATGGGTGTTGAATTTATGAAATTTATTTTGGCTTCTATAAAGATCATTTCTTCCAACTTCGGCATCTTAAAGTGATGTGATAAATTATTAGGTTGTTAACATGAAGCCCTCCTTCTATTCCTAGTAAAATATCTGGAATTCTTTTACTGTGTATCTGAATTAATTTAGCTAGTGTTTGATTTGGAATACTGACTATTCTCACGAGTCATTCAAATATCTAGTTTTCTTTTTGTGTCATTCATTGTCAGCTTTTGACCTGGGAGTGAAGTATCATTATAGCATGAATGAAAGATTTTTCCATTATTATGTATGCTCTGGATCAAATTGTATATTATAATAATTATCTATTCCTTGAAGTTATAAAGGACTAGCAAAATTACTTGGACTACTGGTCTTTGGGGGAGTTAATTATGTTGAAAGTTCTTTTCCCATGTTTTCCCCATGGCTATAGGTTTTCTAAAGTTTTCTAATTCTTCCTGGATTAATTTTTGTTATTTTCACTCTCCCATAGAATCATCTATCTCATTATATTTTCAAATTTCTTCATACAGGACTGTATATCCTATATTTTTATAATTTTTAAGCCTCAGCTGAGACTGCATATAATTTCTCATATCCAATTTGTATATTTGTTTGTTTCTTCTTCTTCTTCTTTTTAAAAATATTTTACTTATTATTTGACAGAGAGAGACACAGAGAGAGAAGGAACACAAGCAGAGGTAGTGGGAGAGGGAGAAGCAGGCTTCCCGCTGAGCAGAGAGCCCGATGTGGGGCTTGATCCCAGGACCCTGAGATCATGACCTGAGCCAAAGGCAGACGCTTAGTGAATGAGCTACCCAGGAGCCCCTGTTTGTTTCTTAATTTGGATTTAATAGTGACTTTTCTTTTTAAACCAGCTCTTACAATTATTTATTAGTGCTATTATAGCAGTGTATAATTAATTAATATTTAACTTGATTGCATTTATTCCTTAGAGTTTTTTTGTCCTTAGACTTGTTTTGCTCTTCTTGAGACGGCTTATTATTTTTAAATTACATATTTTGTTTAACATGACTTCTTCATTTTTGAATGCTAATTTTTCCTACTCTACTTCCTGAAATGATTTGTAATTAACTCTGTGTTTAATGTTTTGTGGCTGTGATCTACACTCAAAACACTATTTATTCTGAATCATAGTTTTTCTGTCTTTGAATTACATATTCTGATTAATTATGCTGTCATTTCTAGCTTCTCTTCAGGTGGTATTTTCCAGGATAAGTGTACTGGTGGTATATATTTTTTGCATAGCTGAATGTCTGTCTTTTCCTTTATGCACGATCCTTGGGCTGGGTATAAAATTCTTGAATCCTTTCATTTTCTTCTCAAAACTCATTAGACTCTGTTCTACTTGCTTCTCAATAGGGACAATTTTGAAGTCTGAGATAAGTCACATTTTAATTTCCTTTTTTAGGTGAACTTCTAACTTTACAATCAACTCCTCAAGTCTGCAGGAAAAATGTTCCCCAGAGATTCAAAATTCCTCTGAAATATGTTTCTTTAGAGAGTGGTTGTCTGGGATAATATGGGCCTTTCTTAGGAAAAAAAAATGAAACTATCTCCAGTTCTAAATTCTTCTCTACATAATTGATTTGTCTTTTATCTTGGCTGGCCCTGGTCATGTCCTCTGAAATTCTGGCTTTCTGCATAATGAATCCTTGCTCTGTATCTTCCACAACTCCCCCTTATCTCATATGATTTGTGTCTCTTTGTCCCCTTTCCTTAAGTAAGAGATTAACCAAAGTTTTCTGTGAAAGGCTAAATGAGGCTCAAGGGCCAAGTATTTTCAGCGCTATGGACCATATGCTCTTGGGAGCAGTTACTCAGTTCTGCTTTTAAAGAAGCAAGAACCACCATAGAAATGCAGTAACAGCTGAGTATTACTGTGTTCCAATAAGACTTTATTTACCAAAACAAGTGGCACATCAGATCAGGCCCCTGGGCTGTAGTTTGCTGACCTCTGCTCTAAATTCTCAGGAGGATTCTTTGGTTTGCTTTCTAATCATGGATTTAATTCTCGCTCTGTAGATTCTACTCTTCAGTTCCTCCAGTGAAGGATGGTCTGGTGACTGACTGTGCTGGCTTAGGATGAGTTTAAATCTCAGTTCTTCCACTTACTAGTTACCTGAGTTGGGCAAGAGGTTTAACTCCTGTGTGTGACTCCATCTTCTTGACTGTCAGTGGGTGAGACAAAGAGGCTTCTTGGGGAAGTGTTGCAAGAGCTGATTAAGCTAATAGGCGTAAAGAACATAGAACAATGTCTGAGGCATTGTAAACTCTTGGTAAAAATTAGCTATTATTGATTCTTCCAGAATTTCTTTCAGATCGTTTTAGATCTCAGGTTACATCTGAACCTGCTATGTTATTTCTTATGATTCTTTATAGTTGCTATATGGTCCCATTCACTGAAGAGAACATAAAGCAGGTGTACTCTATAATCTCTCAGTTTCCTAAAATAAATTATTTCCTCAGGTACACTTTTCATTTGTGTTTCTATAGTGTTGTTCCCCCCCACTTTTTTTTTTTTTTAACTTTACTTGGCATGGTATGGTTTGTTCTGTGTAGTGTTATTTGAGTTAGGTTTGAGCTTCCCCTCACTATTATTGCTGCTATTTTTAATAATAATCCTCTTGGATCTCAGTAAGAAAGCCACACTGATATACAAAACCTGTTGCCAAATTTCAGAGGCAGAGCTGACAAATGATTCATCTAGCCTATGCTAGGCCTTATTAAGATTTTCCTCTGCTCCTGTTCTAGTCTTTATGGGTACATTTTTACTCTGGGATTATCTGAAAAATCTATGACTCTTCTTATTATGTATACAGAATTATACTTTAAAAATTATTTATTTATTTGAGAGAGAGCACATGCACATGAGTAGGGGGAGGGCAGAGTGAGAGGGAGAGAATCTTTTTTTTTTTTTTTAAAGATTTTATTTATTTATTTGACAGAGAGAGAGATCACAAGTAGGCAGAGAGGCAGGCAGAGAGAGAGAGAGGGAAGCAGGCTCCCTGCTGAGCAGAGAGCCCAATGAGGGGCTTGATCCCAGGACCCTGAGACCATGACCTGAGCCGAAGGCAGAGGCTGAACCCGCTGAGCCCCCCTGCCCCCCGGTGCCCCAAGAGGGGGAGAATCTTAAGCAGACTCCCCACTGAGCAAGGAGCCTGACACAGGGCTTGATCTCATGACTCTGTGATTATGACCTGAGCCAAAACCTAGAGTCAGACACTCAACAGACTGTGCCACCTAGATGCCCTGAATTATACTCTTGATAATCCTTTACTCCTTAAGCTTGTCCTGACTTCCTAGAGCTTCTGCTTGCTTCATACCTCAGCAAGCACTATGTTCTTACCTTTGATTCTTATTCCTGTGTAGTCATTGGTGCTGGAGAGTTCTAGTCTTCTAAGAGGCTACAGAAGAGGAAAGTCCAAATGGACAGAAATGAAGTGAGTAGTGTAGTTTCTGAGGATCTCAGGAAGTGCTCAAAATTGTACAGATTATCACCAGGTCTTGTAGTCAACGATGCAGCCTCCAAGATGCTAAAGAAGGGACTATGGGTTATTTAGTTGGGTATTTTCTCCTGCCACCTTCTTGTGGGCCATGGTTTTTTGTTTGTTTGTTTGTTTTGTTTTGTTTTTCTTTTGTTTTTGTTTTTGCTTTTCCCCCAGTGTGAAGATGTGAGTCACTGGCCAATCTTTTCTTATTCACCTTTAAAGCAGAGAGTGGACAATTTGTCTTTGAGGTAAGTTTCTTTTTAGGGCTACTGTGGCATTGAATGTTTTGAGTTTTTATTTGTGAATACGTCAAAGCAGGCAGGGCTGGGCTTAATTGGGAAGAGTGCCCTGACCACCAGGAAATTTTGAGGATGTGATTCTGGATAAAACACAAAGTCCACAGGAAAGAGCATGAGCTGCAGAATCAAATAGATATAGGTTAGGATGCTGACCCTGTCATCTTGCTGTGTGGTGCTGGCAAACCATTTGGCCTCCCTGAGTTTGAGTCTTCTCAAGTGTGAAAGCTTGGATGGCTATCTACCCAAGAGTTCTTATAAAGACTGAATTAAATATTATGTGTGAAAGCGCCTAAGTAAAGTTGTTCCTGAAATCCTGTCACTGTGGCTACTTCTCTTGTCATATGCTAGCATCCAAGACAGAGGATTTTTTTTTCTTTCTTTGGAGTCTGTAGAGCTTTGATGTCTATAAGGATCATTTCTACTATGAAAGGTTCATTTGCTCATTTGTAAGGATCATGTGTTTAGATGAGAACATTCATAAAATCATATTAGATTAAACTATACAGAACTGCCACTATTTGATATTTTGACCGCTAACAATGGTAATGTTGTTCGGCTCAGGCTGACATAAGTAAGTCATGTTCATTTGTGTGTCTGTAATATTGTTTCAGTAAATGAAGAAAAGGACATGATTCACTTGGAAGTCCAGAGCCCAGGGTTACTCTGAACCCTGCCTTACAAGCAGCAGGTCTGAGGATTTGCTTCTGGACTTGAGAGGGGGGAAATTCTTTAGGTAACTATAAGTAACAAAGTATCCAATGGAACAGAAACAATCCTCTGGGTTGATGTGTGGTCTGGAGCCCCTGGTTTAGAGGCAGCCAGAATACAGAGTGGCCTTGAGACCTGCCTGTCATTGGACACTGGTCTGGCAAACAGCTGGCAGTAATGGAAAAAGAGGGATCTCTGTGAATGGATGTTCGTGGGGGCTGGATTTCAGCATTCGGCATGTGGAGTCAACATGAGCAAATAAACGTTCAACCATGTGGGGACCTCGGAGGTCTGTAACCCCATTTCCAGCAGGATGGACTTGGAAACGACTCCGCCCTAGGACATGTGGTTGGAAAATCGTACCTCTGGAGGAGGGAAAAGGACAATAATACCTCCCGTTGGAAACGTCTCCCTCTGAGATGTTAATTCTCTCCAGTCAGGCTAAGGCCCATCTCTTTCCAAGTGTTCTGGCTTGTCAGATGCCCCTGTCCTCTGAATGACAGACTGGCCAGGTGCCATCTGACTCACATGGACACACGCCTGAATCTGGAACTCTGCCCTTTACCAATTTCATTGTATATCCTGAGCTAAACTTTCTTCTTCTCTGGGAAAGAGTGTGGGGGACAGTGTGGCAGGCAGATGGCAAGGGCTTGGGCTCTGACCAGCCTGGGATCTGGTCCTGGTTCTCATGGTTACATACTGGGCAATCCTCAGGAATCTGCTCAGTCTTTAGAGATCCTGGTCCTTGGCTGGCAAAAGGAGGTAACAACACATACTGCATAAGTCGTTCTGAAAATTGAACGAGGTGAAGTGTTGAGCATGAAATTCTGGGAACTGGTGACTGTTCAATTACTGATAGCAATGCCTGTTGCTGCTCCGTCCCTATTATTTTTGATTGTCTCCATGCAGGGCCAGGGGCAGGTGCAGACGGGTCACTCGGGTCCTCCTCTGCCTGACAAGCCGGCTCTCCCAGCCTCCTACCTCAGAGCTCTGCAGCCCAGGAACGGGCTCGCAGGGGATGTCAGGCAGGAGGACCCATCGGGATGCCTTGCCGTGTGACAGAGCCAGAGGCAGTGCCCGGGCTGACACCAGTGCCTGGGGACGTTCCGGCCGGGAGCCAGGTGGGGCCAGCCCTCCTCCCGGTGGGTGCTCTGTGCCCCAGGCGCAGCCCGGCAGCAGCGGAGGGGGCTAGCACACTGTCACCGCCTGCCGCGCAGGCCCTGTCTGCCGTGTCTGCAAATTTACCCAAGAACTAATCAGGGCACCTCCCAACTGTGGCTTCCCGGGATTCTTCTGAAGGCATATTACACCTCCCAGAGGGTATGAAGCAGAGGAAGAAGAGGAATAAAAACCGTAAAGGGAAAGGTGCGGCGTTTATTGTACTCGAGAAGAGCTTGTGCTCTTCATTAAGACACAAATGGCAGCGGTGGACCCTTCTCTTGGCTTCCTTCTCCTGGACCCTGTGCGTCCCCCTGGCTTGTGCTCCCCAACCTTGCAGTGGGATAAAGAGATGCGTATACTGACTGGACGTGACCTGAAGTGCTCACGAGGCGGGGATGTTTGGGCAAAGGGCAGGTGGTGCCTGAGCATCACAGTCCGGGGTACAGAAAGGAGAGACCCAGCACCTGTCTTCGAAAGAGAGGAGCACCCCTCCGGTCTCTGCAGTCGCATTTCTGAAAATCTGGATGATGTTGATGGTACCACTGCAAGAAATTCCTGTCTCCCCCAGTTGCAATGATTATTACGGTAACAACTCCCGGTCGGGGAAGTGAGGCTCCGGCCCTGGAGAATAGTCGGCGATCGCCTGTAGCATAGTGTTCCACTCCACCGGCACCCTAACTAGACAGCTTTAGTTTTAGCATAAAATCCATATTCCAGACCTTTATGGAGAAGAGAGGCAAACTCCAGTGCCTCGGCGGCAAGCATCAAACGGCATTAGAATGAATTAAGGAGATTAAAGACTCTCCAAGCTGTTGGGGTCCTTCTCCATTCCGTTTCCTCCAAGGAGTGGTTTTAATGGTATGGGACAGATTGGGAAAGGGAGTGGTCCAGCCAGCCAAGCCCACCTCACTCCAGAACACAGGGCTGGCACCCTAACAGGCGTCAGTTTCACTGGGGGGCAAGCCTGTTACAGACCCCCCCGGGGTGGGTGCACAGACTGGTGTGCATGCACGGCTCTTTCCAAGCTGGGAGCCCTCCTTGAGAGCCATTCCTGCCCCTGGGTGGGTGAAAAGTCCTTCTCCCGTCCGGCTGGGTAACAAAACCTGAGGAGGGCGTCAGATGTGTGCGCTCTGGTGTTTGGAATTTAAGTAAAATCTGTAATTTTCCCCCTGCATTTCCTCAGAGAAATTAGCTATTCTATTCACTGCATAAATTTTCAGGTTTTGCTAGCACGACACTCAGGGTGTTGAATTTTTTATGACAAAAATGCTGTAATAATTGTTGAACAGATGTAAGTGCTGGAGACCGGGCTCTGGCAGACCTCACGAAACCTTGATTAGCAATTTAACCCTGTCATCGCTTCTGTCCCGCCGCCAGGGACGACGAGGTGCAGCTTCCAGTTGTTTCACCGGGATGTGCGCAGAGGCAAAGAAAGAGTTTTCTGGAGAGGAGAGGAGGGACTGTAATAAGCCTTGCTGCCCAGCCAGGGAGAGAAGCCCTCGGCATATCCCGACCCCCAAATTGCCACATTTACCAAGTTGTCTGGCTAGGTGATTAAGAAACTAATTGACATGGAGGGACACTTGTCACAGGCCATGCAGCCCGGGTGCAGGGGAGAGGACGGGCAGCGCAGCCTCTCCGGGGGGACGGGGAGTGACAGTCGACACCCACGACTGGTGGGCTCTGCCTGGCACGGGCCAGCCGGGCCCCCATTTGCACCTCAAAGCCGAGTCACAGAGGGATCTCCCTCTTGCCGGCTGCCTCCACACGAGGCAGCCATGGGGGACTCGCGGGGACTCTGTCCACGGACGGATGAAAGCATGCAAATGCCTCTGAATCAAAAGGTAAATCAAAAGAAAATGGCAGGCCGCGGGATGAGACGGCGGTGACAGCCCGTCAGCCACCGTGCCACCCGACAGGCCTGGTGGCAGCACGGAGGCTGCCAAGAGAACTGCCTGAGGAGGCTGCCACGGAGACAGATGTCACGGCGGGGAGAGCGCCTCCGCCGCGTTCAGAGCAGGAAGGGGGACTCCATGTGCCACGGAGCTGCAACGTGGCTCCTAATAACGCAGGGTGTTGTCGGGGGCCGGTGGGGAGGAGGCAGGTGTCAGAGAGAGCGAGGAGGGAGACGGGGAAGGCCGGTCAGGGTATTTGGGAAAGGAGGGGCTGGATTGCAGGCCGTCCTGAGATGAGCGTTCTGAGTGTGTGTGTGAGTGAGTGTGAGTGTGTGTGCATCACACTCATTCATGCACCTTCAAGGCAAGAACTTGGTTCCTCTTCCTGCATCCCAGGGTGGGCTGAGGGGAGGGCACAGGGGCTGGCGATGGCCTGCCTTTCCAGGACAGGAGTGGTGGCCTTGGTGTTTGGAGGAGGCCTTTTGGAAGTTTCTTGCCGAGATCGGTTCCTCCCAGGGCACAGAGAGCTCCCTGGCTTAGGGTGTGTGCAGAGCAGAAGGGACAGAGGCAGGCCCAGGGGAGTCTCAAGGTCTACTTGGCTCCTTCTGCTCCTGTGACACCCAGGGCCCCGAAGTCCCCAGGTTGTTCAGACCACAAGCACTGAGAGTCCTCCCCGCTGTTTTTCATGCGTGTTTCGAACTCAGACGAGTATGTGGTCGGAAAGGCAAGATCCCCATACATAAAAGCCCTGAGCAGGTGCTTGTTCAGTCTGCACATTGGAAACCCAATCCCAGAATGTGTGTGAAAAATAAATTTTGTTTGTCAAAGTCTAGAACGATGAACTTTCGTCTAGGAAGTGATGACAGGTAGGCTGTTAGCCGTACATGTAAAATACAACGTACTGGTTCGACCATAAGAAATCCATTATTTTTAAAACCTCAAAAAATAAGAAAAAGCAACCAAAACCAACCACCACCACAACAGCAACAATAAAACCCAAACCCCAGAACAGCTGAAGGGAAGGCAGTCGAGGTCATAGAGTCTCACTATGTAGCGACCAGGTGGTGGAAGAGAACCTGCACTTCACCTTGTTTTCCCACGAGCTCGACTCCAGCTCCATTTACAGGCAGGGGATTGGCGGATTTCTCAGCATGGAAATGGTTTTGATGTCTTTCTGCCATTGCTTCATCTCTGCAGACACTCCCTAAGGAACCATCTCTCCATCCTGGATTTGCTGAAACTCTCAGAGTTATGACGAGTTCTTCAGGGCAGAGAGAACCCTGGAATGGTCCAGCCCGGTGGGGTGTGGACAGATGCCTTTGGGTGACAGTCTGTCTTGCATCCGAGTAAAGCCTGCGCCAGCGGACGTGTGACCCTTAGCAACTCTAAGGCTTAATGCCGCTCCCTTTGAAATGGCCCGATTACCCTCCCCACGGCAGTATGGCTGGGATGAAAATGTCCAGAAAGCTCACAGGTGGTGGGCCTTGGGCTGAGTGCTTCATGAGTAAGGGGTTATAGAGGATCACAAAACACTTAGATGCTAGTAATTGAACCCACAGTGTGGTTCAACTTAGAATTTATTGTACACTTAATTTAAGCGTAATTATATACCCCTACTCATAAATGATATGTAGTGAGATTTTGACATGCTCCTCTATCTACTAGTTGCTCTCTAAGGGAGTTCTCTCCATTCCAGTCCAACTCAGATGTTTCTCCCTTTCACATCCAGGTTCTGCTGCTCATCCTCCTGTTGTACTCTTTTTTTTTTTTTTTTTTTTTTTGTACACTGTGTGTCTGTCTATGCTGAGAGGGACATTTTGTCTTGCATCAAGGTCCTTGCCATAAGGAGCAGAATATTCCCAGTCTACAGTCATTGAGTTCAGAGTTTAAATACTTTGCTCCTCAAATATCTACGAGAGAGATTGCTTTCTTCTAGTGCTCTCTGTTCTGATTCATGTCTTCATTTTTTAGTTGCTATTGTTTTATTTAATGCACTGCTAGAATAAACTACCTCATGTTCTCGGTTGACCACGTTGGGACCCAAACTGCTACTACTTCTACCATCTCTCTATCTCTTGAGTTTGTGCAACAGGCCAGGCATTGTGTTAGGCTAGGTGGAAATATTTAGCTCCTGGTATGTCTTTGCGGTAGATACCCTTTATTGCCTCTCCATTATCTTGTGACACCTTGTCTCTTCTTTTAATAGAAGCGTATTGCAATGGCATCAAGGTACACAGCTTAGGACTGCTTAGGACACAGCTTAGGCTTCCTTCTGCTACTGGAATGGTCATGGAGCAAGGTTCTAGCCAATGAGGTACAAAAGTCTGTCAGGAGTTCCTGAGAAAAGCCTTTGCTTTCCTGATGAGGAGGGAACAAACTGGAAGCTCTGTCCCTATCTTTTGCCTTGGGCATGGCTAAGATTCTGGAAGATCCCTACCTACCTTGCAGTCATTAAATGATAAACCAGTGGATTCAGGGTGGTCCTATGGAAGGAGAGAAGGCAGCTGACTCTGTGGGACATGGTTAAACTCCTGTATCAGCCTGGGGCTTCCTATTTCAAGTCTTGTTTTTCTTCCACTTCTTCTTCTTCTTCTTCTTTTTTTACGATTTCATTTATTTACTTGAGAAAGAGATTGAGAGAATAAGTGGGAGGAGGGGCAGAGTGAGAAACAGACTCCCCACTGAACAGGGAGCAGATGCCAGACTCAATCCCAGGACCCAGGGATAATGACAGGAGCTGAAAGCAGATGCTTAACTGACTGAGCCACCAGGTGCCTTACTTCAAGTCTTACATGAGAAAAATAAAACGCTCTTCACTAAAGCAGATGTAAGTCTGTTTTCCCCATTACTTAAAGTTATAAATACTTTCATCTTATTCTACATTAATATTTCCTTTTTTCCAATGGGGAAAACAAAAACTCGTAGAGCACTTCTGAATCAGTAAATCAGGAGAAGCTTAGGAAAGCATCAGTTTCTGTCTTCTACCTGACTTCAGGGCCCAGGTGCTCAGCTTCACTGTGGTGGGTGGAAGATGGCCACAACTTCTTAGACATTCCTCTGATCCAAAGTTCCCTTTCCTTGAACTCTGCTTGGGTTCTGTGACTACTCAGATGACAAGTACCTGGCAGAAGTAATGCTCAGGACTGAGCTCTGGCACCATCCACTTCCTGATTTTTGGGACATTCTCCTGAAGGCCTAAGTTATGTGATAAATCTGGGTCTTCTGTGACTGACATTCCAGTCAACAGTTCAGCGACCCCAACTAGGTAGTGTGTCGGACTTGTGAAGGAAGCTGTCTTTGACCCTTCAGACCAGCCCCAACCACCAGGCTAATGTCATTGAGTGGACACTGTCAACACCACTGGAACAGAAGAATCATCCAGCTGAGCCCTATTCAAATTCCTGACCACAAAACCATGAGTTATGATTGTTGTTTTTAGCCACAAAGTTTTGGGATAGATTGTTAATCAGAAATAGATATTGATCAATTGCCATGAATAATTCATTATAATTACAAAATCCCAGGGCCAACAGGGGATTGTCTCCCCTGTACTTTGAGTCACTTTTGAATATTTCTGCAAAATCATGGCCATAGCTCTTTACATCTTATTGATCTAAACATAGACTCCTCATTTCATATCCTTTGCTTTGCTGCTAACTGATCCTGAGTGGGCTGGAAATAATTCATTGTCTCCAGCTCTTTGGTTGTAAGAGTGAATTTCAGACATCTGGTTCTAACATGGCAGACTAGGCCAAAGATCATTGCCTCTCTGATACAAATACATGGACATAATAGAGACACATGACAATACTGAAAAATATGTACAAGAGCTCAAAAGAAAGGGAATACCTAGGTTCTTGAAAGAAGGGTTTGATGATAGATACTGTATATTTTATAGGGTATTATTACAGGTTATGGGGCTGGCGATTTTTGCCCACATTGGAACAGGAGAGTTAGCTTGGGTCTATGTGTGGTGAACCCAGAGCTGGGATGCAGCACAAAACATATACATTCAAAAGATCTGATAGTCTGGGAGAAATGATAAGAAATCTTGCCTTCTACCTTGGCCTCTGAGTAAGGGGAAAAACGTCTTTCATGACAAAGCAAAGCTACAAACTTGCATGATGTGTGGCAGTAGGGTCCAACTTCACCTTGTACTTGTGATTGGAAATCCCAAGTCCAGAAATGTAGGTACAGGTCTAGGGTTCCTGTAGAAGGAAATGCCAAATGGTTCTCTAGAAACATATTCCAATGCTTAAGTCACATGCATCTCCTATAGATTTAGAAACAACAAAACCAAGCCATGGTTATGCTGAAGATAAACTCAGTGGAAAATTATAAAAGTCTACTAAGAAAGAAGACACTGGAAAAGAAAGTGAGCAGACACAGTGAGCTAAAGAATGGACACCTCAAGAAGTAGAAGTAATAGAAGAGATTAATAGAATACTCTATTAATACTCTATCATCTAAGGGATGATAGAACAAGTATATGGATGTATTTAAAGGGACTAAAGCAGAGGAGGGATAAAAATAACACGATTTTTTAAAAATTAAGCTTCAGATTAATTTCAAGATAAAAATAGATCCCTGCCTATAAAGATCTCCAAGTACCATTAGCCTTTTAGAATATGCTTATTAAAACCCTCCTCTGATTGTTTTAGGCTGAATTTTATTCTATATTCCTGTAGAGGGCAGATTGCTGAGTTGAGGGAGAAAATTCTGCATCCTAACAAGAGAATGAGTTTCAGGTGTTCCTCAGCTGAGTAACAAAGCGCATCAAGTTCATGACCCAGGGAAAGGGACGTTCGACTTGAGCTGAGTGGTGGCCATCAGAAGAGCCATGAGACAGAGCCAACTCTGCCTCTTGGGATGTGTTCAGCTCTTTTGTTCACTGACTATCTCTGACTCAATTCATGAGCTCAAATGTCCCAAGGAGCTCTTACAAACCAAAGCCAAAAGGCCAAAGTGTCGCACCATTCATGGTAGCCCATATCTTGCCCGCCAGTGCACATGCCTTCCCACCCCTAGGGCCATGCAACTCCTTTTTGGCAACCTTCAATTTTTCAGATAGTGTGTTGGCAGAGATTTCTTTTCTATCCTGATGCAACTGGTTGTAGTTTGTAGATAACTGCAGAATAGAGGAATCATGATATAGCTTCAATTTTCACACTCAGTTTCATATTTGGTGGTTCTATCCCATTTCCAAGAACTACAATCTTTGCTCGACTTAAGGGAAGATTGATGTTCTTCATTGCCCCTCTTTCCACCAACCCCAGAGCTAGAGGTGAAACATGAGAGCTTTCAAGAGGGAAAGGGGTCAGCTTTTCAACCCTGGCTGCACATCCAACACTGGGCCACACTCAGACCAAAGAAGTGGGAATCCCTAAGAGTAGAACCAGATGGAGGAGCTGGATTAAATATGACTTTCTGGTCATATGCTAAAAAATTATTTAAATCAAATTTAACCCGGTGTCCTGTGTTTTTATTTGCAAAGTCTGGCAACCCCAAATCAAGCATCACTGTCTTTGTAGAGCTCCCCAGTGGGTCTCAATGTGCAGCCGGTGATTCTCAAACTTTGATATATTTAAGGATCACCTGAAAACAGCATTAAAATATCAACCCCTTGGCGGATTCTCATCCTTACTTCTGGGTTGGGACCCAATGACAAGCCTTTCTAACACGTTCCTGGGGGATGCCAAGGCTGCTGGACATCTGACCACACTTTAGGGAGCAACGCTCTGTTCCAGAGACCTAAGCAATCAACAGAAGTCTCTCACCTCCTGGACTGTCCTTCCTGCTGTGTAGGGCTTACACAGATTTAAGACACTTCATCTGCCTGTTGTGCAACACATTCTCTTGATTCTGCTCTCAGATCTCTCACTGTACGAGCTGGTGCCCTGGGTTTAACTATCTGACCAGTAGTACATTTTGGTCAGAAGCTAATGCTAAAAGACCATCCCCCTGCAATCCTACAGTTGATCATTTTTGCCCCATCTATGGTCAGCTCTCTGGGAGAAATGAAGGAAACCAAAGGTAACACCCATTTTAAAGGAATTTGTTACATCTGAGATAAGAAAATTATCTTTAAAGAGAAAGGAAAATAAGACAGTATCTATGTCTGTTTCATATTGAAAGCTATTTTCTGAATAGATAAAGAAGTCCAGAGAAGAGAAGAATGTGTCAAGCCAGGATTAGTGAGGAGAGGAGGGGAAAGGTGAAGAAAGAGAACAATTATTCTAGTACCTTCTAAGGTAACATTTTTGCTGCCAGTAACTTCACTTTCATTCAGCAATTCATTGACAGAATTATCCTTGGGAAATTTACCTGAACTCCCTGAGCCTCAGTTTTCTCCTTTATAAAGTAGTTACACAGATACTGACTTCCTAAGATGGTGGAGAATTAGAGAGAATTATTCTAAAATGCCGGCTTGTGGAAGTTCCCAAACTCACCTGCCCACACAGCTAGTCAGGTAATGTTGGAGAATAGGTGCTGTGACTGGTCCCCTCCACCTGCAGCAAATTGTCACCATGTGAGGAAATCTCAGGAAGCTTCATTTTCTGGTATTCTGAGAGAAAATGGAAGCTTTTGGGAAGGGATCTTCCTTCCAGTTTTTAGATACCCATAAATGATTAAAAATATCTTTAATAAAACCCACCAGGTCAAACATAATCTACCTACTGGCCAAGTTGGACAGACACTCCCCAGTTTACTTTTGATGTGGACTGGTGATAAAAATATCCTCAGCTTTTTTGCTGTGGCTGTTACTACTCCACGAATGGTGGTTCTGCTTTCCAGTTTATGGATGGCCAAGTTGAGAAATAGGGAAACAGCCAATGGCCAATGAGGAACATTGACAGAGTAAGGTCCAAAGATGTCTCAGGGTGTATGTGAGCACCCACAAACTTAGACGTTCTCAACAATTTCAAAACCCAAACTCTCTGTCCAGTGTGTGAATAAGCACTTATGTCCTAAAGATCTAAGTATCTGTCAGGTTGGGGGAGTGGGGGCAAAGAAAGGGCGGGAAATGGGCCCTCCAACTGAGTAGAGTCGAGTCCGATGATAGCCTTGTGAGAACTCTGAAGGCACACAGCCACTGTGTCATGGGGGGAACTAACCTGGGGTCAGCAGCCTCCTACCTGCTGTTGACATTTGTTGTGTTGGAAGACAGACATATCCATGAGTTAATGAGTTATTGCCTTGTCTGTGGCTGCTTTCATGCCACAAAGGCAGAGTCCAATAGTTACAATAGAGACCTTCTGGGATGCAGAGCTTAGGGGATTTACCCTCTGGCCCTTTGCACAAGATGTTTCTTGGAGCCCCACCTTGATGGGAGAGCAGGCCTTCAGGTAGAAAGCATGGCACATCCATTCCCAGCTCCCTATCTCTCCTACTTGCTGCTCCCCACCCTACAGTCTCTGCTCCTCAGGTCTGTCCGCTCCCCACTTCCTGGCTTCTGTTCAGTCATAGTCATTGCTTCTTCAGAACTTGCGCTTATGGAAGATATGTTGTGGGCACTCTCTCCAAGTGCCACCTTCACCTGGTGGATTCTCCCACCACCACCAGAATCATCTTAATCTTCCAGTTCACACTCAGAGATGACGACATGCCTTACCCAGTTCATCTGTTCTTGTCTGATCACAGTAGATGTGTCTGTTCAGCTTCTGGTTTGGCTTTTCATAAGTCAAGTGTCTACTCCAATCCAGCAGAGTGTTATCTCTAGTATGGCCTTAATACCAAGACTAGGTGATGGGAGCCCATCCTCATTCTTAATCGTGTCAAGATTCTATCCTGTACGTGACTTTAATCCCAATTAGCGGACAGCACCAAGATTTTGAAGTAGAAAGCATTACTCCTATTTTTAGGTGAAGGAAATGGAGACCTTTGGGATTAAATATCTAGTCCTGGATGAAACATTTTACTAGGGATTAGCAAAGCCAGGCCTCTAGGTGGTTCTCCTTGGATGGCCCTAAATCCTGATTCTGTGCTCCTTCTGTTTGCCCCACTGAATTGGCAGAGTCCCTTGGGCTGAACCTGGATGAGAAAGAACTGGCCGGCCATGGAGAGGACAGAGGATGGGAGAACAAATCAGATTAGAAAGTCCCCATAGATGGGGGACAGAGAACAGGTGTGGAGTGGGACTGGCCATACAGGGGAGAGAGAGGAAGCCTGGTAGACTCAGCTGACCCCCACCCCTGAGGATGGCTTCAGAATCCCAGGGACTGAGCGTGGGCAGCATTTCCTGGATTCCTCAGTCCATAACCATTATCCATGTGCCTTTAGTAGACCCAGGCAGAAAGGGAAAAATGAATCAGCAAGCTCTGCTGGTATGAGAGAGTGAACTCTTGGTCACCGATGAGCACTCAGCTTACAGCTCATGGCAACTGGGGAGCACACAGCCTTTAAACTCTTATTCCAGGGGCGCCTGGATGGCTCAGTGGGTTAAAGTCTCTGCCTTCAGCTCAGATCATGATCCCAGGGTCCTGGGATCGAGCCCCACATCGGGCTCTCTGCTTGGCAGGGTGCCTCCCCTCCCCCCTCCCCCCACTCTGCCTGCCTCTCTGCCTACTTGTGATCTCTGTCTGTCAAATAAATAAATAAAATCTTAAAATAAATAAATAAATAAATAAACTCTTATTCCATCTGGGGAAGACAGTACGCAAAAGAAGGTTTTTTCAGGGGCAGCTGATACTCAGAAGAGATTTGCTGATGTAACAATTATTTGCCCTATTTATATTCAAATGTGCTTTTAAAAAATGCAGCATCCAAATTTACGGATAGTAACTGTGTGCAAATCAGGAAACTTATCTCCTTTTTATAGGCTAAAATCAAATTACACTTTACATTTTTCTCACTTGCAGAATATTAGATTGTGGTGTCTAAATGACTTGTGTTTAGGAAAAAAGGTGAATTTTAAGAACAAATTTTAAAACTGCATAAGCAGTTTAATGGGTGTTTTCAGAAACGAGCTGTTGTCACATATTTGTGTGAAACTGGTACTCATCGCTTCTGTTAGAGCTGAGCTCTGAAAATCATCCTGCTTGGGTTTTTGTTTATTACCCTGTGGACGACAGGACTGTTGAATAAAGTTCTAAAAAAAGTCGGTTGATGTCCCTGTTTGTTCTCCATAGGAGCCAATCAACTTGTCTTCTGACCTGTAATCCGAGATCTGATTGAGTTCTCAATATCCTGCAATTCACAGATTCTATCCCCATTTACACGTACACGTTTGTAGTTGTCACATGGTTTTCAGTGTTCTTAATGAGCTGTTAACAAGCTGTCAATTACCTATGCAAATTAAGGAGCCGCCATTGAGAGGTGGCTGTATCTGGAGTTAGAGAGTGCTACCTTGGAATGTTAGGGAATCAATCATTCTAGCTTTAATAGCTGTCTTCACCCATGTGTCTCTTGTCATGTCTGGGTCTTTTTTCATTATAATACCTACCACATAAGAAAAGCCCTTTGGGAATTTCAAAGGTGCTTAGAAAAGAGCTTACCTAAATCTTTTATAACTTTCAACTTGGCTTACATATTGCCTTGGATGCACTCCTACTTTTCCATCTCTGCCTTTCTAGGCATACTCTACTGTGGATGGGAAGGGGCCCCCCTCCCACTGTTGCTCCAGCTCTAGGGGCCTATTCAGGGTCCTTGGCCCCTGTTTCTTTTACAGACAGGATCTTTACCCTCTCTACCCTTGGTGAGCTCCCGAGCACAGATGCACTGACAATAAATAAGTCAAGCTAAATGCCAGGAGTGAAAGCTTATTTGCTCAGCAAAGTTTGCTGAGCCCCATCTTCCAGGCACCCTGGGTGCAAAAGGGAATAAAACCAAGCTCACGGCCATTCTGGAACTGATGTTCTGGAGAGGAAGACAGACAATTAACAATTAACAGTAACGGCACTAAACAAGGAAATGACATTGGTATGTAGGAAGGTGATGTGTGACAAGGCAAAAAAGAGAAGGAGCAGAGTCTGAAGGATGTGGAACAGCTGGGAGACAGGATAATGGAAATAGAATCTCTAAGTGAGGGCTCACTGGGGAGGCTACATCCGAGCAAAAACTTCAAAGAAGGGAGGTTGTTGGCCACCAAGATACCTAAGGAAGAGCACATGCAGAGCCAACTTCAAGTGCAAAGAGCCTAGGAAGGGAGATGGTTCCAGAACAGTGAGGTTGCGAAATGGGGGTGGGGAGGTAGAGAGGGCTTGGGGACAGGGTGGCATCTGAAGGAGCTTTGAAGCAGAGAGGGTGGGATGTGTAGGATGGGACGATCATATGGACTCCTTGGAGCTCTTTGGTTTTCCCTCTGAGTGGTCTGGGAAGCCATTGCTGGGTGTTATTCTTTATATATTGTTTAAATTTAATAATTTTGGATTTACAGAAGAGTTGCAAAGAGAGCACAAGTGTCCCCTCTTCCCTTCACACAGCTTCCTCTAATGTTCCCATCTTACATAAGCACGGAACATTGATTAAAATGAAGAAATCGACTTTGGTGCAATGTAATTAACTAAACTCAGACTTTATTTGAATTTTCCAACTTTTTTTTTTTTTTTCCTATTTCAAGATTTAGGTTAGTCTATCTAGTGTCTCCTCTGCTTCCTCTAATTGGTGACCATTTCTTGTTCTTTTCTTGACTTAGACATTTTTGAAAAACTGTCAAGTGTTTGGTAGACTGTACCTCAAGTTGGGTCTATCCTGTCTCTTCTCGTGGAGAGTCTGAGGATGTGGATCTGAGCAAAAAGCCCCACAGAGGACTTGTGTCCTTCTTCTCCCATCATGTTCGGGACACATGACTTATCCTGGTAATGTTAACCTTGGTCACTTGGTTAAGGTAGTATTTGCCAGGTTTCTTTGCTATAAAGTTACTGTATTTAGTTTTTCATATTCTATTCTTTAGAGTCAAGTTGCTAAGTCTTGTCCGCATTCAGGAGAGGTTCATTAAACTCTGCTTCCTGGAGGGGGGTTGATAGTAAAGAATTTGGTAGTTATATGTTAAAACCATTAATAAGTAAAAAACTTGGTGGTAGTGGGGAACCTTTGAGACTATGAAAATTCCCTATTTCTCCTTAAAGCTTTGTCCTCTAATGTTAGCATTTATCAGTAGATCTAACAAGCAGTATTCTTGAAAACTGTGTTCTAAGGGGGGTTTTCTAGTTCCTTCATTGTTGAATTTTGAGCAGGAGTGACATCCTTGGTTTCCCTTTGAAGAGTGATTCAAGGGTCATGGATGAAAATGGTTTTGGGTAGGCACTGCAGCA
Organism: Neogale vison; assembly: GCF_020171115.1. Lineage (NCBI taxonomy): Eukaryota > Metazoa > Chordata > Mammalia > Carnivora > Mustelidae > Neogale > Neogale vison. The sequence goes on along the minus strand of NC_058103.1, from coordinate 7,789,602 downwards.
ATTTAGTTTAGGGATGATGGTGTGGAACAAGGCAGAAGGAGTGCTCATAGGGTAAAATGGTTGAACTCCGGACACATGTGGGAAAGAAAGGAATGGCATTTCACCATCAGATGGATTGTGGAGCTGCTGGAATCATGGAAAGGCCACTGGCAGAGAGGGACAGCTGAGAGTGTAGCAGGTTTTCTGGGCTGACGGGGATAGGTAAGCCACACATTCAGTTGCATTTGACATTCCAGTGGAGAGTTTGGGTAAGCAGCCAGATAACAGAGTCAAAAGTTTGAGAGAGGGGTCCTTTGACTATGGTTGAAACTTTTTCAAGAGAATTTGAGATTTCTCCATAGTGTATCCTCAGTAAGTGTTCTTACTTTAAAGGTTTTAAGATGTGTCATAGACTCAGAGAAGACACAGGCACCAAATAATTGGTGCAGAGAATTCATTAAAAAAAATCCCACAAACTATGAATTCATAAGGGCAATAGCAAACAATAAAAGTTGGCAAAAGATATGAGGGCAATTCACAAAAGAGGAACCCTGAACATTCAGTAAACATTTGAAAAGCTGCTCACTGAAAGTTGGAAAAAAATAAATTAACGCAATGGCAGGACGCTGTTTTATACCCACCAAATTGCCAAAAATTAAAAGGTCTGATGACACCAAGTGCTGGGGACAATGTTTCACACCTGGTTGATGAGAGTGTCAATTGGTAAGCAGTGCAGGGAAATCTAGAAAAGGAAACTGAAGCCTAGCACAGAACATGGGCTCTGCAGCAGCCCTGTGAGGAATCACTCTTGATTCTATCTACGTCCTTTTATTATTTATTATTTTTTATTAATGTATAATGTATTATTTACCCCAGGGATACAGGTCTGTGAATCGCCAGGTTTACACACTTCACAGCACTCACCACAGCACATACCCTCCCCAATGTCCATAACCCAACCACCCTCTCTCTCTCTCCCTCCCACCGGCAACCCTCAGTTTGTTTTGTGAGATTAAGAGTCTCTTATGGTTTGTCTCCCTCCCGATTCTATCTTGGTTTCATTTACTCCCTTCCTACCCCCCAAGTCCCCAACATTACCTCTCAACTTCTTTCTCTGATTGACTTATTTCGCTCAGCATAATACCCTCTGGTTCCATCCACGTCATCGCAAATGGCAAGATTTCATTTCTTTTGATGGCTGCATAGTATTTCATTGTATATATATATACCACATCTTTATCCATTCCTACCTATGTCCTTTTAGTTGGAAAAGCTTGAGCAAGCAATTGGATCTCTCTGCACCCCACTCTTCTCATCTGTGAAATGGGGATAATACTATGGTCTAGTTGTGTTGTTCTAAAAATAACAATAATTAATATATGTAAAGCTGTTGGATCCTGATGGATCATAAATGCATAATAAGTGTTAGCTACTAGTATTAGTAGATGTAAAGGGTCTCTTACTGCACTGACTAGCAATCCTACTTGTAGATGTAAAATCAAAGAAAATGTGCCTAATGAGACAGATACAAAGAATTTTTAAGGCATCATTGTTACAGTAAAATATTAGAAACGGACTAAACGCTCATTCTCAGGATAAGAAAAATGAACATTGATATGTTTATCACATATTATATTATATTATATTATGAATATCATATCCATACATACTGTATGAAATATTATGGTGCAGTTAAAATGTATAAGTGAGAGTTACATGTTTTGAAATGAACCAAAATGTTAAGTCAGATAAGTAAGTTTCAAACAGTACAATCCTCATTCAGTCTGCTGAAATATGTTGGTTGGTTTGAAGTGCATGAAAAAAACCCTAAACTCTCACAGGATTGTGTTGGAGAGCGTGAAGTCATTTAGAAGAACTTTCAGATGAGTTTGGATATCCTTCTTTGATACTATGCCAAAACTCAAGAAGTGGTAGTTTCTTAAAAGTTAGTTGTAATGTGAAATCTGAAACTATATCAATGGGTTTTTGATACCTGGTTCTATTAAAATCCATTGTCTGTCTTGAACTTTGAATAGAATTGATGGCAAATCCATGTGTGATTTTGTAACACTATATATTGCTCTTTTGGAAAATACTGGTTCACTGAGTTATGTAAATCTTCTAATTTATGATACCTTTAATTATAAGATATTTTTAAAAATCACATTAATAATATTACCAATGATCTCATCAGAAAAGGTTGTAAGTATTAAAGAGCTGTCAGACTTATGGTAACAGATGGGAGTTTTCTAAAATTCAAATATTTTAATTTGAATCCTGATACTGTCAATTCTTTCCTTTGAAATGACAGGCTCATTTTATTCATTCTTGAGAAAAATGCCGGTGAAACACTGAAGTCTGAATAACCATAATTTTTCTGTCAGTTGTTCTTTTAGGTAAAAATGTTGTTGCATGAAAAAGTGGCTACTTCAGCTGGCAACTCAAGCACTCATGTGTCTTTCCTCAGGACAAGCATCACGCTTTGGGATACAGCTGAAGTGTTCTATGTGTAGAAGCCTTTTTTTTTTAAACACAGAGTAGCTAAAAGAAGTGCCCATGAGAGTCAAGATGTAATAAAGTTGATCATCCTTACTGTACTGCTCCATGAAATATATTCTTCAGGGAAACTTAGCTTTTAAAAAAACATTGTTTTGTTTTGTTTTGTTTCATGAGTGCGATGGTTAAGAATCCAATGACTGCTATAGGGGCTTGGTGCCACTACTTTGTTTCATGGGAATGCAAAGCGGTTTTACCCAGCATAGTTTTTGTATCATCAGTGCACACATGCTGATACAGAAAAAAGAGGCAAACAGTGTCTTAGAATTACTGTAGAAATAATTTTGACCCTGTAGACACCATGACAGCATCTTGACTGCAGATCTCTCTTTCTGAACTGACGCTGTAACACAAGGTCCGACATTCTGGTTGACTGGCTGGTTGGTTTGCTTACATTGCCCTTCTCAGGGAATTGTTCTAGCTCCCAGTTTCTGACATGTGGGTAGCAGGCCATATAATCTCTTTCTTTCCTCCAATCCTCCAGAACTTGCTCAAGAAAGGGTGAGAAGTTGGCTGAAAAGCATCTGATCCATTGGTAAAGCAGTCAGTGGTCCATTGCGTTCTCTTTCTAGAGAGTTCAAACAAGTCACAGAGATGTATCTAGTCAGCCGGAAGAGACACTGAAAATGAGAGAGCCATACCTAGTCAGGCAGAAGTTGGCATGGGAGATGGGGGGAGCATATTGAATGGAAGCCATTTTTATCTACCTAAATGCTGACAGGAAAGTAAAGGAAGTTGGTGTGTCATCTGCAGATAGAAGCTTGAGAACGACACGATGTAGTAAAGAGTAGGAATGAGAGCCCGTGAAGTGTCATGGAGATGAGATAGATAGATGAATGGAGAGAGAGAGACAGAGACAGAGACAGAGTGACAGACACAGAGAAGGAGACAGAGACAGAGAAAAAGGGTTGGAAATCGAGAGAGAGGCTTAAAAAAAGACAAAGAGATAAAGAGACAGAGAAAGAAATAGAGATAGGAATCAGCAGATACGCAGAGATGAGAGCAAGAATGATACACAGAGAAGGATTAAGAAAATGAGAGACAGAGAGAGAGAAAGAAACTAACTTCCAATAATTCCCTTGACTTGTGTTAACCTGATTATGTTTCCTAACAACGTAGAACATGACAAAGGCTCTAGGGGAGATTCAAAGTGAAGAGGGAATTAAAACCTTGAAGTCTTTAATTATGAAAATGTACCACGAATCTTAAAAACCTCCACAGAAATTCTCTTGAAATACAAATTTTGGAACTTTCAGATGGTACTAGGTATAGGTTTATCTTTGTTTTCACCATCTCAAGAGGACATTTATATTAAAGAATAGGTTTCAATGTCAGAGTCACGATTTAGGCTCCTCGTGGTGGGCCACTGGTAATCCTGATTGCTCTGAAACCCACCGTGGATCTGGAGACTGGGATCAGACACAGTCTTTCTGCCATATGCCCTCTTCAGGATTCTTTCTGAAACAATCCTCACCAGATTGTCTGCTAATCGTCCCATGGCGTCTCCGTGGTCAGAATGCCATTTCCGGCTTTATTTTCTGTTTGTGCATAAGATAATCTTTATTTATTTATTTTTCCATCTGCAAACTCTGGGGGGTAAATATTGAGCATGATGCATGGAGTTTAGCCATGGGACTGTCATTACCGTTAATGGGTATGACAGCACTCAGTTTCAGAGCCCAAGAACATTTACCCCTCGGATGGTGGTGTTCTGTGCTTGTTTTTTTTAATTGTATTTACAAATAAAGCTGGCATTGAAACAGCAGCAGTTCTTGGAAGGTGGCATTTTAGAAAATGGGCAGGAGGTGGATGGTCCTTGAACCCCCAGCCTAATGCAAGATAGTTGAGGAGAGAAGAGTGGTGGGGTTCTCTGCATCTTTAAAAAAAATAAATTGCAGTTACATACCCACAACCATTTTTAAGTGTACAGTTCTGGAGCATTAAGTGCATTCATCCTTCACCATCATCCAACTCCAGAACTTTCTCATCTTCCCAAACCTGAAACTTGATACCCTCTAAATACTAATTTTAAACACTAAGTCTGCCTTCCCTTTCCCCCAGACCTGGCTACCTCCACTGTACTTTCTGTCTCTATGAATCTGACTACTCTAAGTACCTACTATAATTTGTCCAGCTGGGACTGGCTCATTTCACTAAGTGCAAGGTCCTCAAGGTTCATCCGTGTGGAGGATGTGACAGAATGTCCTTCCTTTTGAAGGTTGAGTAATATTCCATTGTTTGGAGAAAGCAAACGTGTTTATCCATTCTTTCAGCTATGGAGCCTTGGGGTGCCTCCACCCTCTGGTTATTATGAATCATGCTGTTACAAGCATGGGTATACAGAAGAAGTCCCCACTGTACTACTTTACATTCCACCAGCAATGCATAAGAGTTCCAGTTTTGCCACATCCTCCCCAACCTTTGTTAGCTGCTTTCCTTCCCTCCTTCTCCACCCTGCTGCCCACCCCTTCCCTCCTTCTTTCTTTCCTTCCTTCCTTGATGATTGTCCTAATGGGCATGGAGTTTGTCTGCATCTTGACAAAATACCAGATGGATCATGCTTACTTTCATTCCTTCTCCCCCACCCAGCTCCACTTGCCTTGAGCTTTCAAATTCAGAAAATGCTCCCCAAGCTTCAGAATTGATCAGGTGTCCCCAACCAGAAGCACTGAACATGCCCCCTGTATCTCCCTATTGCTACAGATGTTGCCTCATTTCTAATTCGTGACTCCTGAATTGATGTCCCTCCCTAGTGTCTGTTTTCTGTTGAGGAGGCATCTGTCTCTTATCCCAGGATCTGGCACCTAGTAGGCACTCAATAAACGTTTATCGAATGAATGAATTTAAACTAACTCTTCTACGAACACGTAGAAGAGTTCTTTAAATACAAAGAACAAAAAACGTTTATTACCAGGATGACTATATCAAAATTCAGTGTGTGCAGTAACAAAATAACATGACTGTAAACACGGAGATGGGAAAAAGTAAATTGACTAAATTATTAGTGTCATTTTGATTTCAGAAAGTGCTGCTTCTTTACACATAAGCAGTTACAAATGCAGCCTATAAAAGTTAATATTCATAACATGATTATCTTTCAATGAAAGTATTAGGGAAACACAAAATAATAATAATGGTAATGTACAGAGGCGGGCTTCCATGGTAACCTTGGCACATCAGTTTAAGCCTTTAACCAAGGACCTGTGGCTCTTTAAGACAGGAGGCTCTGACACCCAATTTCCAAGTGACCCTCAGTAAGCACATTGGAGATCATGATTACTCGGCACTTCTTGATTACTGATTATTTAGAAGGCACTTTGGAAATTGCAGATAGCTGGCTTGCCCAGGGGAATTACAATCCACGTACGATAAACAAGGTAGAAGCTGTGTAAGGAAGATTAGACAAAAAATATTAGAAGGCCCCAAGTTTTAATTTTACTCTTTCCAGATCAAGCCACCGATAGTTTTCTTCTTCCCTCCTTTTCTTGCTTTTAGTTTATTCTCAAGTGGTTTGCCAATTTCTGAGTAAAGAGTCGACAAGTGTGTCTGTGTGCATGTGTGTGAGAGGGGTCCAGTATACACTGGGCTGGGGGACTGTGTAAGAAGAACGTGGAATGAGGGAATGGTGATGTTTACAACCTTGGCATTGGAAAAGAGGGGTGGTGGGGATCATTTGGTTCCTTCTCTTTGTTTTATAAGCAATGAGGTTCTGATAAGGAAGGGGTCACACCCGGGCCAAGAATCATACTGCTTAGTGATAGCACAGTTGGGTATAGAAGCCAGGCCTGCAGGGAGTCATAGAATGGAGGTAGGAAGACTTCGACTACCCTGGGTAAGAAATGAAGGTGCTTACCCTGATCAGTGAGGCATGACCATACAGGGAGTTTATAGCAGGAAGTGATGATATCAGTTGCAGGCTCCAAACAGCTCAGTCCTAGAGACGGGTCACAGGGAAGCGCCTAACAGGGCTGATGTCCCTGTTCAGCATAGTGGGCACTGTGCAGGGGGCACATGGTACGTTTTGGGGCCCACAGAATTGTTTTACTTTTAATTTCCTTGATAATCAGAAGACAAATAGAACAATAATGAATGTATAGAAATGACTCCAGCCTGGAGTATGTTCCTCTTTACAACAACCCGGTTGTAAGACAGGGTTTTTCAAATACTTTCCTAGAGGGAGGAACATCCAAAGGCAGAAATGCTTCAGACCTAGAGTCCCAATGCAACTTTGCCTCCAAAATCTCTAATCTTAGCTCAAATTTCTCATTGACCACTACTGTATCAGTTTAGTTCACTTGTGAGCAAGCTGGATTTAAGATCCAACATGAAAGAAGTGACTGTATTTCTGTTATTTACAACTTTCAGCAGCAAGGAACAGAAAATCAATTTAAATTGGCTTAAGCAAAAGAGAGTTCAGTGGCTCTTAAACGTGAAAAGTCTAAGGTTCTCCAGCTTCAGGTATGGTTGGAAGCAGGTGTTCCAGTGATGACCATTGGAATGTGTCCTCTCCTCTCTGAGCACTGCCTTCTCCTGCATTGGCACCGTTCTCTGCCAGGCTTGTGTTGGAGACGTGTGAACCAGCAGCTTGGGCTTATATCCAGCTAGGTTAGTTTCCCTGGGTCTCCCAACACATGTTGCAGTAATTGGCATTTGTTTTGGTAGGCTAGGCACTGTGCTAGATCTTAACCTGCATTATCTCATTAAATCTTCAACTTCCGCCTAGGGGAGATGTCGTCTTACTCCTCTTTTAGATGCAAGGACACTGAGGCTTGAGGACGTTGGCTGTGAGATGGCCCTGAATTTCTGTGACTTGGATGAAGCCTGCCTTCCATGGTAGAGAAGCCCAAGCTCTTTAGCTGGCCTTGGGAGTTCTTTATGATGTGACCCCGACAGTCCCATCCAACCTTGTGGTTGCTCTTCCTACTTCACTGGGCCTCTCTCAAGCTGCAGGTTTTCCTGTATCGAGGCATTCATGGGAGTTGTCCCTGTTCTCAGGCTGCTTTCCCTCTTTACATCTTCAAATTCTTCTCTGCAGTAGAGGCCCACATCGGATGTCTTACTGCTTCCATGATACCATAGTGGAGAGTATCTCCAATAGACTTCCCCCACACTTTACCGCCTTCCTCTCATGGTTGCTGGTACTTTCTCCTCTATAGTAATCATTATATAAATGCCACCTCTCACACTCAGGGGGAAACTTTGGGATCAAATAATCCCACCCCATTCCCTTAGAAGCCCCCATAGAACCTACCATCCCCAAGGTGCTCATTAAACATTAGTTCATGAGTTAATAACTTGACTCACTGGGCCCTAATCTTCACAGTGACCTCCTTGGAGAACTAAGAATATTAAAGCCCTAAGAGATAAAATGTCCAATGTCACAGTGCCGCTCATAAGGGAAGATACCAAATCCAGATTTGTCCAAAGCAAAAATTCATGTTCATTTTTCTTTTTTCCTTTTCTTTTCCCCCATATTAAATGTTTGATGTATTGTTGGGACTGAAAGTAGCACCTCTTAACTCTGAGTTCAGTGCCTATGAAAAGTACTTGACTCTAAACTCCAAGGGTGATGACTCCTGTCTGTTAAGTCACTTTATATGGCATCTCTACTGGTCACTGTGGTTCATTTGGGGCCTCATCAATTCTTTTTATTGGTGAAGGTTATCTTTGGTAATAAGAAAGAAAAATTTTAATTATAGAGAAATAAATGGAGTTATAAAACAATTTGCATATAGACTAGGGGAAAAAAGGGGATGCAATCAATTCAAATAGGCTCATGTTGAAAAAGAAGGCAGCATGGAGTCTCAAACCAAGGGTAACTCATAGGATAACCCATAATTCCTTTTTTATTAGCCTAATCTGCTTGTCCTAGCTACCAGTTTGTTATCTCATATATCTGGTTTTTTAGCTGGTATCAGTATATCTTTGTTGTCTCTCAGCACAAAGCAGTTGGACCATAGGGTGGAGGTATTAAAAGCAGGAATCAGGAAAGCATGGAATTTTTGAGGACAGAAGAATTTCTGCTTCCCTATGACCCAGCCTAAAATAGTGTCATACACTTCTCTGGCCCACCATGCCATTTTATTATTTTTATGGTACTTACCACCATGCGGATAATCTTTGTCATTTATTTGCTTACATTTTTGTTGTCTGTCTCCCCCTGTAGAATATATATAAACCCACGTTTCTTGGTGTCTTTTTATACAGGTGCATCCTTGGCTCTTAGAATATCCCCTGACATATAGCAGGTAGGGAAGCCAAGGATGGACTGTCATTGGGTGAATAAGTGGAATTAAAACCATTCTGTAGAACTCATGGTCTAGCTTGCCTAGACAGCACCCAGGCCTTTTCTGGCTCCTATTTTCAAACAGACCCAATTTTGCCCTGGCTTCTGGAAAATGCACCTGAGGGATTAGTAGTTTTTCAGGGAACAAAGTAGAAGAACATCCCAGGCAATGAATTACCACGAGAGGAGGAAATACCAACCCTGCATCTTATTATCACTATGTTTTTGAAAGTCTCCTTGAAAAGTTTGGAACATGTTATCAAGTGATTAGATGGAACTTCTTAGAGTGGCAACTGAGCATTGATTTTAAAATGATTGAAAATGGATACCTGCTCATCTGGTGGGATGCCAATCAGGCCCCAACCTCTCTTTAAGTCAGTAGAAATTGCCATTACAATCAATGGTTTGCACTAAGTGTAAATCCTCCAGTCAAATCACTAGGAAGTGATCAATAGAACTGCTTTTCTTGACGTCAATAGGAAAATGGTGTGTAAGGTAAGTCAAAGGGAAAAGTTTCCAACTTTTCTCAGTAAACTTTTGATTCTTTGGCAATTTACAAATTGGAGTGATGTGCCCTGAATACCCAGGTTTACAGCTTCCTCTTCAGAAATCCTCATTTGGTCTCTCACCAATCCGTGAGGCTTCTTGGTTTCCAATGGCAGCATCTTAGCCTTTAACACACAGAAAGGAAAGAACAGTATGGTATGTCTGACACATAGCAAGTAGTTCTTCTTTCATTTACTTGCAATCACGTAAATAGAGGAAAGAGAAAAGAGCACCCCAAACCACCTCCCATCTCTTGCCATTTCATCAGTCACCTCATATAATCAATGAAGTTCCTGAAGGGACATTGAGCTGTTATGGCTGCCTCTTAGAGTCTACAATCAGAGCGAGAGCTCTTGACGAGCTTGATATTCAACTTATCCAGATGACTCTCCTTGGGCTAATTAGAATTGGGTGAACTTGGGGAAAATGAAGAGGTTGGTTGGAATATAATGAAACCCTTGTTCCTGAGGTGCCTCAGTTATGAAGCTCGATGCCCTGGCATGGGAAGCCAGGAGCCCATGGGCAATTGGCCCCCTTGTTTCCATGTGGTGGCCAGGGGGCCAGAGAATGTAGGTTTCATGAGGCCTGGGTGAGTGTACATATGAGTGACCAACCCCTAACCAACCCCTGCCATAATCGCATGGTGTTGGGAACACAGTAAGACCATCTTTCCCTCAGGTTTTAATGCCACTCCTTTTCTTTTTAAAGAGTTATTTATCTATTTTAAAGAGAAAGAGAGAAAGAGAGAGAGAGAGAGGAAGAGAGAGACTATGTGTGAGCAGGGGTTGGGACAGAGAGAGAGAGGAAGAGAGAATCTCAAGCAGACTCCTCACTAAGTATGGAGCCTGCTGAGGGCCTCAATCTGAGGACTGTGAGATCATGACCTGAGGTGAAATCAGGAGTCAGATACTCAACCAACAGAGGCACCCAGGTTCCCCTGAATTTTCCTTATTTAATGTCAATATTTATACATCTGACAGTTTATTAGACCATGATTTAAATCCCGAAGTTCTGATTAGTTATGTTACTATGTTCTCATCTGCCAGGAAGGACACTTCACTGGAACTTTGCACATGGTCTTATCTCCATGACATGATGACTGGTGTTTTGTGGCCTGTATTAGCCAGGATGAGCTAGGTAATGCTGTTGTAACAAACACACCCTAAATCTTGTTGATTATAAAACCAGAAGCTTATTTCATGTTGTCTCTATGTGGGGTGGTGTCATATCTTCTCACTGTGGAATCTGGGTTGAGGGAGTAAATAGTTTCTCAAATTTCTGGTCTCATGGGAAAAAGTTCTAGTGGTCTCAGCACTAGCAATTGAAAGAGAAACATGTAACTTCTACTTGTATTACGGGCCAGAATTCATCACTCAGCTCCCCTCAAAAGTCAAGGAAGGTAAGAAGTGCAATCCTGAAATGTGCTGGGGAGTAGACAGCTGGATATATCTGGTACACAGCTCTAATGGGTACCACATGATCCCCCAAAGTCAATCTAGTCTCAATGACAAGAAAGGAATCCATTAAATGAGAATACAAGAGAAAAAGTGATGAGTGCTTTAAATGTCAAAAATGATGCAAGGAGAATAGGAAAAAGAATATACTGTTTTGCACATCTGTTAGGTTCAAAGATCCTTGCACATGGGTTTCTACCAATCTCTCAACAGTCTTACAAGACAGTTATCATTAACTGTACTTTTAACTTAGTAGGAAAGATTAGAGAGAGTTTAAGAATTGTGCAAGGCCAGTTGAGACAGGGTCACTCTTTCCCCTATATCTTTCTGATATGGGCAACTAGAAGGGCTGCTTCTTATCATATCCTGGTGACCCCAAAGACAGTGTGTGGTATGAAATAGATTCTTAGTAGATGATGATTGAAGGAAGGAGCCATTTGAAGAATTGCTTCCTGATTCAAGAACCAGGTTGGGTCTGCATATGTGTTTAAGTATGGTCAGTAAGTGGTAGCAGGTGAACGAGAGCTCCACCACCAAATGTGGCCAAAGCTCTCCAGTGCAGTGTTCTTTCTTGTGCTATTTTCTACTCCTCAGGGACAAGTTCTCATACATGGCTTGGGAAAGCGTTACCTTTTGTGCATTCCCAATGACCCAAAATTGTACAACCCAAGGTCCCTTAACATTTTTTTTCTTTTCCTTATCTTTTTATTTCTTCTTTATTTAGTATTTGTTTTTTCATTCCCCTTAGTTTTGCTCTTTGGAATTTTGAAAGAGTGAATATATAGCCCACTTTGTTGTGGATCTGAGATGCAAAAACCAAGACGCTGCCACTAAAGAATTTTTTATCCCACATCTGAGATGTCAAGTTCCTTTCACTTCTGGAATAGAAGTATTTTTCATGTCACCAAGTAGCATAACCCTATAAATTCCACAATAAACATATGAACATTCGAGGTAATGATTGCAGAAATAATAAAAGCAACTGCAGAATGCAATTCTTTGTTAGCAAGGCAACCCCTTTTTGAGAGGGACGTACAACTTAATTATTCAAAGAAGCAGTCACTTCAAGTGGAGGCACTGCTTGCATCCACTGATGATTCAGGAAATATTTTTGAGTAACTAGTAGTAAAAAGTACTTTATAATAGTATCTCTTTATTGAGAACTCATTGCTCTCAGCATTGCTGTAAAGCACTAAATACAATCTCATTTAATCCTCACACAACTGCATGGAACCTATGAAACAGTCAACTTGCATCTCCATTGCCCAGATGAGGTGGCACGGCTTCAGGATGGGAAACACTTGTCTAAAGTCATAGGGCTGGTAGCTCAGCTCTGTCCAGCTTTCCAGGTCAGTCTCATAACCCTTTCACATCAGTGCCCCATTCGTAGCATGTGTGGATCACATAGCCACATAGTCACTCACTTTGGAAGTCTGAAGGGCTACCAGGCAACCAGGATATCTATTCCCTAATATATAGGGGGGACTGAGGTCCAGAGAGAGGGTAGGACCTGAGTTATCCTTTCACTTGGCAGCAGGACTGGGGCATGTCTAAAAGCCCTGAATCTTAGAAAGTGGAGTTCCTTGAGCTCTCTCTGGCATCAGACAGACTGAATTAAAACTCATCTCTGCTTTAGTAGAACTGAGTGATCTCAGATGCACGTGATGCTCAGGTTCTGTATGTGTAGAGCAGACAATGTTACGTGTGTACATGCCTGTGTGTGTATATATCATGCTTATGCAAGGGATAAACGGGTTAATGTATGGAAAGCCTGCTGCATCAGAGATGTAATCATTTATTTGGTAATGATTATTATGAATCTGCTGCACTCTACTGTGGTAATTTTCTGATATTGCAGGGAGCTGCTTTTGCAATATTTTTGTTTGAGGCTACTCAGAGTCAAGAGGTGAGAGGCTGGCTGTGACCAGTGGAGGAAGAAGTGGCTGCGGGCAATGCAATTTGCATCTGTGGTCTCCGTGTCTAGGTCAAGAAACCTCTAGAGTCAAAGAGGACATTGGCCTCTGACCAGCACACAGGGAGCAAAAGTGAGCTTGTCATTGGCACACAAGACCATGAGTAGGAAGTCTTATCCAATTGGTCTTGCCAAAGCAGTTCAAAGTCAATCAACCAGAACGTGTACCCCAGGCACACTGGAGAAAAAAAAATACAGTATCCAAAGCGCTTCTCAGGATGAAAAGCCATCATCCTGTCCTTTTCCTGGTCCCTAAAAATGCTCACCAATAACTCCAAGTCCTAGGACCCAAAGGAAGCGGCACAGTGCATGAGCAGTACGTACAGTGCAGCAGTCTTAGCCATCTCTGCCCCATGCTCGCCTGGACCTTGGGCAAGTCATACCTTCTCTTCTGGCTACTGAGCCTAATGAGGCACAGAGAGGAAGGAAGTGCCATTTGCTGGGGCTTTGTCACATGATTCCGTGGACCTAAATCTTGTGTAGGAAACAATCATCCCTAGCCCAAAGGAGGATATTGACAAGGCCAACTAGCAGAGCACAAGCAGAGCTCGGGAGCAAAACCCAATACTTGGCCCTCAAGTAATGGTAACAATGATCATCACACTGAATGTATTTACTTTTCTTTACATGACTTTGAGCTCCTTGAGTACAGGGGCTCTATCTTGTCATTATCTATCTACTTTGATGCTCAAGACACTGTCAAATAAAGAAGGAGCAACAATACCACCAGCATTTATTAAGCACCAACCTTTTGCTAAATACAGTCCTAAGACTTTTAAATACATTAACTTCTTGAATTCTTACAACATCCTTAGGATGTGGTGTCCTCCTCCCATGTCACAGATGGGGAAACTGGGACACAGAACACTCATGCAATTGTCCATGTTCATGCAGGCATGCTGAGATTATCGTGGGCACTCGCTAAGTGTTGAATGTATGGAGGCGTGGTTTGCCATGACCTCAGCGGTTGGTCCTGACTCTGGCCCTCTACATCTTCCTAAAATTGCTTTTTTTGTTTTTTTTTTTTTAATGCTGTGCAGTTTGTCTGGTTGGATTTGGAAGTGGTGCTGGGGACAGTGATGAAGTAGGGTGTGGGTGTTTCCGTGTGACCTGCCTGTCATATCTGCACAGCCATAGTGAAAACAATGGGAGATGAACAAGCAAAATCGGTTTAGCAGGTGGAGCACTCATGTAGCTTTCCACATGTGAAAGCCTTCCATGTACCAAGGTGCAATTAGCTCTCTAAGCCATGATGCATAGGCAGGAAATGAAACAGACTTACAGTGATTTTATTTTTATACCTGGGTCCACCATTGGCTCATCAGCCTACTTAGCACTTTGGAACCTCCAGCTGACTCTGCACTGCCTGCTAGCTTTAATACACTTCTACGCTAGCTTGCTACACAGCTCCAATGTCGAACACACGAGGCAGACAGCTGCCCGGAGGCATTCTCCGTAGAAACTCTCATATCACAACAGAAGTTACCTTTCCACTATCACGCCATGCCTCTTCCTTCCATCACCGAGCAACATAGCAGGTTGCAGACACCAGGCAGTGTCATAGAAAGTCCTAATAGACACATCGGGGGAAAGTGGGGCGGACCCCACTGTACACTGGAAACCTTTCCATCATGCTTCTTCTCTCAGATAAGCAAATGAAACCTCATTGATTGCTCTGAGAAGATCTGTTTGCACCCCATACCATGCAAACCTAAAATGATAACCTAAAGGAAATCACCATCATCTTCTTCACAGCCACGCCAAATTCGAAGACATTTGCGTGAGGACATATTTTGATTTTTCTCCTTCCAGAAGATGAACTGTATCTGTTTCCCTGAATGCAATAATTATTTTATTGCCCTGGCTTCTATCTGGGCACACATTCCATTTTCAAATGTAAATAATCATTTCCACCTTTAATAAATTAGATGGAACCGGTCTTGCTCAGAGAATGAACATTTCAATATCTTCAGACACACAATGACATCGTATCAATATTTAAAATCATTTTATGCATGTATTCCAGGCTGTCCAACTTCATTAAGGCCATTCATCAAGCCTCTAGCTAGAGTGTATTCCCATTGGACTTGTAGGCCTGGGGGCCTACCAAACAGAAATTTAAACTAACTTGCCTTTTTAATTCACATTATTCTCAAATATTCCCTTTTTTAACTCCCTGCCATGACTAAGGCATTTAGACTGGGCCATGATTCGGTACATGTCAACACTTAACTGACACAATCCCCATTAGTATGTCTGAATATGTGTGTCCTGGTAAAATACAGTATCCATTCCCCCCTCTTCGTTGATAAATTACCTCTACTTCCTCCCTGCACTTGGCAATAATTTGAGTTTATTGCTCGATGTTTCTGTTAAATATTTACAAATATTTTAAACTATGTATGAATGGAATCTTCAATGTTTTGTAAGCCTCCGTTCTCTCCCCTGCCTCCAAAATAATAAATCTCTTGATCTATTTTTTATATTTCTGAGGAAGTCCCGCTTGAGCATGGGATGCTGGGAATAAGAATATTCTTGCAAATCAGATCAGCCCCTCTGCTGGCCATCTCTGTACATCAGGCCAGATTTGTCCCCAAGATGTGCATTATCTAGCTGACACTGAAATCCCATTCTGCAATGTCAGTAAACAATTAAGTCATGCTGAGAAAATTTCAATAAAACCTTCCCAAACAGGGTACCAACCTGGAGAAGGCTGGAGTGGAGGCTTCCTCCATGATGCCCCCTTGCCAGGCAAAGTCAGTGAAATGCACCGTCATACTTCATGGGCAACCAGGCATCCACGAATGAAGGAGCTCTGTAGGAAAAGAAGAGGAGGTCATTGCATTCATTTCTTGGAGCTGCCATCACAAATTATTCCAGGCTGAGTGGCTTGAACAACTGACCTTGTTTCCCTCACTGGGAAGACTGAAAGTCCAAGATGGAGGTGTTGGCATGGTTGGTTTCCTGAGGCCCATCTCTTTGGCTTGAAGATGGCAGCCTGCCCCTTCGTGGTCTTCCATCTGTGGGTCCACGATCCTGGGATCTTTCCATGTGTCATATAGGATTAAGGCCCACCCATGCAACTTCATTTTAACTCAGTCACCTCTTTAAAGGCTCTATCTCCAGATACAGTCACCTTCTTGGTTGGTTAAAGACTTCCATTGTGGGCAGAGCCTATTCTTCTCTGGTTCACCTGACACAAGCCCATTCTCCCTTTCTTGAATGCATATGAAAGCAGCTCCTGTGTTCTCTGAAGTTCTTGGAAGTTCTGTGGCCAGCTTAGCTTCTCTGAGTTCCTGTTCCCTCTGGGGTCCCAGTGGGGATAAAGACCACTTACATTACACAGTTGTTATAAGGATTAAAGGACCTAACAAATGAGACATTGGCTGCCTGACAGAAGGCATTCAGTGCATGTCAGCAAATCTGAATCGAATGGCATCAGGGGGGCAGCAACGTGGGGTGAGAAATGCACAGTGTTTGGAGAGATGGAGTGGAAAAGTGAAGAATATTCCACGTGTATGGAGGAATTGATGGTTGCCTTTTCTTCATACTTCTTCCTGGTTTGGGGGCTTTGGGAGATTTATTTTTTAATGTTGGGTGATTATATTTTCAAGTCAGCCATGTGTTCAATGTAGTAATAGAACATTATTTGAGTTACTTCCAAAATGAAGTGCTTATAGAAAAAAAAAGTTGAAGAGCTCCCATAATATTAAATTGTTCTGCACTGTGTGTGCCCAAATCCTTGATCTTTTCCAAATTCAGTACTTCACAGTTTTAAGAGCCCTTCATTTTAGAATTGAATGGGGTGTTCTGGGCACGTGCACTGTGGGCCACTTTAGACTCTGACGATTGTGCCGATAATGTTAAGAGCGCTCTAGCTACATGGAGCACAGCCCTGGCGTGCATCTGCCTGCTCTCATGAGCCCCTTCTAGGCTGGAGGCAGACTGGCCTCTGGAACATCTGTGCTCACGTGGGTAACTCTGGGCTGGATCTGCTCCAGGCCTTGAGGCCCCTGGCACAGCATTCTTACTCTGGTTTTGAACAGAGGTCTGGATCCCAAGGAGAATTGCATGATTAGGTAAGGGACGGTGGGGTTTATTTCTACAAGGCCAACCACGATGAAACCCCTACAGAGTTGATTTGTCCATTGTTGGAAGGACAGAGACAAATAGTCATTAAAATGCTACCCTGTGCCAGTTGCTGGTATGTAGATTCATGTGGTCTGTTCCCATGCAACAAGGTGGTGTAATAGTCACACAGTATGAAGACTGAAACTGAGAGAGATTAAGAAACATTCCTACAGATGTTAAGGACCAGCCGTGGGCCAGTCTTCCTTGTTCCAGTATCCACATCCTCTTCACAGCTAGCAGGAAATATTGGGGAAATGGGGTCTCTGAAAAGAAAGATGGAGCCAGGCCTTGATCCAAGGCTTCTGATTCTCAGTCTAGTGTTTTTTTTTTTTTTTTTTTTTTTTTGTACTCATAAGAAATTGGTGCCTATGCTGAAAAAAGAATATTCCTTGGATTGCTCCAATATCAGTTTAGATGTCATTTTCATTCACAGTGAACAAGCAGCATGTAAATATAGACTATTAGCTGTTGAAGAAAGTTCTGCCAACAAACAGAGACAGAGGTAGAGGTGTAGGTCTAGAGGCAAGGCGAGAGTATGCAGCTGTCCAAGGTGCTGAGGGCAGACATCTGCCTAACAAGTATCCATTCTCCTTGTCTTGGCTTCTTTGACCCCAAACTCTAAATCAGACTCCTGACCTTCTCTCTTAAAATGCCATATTTTTCTTCTTCTTTTTGAACTACAAATATTGTGCTATGGAAAGTACACATTTTTTCAGCCACTTTGTTTCATAGCCATTACCCTCAACTGTTTTTCCTGAGAGCATAGGATCTGTGTCTGTGACTTAAGAGTAAACCTAGGACTTAGGAAAGAACCTGGAATATAGTAGAAATTTAACACATGTGATTTGAAGGCATGAATGGGAACTAATCCTTTTCTCCCACTTCTCAGGTGTGGTGTAGGAGGAACCTGTTTGGACTTGAATTAGTATTATGTCTTTGCCCTTCATTTATGGGTGAACTTAAGCCAGTTTCTTGACTCTTTGGCCCTCAATATTCTCATGCATAAAAAGTATATAATAATACCCTTTCCCCAGAGTGCTCTAAAGATGAATGAGACAGAATCTGTAGAAGTTCCTATAGAACTCAACACACAGCAATGAGTTGGTATGAGAAGGGCTCTCTTCTCCAAGTGTCACTGCCTTAGCTGTTGGAATGAAAGGGTCTAAGACAAAGAAAAGGCTTGTTGTGGTAGTCGGTGATGAAGCACCGGGTCCCCAAGTGCCTTTGGTGAAATGAACACAATGACTGGGTTTATTCAGGTAATGGTCCAAACAACTCTACCTTCCCTCCCTCAAGCTGGCAGCCACTCATAGAGCAGGCAACTGTGGACATGGATAAAGACCTAACCCCAGGGACAGGAGACTCAAAATGAAGATTAAATAAAAATGAGTGAAAACAAGACAAGTTCAGCCTTGATTTCCTCCATGTTAATGCTGAATAAGACAGTTCCAATTTCTAATGTAATAATTCAATAATTCAATTCTAATGTAATAATTCAATTCAATTCAATTCAATAATGTAATAACTTCAATGTAGAAGTTATTATCATTATGTGACATGAACCCAAAAACTGACTCTATTTTTAAAAAATTGCTCATTCACCTCATTCTTAGTTCTTGAACATGTGCTCTGCTATACTTCTTTTGTCCCTAATTCTTTAATTTGTCAGCGGATCCTACTGATCTCCAGATTTATTTAAACAAATGAAGAAAAAAACCCAATAAAATCAGGAAGCTTCCTCTGCTGTATCCCATTCCTCATGTGTTTTGTGCCCAGTGGTTTTGTTCATGTTTTATTTGTATGGCTAGTTTTTGAAAATCCTATGGTTTGGTTTTGTTCCTGGTGGTCTGGTAATAAGGGTAACATGGATGCTGGTCTCTTCCCATGAACCTGACACTAGAGAAGCCACAAAAACAAGAACAATGTGAATGGATCTGAACAAGTAATATAAATTTTGCAAGAGATCTCTGGGGACACCAATGCCAATTATGGTGATCAGAGGTGACTGAGTGTCATTTTTAGCAGGATGGATATAAAAGGGAAAGTAGGCATATTTTACTTTTTCTTCACATGACCCTTGGCAAATCTCTGTCAACCCCATGACCTTTTTGAGGCATAAAAGTAAGAAAATCAACATACTAATGTAGGCAGCCAGCAAGGAAATAACACCCCTAATGAGAAGCTTAGGGTGAAGGTATCAGCAATGCAAGTTGAAAGCCTGGCTGCTGAGTGTTTCCATCTTTACTTCCTTCCATATCCTCAAGGGATGGGTGGAGGAAGAAAACACTTTTGAGAAGAGCCATACCTGGAGACATGGACAGAAAGCTACTCTATGGCTTTGGGGTTGTGAAGCAAATGGCGTGACCAAGCCCAGACTTTGATATCAGAGCTCTTAATCCCAGGAGTGTATGAGGAGCACGGCCACAATAAGAGAAACTCTAGTCCTCACACTCAAGGATACTGGAATCATGGAGAAGAAACAAGCAGTTATAAGGCAGAATCAAATGGAAATATGGGAGATAGAATATACAATATTAGACATAAACTTAAGAGGTGGAATAAAAAGCACAATGAATGTAGTTTAAGAACAAAATAGTGAGCTATATCAGGTTGAAGAATTTTTTGATAAATAAGTAAGCAGGTGTGAAGAGCTAAAGTATATACAGGAAAAGCTCAAGTACATGGAGACTGGGGCACACAAGTCAATGTAAACATTATAGGAAATCATAGAAAGAGAGACAAAATAGAGAGGAGGAGAAATATTTGAAAAACAATGACAGAATAAAAGAAAGAAAAAAAGATTTATTTTAAAAGCTCAAATGGAATGCCAGACTATGTAAGAGACTAACCATACTTAAACAATATAATTATATTTAAGAAACTAAAAGGAAAGTTATTAAAAAAAAAAAAAAGGTAACAAACCCACAGGAAGAAGGGATCACTTATACAGAATTTACATTCAGATTTAAGTCTTATTTCTCAATAACTACACTGAATCAAGAAGGCAGTAGAAAATAATTTTGAAACGTTGAATGAAAATAACTTTAAATCTAAAATTTTATACCCAGACGAGCTATTTTTAATACCTGGGCAAATAAAAAAGGCTTACGACCCAAACATACCCTTTTTGAAGACATTTTTGGATGAAGGACCTCAGTAGGAGGATTCTTTGAGAAAACTGGATACTAAGGGTAAGTATGTAACTTAGTACACTTGACCTTGTGTGTGTGCATGGGTGTACATATGTGCAGCTTTATGTGAGCATGTGAGTGTGCCTATTTAAAAGAATATCCAAAAAGAACCAAGTAAAAAGATAGCCACCACATAATAAACACAGTTAAAATTCTACGTAATGTAGCATAGTATTAACAATGTTTACTGGGCTGGAGTGAGGAATGGGGTTAAGAAAAGTGTCTGGTGAACCAGAGAAAGGTGAAAACACTCCAATATTTTTTGTTCTGAAGAAGCATAATGATCTTGGTTCTCTGATTTTCCCACCTTGCTGAAGCCCAGTTTGTTATCTGGGGTTGTCTACTTTATGGCTGGGTAACCTGCAGGAAAGTTCTGTTTCTCTCTGCTCCTTGATTTCTCATCTTCAAATCCAGGATGATAATCCCTTCCACAATAGGTTAATCATGAAAATTTTGTTGTACAATGTACCTTCTATAACACAGCTGGCCCCAACATTGCACAGATGTTGCCTCTCAGTGCACACTGATTGGACACTATACTTTTCCTTGGTGAAAATGTAACTTATGTTTATTTACATTCTTTCTTCCTGACAATGGTAGAAGGCAGGCAGCAGAAGACATCCCTTCTGTCTGCAAGGGGCTGAAGTGGCTTAGCAGTGGAAACAGAAGAGAAGTCGGATCTGAAAATCAAGAGTCTTCCACCTAATTTTATAAACGTCAATCTCTAAGACTTTGCCAACTGTTGCTTTTTTGACCCAATATGCAGTCATGGCTCAAGAGATCAGGCCTCCTGTAGGGTTGTTAACTGCCTTGGTGTATGCGCGGGCACTAACACATGTTCATTAGGACATCTTAATTGGAAACAAAAATCACCATGGATACCGCAAACATGATTTAAGAAGAGTAAAGCAGGCTGGTCAGTTTTCATTTGGATTTTGTTTTATTTCATTTTATTTTCGATTCTCCCAAAGGCCAGGCACAGCAGCTTCACGATAAAAAATAATGACCTGAGAAATGTCCTTCTGTAACATCCCCACGGCTGTGTGAGTTTGCATAACTCAAATGTGTCTGGAGGGACCCATCTTTTTCTCTGATCCTGCTGAGAGTGGGTTGGGGTACCTACACGTGGGTGACTTGGATCCCCCATTCTGCTACCCTGGGATGCCCCAGAGGATGATCTTCTGGGAACAATGTGTTCCTTTTCTAGCCTATCCTTTATGATTGAACTTGTTCAAGTGATAACATTCTGAAGTTCCCATCCCCTCATCCAGCTGTTAGGCTGGGGGCCCTCAAACAGTCTTTATTTTTACAGAGGGAGTCCGACAACCCGCCGTGCATCTTTCGATGGCTGCCTGGTAGTTTTGCTTTGGATCCTGGAATGACAAAAGGCTCGAGAGAGGATAAAGGACGCCACTTGGGTGGGACATGAAGAGGTGTGCGGCGAGTCCTCCTCTTTCCTGGCACTTTTTTCTTTATTCTTTGATTAAAGTCTTTTCTCTTACTTACATCCCCCATTAAGATGTCTCGGTGTCATTTAGGGTGTTAATTGAGAGGAGGTTTAAGCTCATCAAAGCGATTATAAGTGATAGTTAAAAATTTCTATATATGGCCTGTGCTGGAACCGGCACGGTGGGGTGCCATTTTTTCTTTTATCCAACTGACATTGGTAATAATAGATGAAATTATTACTAAATCGCAGCTGCAGAGATGATATCATGATTTTTTTTGTGTGTAATCTTTGATGAAAAATTAATTTTTGAGAGGGATAATTTAAAATGATTTAAATAGTATTATACTGAAGTCCTTGCTGGTAATTAATACCAATCTTGTCAGAAGTGAAACCACTTTTGCAGCTGTTTCTAAAGATACCTACAGTATTTGTAACTTTTCTGTGAGTAAAATTATAGTGTTTGGACTTTATTTTTACTGCATGAGGACCATTAGAAGAAAAAGCCGTCTGATAGGAACCTTTGTTCTTTGAGGCCTAAATCCTGTTTTGTGTTCAAAGCCCCCCTCCCCTCCACAACGCTAGTTTGATTATCTCCAGACCATGGACAGAGCAGGGTGGGTCTCTGTTTTTATTTTTTAAACATAGAAAAGTACTTAATGGTAGATACCATGGGCATACATCTCTTTAGTCCCTAAATATTAGTTACATACGGACAAATAAGTTGATGCGTGGAGGTCTTAATTGACAGAACAGATGGCTGGTCATCGCCGTTCCCTCATCTTCATCCATGACTTGACTTTCTTCGAAATCTTCTTTCATGACAGCGGCAAAAAAGCGCTCTAACGAGAGCTGGCTGAAAATAGACTTTTCTTTGCTGCTTTCTTCCTACTTTAAATGACAGAAGTGAGGAAGTGAGGTGTGTGTTTGTCCTATATATAAAGACCCGCAGGAGAGGTTAAAAAAAGAAATATAGTGAGATTTAGATGGAAAAAAAAATGAACGTGTATACAGGGGGAGCTGCACATTCTTCTGAATCTCAAGCTTTGCTTTCTTCTTTTTTAACGTGCATGCTGATTTTTTTGACAAGATATATGGCACTGGATATTCATGGCAATTGTGGTACACGCCACTTCGTAATTTTTTGTGCCCCCCCCAACTTTTGTGCTGAGATGGGGAGGAATGAAGGAGGAGAGGAGGGGAGAGGTTGTGGGTAGAAATGAGTGAGGGGAAATGGAGAGAACAGGGAAGGGAGGGATGAGAGTTGAGAGCCGACCCGAGAGCTTCGGAAATTGTTAAAGCGGGCGTCTGTTCATTAAAATTGGAGCGACAGCCTCGGCTTCTGCTGCGGGTGTAATTTTATTCCCTCAGAAGGCAACTGGCAGTCCCCTATGCTTCCCTTGGGAAAAGAAAGACAAAGGAAGATAACACACAAAGGTGCTCTTGCCAGCAGGAAGGCCAGCTGATGGGTTGGGGTGGTGACACTGGGGTCTGCAACGTGCAGGTGCCATCAGATAAGGTCGCCTCATGCTGTCATACTTGCCGGTTTCTCTTCCGGCTTCAGGTGGCAGGCAAGCGGCAGGAACATCAGAACGCTTATCAACCAAGCACCACAGTGCCTTAGGTGACCCTGTTTATAGCTCAGTGGCCAAGAGGACGAGGCCTCTGGGAGGGCACAGCCTTGGCCATGCAGGACGTTCGGAACTGGGAGCCACTTTGCAGGCATGAACGCTGAAAATACGTATCTTATTTTAAGTTGACTTCTGTATACACTCACATGTGCCAAGTGTTCTGTAGGCATTAGTGAATTGAGTCCTTGTAGAGAACCCAGGAGGTGGGGCCATCGTCCTCCCGGTGGAGAAAGAGAGGCACGAAGAAGAAAGGACTTGCCCCAAGCCACACAGCTTTACAGAGACAGGGCAGGGGTGCTCCGCCCGGGTTGTAACCCCAGTGCTTGGTCCTCGGTCAGTGCCCTAGAAGGTGAGCAGTAAAAGTTGGTGGAAGAGTAAATTCACTTCCCCTCTCATAACTCCGGGAATGCTCAGGTCCCTTTTGGCTTTGATCGCTTTGATTTCTGGTTCGGGGATCCGTGGATTTCAAAGTTAGGAACTCCGGCTCTTAATATCCTTCAAGACCACATGCATCAGCTTCCACGTGTCATTGGCTTCCTCCAGCTGGAGCCCCTTCTGTCAGTCAGGAGCCTGGACCTCCAGAAAGTTTGTCCCCATCTATTGGGACCCTCGCCTGATTTTATTTTAACAATTTGCTTCTGGGCAGTTCTCTCCCACCAGATAATAGGTTCCCTGATGGCGGAGACCAAGAATTTATTCACTTAGGTATGGACTGCTTGCATTCATTCATTCCGCAAGCATCTCCTAAAGGACATTCTCAGGTATCTGGCACTGCGTCTGGCACTGAGGGTATAAAGATAGCCCCTGTTCTCAAATCCCTCAGAGTCTGGTGGAAAAAAGACCAGTAACAGTTCATTGGATGAATAAATTCATGAATAAGTGGAAAAAGAATTAAATCTGAGAGACTGGCCAACTGTCTCTGTAAAGGGGCAGAGAGTAAATATTTGGGGCTTTGTAGGCCGTAAAACCCTTACGCAAAAATTCTACTTTGCCACTGTAGCTGGAGAGCACCCCCTGGAGAATATGGAAGCAAATGTGAGGGGCTGTTTCAATAAAACTTTATTTATAGAAATAAGCAGTGGGCTGGGTCCACTGACTGCAGTTGGGTGACCAGCTCCCCCCACCCCCGCCCCCACCCCCCAAGGCCCGGGCCTCATCCACTTTAAATACAAAGCCAAAATATGTTGAGATGAATATTAATTCTGAGTCTGCATGTGTGAGCCGTTTAGGCTCAGATATGGGGGTTGGTTGGATGGATTCCTTGGGATCTTTGTGTTCCCAAGGGCAGGGAGACCTATCCGTCCATGGCTATTCCAGAGGGACCGATGATGTGGATCGAAGCAGAGCTGTTTCACCCGATCACAGGCCTCCGTTCTTTGTTCTCCTTGGGCCTTCATGGCCCTGGGAAAACTTGCAGGGAGGCTCGTCCCTTTGGCAAGGCTGGAGGGCGAGGCAGACGTGGGTGGAGAGCTGAGCGCTGAGCCAGGCCAGCCAGCAAGCCCAGACCCTGCTCAGCAGTCAGCGTCCCTGTGTGTGAGGGTCACAAGGCTGTAATTGACCCAGAAGGCACCGTGACCTTGTCTGCGCCTCAGGCACACTTGCTGTCACTGGCCCACGTCCAGTAGCAGGTCCCGCGTCCTGGGAGCCAGGAGATGGGTGTGTCCTCACTGGCCAGGCAGAGTGCTCCATGAAGGGCCCCCCGCTCTCCTCGCTGTCACCTTCCTCCGTGCAGACATTCGTGTTCCCTCCTCTGTGTCTGTGCTTTTGGTATTTCAGGTTGTGAAGGGGACATGGCTGTTGCCCTGGAAAATGAAGATTCATGGGATGAACCCAGGGCTGCAAATGTGAAGGCGGGTGGAGAGATGGTCCCAGTGGTCCTAGGGACTTTTGTCTCCATTTCACAGATGGGGCTAATGAGGGCCAGAGAGGTGGGACCACCCTTAGAGTGGCTGGTCATCCAGCCATCCAGGTCTCAAGACTACGATGCTATGGCAAACCCAGCATTAGGGTCCATTCATTTCCTCCTAGGTATGAATGATTTAACCACCCTTCGACACTCTGTTCACAGGCCACCTTGTCCTTGAAGTCTCTCTGACTGCCTGGCCAGTGCCTGATACTTTCACGGGAATAAGGGCTTGTCCTGGGGGCTCATGGCCCTCAGAGCAAAAGCACGAGAGCAAGAAATGTCTATGTTTTCATCCTCATATTCTAGGACCTGGCAGGGTCCCACCATACAAGAGGGCTCCATAAAAGCTTGTCCTGAGTCAAGCAATTGGTGAACTGCTTGTTTGTACCTTCTGCAATCGCTCCCACGTGGGGGAGAGGCTCAGTGACCAGGGGGATTGTGTGACTTGTTGCTGCCCAACCCTGCACCCTGAGGCCCCGGGTCATCGAGGCAGCCCTGGGAGAGAGGTGGGCTGGGCCCGTGCACCTCTCCCCGTCTGCCTGGGGCCTCCTTAGACTGTGGGAACGTGGCTGAGTATGCGGGGGAACAGGAGGCTGGAATGATTGTTGTCTCAGGCTGGCTCCCCAAGGGCGAGAGCTCTGCCAGCTCTCAGGTCAGACCTGCCCACACAGGCTGGCATGGTCCAGAGCTTCAGCCGGGCCCCAGCTCCCTGGGGCTCCCTCCCTGCGACTGCTTCTTATTCGTGTTCGGTCGGGATCAGGATCTGCAAGGAGCTGCACGGTGGGCCTCGTCCCCCGCACACCTGCCCCCACCCGGGAGCACAGCGGAGCCCAGCCCATCGGGGCTTCCTGTGCTCGGGGTGGGGCCCAGATGGGAGCTGAGCCCGCAGAGATTAGGCCCCACAAAGGCGGATTAATTTCCAGCCGTCTCCCCACAAGGCCCGCGTGACTCAGCCTGAGTGAACCGCGCTGCCGGCGGCAAGCTGGTGGATGGATGTTTGCTACTCCAGAGCCAGACCTCTCTGTCCTCACACCGAGCTGTGTGTGCTCCCTGCTCTCCCGATCTGTTTCCTGCCTTTCCAGCTGGGACGATACTGGGCATGCAGCAGGCACTCAGTGGATATTTGCAGAATGATTTGGCAACCATGTTCTGGGTTTGATTTTAAGATCACACACCCCTATGGACCTGTGGCAAACATACCAAGGTTGGCCTCTAACTACCTAAGTTTTTAAATATGACTTGCATTCACAAAAGAACCAGCCAACTGGGAAATATCCAAATGGGTTCATGAAAGCAGGGATTGTCATCCTTGGTTCCATGGACATTGGGGACTGGGTCTTTCTTTGGGGGGTGGTGGTCCTGTGTTACATTGTAAGAGGCAGCAGCATGCGTGGTCCTTACCTACTAGATGACAGCAGCTGTACCTTCCCAGTTGTCATAATTAAAAAGGGTCTCCAGACATTTTTGTGTCCCTGGCACCACAATGGTGAGGAGCACTGCTCTCTGGAGGAATTTGGCTCAGGCTGGAGGCATTTCTTTTGCAACCTGTATCTCTCAAATGTGCCTTTGCAGGTCTCAACCTGGCCTTTTGGACTGGGATGGGAGAATCAGAGCAACCTGTGGCTAAAATGAGATACGCAGATTTAAGGGACAACCCCTCCCCCCACCCATCCCCCTGTGCTCCCTTCCTGCATGCTCCCTGCTCTGAGCTTCCTGCTCGCTGCCATCGCCTGTCATCCTGGCTTGTTGGAGTCCTACAGAGTCATTGAGCTCCAGTCCCATCCCATGTCTTGCCTTGGAGAGTTACTGATCCTGGGGAAATGTCTCTTCTCTACTCTCTAGTTGTCTTTAAAGCTCCATTTTCTCATTAATTTCAGCTTCCCTCTTATCCCTTCTTCTTCTTCATTTTTTTTTTTTTTTAAGATTCTATTTATTTATTTGACAGAGAGAGAAACAGTGAGAGAGGGAACACAAGCAGGGAGAGTGAGAGAGGGAGAAGCAGGCTTCTGGCTAAGCAGGGAGCCCAATGCGGGACTTGATCCCAGGACCCTAGGATCACGACCTGAGCCAAAGGCAGAAGCTTAATGACTGAGCCACCCAGGCACCCCCGCTGATCACTTCTTATTGAGTGTAAGACAAGATTTTCTGTGTTGAGATCAGCATACCATATTCATTGCGGTTATGAGACATAGAAGTGAGCTGCTTTAAGTGTAAATCTCTCTTCAGCACTGATCACATGGGTGACCCTGAGGACATGCCTAAAAGTCTTTAAGCCTCAGTTTACTCTGATGAAAAATGAAAGGTAATAACAGTGGATGCCAGCTTCATATGTTTTTGCCAGTAGAAATGACATGGGGAGATTGCTTATTTGAGATTAATTATCATACTTTTGGAGCAGCCTGCCACAGTACATTATGGGACCCCAGGAGGTCAAGGGTTCCATCCTGGTCTAGTGTGGTGGTTGGCCCATAATAGATGTCCAAAAATAGGAATAAGATTGCAAATTATGAGTCTTCCTGAGGTTTAAACATATGCTTCTGTTTCCATAAATAGTAAGCTGGCTTACAAAGGATTACTTCATAGAATCACTCTGAGAATTAATGAAATGGGACATATCGTGGCAGGCAGAGACTGAAGATGGCCTCCAAGATTCCCACCACCATCTTAGTGTATACTCCCAGCGTAGCTTCTCCTGTGGAGTGCATGAGACTGGTGAATATGATGGGATGCCACCACTCTGACAACCTTGCATGCTATGGCAAAAGGGAGTTTGCAAATGTGATGGAGGCCCCTCATCACTTCTCTTTCAGTTAATCAAAAGGGGACCATCCTAGGTGGGTTACACCTGATCAGGTGAAGACATAGGAGAGAAGACATGGCAGCTGATGTTCTTCTGTTGGCCTTGAAGAAAGCAAATGGCCACACTGTGGACTGCCTAAGAGGGATTGCATGGCAAGGATCTGAAAATAGATTCTGAACTGACAGCAGGCAAGGGAAGAAGGACCTCAGTCATACAGATGCCAGGAACTGAATTCTGCCAACGATCACATGAGTTGGAAGAGAATGCCAAACCTCAGAGGAGACCTCAGCCCAGATGGCACCTACATTTCAGCCTGTGGGACCCCAAGCAGGGAACATAGTTACACCATGCATAGACTCCCCATCTATAGAAACCATGAGCTATGAATGGGAGTTATGAGTCATTACATTTGTGATCATTTATTCCATAGCAATGGGACATCAATACACAAGTAAAGGCTTCCACATGGTCAAGTGCAGACTAAGTGTTCAGTGGATGATATGATAACTGTTCTCATTATTTTCTTCTTGCTCTTCCATCCCCCCCTCCCCGGAAAGTACAAAGCTCCATCCTCAAAACCAGATGGGTATGAAACACAGCTATATTTTTCCCTCCTGTAATAGTTTGGGAAGGCCACCATAGTTCCATAGATGGGGTGGCCTGGACAACAGCCGTTCATATTTTCACAATTTGGGAGACTGGAAATCCAAGATCAAGGTGTTAGCAAGGTTAGTTTCTTCCAGATGCCTCTCTCCTTGCTTTTGAAGATGGCTTTCTTCTCCTTGTGCCCTCCTGTCTTCTCTCTGTGTCTGTGTGTATCTCCATTTCCTCTTTTTTTTTTTTTAAGGATTTTTTTAAGACTTTATTTATTTATTTGACAGAGAGAAATCAGAAGTAGGCAGAGAGGCAGGTGGAGAGAAAGGGGGAACAAGCTTCCGTTGAGCGGAGAGCCCTATGTGGGGCTCGATCCTGAGACCCTGAGATCATGACCTGAACCGAAGACAGAGGCTTAAACCACTGAGCCATCCAGGTGCCCCTCCATTTCCTCTTCTTATGAAGACACCATTCATACTGAATTAAGGTCCACTCATATGACCTCATTGAAACTTAATTACCTCTTCAAAGACTCTGTCTCCAAATACAGTCACATTCTAAAAGCGCTGGGCGCGAGGGCTTCCACATATGGAATTTGTGGAGACACAGTCCATAACTCCTCCGTGAGTTTGAGTTAACTTCTATTTGTTGGGGCAACAGAGTTAATCTCAGCTGACGCACAGCGTTCTTCCTCTGTCAGCCTTTTCCCTGTCTTAGGTCTTAGATAAGTTCCTTGGGTTTTACTTGGTACCACTTGGTTTCTTTTTTGATCCACTCAGCTTCATGGGGACCTTCTGTGGTCAAGCTGGGTGTGGGAGCTGGTAAGGCTGACCATGGCCTCCAACGAAGGCCTAGGTATTCCACGAGGCCATTTACTGTCTGCAGTTCCAACATTTCCCTGGGGCTCCACATAGAAAAGAGGTCCAGACTGTCTCTATTCTCAGCTTCCACAAACCTACCTGCAGGTGGGTGACACGGTCCCTGCCGCTCGTTGGATTCCTGGTGTCTACACCTTCATCTCTTCCTTGCGTCTCCCTTCTCTCTTAGGTTGGGGCTGGAAGACTAGTGAGGGGAAAGTTGTAACTTCCCCACCCACCTTAGTCTATATACCTGATTGTATCCCTGAGGATCTTAGTTGTTGCTGCTGTTGGACAAAAACCAGGCAAACAGAGAAATGCATTTCATTTCTGTCTTGATGTTCTCTACCTCCGAAGCAGTAAAAATTAGAAAACCTGGCTGTTCCAAAGGGGTGGGGGTGGGAGGGGGAGAATTTCCAGATGGGATGGAAAAAGTAGTTCACATTTCAGAAATATTGTCCTGCCACAAACCGCTCAAAGCTCAGTACTGGGTTTCACCACCACTGTCATTTCAAATAGTCTATCCAGTGTTTCCAAGAGACTTCCTTCAACTGTGACACACCACAAAGTTCAGATGGCGCAACAAAGTTCACGGACCTCGCACACTTGCAAAATTTAAGACTCCTGGGGTGCCTGGGTGACTCAGTGGGTTAAGCCTCTGCCTTCAGCTCGGGTCATGATCCCAGGGTCCTGGGATGGAGCCCCG
The DNA here is from genome assembly GCF_020171115.1 of Neogale vison. Classification (NCBI taxonomy): domain Eukaryota; kingdom Metazoa; phylum Chordata; class Mammalia; order Carnivora; family Mustelidae; genus Neogale; species Neogale vison. Next base: position 7,759,546 of record NC_058103.1, on the reverse strand, counting down.
CATCTGGCTTTCTGCTCAGCGGGGAGCCTGCTTCCCTTCCTCTCTCTCTACCTGCTTCTCTGCCTATTTGTGATCTCTGTGTGTCAAACAAATAAATAAAATCTTAAAAAAAAATAATAAGACTCCTGGCAAAACCCAAGGCTAGAGCTGATCCTTCCTGGAACTCCCGCCTTCCAGGCCACCTGCTCTACAATGCTTGAGGAGAAGTTATTGTGCTTAAGTGAATAGAGTATATTGACTCAGAATTAGGACAAAAACCGCATCTAGAGAAAACACATGCTGAGGTTATACACAAAATGGTTTTAAGACATTTACATTTCAATTTGGGAGCCAGTTTGATAAAACACCACGGAGAACCCTCATGGGACCCTCTAAGTCCCTTCTGTTTTCCCCTACAGGTCTCCCAGGGATTATCTACTTCCGGGACTCTACAACTTGAGCCACAGCGATTGGCTAAGTGACAGACACGTGTCTCCAGTTGGGCCAATCATAGATCCTCCCATGTTTGGCCATCAGATTGGTCGACTGTGGACATGTGACTCCGGCTGGGCCAATCTCGACCTCATTTACAAATTCCTGAAGGTGGGGCTCTGTGTGGGGGGGTGTGAGGCAGGTGAGTGGGAAGTGGCGGGGGGAGAGGTGGTTCTCCGGCCCATGAACTGGGAGCGCCTGAGCCCAGGAGTCGCTGGTAGCCCAGGAAGCAGAGAGCTTGGCAGCGAGAAGCCGAGTTGCTGACAGAATCAGAGGGGGAGAGAGAAGATTCTGATGGCATCCTCCTTCCTGTCTCTGCTTGTACCCCCGGAGCACCCCGCACGTGGGGCACGTGAGCCCCGCATCCCCTGTCATCCTAGGCTAGTCTTGGCTGTGCTGCCCTTGTTGTGAACAAAGTCGGCCTCGACTACGGAAGAATTAGGTCTCGGCGGCGAGGTTGTATATGGCAGGATGAGATCAAGAACTGTACGAGCCGCACTTTGGACAGACTTGGGTTCGCGGCTGGTGCCCCGATTCTCCATTTATCATCTAGGGTCTCAGGCAAAACCATCACCTCTTCGGGCCTTAGTGTCCTCATTTCCAGAATAAGGAAATTAGAGTAATAAAACCCCTTCTGAATCCGAAGGATGCAGATTGGCAATTTTTACCCACTTTGCATAATTATTCAGAAACTTTGCCTTAAAGCCAATTTATTAAGCCCATACCACATATCCATTTTTGCATAATATTCGGAATTCTTCGTTCCGTGTACATATATTGCAGACATCCTATGATGGTTTCTCCTTCCTTTGACTAAGGCATGTGTCACATGGGGGAGCATGTGACGCAAGATGGGTAAATCAGTATTTATCCAGGGAATTTTCATCCTGGAAGAGAAAAGTTCTTGTCTTTTGGGTCATGGAGCAGATATCTTCCCTGGCATATGGAGAAAGTCTGCATTTAATAAGAGAGAAGACTGCTGAGCAGCAGCACAGAATAGGGAAGAACCACAGTAGTGACAGAATGTGATAGCATGGAATGTTGATGTGACTGAGTCCAGCTTCATTCCGGATCCATCCAGCAACAATATACTAAGCATATACATTTCCCCCCTCAAACTACTTTATATTGGGTTTCTGTTACTCGTACTTGAGAAAGTTCTAACAGTAGGCAACTAGGTATTCTGATTCGTCTGGGTGAGTCTTGTATTTATGCCCATTATTATGGTGTGATTATTAATATTGTCTAACTTAACTCTCAGAAGTATCCTGGTTGAATGATAAATTCCATCATACTTAGCCTGGTGCATATGTGCCAATAGAAGAATTTATAAGGGGTAGGAGAATCATATATTCTACGAAAATTTAAGGTAAAAGAAAACCATTGGAAGCAAAGGACTTATTGTAGAGAGTTGAGCTTTTGTTTGCCCAGCTCTCAGAAGGAAACAAAGGATGGGATCGCCTGAAGGAGGGAGGGTGGGATGTCAGGAAAACATGACAGAGAAATGATACTGAAGATAATGGCTCCAAAGCACTCCTCTGGGCTTCCTGCTTTTAGGTGATTTCCCAAAAGGGAAGGTCTGTTCTGCCCTGCTCTGCCAATTTCCCTGATGTTGGGTCTATGGGACTCCAGGTCCTGGAGAGCTCCAAAGATACTACCCCTTAGGAATAACTAGAGGACTCATCACACCCAGTTCTGACCTTTATAGTCAGAGATGGCCAGGACTCACTGCATTTCTAAAGGGGTGTAGCAAAGACACATTGGGGAACACCCTCTTATCTCAAGACATTTTCTATTCATTACCTATATTACAGGGAACAGCATGGGTGGAATATTTGCAAGAACACTATTCCCATTGTGGGCTTTTCACTGTGCCTTCCAATTCTTCTGACTTCTCTCTTGGCATGGGTCAAGGTGACATTTCTGTTCCCCCCAGTGATAAAACTAACTTCAAACAAAAATGATAAATATCAGAGTCAAGTTGGAAATAAAGAGATCCAGAAGATGTTACCTCCTAAGCATAATGGAATGTGAATGTCGCTTGAAGAGTTCTTTGCAAAGTTCTGAAGAAAGCAAAGATGTTTCAGGGACATATGCAGCCTACAGTACTCTACAGAGGCTGGAGCCCAGTATCATGAGAGAATGCCAATTTGAAGAATTTGGAATAAAGAATTACTCAGAAATAGAAATCGTTTTGGCAGAGTCGAAATGTTATATCAGTACAGAATGACTTCAAATTAATGGGCAGAATTCAATTTTGTTCATATGCATGCTCCAGTTTGGGAAGGGAGTCAAGTGCAAGGTCTACATGGGGCTTTGAAAGACCCTGGGTTTTCTGACTACTCTTCCTTTTTACAAGTTAGAATTTAGAGAAGAGCTTGACTGAAGCCCCATGCATATTACACAAAGATGTGTGAGTTCAGACAATGGCAGTGGCCAGTAGGGACAATTTTGAATGTAGTTAGGTCTGTGAAACATCATTTGAGGCAGTGTGTAGACCAAATTATTTCCTGGCCCATGCCACAATGTCATGGGGTATGGAATCTGCTAAGGCTGCTTACCTTGCCAGGGAACTGGGTTGTACCCTTATGAATGTGAAGTAGCAGTAAGCATCCTGTATCTGAATTCTGTGTTTGTATCTGTCTTTATCTCTACCCATGTCTGTATCACTTGGTGACATCTGCACACCCAGACACACATAGAGCCCCAGACCTGGTTCAAAAAGCCCTTGCCAGGGCCCCACTCTGTGCAGAATTTTGGGCTAGGCTCTGGTGCTTCAGTAAGAAAGACATCCTGGTTCCTTCCATCATGTGCTTATGATCTCTTTAATGTTAAGTTGGGGAGTAAAACATACTAATGTCACATTTAAAGAGCCCATTGGCATTTGGGAGATGCTCTCACATCAACAAAATCCTGTGAAGATGAAAAGAACTGTTCTTCCCATTCTTCAGATGGGAAACTCAACTCAGAAAGGCCAAGCACAAGTTTAAGGTCATCCAGCCACACAGAACCCATGTCTCCACTTCCTGCCTCTACTTATGTCACTTTCAACCAACTCACCTTTCAGTTTGACATTTTATTTTATTTTTTAAAGATTTTATTTTTAAGTAATCTCTACACCCAACTTGGGGCTCGAATTTACAACACCTAGATCAATTCAAGAGTTTCAAGCTCTACCAGCTGAGCCAGCCAGGCACCCCTCTGTTTGACATTTTAAATTCTAGTAGGTGGACAATCCTGAGTGGGTATGCTGATAAAGAATTAAAAAAAAAATGTTGCAATGCTTTCTACCATGAAAACACACATGGACATGAGGGCATGAGTGTCTTTGTGATTTAATATTACGACTTCAGAACTTGGGAGAATATCTTAATTTGAATTTTTTCTTCCCTTAAGCTTTCGGAGACCATTTTAGGGGACCAATAGCCTGGTTTAGTCTGTCCTTCCTTCCTGCCTCTGTCCCTCTAACCCTCCTTCCCTCTGTCCTTCCTTCCTATTTTTCTCTCTTACTGAGCCATCCATCCTTGATTTCATCTCCACCAATAAAAAGAACTGCCCCATTTGAGCAGCTATAGAATGTTCCATTAGATGGCTATGCCAAAGCTTATGTAGCCAGAATCCTCTCATTAGGTATTAGTTTACTTCCAGTCTCATGAAGATGGTGATTATCATAAGTTCTTTAGGTAATTCTGTTGTCCAGTCAAATATAAGAACCACTTGCATACTGTGTAATGCCAACATCTTCACTTGCCTTTCTGAATTTCCCATAATCCCTTCACCTCCATGACTCTACCCCAATGGCTAACTCCTGCAGTCATTGAGCCTCATTATCTTTAGAATAGGGGTGATAGAGCTCCCACAACTATTAGTCATTGAGAAGACTAAATGTGTTAATGTCATCAGAAATCCTAGAACAGGGCAGTCCCATAGTAAGAACTCAGTAAATGCTAGTCATTACCCCACTGCTGTTCTTATTACCAGGAAATGATCCATGTCCAGGATGATGAAGACATGGACACTGTTATTCCCTATTCCCTGGTGGGTCTGAGATAATTAATGATTCTCTTGGAAAATCATCAGTTGACCTGCATGAACTGGGGAGGCAGTGGGTAAATTGATGTCTCTTGTTTTTTGATATGAAAGTCATTTATGGGCAGGGACCTCAGGACTTGGAAGCAGAGTTTCTGTATTGACACAACCATTGGAATGACTCCTCCAAGATTCAGGTGGGGTGGAATTCAGGAAGCAAAACTGCTATGGCAGTTTCCTCCTTACATAGCCCAGATGACAGAAGCCACAGCTTCCTTCTTCCCAAAGGGGAGGAATCTCGGGGATGCCAAGTCTGCAGACTCCTGAGTTTCCGGAGAGGGAGCTGTGAAATTCTGGGATCCTATTCAGAGCTCTTGCGATGTGCTCAGAGATGATATTAAATGTTTTATATCATTTTGGCCATGATACAACCACACTTACCTCTGATTCTAAAGCAGCTCAGAATTTCATTAGGCCTTTTCTCACTTCCTGATGCACCCTCCTCCCCAACTCTCTTCTTTACAAATGAGGGCAGAAACTACATGACAATTCCTTAAACTCTGTAGGTGTGTATTCTGTCCTTTTTTTTTTTTTTTTTTTAACTAATGTGTGCATTGGATATAGACATTTTCTCTAGGAAAGCAGATATTATGTATATAATGTTATGGAAATAGGCTCTTCTAAAACACATGGTGATGTTTTGGCCAGTCTACAAACTGTATGGTATAAACGTTAAGCTCAGGTATCCAGATGTCATAAAATATCCATTTGATGTAGCTTTTATTTGCCATCAAAGGCTGCTATCTCACAACACAGAACCAAATCCTGTGGCAAACTTTGCTTTGCTTCAATCAGATAAGCATGATTCCTGTAGAACTTCATTTATCTAACCTACCCCCAACCTCCCAATTCCAAAGAGAGTACTTATTGCCCTGAAACTCTCTGCCTTCTGGAGAGACCCAGATAGTCAGCTCACAGGAAAGAGAGAACAGGACTTCTGAGTTCCCAACTTCCACTCCCTCTCCCACATGGCAGTGTGCACTTGCATGTTTGGGGGGGTGGGTGTGTGGTGGTGGTGGTGGGGAAAGAGAGGCACTCAGCCAGGTAGGCAGTTACTAACCAGGGGTTATTCTGCACAAGGGTGATCAGTTCTGCTGTTGGGTGATAGGGACATTAAGATGAGCAGGAACTCATTCTTTTAAGTTCCCACTTAGGAACTTAAAAGCTTGTGGCAGAGACGGACAGGTACAGAGACAAGGTAAAAATGGTCTACCTTGAAGTTCTACCTTGTGAGGAGGGTCCAAATGTCAGGGAGATGTAAGAAATCTTCCTAGAAGTCTGGTGCCCAAACTGAAGTGTGATGAATAAGTAGGTGTTTCCGAGGCAGACAAGCATGAGAAGGTGGAAGGCATGACCCATTCTTAGGCATGAAGGCATGGGAGGCAACAGGGGGTCCAGTGAAGACAAGTTCAGTATAGCTGCACCAGAGCATGCTCAGGAGTGGGGTGGGTGTGGGGGTGGCAGCCTATCTCCTTCATCAGCTGGTTCCTTCTCAACAGAATAGCATCACCACCCAGGTGGCCTGGCCAGCAGAGCCATAGGCTGCTCACATCTGCATAGACTTTCAAAGCTACAGATGGTGTCTTCTTAATGGGACCTTGTTGGCTTTGCCCTTGTCTGGATCCTCAACTCTTATGTTAGGAAATAGGCAGCCTCCTCTTTACTTTCTTTACCTTTAGCTTCCCTTGCTTCCCCAGTCTGCCTTCTCAACCTCATTGAAATTATTTCTCTAAAACGGGACCCTCAGTGGATCCTAAGGGTTCTCAGTGGATTCTGAAGTGTGGTTTTGTATCCGAATCACCTGGGGTAGGGGTTAAGTCTCGTAAAATGCAGTTTCCTTACTCCCTCTCCAGACCTACAAGAGCAGAATTTGGAAATGGGGCTTAGTGCCCGTGTTAAAGACATGTGCATGTTTTTAATGTGTGTACATGCAAACACACAGACACACACACACATATGCAATCATACACAGTGTGTTGTCTGAGCAGTGATTGATTGGCAAGATAATATGCATACCTCATACAAAAATTTAAAAAGCACAAAAATGGCATGAAGAGCAAAGAATAATTCTATCTTATCCCTGTCTCCCAGTCATTCATTTTATTAACTCTGAGAATCATCATGTTTATTATATACACAGCCATATGGTTATGAGTGTTTTTAACACAATGGCAGCCCAGAATTCACAGCCCTTCCTCTTGTCTTGGTTACCTAGCCATTTTGGAGAATACTTTCATAGGTATATTACATTTGCCCCATTTTTAAAGACTGCAGTATATTTCATCATATGTGTATCAAGACATATTTAACCAATATCCTTTTGGTGGATTTTGGTTTGTTTCCAATCCTCTGAAGATAGAATTTATAACAACTTGTAATCCGAAGCTCACTCCATGGTGCATAAAATCTAAATCCTTAACTTGGATCACCCATTATCTCCATGGATTCATTTTTTTTTTATGTTTTATTTGTTTGAGAGAGAAAGGGTGCACAAAGGGAGAGGGAGAAGCGGATTCCCTGCTGAGCAGGGACCCTGATATGGGGCTCAATGTGGAGCTCGATCCCAGGACCCTGAGATCATGACCTAAGCTGAAGGCATACACTCAACCAACTGAGCTACCCAGGCACCCCTACACACCCAGAACTAAGTACTAACACTTTGGCATATTTTTTTCCAGACCATGGATTCTTTTCTTACTATATTTTCTTACCCTTACCTTGGGACAATTCAGAATTTCTCTTATAGGGTAGTCTATGCAGTGTGGTGTTAACAACTTCTTATTCTTGTTTGTAATGCTCCTTGTATGTTGGGAAATTTCCATGTCCATCTGCAACCCCAATTCTTGGCTTTCCAGTTTCATGTTCTGACTACTGTTTTCTATATTCTGCCCTAATCTTATATGTCATTCACATTGGTGTGAAGATGAAACATTTATTATGTTTCCGAAATGGGAAAATGAAGGTCTTGTCAAATTCACAATTAAAAGTTTGCATCCAAGATGGCAGTGGAAGTCATAAGAAATAGTCTATGGTAATTCCACTCTCAGAAGCTGTCAGTTTGGCATGAATTAGCAATATATACCTTGACAAACAGAAGTTCAACATTTGTCCTTCTTGATATGACTGACTTTTCTCCACGTTTCATTTCTTTTGCTAACAAAGATGTGTCTGGCATGAAACCTTCTTCCTCCCTGATAGCTGGTTTTAGTGCTGACCTTCAGTAATATGTGGGGTAGGAACCATGAATGCATGCTCTCTACATGTTCTCACACGCCTACCTGTCTTTTATGTCTAGCTCTCCCTCTCCTCTGGCTCTAGTTTGTTAAAAAAATACTTAGAAAAATCACCAATTCCTGCTTTGTTGCCTACCTCCCCATTTTAGGTTTTTCTTTATAAATAATTCCTCCAACCAACTTTATAATACTCTTACTTAGACCAGGTGGTTTGGGGATATTGATTTTGTCTTCTTCATCACCATGACTCCAAGGATGGCCTTGTGATCTGGTGACAGCCAATCAGAGTGCTCCATTACCCTCCATCAACCTGACTGCTGTGGAGATGGGCACATGATGAAACTCCTATTCTAGGAAGAGATTATCTGTTATATTAAAAAAAAAAAAAAGGCATTCAGGGCCGGGCCAATCAACTGTGTTCAGGAAGTTCTGGTCACTTGATAAAAACAAAAATGGTGGAAGACTCTTCCTTGTGGATGTTTGGGATGGGGACACTGTCTGTGAAAAGGGTTTGTTCTGAGCTGGGCTAACTTTTCCTAAAATTTGCATTTATGAACTCAGCTCAACATTGTAAATTTGGAAGGAAGAGCCTTTTGCATAGCCATGGGCCTTTATGGCAGTTTGTCAGAAGTGAGAATGTCCTCAGAAATCTTTAGTCCAATCACCTCATTTAGTGATGAAGAAACTGAGGCCCAGAGCAAGGCAAAACGTTGTGCAATGCTTGCCAGTGAGTTAGCAGCAACATGGCACTGGGGGACGGGTCTCCTGACTCCAGACTCATGCTCCATCCATTACTCTGTGATTCCTCTCTCTGCCTTACTTTTGTGGTTTCCTGAAAGGGAGGCAGATGAGGGACCATGAGCATGAAGCATAGGAGAATGACTCCACCTTTAAATCCATTGCAGAGAAGGTAGCTTGGCTGGGCCCAGCTGAATGATGATATGCTCTTCTTGGGCCTAGTCTTGGCTGATTGGTTGGTGCTCCATCATTGAGAGCCTTGCTCTCAGACATTTTCATTACAGACTCTGCCCACTATGACACACTGGCGTCATGCCATTTCTTGTGTGCTTGCCAAAATGCTTTTATGAAACCATTAAAAGAAACCTTTTCTAAGAAGAATAGTGTAGGAAATGAATTCCTGAAGGTTAACATGCCTGGCATGTAGGTTTGACCACAAGTGGAAACCCTACAGGAAAACCTGCAGATGGGCAATCATTAAAGAGAGATCCATTCTGCTCTGCCTTGCCCTGTGTGGCTTGTCCTTCACACACCACCACCACCACCACCACAACTCAACAATAGCACTCACTACAGTCACTACAACTTTATCAACAAAAACATGGAGGAGACGGTCATGGAGAGAGAGTGGTGTCCCTCTGACTCTGCCCGGGTGTGTACATGACTGGGGTCTCTCCATTTCAAGTGGTGTCTCTCATGCTCAGAGAACTTGGAAGGGATCATCAATGGCCTTGTCTCCTCTGGAGTCATTGATTGTAAAGGCTTCAGTGTCAAAGGCCTGTAGGAGCAGAGAAGATATTGCTGTCCCATTGATGTGAAAAATCAAATTAAATGCCTAGGATGAGACATATAATTGGTTTGAACATAACAAAAGTTTCCAGCAATGCATCTTGATTATGTTCATGCTAAACATGAAGCTTGTGATCATAAATGATGCTTTTTCTTTATTAAAAATAATGATTATTATTTTATTTAATCTGTTATCTGTAATAACAGTTATTTCATTACTGTTCTCCTGCACATCTTCATAATAAATCTGCTTCTGCTAAGGTGACCCAAGGGTGTCTCTGTTCCTTGAATTACTGAAACTAACATACTTCTTCTAGGAACCCTACATCGAATGGTCACTTTCTTGATGGTATACTAGTTAATGTTTAACAATTGGCTTTCAAAAAAAAATCCTCTTGTTTGTAGTGTTTGCTGATTTCCCTGGTACAAATACTCCCATTAGGGCCAGCTTCAAGTAACCAATATGATGTCACTGAAGAGGCAGTTGGGAGGAGACAGATGGTGGCACCCCTTTAAACATGACAGGTATAAATGACCTTGAAGACATAGATAATAGTATTACATAGAATAGTTAGGAAGTATCAAGTTCAGAGTATTTATTACTTTTGTATTTAATAAAATTTATTTAAATTATTGTAGAATTTAATGGTTTTAAAAGATTTTATTTATTTGAGAGGGAGACAGAGAGAGTGAGCAGGGGGAAGGGCAGAAGGAAAGGGAGAGGGAGAGAATTTCAACAGACTCTGTCCTGAGTGTGGAGCCCAATGTGGGGTTTGATCTCATGACTCTGAGCTGATAATCAAGCGTCAGATGCTCTGGGGCACCTGGGTGGCTCAGTGGGTTAAATCCTCTGCCTTCGGCTCAGGTCATGATCCCAGCATCTTGGGATCAAGTCCCACATTAGGCTCTCTGCTAGTCAGGGAGTCTACTTCCCCTTCTCTCTCTGCCTGGTTCTCTGCCTACTTGTGATCTCTGTTTGTCAAAAAAAAAAAAAAAAAGTAAGAGTCAGATGCTCAACTGATTGAGCCACACAGGCACCCCTGTATATTCTAATTTTTAATAATATTTGTGTTTAACAGCTGAGTCATGCAGTCTCTGAGGATTTCACATCTGGCTCTTATGAGCGAATGGAGCCAGATCCCCCCCACACTCCAGTTCTCTCATCTGTAAGATGAGGGTAGGGTTAGCGGTGGCCACATGGAGTAATTAGGGGATGAGGTAAGGAGTGTAGGATACTTAGAAGACAATCTGGCCATAGAACGTGCTCAGTAAGTCCTAGCTTTGTCATCAGTTCTCTGGACTGAGGCAAGCTCTTTCCACTGCAGCTTTTCTGGGGTGCTCTTAAGCTTTGCCTTGTGGGGAATCTTTTCTGGGGCAGACACGGAAAGAAGGAAACAGGCATGCAGTTTGGGCACTGTTGCATTTGAAACTTGGTCTCCTGCACTTTTCTTCAGCTTCCAGACTTTGATTTTCTCATTTGTAAAATGGGTTTTGGTAAAAATCGAAGAGAAACAAATGAATGATGCGCCTTGCCCAGAGGAAGGGATGATAAATGTTCAAAGGGTATTCCCTTCTGCCATCCTTCAGTAGCTAAGATGTCCTCCTCTGAAGCTAGTTAGACTATGTCCATGGAACACAGGTCTACCACACTGTGTCTTCAGCACTCTGAACAGCACAGTGACTCAGATAGCTGCTCCGAGCTGAACGTGGTAGCCCCATGCAGCTAGCACCTTGAGAAGACTTTCTTCCATGACCGTGCCCTTTATATGTATACATGTCTGCCCCCTACTTGATTATTCTGCTCACAGACCAGTTCTCTGACAGACGTAGTGTTTTCAACTAATTGCACCTTGGTGTCATGGCAGCTCCCATCTGAAACATTTGGGACTATTCCTCCTGTTTCATTTATATTAATGAGGGGAGTACCTGTGCACCAGAATCAGTTAAAAGTCAGGACTTGACTTTTTAATAGATCCCAGATTGGCACATGGCATTGTATTGCCTGGGTCCTCATTATGGCGACCGGAGCTGTACCAGGAGGGAGATGCTATACCTTCCTCTTATAAAGTCTCACTGCTCCTTGGTGGTATTGCTTTGCCACTCAGAAGGGCAAACGTGTCTTGAGAGTCTGATATTCCCTAAAGTAATCCCATTTATTTTATTTCATTTTATTTTTTTAAGGATTTTATTTATTTATTTGACAGAGAGAAGGCACCAGTTTGGGGAGCAGCAGGCAGAGGGTGAAGCAGGCTCCCTGCTCAGCAGACTCTCCCTGCTGCCAGACTCCATCGCAGGACACCAAGATCGTGACCTGAGTTGAAGGCAGATGCTTAACCAACTGAGCCACCCAGGAGCCCCTTCTATGCTTTTTTAGATTCATATTGTTGCCTTCTATCATATCACACTGTCACGTGCATAGTTTTTTTTAAAGATTTTATTTATTTATTAGACAGAGTAAAAGATCACAAGTAGGCAGAGAGGCAGGCAGAGGGAAAGGGGGAAGCAGGTTCCCCACTGAGCAGAGAGCCCAATGCAGGGTTCGATCCCAGGACCCTGGGATCATGACCTGAGCCGAAGGCAGAGGCTTTAACCCACTGAGCTGCCCAGGCGCCCCAAAGCAATTTTTTTAAACCTAATTTTCCTACAGCCAGGGACTCTTTAAGATCATTTTCTGCATCTTTTATATCTGTATTTTCCTGAGTTATCTGGTAGGCATTCAATAATAGTACATGCCATGGCCAACTGAAGTTAGCTCTCAATCTATCTTTGGTCTTCAGGTATACTAAAAACTCAGAGGACTTCTCCAGAAGGATAATCCCTATAGGATATGCATATATATGTATGTGGAAAGGGAGAAAGAGAGAGATTTTAAGAAACTGGTTCATGTGAGTGTGAAGGCTTGGTAAATCTAACATCTACAGAGTAGATGAGCACACTGGAGACCCAGGGAAGAGTTGTATTTCCATTCTGAAGGCCATCTGGGGATAGAAATCTTTTTTTTTCTGAGGTCAATCTTTGTTCCGTTCATGCCTTCACCTGATTGGGTGAGGCCCACCCATGACAGGAAGCTTGAGAGGCCTTACTCAAAGTCCACTAATTTGAATGTTGATCTCACCAAAACACCCTCACAAAAACATCCAAAGTAACGTTTGATCATATGTCTGGAACGCCGCAGTCCAAGCTGACAAATAACGTTAACTGCTATACTAGGGAAGAGGTTATCTTTACTGCATCTTTGTAAATGACCAGCTCACGTGGCCAACCTCACTACCGACATGGATAATGTCCTCCGTGATACAGCTGCTTGGAGATTCGACGAGGGTTTACCCAAAGCACCAGGCATGCCCACGGGTGGTTGTGGGAGATGCCGTTTGTAAATAGCTTTGCCTGCTGTTTCTTTTATGGGAATAAGCTGGAGGGTTCCGTCTCTGGGTCCCCAACTGGCAACCTTTCTAAGAACTAAATTTGCCAACAATGTCAAATAAAGCCTGTGGGATACTTCGGCTTCACTTTCTCTATTCTCTCCCTCTCTCCTAAGTGCCCTGTCCGATAATGGACTCGTGGAATGAATGATAGGAATGAATGATGGGTTCTGGTGGTCCAGACTGACTGGCACATACGTGTGAGTAGCTGGAATGGTGAGACAATTCACGAGGTAGATCTCCCTCTGGCTTTGGTGTCTTTGTTTGGGTCCTTTTCCTCCTTCTCCCACTCTTTTTCCTCTTTCCACTTTGTCCCCTGCCCTTGGGGTTTGTGGGGGTTGAACAGAATTCACCAGAACCCATCCACCAGTTTGCTCTTCTCAGGGCCCATGATCCTAGACGATGCAAAGGAGCAGATGATGCAGATGAACTTGGGACACGAATGCCTTTTGTTGAGACGTAGGAAGGAGAAAATACATTCCTGTGAATTGATTAAACACCATCCACAAAAAGACACCAATGCAACACTTTCTAAACAAAATTACTGCAGAGTGTTCCGAGCCCATGTCGGAGCATGTAAACTCACACTCTTGCCTTGCCAATCTTGATCAAAATCTCAGTGTGAGAAATGATAATGGGAAGACCACAAGGCACCTGGGTTACATGTATTTCTTTAGCGGATGTAATTTTGTTCGATCAGATGGACACAGAGTAGGTGTGGCAGGACCGCCCACTGCCTACTCAAAACTCTTCTCCCCTGTTTCCTTTGTGATAAAGCCTGATTTCATCTGGGAGTAGCAACAGTCCCAGCTAAAACACTACCAGATGGACAGTAGTCAGCCTTGTCCTTCTTGGTATTGCTTCTGGCTGCAAGAAGTCACAGGCCACAGCTCTGACCGAGGGGATGGAGAAGATGCTACGGTGTGGGGCTTTTTTTTTTTTTTTTTTTTAAATATTTCTTCATGTGAGTTGACTCAACAAGCACATGCCCCTTCTGCCCGGTTCTTCCACCTTTTCTCTGGGAAAGTGATGTGTTGCCTGAAACAGTGAACTATTTCTTGAAGGTCTGCATATGCACATTCCTAACACATGTGCATTTATCTGTGTAAGCACACTTGCGTGCAGCACACAAACATATCCTCATTTACATATATGCACATAGCCACAAAAACTTACACATATGTACATGAGTGTGCACACAGACATTTCACAAACATTAAGGACCTACCAGCATATGCAATGCACATACATTGAACACATTGCTTGCCTAGAAGCGTGCACGCACGCGTGTGCACACACACACACATATTTCTTTTTATCTGCCTTACTCAATTTCATATCCATTATATGTGAACCCATATGTGTGGACCCACACATACATGTGCACCCTCCTTGTACACACAGGCTGAGTGAAGGGAGAAGTGGATGGTGTGTACAGGTAACCTAATGTCCCATCTGAAGAACGATTTGGACTTTATCCTTGGGGGAATTATCGTTCACCTACACATGTGCAAAACTGTGCTGGGTAGTTTGAGTGGCATTTGATGCAGGGTTTGGATCTCAAGAAATTTGTAATTTTCAAGGGGAGAAAAAAAAGAAATATCTACATATCACCTGGAAAACACTAAAGCTAATACAAACAATGTCACAAAAGGGCAGATAAACATACACCATGAGGCAAAGGTAGATGGAGGTTTCCTGGCCAGTATCCTATTCAGGTCAGGAATGAGAGTCATGTTTACTAATCAAGGCTGCCACATACAGTTGTACAGGATGTCCACTGGACAAGGGCCCCCGACCAACTTCAAGCCTATTCCCTGCTCTTGAAGCCATTTACTTGTCATGGGACTGTGCATTCAAGAGGAGGGTATTTTTATAAATTGCACAAAGGTGCCCTATGGGCTAGGGAACAATGTAGTCACTGATCATGTCTGTGATGCTCTACCCAGGCTCCTGTGTACAAGTAGGAGGTTAGATCTCAGAAGAAAATCATTTATCTCTGAGTAGCTTTCTGTGTGGTTTCTTGGCTGGCGGTCAGCTGTGCCTCTGCACTTTGCATTCACAAGGCATGAGGTTTATGATGATGCATTGAGTTAAATGAAAGGGATGGGACAGACAAAGCCCACCAAACTCCCTTTAACCGGCACAGAGCAGTGCGGAGAAATTGATTAAAATATGCATTCCCCTAATAGAGCGGCTGGTCCCAGTCTGGAAATTAATTAATGCTAATAGTACACAATCAAAACTGCTTTTGGAAATCTTCTTAGAACATTAACTAAAATGTTCATCTTTTTAATGCATTTGCCTGAACCACCGAGACTAAAAGCTTCGCTTGTTCCATGCAAATGTGAAGGCGTGGAATGAAGAGGGAAAAAAAAAAAGGGGGCAAGAAAGAAAGCATATTCAGGCTCTTCCAAGCTTGCTAACATTGTCTTTCCAGCTCACCTGAGCCTCCCTGGAGGGCCGGGTGAGACCGCTCTATGAGCCCAGAGATGGAGGGCGGCCTGGGCATTGGGGGTATCATCGGTGCATGTTGTTCATGGACTGCAGAGACCTAAACAAGATGGGGAAAAGGCCACGGATTGAAGGCAGGGCTGAAGGTCTCCAGACTGCCATCCTGGAGTGAGAGTCTGAGGGAAGGAAAAATGGTTCCAGGTAGTGTGACTGGTTTGTCTGCTCAACAGAGTGGTCTGGGCCAGTGGCTTCCAAACAGAAGGCTTCTGAGGCACCACGCCTCTCAGGGACCAAGCATCTGCTGTGTAATGATCCTCTGACTTGGATCACCCCACCTACGGACTCTGTGTCACATGTTGGGGGTTTGGGGACTCCAGCTCTTGGAGGAGAAATCTTGGCGCTCCTTACCATGGTCTTGGCATTCTGTCTGTGATTTACCCAGTAACTACTTGCCTGGTTTTTGCTAAATAGCAGCTGCGTAGAGCTGCTCCCACAGAACTCAGAGTTTGGTGTGGGAGACAGACCCACAGGTGGGGAAAGGATAGCGTGTAAATGTTCTGAGACCTGTCCCACCGAGAAGGGACCCTAGCCCAGCTGGTGTGGGGGTGGTGAAGGGCCTGTCTGAGAGTCTTGGTGGAGGAGGGATTGGCTGAGTGGCGAGGGAAGGAGCAAGGTCTCGCTCTTGTTTTGTGGTTTGTGTGTGCATGTGCGTGTGTGCGTGCATGCACACACGTGTGACACAGGGGAGCTGAGGCAGGCATGGGTGCATGGAAACAGAGGCAGGAATAGAGATATGTTTTCCGGTGAGTGAGCAGCATTGATCAGAAGACGCTGATGGAGGCCAATTGCCATACAAGAGAAGGCCAGGCAAGTCACTGCCCTGGAAATGCGTTGATCTGATTTAGGGTTTCCGGTACTGCTTGCAAGGTTGCAGAAGGTCATCAACAAAACCAAGAGGGAAAACCCGCCCTGGGGAGGAAGGTAAAGCTCCCCTACTTACTCAAATCTTATTTTTTGGAAGTATTTACTCAAATATTCTCTTTCCTGAGATTGTGACAGGGCTTCTTAACTCAGCACAACTGATACTCAGGGCCAGATAATTCTTTGTGGATGGAAGGCTGTCCTGTGATTTGTTGGAGGCTGAGCAGCGTGCCTGGCCTGACCCACTAGATGCCAGTCAATGGTCAAATCTTCAGACATTGTCAAATGTCCCCTGAAAGGTGGGTGAGAGCCTCCGGAGAGAAGGTAGGTAGATTATGTCACCAAATCCAAGAGGCTACACTTGTTCACCAGCACCAACCTTTGGCTCCTAAACCCTACAACTTCAACAGCAATACTTCTCCAGCGAGGGCCTCGGACTGTTTTACCCTTTGACCTAAATTTTGGATTTGCATATGTTTTATCTGCCACCCTGGAAGATAATACGAAAATACATTGTGGTATTTTTTGAAATACAATTTTCATCACCTCATCAGCGCTTGCTGGTAATACAAGTGTGTGTGAAGTTTTCATTAAAATGGGACCATCTATCTTATTATATTATTTTTTCAGTTAAGGTGAGCTTGTTTAAAATTTTTAATTTCTTTGAACTCATTTTAAAATAAACTGATAAGACCAACACTAATACTTTAATAATAATAATAATAAAAAAAAACCCTATCCGTTTCTTTCATGGTTTATCAGTTTCTGGCATCGAGGGAGGGGGGGAGTCAGAATGAGCACAAGCCTGAACTCAGACTCAGGATGTTTCAAGTAGGAGCCGTGAAACCTCAGAGTGGTGTGTGCTCTTGGCCTCTTCTGTATAGAGGGGATTTTATCTGTTCTGTTGGACTGTTGGAGAATCCAGGTGGAAACAGGGCTACTGGAAAACCTGGAAAACCAAAAACACACGTAAAAGGTTATTGTGATAGTAATTACTGTAATTCCACAGAAAGAGACAATGAATAAAATCAGGTATCAGGGAAGACACATCTTAAATCTCTATGCTTACTGACTGATTGTTTTGGTTTCAGTATGTTACTTAGTTTCTCTGAAATTCTGTTTCTCTGTCTGTAAAACTCAACCACAGAACGCTTGGCACGGGATTTTGAAAATTACAGACAAAGGGGTGTGCAAAATGCTGAGCACAGTGAGAAGCAAAGAGTATGAACTCAAAGAGTAACTATATGATTTTATTATGATTTTATTTTATTTATTGTGGCTGTTATATCACTCTTGTTAATTTTTCAAACATATGTAGCCTATATATATATATATATATTTAAAAAAAGATTTTTAACCAAAAGCTGAATCTTTTGGCATTTATGTGTGGAAGGGGCATTATATATGCCTAGCCTCATTTTATTTGCACAGTTGCACCAAGGTTATCTTCTGGGCAATGCTTTTAAAAGATGCTGTTATAAAATCATTGAACATGTGACCTCATTGTTTAACTCTTATGAGATCAAATGCATTTCATGAGACTGTAATCTTTTTATTTTATTTTATTTATTTGAGAGAGAGACAGAGAGAGCACAAGCAGGGACAGGGGAAGAGGGAGAGGGAGAAACAGGCTCTCTGATAAGCAGGGATCCCGACACGGGGCTCAATCCCAGGACCCCAGGATCAGGACCTGAGCCGATGCCTAACGGACTGAGCCACCCAGGTGCCCTGGGACTGTAATCTTATTTATGCCATTTTATAGTTGAGGAAATAGAGAGCACAAGAAGAAACGGGGAGAAGACTTTGTCTTGCTCTCTGCCTTACCTTCAGCCCTGTGGCCACGTGGACTCACAGCAGACACGTGGAAAATCCAGGGACTGACACTGTGGGTGGATGAAGGAATAAAGAAATTCTGTGCAAGATGGTCCCCAAGATGGTTCCAAGTGGAGATGCAGAGATTCCTGACCCGGTGAGCTGGCTCTCAAGTCACACCTCCTGGCCAATGGGATAGGGATGTGGTCCCTGCCAGGGACAGCTGCCTGGGCATCTGTTCCTATAGCACTTCTGTGCTGTTCTTAAAGCTTGTTTGCATCTTGCCTTGGCCCAACTCACATGCTCACCTCTCTTGCCTATCAACCTGCCTGTTGCTTGCAGGCAGGACCACATGTGTCTGAGCCACCACTGGACCTCCATTCCTTGTGTCTGATGAAGAGTCATAAAATATAGGATAGATTTTTTTTTTTTAAAGATTTTATTTATTTATTTGACAGAGAGAGAGAGAGAGTACAAGTGGGCAGAGCAACGGCAGAGGGAGAAGGAGAAGCAGACTCCCCGCTGAGCAGGGATCCTGACGCAATGCTGGATCCCAGGACCCTAGGATCATGACCTGAGCTGAAGACAGTTTCCCAACCAACTGAGACACCCAGGTGCCCCAAAATACACAATAGTTTTAAGAGATGTTGCATCAACGCCATCTCCGTGTTACCTACAATTATACTAATGGTTACCATTCACTTAGCACCAAAGGGATGCCAGGCATGGTGTATGCATTTTCTTGCTTTATCCTCACCACAATCCTGAGAAGTAAGTAAAGTATTAGGATTACTCATTTCATTTTTATCCCTGTTTTATAGTGGAGAAATTGGAAGAACAGAGAGGTGACATGGCCGGCAGGTGTCAGAGAGTCTTCAAAGCAACCACACATAGCAGTGACCGCATACACTGTTCTCTCCCTTCTCTGTTCTTCCTCCTGGGCACCAGTGTCCTGTCTATTGTGGTTTCCTCTTCCAACTCATGGATGTAGTGGAGACCATGGTCTTGCTCCCAGCTGGTGCTGTGGCCACAGTGGGCTGTGAGAGGTGCCTCAGGGAAGCTCTGGAATTTCTATGGAAGAAACAGATTGGTTAGTTTGGCTCTTGCTCCACTTTTTGAATCATTAGAAAGTTTTTAGCTCAAGTAGATCTCAAGTGTTTCTCTAATGCCACAGAGAGGATACCCTGGTTTCCCATCACTGTCCACTTAGGTTTCCTACTCACTGGCCTTATCCCTTAGCCTACCCCAAGGCTGGAATCCAGCAGGTCTTGACTCCCCTGGGGATGCATTAGTCCTACCCAGTCTCCTCCTTCCTTCCTTCGACAGCCTGCAGAGTGCCCCACGGCAGCTCAGAGGAGGCAGCTGTCTCCTCTCACCTCTCAGGCTCTCCTTCTACCACTTGGGGACTTGGCAATAGAGGGACCCAGGCTGAAAGCTTAGCTCCACGAGCTGGCCCCACTTGTCCTCCATTGGACTGAGGGGCTCATGTTTCTGACCACTCCTTTTCTTTATTGGGAAAATGGGAGAGTAGCATCTGCCTGATGTGGAATGAACAAAGGCACTGACCAAGAACCATGGACCCAAAGGGAGACTGAGTCACAATGGGCTGTAGGTGCCTGACCCTTACAGTGTCGGTGTTGTAGGGCTGGGTCCCCTACCTTACTTCCCACATTCACCTGTTCCTTGGGTTGCTACAAGCCCTGCCTCTGGCTCCCCAACCATCTCCTCTCCACAGCAACATCTCCAAAACACATCGTGTGCTCACGACATCCCATTATCCCTTGGAAACATCTCCAGATGGGCTCCCGTGACCTCTCTGAATTGGCCACCTTCCCCTCCAGCTTCATTTCATCCAACCACTCATGCACTTTTCTCAACTGCAGCCGCTGGAACTATTCTCAGATGCCAAATGCCCCTGCATCCCCTGTTCTCCGATCCAAGCCTGCAGGAGATGCTGCCGAGCCTCCAAGCTCACCCCTGTCACACAAAGCCCCCCCCCCCGGGCCTTCTGGCACAGTGCTGATGTGTCCCGTAACCCCATGCTTTCCTTTTCTCCCTCCTTACCATGGGACCCTCTGGAAGATGGGGCCTTTCAACACCTCTGTTTACCTAGTGCCTGCCCAGGCTAGATTTTGACCCAGGGTAGACACTCAATAGAGCTTTTTGTACACATGAAAGATTTATCACGGTGCCTCCAGAAAGAATGATGGGACTTGCATAAACTGACAGGATTATTATTGGAATTCATTTATTTAAAAAAACTTCATGTATTTTATTATCCCAAACACTGGGATTCCAAGACACTGCATTCCAAGACATTTTTTAATGCCAAACCTGACAAATGGATAGCTTTCCCCAGATTTTTTTTCCTTTTAATTATTTGCATTCATTTTCTGTTTCAAAGACATTTTAACATTGTGCTACCAGCTGATGGCTTAAACAGACATTATTAATAGGAATATTACAAAAATTAAAATCAGGACTTTTAAAGCAAATTGAATGAAATGCTCAACCACCCAGCCAAATTGAATGGCTGATTATTCATTCTGAACGCACAGGAGAAGGATGACCTGAGCCAAGTCAGGACAGCAGGCAGGAAGTGAGGTGGGAAGTAAGAAACCAAGTCCCTAGAGCTGACTCTCAGGAGCTCTGTGACCTTGGACCAGTTTCCTGACATCTCTGGGTCTGAGTCTCCTCATCTAGACATCGAAGGGGGTTGGATAAAATAAGGAGCTCTCAGTCCAATCCATGAGCTTTCTAGCCCTTCAGAAATAGTTGTGAAACCCCCAAATCATGTGCCAAATGTCCTATATGTGCATTTTCCTAAATAGAATGTCTGCAGCTTTCATCAGATTTTCAGAGATCTGTGACTCAAACATATATACTAGTTTTTTTTTTTAGATTTTATTTATTTATTCGATAGAGAGAAAGAGAGAGATATAAGTAGGCAGAGAGGCAGGCAGAGAGAGAGGAAGGGAAGCAGGCTCCCCACTGAGCAGAGAGCCCAATGTGGGACTCGATCCCAGGACCCTGAGATCATGATCTGAGCGGAAGGCAGAGGCTTAATCCACTGAGCCACCCAGGCGCCCCATACTAGTAATTTCTAAGCTTCATTCATTCATTCAAGTCACAAATATCTGTGAACACCCAGGAGGTATTCTGCTGGCCCCGGAGATACAGCTATGAACAAAAAAGTCTCCACCCTCACATTCCTTCCTAGTTGGACTGTTTTATTCATGCATACCGACAACCCCATCTAGAGTATCAACAGGGCGGACTGTGGCAGGCAACACCACTTCTCTCCTCTGTGGCTTCAATCATTTGTGTGAGACCCGGGCAAAGCCAGGCCTCTGGGAGGCCACTGTAAGAGGCGGAAGAGCTTCCCGAGAAACAGTGTCTGGAGGTCAGTAGAGGGAGGTCAGCTGACAAGGCTGGCCAGGTCTCAGCAGCGCCCACCCATCAGCAGCGCCCAGCCCTGTGGTGGCTTCCAGGGAGGGCAGGGGAAGAGACAGATGGTCAAGGCAGGCCCGAGGAGCTCCAGAAAGAAGAGGTGCACTTCGATGCAGACCGGGTGACTCCCAGTCCTGGGAACAGGTAGACAGCGATAGGCTGGTGGCTTTTGATCATGCTGTGTGACCTTGTTTCAGTGCCATTTCTGCACAAAGCGGGAAACTCAGGTTATGCATGTGCCCTTGTTTGGCTCAGTAGCCAACACTGGAGTGGGAGGGTCCACTGGAAGCTGTCCTGCCTGCCTTCTTGGGGGGGGCGGCGCAGATGGGCCTGAGTGGGGGTGGGCCAGCAGGGGCCGTGTTTCTAAGTGTGGTGGGAGCTGGTTGTGGCTCAGAAGGGGCCTGCCTTCCGGTTCCTGGGGCGAGCCCACCTGGGTGAAGGAAGGCACCACCATAGAGCTGGAATCCAGAGATCCCCTGCCCAAAAAACAGCCAGACAAAACAGAGGCCCCCCCCCCCCCCAGGTAAATGTCAGGTTCAGATCCAGTACTACACAGAACATGCTTATCCTAAGAAATGTCTCAGGTGTTGATTTGAAATTCAAATTTAACTGGACATCTGTATTTTTATTTCCTGAATCTGGCAACCCATCCAGAGGAAGCCCAGGGAAGAAAGTAAAGGGGAAGGACAAGGAGTGAAGGAGAGATGTCTATGGCTTGCTGCTGTGGCTGTTGTTTTGGGGGTGGTGTTTGAATGGACTGGACCTGATGTAAAGGCAAACACATGTATTGGATTGCTTATTATCCAAATAATCCCAAATAAAGGCAAATGCATGCATTTGACTGATTATTACCCAAATAATATTAAATTGATTATTATCCAGGTAATAAAATTTAGGAAAAAAACCAATAGTGATAGATAGGATCTTTGAGCTCTATATCAAGTATGCTCTGGAGGGTTTGAAACCTACGGATTCACGTATTCTTCATGCTTCTCTGTGGGGGAGGGTGTCATGCTGTCTTACAGATATGGAGACAGGCCAGAGGAGAGGAGGTATTTGCCCCCATCACATGGGCATCAAGGTGCAGAGAGATGAGCTTCCTGCCCTCTGACCATTCTCAGAGTCGATCCCGGCTCACGTCTCTCCCCAGGACATTCCTCTTGCAACGGTGATGTTTCTCCTTAGATCCTTAGGTCAGCAGGCATTTTCTGCATAGGTCCAGGTAGCAAAGCCCACGGTTATGCTGGGTCTGTCCCTTCTCCCTATGAAGCATGAAAGGAAGGCACGTGGCTCTCTTTCTATAAAACTTGATTTACAGGCACGCCTGGGTGGCTCAGTGGGTTGACACCTCTGCCTTCGGCTCAGGTCATGATCCCAGGGTCCTGGGATCGAGCCCTACATCAGGCTCTCTGCTCAGCAGGGACCCTGCTTCCTCCTCTCTCCCTCTGCCTGCCTCTCTGTCTACTTGTGATCTCTGTCTGTCAAATAAATAAATAAAATCTTAAAAAAAAAAAAAAAACAAAAACCAAAAACTTGATTTACAAAAACTGGCAGCAGGCCTCATTTGGTTTCCTACCTCTAACCCAAGGTCATGCTATGCAACCCAAAAGAGTTGCATGGACAAGACACAGCCAGCAAGTAACAGGCAGGCAGCAGGGAGTAAGGTCCCAGCACTGGGGCTTGTTCTTTACTTAAAACCTATAAAACAACTATATGAATGCCCTGAGCCTTCAGGAACAAGGAGGGTAGAGAACAATGGGACAGTGTGCACCTTGCAGGAGAAAGGGCAGGTTCAGCGACCCCAGCTCCAGAATCCAGTCTGGTTCCAGTACCTCTTGGTCAGGGATCAGACATCCTCCAGAAATTATTTAATCTTTCTAAGCCTCAGATTCCCTATCTGCAAATCAAAACTAGAAATACTTATTCCATGAGGCCATGTGGGGATTGATGAGCTCAGGTAACCTGTAAGAGTAGCAGGTGGTCCTCACTTTACCTTGCAGACCCTCCCCGAGTCCTTCTCTCTCCCTCCCCTCCTCTCCCAGGTGAGCCCATGCCCCCAGAACACAGGCTCTGCCTCCTTTAACTGGCTCACAATTTAAAGGAACAGAATTCCTCTGTTCCTGCTGCCAGATTGCATTTGCTAAACAATCATTTTGCTAACTAGGATTCAGACAATGCAGGAAGAAACACTTGAAAACAGTCGTAATTGGTGTTGAAAATAAGAAGCGGGATGGGCGGAGTCAGAGCATTATTAAATTTTGCTGCCATAATGACCATTGCAGAATTGGCTGGTTATTCCCCCATTAGGACGTAATGACATCCATTGTTGGCGGCTCTGCGTTTGA
This sequence comes from Neogale vison, assembly GCF_020171115.1. Lineage (NCBI taxonomy): Eukaryota > Metazoa > Chordata > Mammalia > Carnivora > Mustelidae > Neogale > Neogale vison. The sequence goes on along the minus strand of NC_058103.1, from coordinate 7,735,822 downwards.
TTATAAGATAATGACAATAATTCATTGTTTGCTGCTCTTTACCTTGAGACAAGGTAACCACAAGTTTAAAGGAAGATGTACAAGAGGTAAATTATATGTTGCTAAATATGAAACAGCACCTCACTTGTCCTGGTTTATAACAATAAAAACAACAATTTTAGATAGAACATATATTTAGTAGGTTTTCCCCCAGGAGAGACTGAGACACTGATCATTGCATAATTACTACAAAGGAAAATCCCGCTAAATTGTTAGGTTTAGATACTGTACAAAACCATGTTCTTGAACTATGGGAAGAAACGGGGCCATTTTAGACCTTCTACTTACTGTTTGAACCGGGGCTTTGCTGATCACAGAGCTGGGAGCCACCCCAAAGGTCACCAGGGCTGGGGGCTTGAATGCAGTGCCTATTCACAAACACACCTGTCCATGGACTGGCTGCGTGCGGGACAGAGCTAGTCCTCAAGCTCCACCAGTGTCTCTGAGTCTCCTGTTGCCTCCATGCTCCGTTCTTGTCACCTCCTGCCCAGACTGGTTGCATCTGCTTTTCTGTGGTCAGCTGGCCCACAGCTTGTCTGCTGGGATTTTTTCTCTACCAACAAACACATACATATTTAATTTAATTTAATTTTATTATTTTATTTATTTTTTTAAAGATTTTATTTATTTATTTGACACAGAGAGAGAGAGATCACAGGTAGGTAGAGAGGCAGGCAGAGGGTGGGGGGAAGCAGGATCCCCGCTGAACAGAAAGCTCGACACGGGGCTGGATCCCAGGACCCTGAGATCATGACCTGAGCTGAAGGCAGAAGCCGAACCCACTGAGCCACCCAGGAGCCCCCACATGCATCTTTTAACCCTCAAATCAGATCCAATTGTTCTTCTGGGAGAGTTTGACAGTTTCTTATAAAACTAGATGTCCTTGCACCATCCAATCTGGCAATCATGCTTCTAAATACTTGCCTAAATGAAAAACTAGTGTCCACATTAAAAACAAACAAACAAACAAAACAAAACACCTAGTCATGAATCTTTATAGCCATTTAGTCATCATTAACAACAACTGGAAGCACCAAGATGTTCCTAGTGAATGGATTCATTTAGATGTTCAGGTAAATGGATTAACAAACTGCGGTACAACCGGACAGTGGGATATTATTGAGCAGAAAAAAGAAACGAGCCGCCAAGCCATGAAAAGACATGGAAGAAGTTTAGGCGGCTGAAAGAATTCATATTGCTACGTGAAAGAAGTCAATCTGAAAAGGCTACATACTGTCTGATTCCAACTGTATGACATTCTGGAGAAAGCAAGATTATAGAGACAGTCCAAAGGTCAGTCATTGCCTGGCGCTGGAGGAGGGGTAAAGTGTGGAACAGAGGCCACACGGGACATTTTAGGGCAATGCATCTATTCCACACGTTCCTGTAGTGGGAGAGACATGACAATATGCGCTTACCAAAACTTTTGCACAATGTAAGGCATGAACCCTAATATAGTCTACAGACTTGAGTTGGTAACAATTTATCAACATTAATTGTAACAAACGTATCAGATGCAACAGGCACTAATGCAAGATATGAACAATCCCAGAAGCTATTTGCTGGATAGACAGAATGTGGAGACCCTCTTGTGTTATTCTCCTCAATTTTCTGTAAACCTAAAATTGCTCCAGAAAATAAAGTGTATGAATTAAGGAAAAAAACAAAAACAAAAACAAAAACAAAAAACAAACACCGTCACTGAACATCTCCCATGTTAAAAACCTAAGTCCTTAGCAGGATTTCAGGGCCCTCCATGACCCGCCTCTGCCGACACTGGCACGCTTAGCTTCGGGGGCCGCAGTCGCGCCGGCTCCCCGCCTCCGCTGCACACTTCGTGCTTGCGTGTCCCCCCGCCGGCAGGAGTGCGCATGCCCCAGAGGTGCGCCTTGAACTCCGCTCCCTGCCTCAGGGACCATTCCGCAGACAGGCGGTGCCCCTCCTTTCTTGGTCTCGTCTCTCCCCACTTTCCCTTTTCTTCTTAGACGTTGTTCTGTATTTTTCTGGTTATTTTCTGTCACCTGCTGCGAGCTCACGGCTGTCTCCCCCGCGCAGGGCCTGGCACACAGCGAGTGTTGGGTTAGGTCCTGCTGAAGGACGCAGGTGGGGCTGGCTGGTCTCCCTCTTAGGAGGCCCCACACGTTGCCTGATGATCTCCTGGAGGTTTAGTTTTTTAAAACACAGGCCCAGCCCCCAACCGCTTTACCTTACATGATGACGTTGGACAGGGTGTGGGCGCCGCAGGACCCGTGTCATCCGTCGGGGCTTTGCACTGGACACTCCTGAACTTGGTGCGTGTGGAGAGACTCACTTGCTGCTCCAGGGCTTTGCAGACGTCCTGAATATGCGCTTGGACAGAGAGGTCTCCCAGGCCCAAATACACACACGTACGCACACACAAGCACACAGGCAGGTGCTAAGTTTGCAGAGGATGTGGCAATGTTCAAAGTCTCAGTTCATCCACCTGTGGTCAGAGGAGGCTGACCTGCAGACAAGTGACAACTGGCGTACAGAGGCGGCCAGAGTCCTCCTAGCCCAGGCTCAGCCCCCTTGGTATCTCCTGCTCTGGTAGCTCTAGCAGGGCCCTTAGCCACTGAATGTGCCCAGTGCCTGGGTGGAAAATCCTTCTGATGTCTGGATGATACAGTCTTCCCAGGCTGCCTCTTATGGACCTTCCTGTCTGCTCCTTGGGCAGAACACAGCATGTAGGGGTGTGGTCTCTGGAGCAGGGGTATCTGAGTTTGAATCCCAGCGCCAACTCATTCAGTGCATGGCCTTGGGCACAGTAACATCTCATGCCTTAGTCTCCTTCTCTGTAAAATGGTGGGATAAGAATAGCACAGATTGAACATTTTCATATTTGTCAAGTGCTCATCACAGGGCCTGGCAAACTGTAGGTTCAAATGATCGCTAGCCATTACGATTGTCAGCCGGAGCCGTGACATCTTTAAAACTCACCGTCCCCATGTCCCCCTGCAGCTTCAGCCCACGTCTCTCCTTTCCAGAACTCTATGTACAAGTCTTGCCCACTTCTGTCCTGGGGGGATGCCCGGTGATTCTCCCTTCAATGTTCTGCATTATATTCAGGCCAGGGAAACGGAGTTTGGACATTTAATGTAGCTTGGTCAAGGGGAGAGGTTCAGTATCATTAAAGGGATAAATACCCATTGAGATCTATAGGAGATGCTGGCCTCGGCTTCCTCCCTGAAAACATCTTAGGGACCCAAAAGTGAGTGCACAGCCCAGCTCAGCAGTCTCTCTCTTCTGGGGGTTGCAGATCTCTGAGAGGCTCAGAATGGGTCAGCCGTGAAAACCCACCCCTAAGACCTCCAGAGCATGACTGACCAAGAACCCCAGCTGCCATGCCCTGAAATCTCTCAATCACCAAGTCAGTGCCCGGACTGCACGTCCCTCAGGCTGCTCCCCACCAGTCGCTGAGTGCAGCAGGCCCATTCCTGGAAAATGCATGACTTCTCCATTGGGCAACTTTGCTGGAGGACTCCCTGCGGGCCCCATCGTTCTTCCCTACTTGGTGTGGCAGGTGCTGATGTTCCCAGGGCTGCCTTCCTTCTTTTTCTCATTCACTAGGATCAGACCCACAGTGCAACCTGATGGCTCTCCCGGCCCCCAGCTCCCTTTCCATCCTCAGGCGTTTCCCCTAATGAATCTTTGGCGTGCCTGATCCTGTCTGCATTTGCTTCTCAGGATATATCTACAGCCCTTGTGCCTGTATGGTGCACCTGTACTGTGCAGCTGGAATCCAGGGACTTTCAAATATCTGAACTGTGTCCTCCACAAACACTCCTTGAAGAACACCTGTGTTCAGGGAGGCGTGCCGCACAAGGTATGGTCTGTGCAGAATGAGAAGGTTTGCTTATTCACTCAACATTTACTAGATGTCTGCTCTGCCCAGTTTAGCACCAGGACCAAAAGTGCACAAATTCTGCTCTTGGGAAGCTCCTGTGCAGCTGGGGAAACACATAGACACAGAGATTAAAAAATTCAAGTAATTTTTGTTGAAACAATTGGCCATGGAGCAGGGAGAGAGGGATGCCTTTGAGTTGGGCTTGAAGCAAGAATAATCTGCCAAGAAGAGAGAGGAGACTGTGCCTCCATGGGTGGAGAAGGGCGTCATTTGAGTCGAGGGCTGTGAGAGAGGATGGCTGGAGGGTCCAACCAACCTGATGCAGCTCGGCCCCAGGACCCCAGCAAGTGCACGGGCTCCAGAGCCAGGCGGCCTGGGTTCTGAATCCTGTTTTAGTCACTTCCTAGCTTGCTGTGTAGACCTGCTGAGGTATTGTCCAGATCAAGTGGGGAATGGCAGTGCCCGGTAGGTTTGCTGGACAGACTGAAATAGTTAATGAGTACAATGCTACCTGGAAGAGTATATTGTTCATGCTCTTAAACACTGGCCATCATTTTGGCTAAAGTATAAAAAGCGTTTGGCAAAGAAACGTAAAGGTGGTTGCATTACACGGAAATCTGCAGGTGTTTCTCCATGGACAGTGACCCTGGCATTTCTGAACTCCACGGACTCGCCAAGAGCTGGGCAGGTAGTGTCTCAAAGCACAGAAAGCACCAAAATGCTTCAGGTCTGTCTTAGGAAGGGGCATCGGCATAGAAATGCAGCCTCCCAGAAGAACCTCCAAATTGTGTGGTCTTCCCTCCCACCAAGTAGGAAACCCCCTTCACAGCATCCCAGAAAGACGACACAGTGTCTTCTGCTAAGACACTTCTAGAGCCGAGCACCTCACTCCCTGCTGAGGCAGCTTGTCAGGCAATCCCAACTGTTAGGAAGTTTGTCCTTGTGTTGAGCTGAAGTCTGTCTCCTGCAACTTCTACCACTGCTCTGAGTTTTCCATCTGGAATTCCAGAGAACAAGTCAGCTTCCTCGCCCCCGCAAAATGAAAAAAAAAAAAAAAATGTTCGAAGCATGTTGGCTGCTTTTGAAACTTTTCTGCGGAGTAATTGTGCCCAGATCGCCTCACTGCTTGCCCAGGGACTTGGTCTCCAAGCTCACACTATGCCTTCTAGGGAGCTGCAGCCTGTCTGGAAGCTGGGGGCTGGGACATGTCCTAGCTCTGCTTGGGGGAAACCTGTCCCCCAGTTTTAACCTGTTGTTGGAGCTGGGCGGGTAGCTCTCCGCCTCCCCTGAAATTTCCTCCCAGGAGAGCGGATTCTTTGCCAGTCGAGGGCTCTTCACCTGCTTTCCCCTGTGGCGTTTCCTTACTCTCTGATGGGGACGTTTGGAAGGAATGGCCTGGAATGCTAGACTCCGATCTCTGTTTTTCCCCTAGAAGTAATCGGCCCAGCAAATGGGAGTTCTGCTCATTTTTAGGTGCTGCTAGTTTTATAGGGTGCTTGTGGTGATGCCATTCTGGGCACAAGTGTCTGGAAGCCCATCCACGGGCAGCTATCAGCCTCCTTCCTCATAAGTTGCTTGATCAGTAACCAGGTGTCACGTGACTTCTACCTGCTGACTCTGGTGGGCTTCGCAGTAGGTTTCAGAATTACATGGGAGGGAAGGGGGTGCTCTTTACTGTGCACCCCGCTTAGGCTCCCAAACCTGTATAGATTGTTCAATGGGAACCTTGATACTCTGGAATTCCTTGCTTATTGTTACGCATACGTTCTGAGACTGGGTATACAGATCTTGATAGATAGACAGTATTTTTAGATCGCATGAGACATTCTGAAAGAGCAAAGTAATTCTCTTCGTCTTAACAGTTTCCTTTTCTGACTTACCGGCAGTGGCTCCATGAATGCCTAATTTAGACTAGCCTGGAGGAACTGGCCTGAGGAAAATAGCCTCATAATCCAGCTCAGCGAGGGTTAGACGGCCGCCACTTTACTCTTATCTCATCGAGACCCGTGACCTTTAACATAATCATATTCTCTTCTCGGTGCATCTGTGAGTCCTTTTGTAACAGGAGGAGACACCCCCCAACCCCCTGCAGGACTGTGGTGTTCCTTCCTGAAAGAAGATCCAAAGTCTCTCACTGTCTCTGTCAGGCGCGTGGCTCGAGCAATACTTTTCCCAGGTGGTACTTTGTCAGAAAAAAAGCAGAAGTTGAAAAATGTGGCAGAAAATTTGCATGCATATCCAAGCTGAATATTCCAGCTTTTATTTTTCATTTTGAAAATATAAAGTCTGAGTAGTACTTATTCTTACTGCTTTAGCTGAAAAGTCCTTTTCCTCAATACCCCTTTTGCAATTATAAACCTTCATATCTCCTAAAAGTCCCAAACAAAACATCTGTTTTTTTAGCATTCGCTTCCAAAATAAATAGGTACAGAATATTTTCATGACCTAAAAATGGATTTTTTTTTTTTTAGACTTATAACTTCCCAGTAGAAAAATCGAAGTGTCTGGCCTTTGAACGTTCCTGATTGAAATGTTTCGACTTCTTGTGCCAGTTGGGAAACTATGTATTATAATAATTATTCTTCTACCTGAGGGAAAAACTGATTTGAGCCTATGTAAATGATATACATGTGAAGACGAACATTTTTTTTTTTTAAGATTTTTATTTATTTGACAGACAGAGATCACAACCAGGCAGAGAGGCAGGCAGAGAGAGAGGAGGAAGCAGGCTCCCTGCTGAGCAGAGAGCCCGATGCGGGACTCGATCCCAGGACCCCGAGATCATGACCCGAACCCAAGGAAGACGAACATTTTGACTCAGGAAATACTTGCTGTGGTTCAGAGGAACGGAGGGCTCTCATCCATTTCTGTGGCTCCTTCTGTTTGGACATCTCGAAGTTTCTCTCCTCTACCTCCTCATCCACACTACCCTCTATGCAGAGGCTTGGTCATCGCTTTCTCTGGAAGTGTCTTGCCAATGCAGACCTAGCGCCCATTTCTAATGGAAACCAGCAACCTTCCTCCACCCTCCCGTTGCCAGTCCTGCCTTCGTTTTGTTTCCTCTCCTCGGTGAAAACTATAGTAAATCATCTGAGAAGCAATAATGACTTCAGTGCATCCGTTTCTGGGAGACTTTAAATTCTGTACCCACAAATGGACGCTTCCCTTTGTTATCTGTGACCTGGCCTCATCCACGCTGTCAATCCGCCTGTCAGTTCCTGGTGACCTTCGTCAGGTTCCAGCCACTCCCAGTCATCTTGATCTTCTTGTCCTTTTTTCTTTTTTTTTTTTTTTCTTTTTTTTTTTAATTTCTGACCTGTTCTCCTGATCAGTGCTTTCTTGTTTCCTGAGGCTCATTGTAGCTACTCTAACTTCTGTGGAACAGACCAGGTGTTTTTTCTTTCCTGCCACACACTGAATGTGGCTTTCCAGTTGGTATTGTATAGAAGAGGAAGTTGAGTCAGAGTGAGAATAAAATAAATCTCCGGAGGCCGGGAAACGTCACAGTTGGAATTCAAAACCAGGTGCGTTGACTCGAGGTCAAGATTTTTTGTTTTAATTTCATATTTGCTGTCCGCATCATCCTAACCTGTAGGCTGGGAGAAAAGAGTAAAGAAGGGATGAGGAAAGCCCACTTTCTCAGCACTCAATTGCTATAACTATGAGGCATGCTTTCATTAGTGTTTATGAGGCTGGAAGCTGAGATCCCCCAGGTCTCAGCTCTGGGTCATGAGGTTAACGACCCTTCTGAGCTTCAGTTACCTTCTCTGTAGTAATCCATACAATATACACCTGTAGGTTTGCTCTTTGTAGAAGATGTGTATCAGCATCCCTGGCCTATCCTAGATGCTCATTAAAAGTCAGTTTCTCTGTTTAAGAATTCTTTTTGATGGCTGAATAATATTCCATTTTATATATGCACATACCCTGTTTTGTTTATTCATCCACTGATGGACACTTTGCTTGTTTCTATGTCTTGGCTCTTGGGAATAATGGTGCAGTGAACGCGGGGGTGCAGGTGTCTCTTCAAGAGAGTGATTTCATTTCCTTCTGATATGTACCCAGGAGTGGGGTTGCTGGATCATATGGTGGTTCTATTTTTGATATTTTGAGGAATGTCGACACCGTTTCAACAGTGGCTGCACCACCTGGTAATTCCCCCAACTGTGCACGAGGGTCCCCTTTTCTCCACACTGTTGCCAACACTTGTCTCTTGTCTTTTTGATGACAGCCTTTCTAACAAGTGTGGGGTGAGATCTCATTGTGGTTTTGATTAGCGTTTCCCTGATGCTGAGTGCTGTTGAGCATCTTTTCATGTGTCTGTGGCCAGCCGGATGTCTTCTTTGGAAAAATGTCTATTCGGGTTGTGTGTCTATATTTTAATTGGGTTATTATTTTTATTATAATTTTTGCTGTTGAATTATGAGTTTCTTTTGTATTTTGAGTATTATCCCTCATGGAATATATGATTTGCAAATATTTTTTTCCCCTTCCACTAAGCATTTTTTGATTTTAAAATTTGATTCTTTTTTGTTATGATTTGTTTTTTGTTTTTCCTTTTTTGTCTTGTCTTGTTTTATTTTATTTTATTACTTTTCAGTGTTCCAGATTTCATTATTTGTTTTGTTTTTGCTGTGCAGAGCTTTTTTTAGTTTGATAGAGTCTCTCTCTCTCTCTCTTTCTTTTTTTTTTCATCATTTTGCCAGGGCCTAGAGGAAGGGAGAAAGGGAGAGAGGTCAAATGGTACAAACTTTGGGTTATGAGATGAGTAAGTTCTGGGAAGCTAGAGCATAACCTAGAGCATATTAACTGTAGTTAATAAACTGTATTATGTATTTGAAATTTGTTAAGAGTAGATCTTAAGATTTCTCACCCCCCCAAAAAATAAATAAATAAAAGGAACTACGTGAGGGAATGAGTATGTTAATAAACTTGATGGGCAGCATCATTTCATAATGTATACACTTACCAAAATATCAAATCATCACTTTGTACTATACTGCAATCTAATTTATCAACTATATCGCAATAAATCTCCAAAATTATGTTGAGAGTAGATATGTAAAGTGTTTCTGGTGCACACGCACATACATACAGGTGCGCGCACGCACACACACACACACACACACACACAGAACCAAAGGGGCATAAGGAAACTTTCGGAGGTGATGGGTATGTTTATTACCTCTGTGGTATTGGTAACACTAGTGCGCCTATGTCCAAACTCACACAGTCGTATGCCTCAATTCTACGTAACTTTTGTACACAAGTAACACTTCAATAAAGCTGAGAAATATGGCATATACATACAATGGAATATAACAACCTTAAAAAAAGGGGAATCTTAGCATTAGCAGCAACACAGATGAACCTGGAGGGCATTAAGCTGCCGGAAAGAAGCCAGTGATAGAGGGACACAGACTGCATGATTCCGTAACCGTCCAATCCACAAAAGCAGAGCACAGGATGGTGATTGCCTGAGCCCAGGGGGCAGGGGGCAAGATGGGCTTGTAGTCTCAATGGCTGCAGTTTTACTTGTGCAAGGTGAATAAGTTGGAGCTGTGTGCCGTACAACCAAGAGTCTGTAGGTCACAATACGCTGTTTGGGGCTTCAAAATATGTTTAGATATGATCGATGTTTAGGATACATCTCACATTTAGTGGTCTCAACACACACACAGACATGAACACAAGGACCTTTTGGGAGGTGATGGGTATGTTTAGTATCTTCAGGGAGGTGAGGGGATCGTGAGGGTACATGCGTTTGGACGAATTCATCAGAATGTATACATGGAATGTGCACATTTCCCATGTCAGTAATTCCTCAGGAAAGTTTTTAAACAAAGAAAATAAGACATTACAACACACCAGTATTTTTACAATGCTCTAAAACTGCCTGATGAAAGTAAGTTCGATCAGATTAGTATTTTCACGCAAGTGCTTCGTAACAGGAAATTCACTAAAAAGGCAGCGCCTGGTATGACTAATAGCCGTCATCCATTCGTTACATAGAACTGTTTCTGGTGGGGGCTCTGATGGTCATGGCCTTGGGACGGGAATGTAAAACGAGCTAGACACAGGCTCTGTCGTCAAGTGGAAGGGCTGCAGGGATGGGAGTCATCACCGGTTGTGGTGAGCGTGATAAATTAATATTAATCAATCACTTAATAGTAACGAACGAGTATTAATATCTGGGTGGGAATGGCAGAGGAGGAAGGAAACCACTGACAATGGGCAGTAAGAGAAAAAAAAATCAGTCCCTCGAGATGACTCTTAAGGGATAAGCTGAAATTTTTCAGGATTAGTCCGATAATTCCAGGCAAAAGGAGGAGCGTGGAAAATTGAAAACGGCGTAAGTTGAAGTGATCACAGAAGTTCCAGTGTGATGGTTAAAGCGAGCGAGTGCGGGATCAGAGTGGCAGGTGAGCTGGGGAAGGTTTGCCTTCCGAGAGTTGATTTTCAGAGAAGACAGGTCCGCAGCCCCTTCCCGACTTAAACCTCCTTCCCTCTGACACCTGTCCTGCCTGTACCTGCCGGGCCCCCTGGATATCAGGGGATGTGACCCCTTGCCAGCATCAGCACCAAGGGTATCACTGGACCCTTCGGGGAGCGGGGGGGTGGGGGGGTGGCTGCAGTCAAGGGGAGGCGGCCGCTGGCAGTAGGAGGAGGGTGAGGGCCAGCCTCTCAGAACCTGTTTAAGACAACGTGAAAAACCACTCACGTACTTTCAAATAGGTGAAATTTCGCTTTCAGCTTTATTTACCTGAGAATGAATTTCAGTTTGAAGAGGCCTTTATGTCGTTTGAGACGAAGTACCCAAGATATAAGCAATTTTCAACAAGAGTACTACACATTTGTCTTTATAACAATTTGTGTGTAACAGCTTTTATGCAAATGACACTAAAGTGGCACCTTTTTTTCTAAATTGGACATTTTTATGGTTATAATTTTCTTCTGTAATAACAGCAAAAAAAAATGGCTGTCCCAGTGGAGTTGAACATTTCATCTTCGAGCACCGTCTTGTGAAGTTGGAATGACAAGTTTCTTTCATTTGCGCAAAGAATGACAAAAAAGTATTCTTTGACTTCCTTGTCTTAGTTTTCAGAGGCGGTTAAACTTGGGGCGCCTCCCTCCCCCATCAGCAAACCTTTGCGATCAGAACGGTCTCATAAAATCACCACACAGCTTCCAGGCACCAAAAATATTGCTTGTTCTTTCTCCTTTCAAGCTGAGTGGCATAAATTACTCGGTTAGATCTCACTTCGAACACGTTGTTGGGTCTTTTGCATTCATACCCACTTTTCCCCAAGTCAGACAGGTGACTTTTATAGACAATGGAGTTTAATTGACTACACTACAATGGAATTCATATACAGGATTCCAGGCAAGCATCCCGAGATACCCATAGAATAATCCACGTTATTGTTGCTTAATCGACCGAAAATTTTTGCAGAGACAACAGAAGAAGGCGTGCGTTTCAAACAATGACTTAAATTTATCCAAGGACTCAGCAAAACAATATATATAATTTGTGGCTGTGGAGGCCTTTGGGATGGGCGAACCTGGAAGGTCGTAGCAAGTGGTGCTTAGCAGGGACGGAGAGAGGTGCTGGAAAGCATTGGAAAGATCAACGGCGCGTGCCCTGAGTGACATTGGAGGAGTCACGCCTCCCACTGTGCTTCAGTTTCCTCAATGGTAAAAACCTTCTTTCCTGACTTTTTTTTTTCCTTCTTTTTTTTTTTCCCCTCCTCATTTTAAGTCAGTAGCTACACGAGCCTGTTTTAATGTGCTCAGAAAAACTTACATTGAATTAGCTCGGGATTTTTGGAGTTTGGAGAGAGTGAGAGAAGGAGAAATTGAGAGGTGAGCAGGACAGTGTTGATGACTGTGAGAGCTTGGTGGGCATCTCAGAGAAGAGTCTAGGAGTCAGCTTTACTACATCTAGTCCTGGAACCCAAGTCTCTAGAGAGTTCTAATTATTTGACCTTCAGGAAATAACTTGCCCCGTCTGCACTTTTGTCTACCCGTTTGAAACATGGGGCCGGTAGTACCTTTCTCACGCGGTCCTCATGAAGGTCAAATGGGGTCGTGTAGGTACAATACACAGTAAGATTTATCAGTGGGTGCTGACAGTGTTATCGATATCGTTAAGGCTTCTTTTTACCATTGAACGCCCAGAAGCTACCTGCTCTGTGGCTAATACCGTCCAACTCAAAGGGTCATCCTAACTTCTGGCTTGAGAAATTCACACCTGTGATGGACCAACCAACGTAAATACAATTCCCTGCCTCACACGATCTTTTGTTCATCCAGTAGCAGTTATGGTGGTGTGTGCTGGGTCCTAACCAGGCCCTGGAAATTCAGAGATGGAAAACACAGTCCTTGTCCCCCTGTCAGGCTTTAACGAGTACAGGGATGTGATTGGAAGGGGACCGATAGATCCAGAAGTCATGTATCTTTTTCCTCCTTCCCTTAGAGAGTTGTGTCCAGAGCACTTGCTGGTGGATTATTGGGTGGCTTTCATTTTATTCCTTAACCATTTGTGAAATATGTAAATGTATTTTTTATGATGAACCTATATTATGTCTAAAATCAAAATGTTGCTCCCATTGTGAAATGAAAACAAAAAGAAGGAAAGACAAAACAGCAAAAATGGTTTGAAAGGGAAGTTGGTCACTTTTGGTACACAGATTTTGAATGATTAGGGTTTTGAATACTGAACATCTGAGTAATTTAATATTATTAAAACCATACAGATACATGTATATGTGCATGATCTGTGTCTATATACACATGCACATATTACAATAGAGGCATTTCTTTTTTTTTTAAGATTTTAAGATTTATGATTTTTTTAAAGATTTTATTTATTTATTTATTTGACAGAGAGAGAGAGAGAGAGAGATCACAAGTAGGCAGAGAGGCAGGCAGAGAAAGAGGAGGAAGCAGGCTCCCTGCCGAGCAGAGAGCCTGATGTGGCTGGATCCCAGGACCCTGAGATCATGACCTGAGCCAAAGGCAGAGGCTTTAACCCACTGAGCCACTCAGGTGCCCCAAATAGAGGCATTATCTTAAAAGAGTACTTCTTTAGTTCAGGCTAAGTGGGAGTCCTGTGCTGATTCAGCTCTCCTGGCATCTCTCCTGTCCTCGGGTCTTGAGATTTTCATTCAAGTCTTGGTTTATGAAGTCACCCACCTAGACCAGCCAGCCTTGCCCCAGTCTATGGCCCACTTGGCTTATACCTCCAGTCCAGAAGTCCTTCCTTGGCCTGGCCTTCCAGGCAAAATGGAGGAGTGTGGTGCCTGGGGTTCCTCTTTCCACCCTGCCACTTGCTGCATTTAGTCTTCTTATCAAGAAATACAGAGAGGGACGCCTGGGTGGCTCAGTAGATTAAAGCCTCTGCCTTCATCAGGTCATGATCTCGGGGTTCTGGGATCGAGTCCCGCATCGGGCTCACTGCTCAGCGGGGAGCCTGCTTCCTCCAATCTCTCTCTCTGACTGCTTCTCTGCCTGCTTCTGATCTCTCTCTGTCAAATAAATAAAAAATAAATAAATTAAAAAAAAAAAAAAAGGAAATACAGAGAGAAATTGTGATCTCAGAGACCTGGTGGGAGGAGGAAGTCACCAGTCTGGTTCGATCCCCAGGAAGAAGGACGCTGACATTTGATCCAGTTGTCAATTGATGAACAGGAATTAAGCATTTTTCCAGGGGGAAGTAATTTTGGAGATTTCTGGTTTGCCCATTGGACAGATGAGCAAACTGAGTATGATGGTCGGTGGAGCCTTGGTGCTGGGGACACAGGCCAGTCTGCGGTCCTGCCAGCAGGTGTCCACTGGGGGAAATCCAGCCCCGGGGTTTTAAACCACAGACCACACCGTGTATCTGCAATACCTTGCACTTTTGCAAGCAGAAATGCTTAGGGGCCTGTGTGCATACATCAGCATGTCTATACAACCTTACAGAAACTAAATATTGAAGCATGTCATCATCCTAGGATTGCTGCACAAGACAAAGCAATTTGCATGGATCCTTTGTGAGCTTTCTTTTCCAGTGGTAGAAACTCATTAAAATCTCATGAAATCCTTCTACATAAAATGTGAGGCCATACTGAGCTGCCTCCCTAAAACTTAATATGTGTGTGTTGAAGGGGAGGCGGGGGCGGGGGCACGTACAGGAAGCATCTCATCATTGGGTCCAGCTGCCATGGTACAGGGGAATTCCTTAGCATATTTTAATTATGGTCTGGCTGCCCCTGTAAATAAATGAGCCAGTGGCTGGAGCTTGGATCAGGCTGGGGACTGAAGTCGGGGCGTGGAGTCCCAGTGGCCCCTTCACCTGCAGCAGGGCTGAAGTTGGGCATGATTGTTGCCGCGAGAAGAAAGGCGGCTTGTCTACCTGGGATTAATGAGTACCCAGGGAATGTGGGATGGCTCTAGGCTGGAGCCGGGGTCATTAAATTCTGCTGGTCATTAATCCCCTGGAAATGCCCAGGGCTGAGGTCATTATTCTTGGGAGATAAAAAATTCAGGACCAAACAGCACAAGAGCATGAATGCCGTGCATTTCTCAGATTGGTGGTGTTTTTCGATTTGTTGGCAGAGTGCAATTTCAGGAAAACAAATTCCTTTTCATATATCCATTGTGCATGCATTGATCATCTCAGCTCGACCTGTGAACTCAACCAGCATTTTTGGTGCACCCCTACTGTGTGTCCGGAGCTGTTATTAATTCGGTTTCCTTTAGCCTGCTGGACAGTAAACAGTTTAACAGTGAGGAAATCAAAGATCAGACGGTGTAAATGGCTTGGGTAAAGTCGCAGTGCTGGCCCACAGATCAGCCAGAATCCATAGCTAGCTTCCTCTGGCTCTCAGCTCGGGACCTTCTCCATGAGGTTCAGCTGCCTGCCTTGGTGTGCAGTGGTTTAAGTGGTGTATTAGAAACTGAAAATCTTCTTGAGCTTATTTTTAGAAAATATTTTATTTATATATTTGATAGAGAGAGAGAGGGAGAGAAGACAAGCAGGGGGAGAAGCAGGCAGAGGGAGAGGAAAAAGCAGGCTCCCCAGGGAGCCTGATGTGGGGCTTGATTCCATGACCCCAGGATGACAACCTGAGCTGAAGGCAGACGCTTAACCAACTGAGCTGTTCGGGTGCTCCTTTTCTTGTATTTAGGTCCTTTCAGCGACTTGTCCTCTTTGGAGCTTTTCAATTTTTCCTCCACTCACTCCTCTGAGCCAGACCAGCAGCTCACTCCCACTTTCCCATGGCTGCCGTGCCCGATGCTGCAAGCAGGGAGAGACTCTGTGGCATGCATCGTCTTTTTCATGGTCAGTGGGACTTCTAAAATCTGGCCCAGATTCTTAGAGCGAACTGGTGAGTCAGGCTGTGCGATTCCAGTGCCTAAAACCATCTGAGCCAATTGCAAGTGGGATCTGATTGGCAATTCTACTCTGTGCCTCAGTTTCTGCATCTGTAAAATGGGGCTTATAACTGTGCCTCCTTACAGGATTCCTAGGAGGTTGGAGGGACCTCCAACAGGAACAGGGACCTCCTAGGAATCCTTACAGGAGATCAAGAACTTAGAACTGTGTCCACCTTGGGGTATGCAGCACAGAAGTGCTTGTGAAAGGAAGGAAGTTAAAACCAAGTAAGTGAAAGCAAAATGATAAAGTCAATCAGATAAAGTAAAATGAAATAAAATAAAGTAACAAAGTAAAATAAATTAATTAAGTCTGGAAAACAAAGCACTGTTCTTGTTCTACTGAGTATCAGAAACTGTTTGAATGTATAAACTATTTTGGGGTTATTTATTGGTCTTTAATATAACTTAGCAATACCTTCCAGCTTCACCATTTTTATTGATAGGTGCCTGCTTCCTTTTACAAATGTGTGCCTGAATGCCACAAAGCCATTCATGGTTTTTGTTAGTCTTCTGTATACTGTGTACTAATCTTCTGAGTTCTTTTGTCTGCAAAAAAGAAACAGGTAGAAAAGAGCAACTATGCGCTCTGAACTTTTCATAAAACAACTCTGCACGTGTGAGGACTTTTTACCCTTATTCTACAAAGCTCCAGTCATCTGAGGGTTCAGATCCTCCAGCGGGAAGGGATAGATTGGAACTTGAGCCCAGGCAGGTAACTCATGGGCTGTGTTTGTCCCACACCCACAGACGGAAGTTTGCATGACCACCCAAGATATCCGTTGTATCACTGCTTTTATGTCCAATAACACACTTATATTTATTCATTGAGAAGCATTTTACGAAAACAATGGAAAGCATAAAACTAAGCATTAAGCATTCAGCTACCGTCTCTTTTCTGCAACAAATGGTCAGTCTTCCTTAGCTAAGTTCTTTTCCATATTCTTTCTATCCATACTTCTACACAGTCATGGGCATAGCAGAAATCCAACTTTAATTGAGCTTTTTCTGCTCAATATTAATCCAAGGTGGGTGATATGAAGGGCTTTGTTCATTTTGAACTCTATTCTGATGTGTGTGTTAAAAAAAATAGTTACACTATTTTCATGACCATAATTGAATACCACTCAGCTTCAGATGATTACCGATGAGAACAGTGTATATTATTTTTAAATTTGCCTCAGAAGAAGGAATGAGTTTCGTGGAGCAATGGCAGAGATGTCCACTGAAGTGTGACACTGCGGGGGTCTGCCAGATTTTCAGACGCTTCTGAGATGCTGTGGCTCTGTTTCTCAACATACTTGGTGATCAGTCACAGGTGCAAGTACATCATTTGGGAAATCCCTTTTATTAATTAAATAAATTAAATTTCTGCCATTCTGGAAGACCTGCCATAATGTTTATTGAAATACTACATCTTTGAGAGGCCGTGCTAGAGCATTCATTCATTCATTTTTAAAATATACGTCTGTTGAACTCCTCTGTTTTCAAGGCCTGATGGTAGAAAACAACTTCCCAAACTATCAAGTGCATTTGAGTCTCCAGGGGTAATACTAAAATGCAGATTTGGCAGAGCTGGGGCTCAGAGACTCAACATTCTTCACAAGCTCTCAGGCCAGGCTAATGCTGCTGACCAGTGGACAGCACCATGCCACACCAGTGGAAGTGACAAGGAAAACAGACATACATGGTTCCTGCTCTCTGTGACCCAGCATTCTAGTCCAAGAGACAGAGCGTACACAAGCAAACCAAGGATAAATAAGATCATTTCAAAGAGTGATACTGTGAGAAATAGAACATGGACTTGGGGCTATTGCTAACATATGATGTTCAGGAAAGGCCTCTCTTTGAAGAAGTGACAACTGATTTGAGACCTGAAAAATGAGAAGGTTGTGAACTTTGGAAATCAGGGAGAGGAATATTCCAGACAGAGGGACTAGCAGGTGCAAAGGCCCTGAGTAGAAACAAATGAGTCATGTTTAAGAAAATAAGGTTGGATGAAACCTTACTACTTACATCAATGTGGATGGAACTAGAAGGTATTATGCTGAGCAAAATAAGTCAATCGGAGAAAGACAATTATCATGTGGTTTCACTTATATGTGGAATTTAATAACTAAAACAGAGGATCACAGGGGATGGGAGGGAAGAGCAAAAAAAGACAAAATCAGAGATGGAGACAACCTATAAGAGACTATTAACCCTAGGAAACAAACTGAGGGTTGGAGGGGAGGTGAGTGGGGGGATGGGGTAGCTCCGTGATGGGCATTAAGAAGGGCTTGTGATGGAATGAACACTAGATGTTATATTAAGCCTGATGAATCATTGTACTCTACCTCTACACCATATATTAATTATTTGAATTTAAATAAAGTAAGTAAAAAAAGAGAAAAGAAGAAAATAAGTTCAGGACACCTGGGCGGCTCAGTCAGTTAAGCATCTGACTCTTGGTTTCAGCTCAGGCCATAATGTCATGGATTGTGGGATGGAGCCCCTTGTTGGACTCTGTGCTCTGTGGAGAGTCTGCTTGAAGATCCTCTCCCTCTGCCCTCCCCCTCCCCCACTCACGCTCTCTTTCTCTCTCTCTGAAATCAAGAAATAAGTAAGTCTTAAAAAGAAGAAGAAGAAATAAATAAGTCTTCAGAAGAAGAAGAAGAAGAGGAAGAAGAAAGAGGAGGAGGAGGAGGAGGAGGAAGAGGAGGAGAATAGAAAAGAAGCCCAGGGCACACAGAGTGAGGAAGATGGTAGTGTGAAATGAGAGTGGACACATAACTGGGGGGCTGGGGTGGGTCAAGCCCTACGGGCTCAGTATGGCTGTCTATAACAAGAAACCATGGGATGGTTTAAGTAGAACGATGATATACTCTGAATGACTTTTTCAAAGTGATTTTTAAAAGAAAAGAAGCATCGACACCACGTGAAAATTGAGGCCTAGGTCTAGGAGAGAGAAGACAGTAGTTTGGGCAGGAGTGGGGACAGCAGATAGATTGGCAATATATTCTGGAAACAGGACCTACAGGCTCTTCATTCTTTAAAGACTTAAGAACTTGAGTGCTGCTGGTGTATCAACCCTGTTGTAGGGGCTAGTTGCTGATATCGACCTGGATCTAGGGCGACCCTCTGCCCTTGGGAGGGAGCCAGGTGAAGGATCCACCATTATAACATGGAGGCCAATCACTTCTTGAGCAAGGTGCTCTGGGGGGTAAAGGAGACAGGGCCAGCTTCCTATGCAAATCTTGGGAATTGCATCCCTTCTCTGAGCAAGTCTGAGTCCTCGTGTACAAAATAAAGGGATGGACTAAATAGCTTAGATCCCATTCAGATAAAAATGTCAGTGTCCTTCACATTCTTCCCTTGGTTTTGCACGTGTTTTGTGAGTACTAGGGTGAATCATGTGATGGGTTTCTCCAAACACCGTGAATCCAGACTGAAGAACTAGGTTACCAGGATGGGCTCTCTGGCAATTTCAGAGGCAGTAGCAAGCCCAGGGGGGAGGTCCACAGACTCCAGAGCTCCTTGGCTTTGTGTTCTGCTAGCTGTGTGGCCTTGGGCAAGTGACTAAACTTCTGTGTTTCCTCTTTTATGAGCAGTGCCCAGTGTTGCTGCCGGGATTAAATGAGTTAATGCAGATTAGACATTCACTCTTAGAAGGGTCAGACTCAAGGTAAACATTATGTATGTTTAGTTATTACTCTTGATGCTGTGGTTGATATTTTACTATGATTATGACCCGGGTAGTGATGCCATGGGAATTTTACTAGATAATGGGCAAGATCCTTTGTTAGCCAAACCGGGTGGATTTATGGTCATGGTCCATTTGCAAAAGCTACCATGGGAAAGAGAATGGACTTCAGGGTCCCACAGACCTATACGGAACCTTGCTTCTATCATTCATTAGTTCTGGGATTTGGGAAAAGAATTTGTTTTTTTTCTGAGCTAAGCCTCAGTTTCCTCCACCATGAATTGGGAATCATGATATTGATCTTAAAGTTCAAGAGGAATATTAGACATGATATCTGCCAAGTGACAAGCACCTACTGAGGTACGTCATTTATTAATGGCATACTCATGCATCCAAAAGATATTTGTCAACAAATTATGTGCCAGTCTCTGTGCTAGGCATCCAAAATGTAATATGAGCAAAACAAAGAAGAAAAGAACAGGTAATTGTGTAGGGCACCTACTAGGGTAATCCTAACTTGTCCAATCAGGGAAGGATCCTTTGAGCAAATGACATTTGCATTATTACTAACATTTGTGTTGTCAATCATGGAAACATTCCTTATTTGACCTTATTTGTATCTAGCTGTGTGTTTGGTCAATTCAATGTAGACACCGTAGATTAACTGCAAAATGTTCCTGATCTGTGGTGTTAAAGAGAGCTTTCACCCATGTGGCAGGAAAATACACCCCCCATACACAAAGATGTCCATGTCCTAATCCCTGGCACCTGTGAATCTTCCTTATATGGCAACATTACTTTGCAGATGTGATTAAGTTAGGGATCTTGAGATGGGAATACCCTGGGTTATCAGGGTGCATCTGGTCTAATCATGTGCATCCTTAGGAGTGGAGAGTTCTTGCCAGCTGACGTTAGAGGGATATGAGACTACAGAATAAGGATCAGAGAAAGGTCATGTTTCTAGCTCTGAAGATGGATGAAGAGAGCCATGAGCCAAGGAGTGTGGACAATCTCTAGCAGCTGGGAAGACAAGGAAACGGGCTGTATTCTAGAGCCTCTGGAAGGGAACACACACAGCCCTGCTGGTACCTTGGTATTTTGGCCCGGGAGATGTGCGTTGGGGGCTTGCAGCAACAGAAAGTTAATACTGCCCACCTGTTACGCAGCACCAGCACGGGCGCTAAACCCCGCCTTCAAACTCGGTTAGGTGGAGCCTGTCACGGCAGACAAAAGTAGCATGACCGAGCTTGTAGTAGCTTTTGCCGTGAAGGTATCTTTTTCTGCCTGCGCTGTTACAGATCTCTTCAGTCAAGCAGCTGTCTCCCGTGTTAAATAGTCTTTCATCTTGTCAAACACTTCCATTCGCCTTTCTATAGCTTTCTTAGCCAACATGTACACACCTCATCAATCTCATGCCACTGTCTCCAGGCTTTCCAAACCAAAACACTGCCCCGACCACGTTCTTAAAGAGACACTCCTCTCTTTTTCGTTGTGCTCCAAGAATGGCTTGTTCTAGGGGATGTCCTCTGAGCAGGGTCAAGGGAGACTGGGATGAGATTTTCATGTGTCTGTTTTCTGCTAGGAGCAGAAACAGAACAGAAGTTCTGTTACAATAGGAAAGACGCCTGCTTCGGTGTCCTTGCCCTTTCCCTAGCCTATACACCTGTTGGTAAAGCAGATTTTATCCATGTATTCTCAGGGGTTCGTTACCTACACTTGAAGTCTAAGGTCTGCAAATATGCATTTCCTGTGTCCCTGTCTTCAAGAATCAGAACTTACGTCACCTCGCAGTCTCATCCAGCACCTTCCACCTCTCCTTTGCCTTCCTCCCATGCACTTCTGCCGTGCTGGTCGGGGTTATTTCACGCTTCCGTGCCTTGGTCTAAGACCTGCAAGTGGTCTTACCACCGTCTATGATACCCGTCTCCCCAGTCCACTTAAAAGGATCTCTTCCTTCTCCTTCCAGTTCAGGTTAGTGACCATCCTTTGTGGAAAGCCCCTCCTGCACCCCTCAGTGTGCATTTCTCTATCCTTGATAATCCAGGGTTTAGGAACCTGATTTTCTATTATATATATTTATAAAATGGTGATGTTTATCTTATCCGTTCCTGTGAAGCAGAATGCATAACAGCCTTATGCCTCAGCCTCGCTGGTGCCCAAGCCCTTTGCCATCTCCCTTTGTGACCTTCTTCCTTTCTAACATGGTTTCAGCTCTCTAGCTTCTGGCCAATGAGATGTTAGCAAATTGACGGAAGCAGAGGTTGGCAAAGCACTGAGGTGGTTGGGCTTGCTTGCCCATGGTGTCTCCGCCATTGCCGCAAGACTCACCCGACAGAGGGTGAGAGACTCATAGAGCAGAGCCTAGGAACCTTGACTGCCCAGCTAACCAAACTTGAGCACTGTGAGTGGGTTTAGCAGAGATAGGCAGAGCTCCCAAGACTTGCAAGCAAATAAGTGTTTCTTATTGTATGCCACTGCGATTTTGTTTGTTCGGCAGTGCACTATGGCAGGAGGTGACTGATACGTTCCCCGGTTAAGCTCCACTCTCCTTCAAGGCAGACACTGAGGCCAAGTCTTATTTATATCCACAAGGCTCAAAACTTAGTAGTAACTCAATAAATATTGGTTGAGTTGGAAGGAGAATGATTTTCAAACTCTGTATACATAATAGCAGCTCTGAGTTACTAATACTTAGTCTGGGCTTTTGTTACGCAGAGGGAGCCTGTCATCATTTTTCTCTTGTGACACCACCTTACAGAATCTCCATTAGTAGATTGATCCTTCATTTGTGCGAAGGGAAGCTTCGCATGAAGGGATCCTTCATTTGTGGAGGGAAGCTGACTTCACAGCCGTCTTGCCAACCCCCTTGCAGGGCTTCCCTCTCCATAAACCATGTCTGTGTACCACATATTAATTAAAACCTCCTGTTTATTTTTTTTTATTGTAAACACATGACTTCTATAACCTAAGGGAATTATGTGCAGGGGACCACGAGGAGAACGGGTCACTCATGAGTTAATCATTATCCCTCAACCAGTTCATCGAAGTGGGTTGGGAAGAAGGTGATGGACAAAATAATGGCTATTTAGAAAAGCTCAAAACAAAACAAAACAAAAAAATTCCTTTGCAAGGCCTTGGTTCAGTGATAAACTATGGTTTCCTCTATTGCACTTTAGTTTCTCAGTATTGTTTTTCTTTTAAATTTCAGATTCGCTGCAAGCGGATCCACACAAAGAAGGTGCTGAATACATAGGTAGATCGTGGCTCTGTTTTTGTCTTTCTTCTTACAAAAAAAGAAGACAGACAGGCACACACACACACACACACAGAGTGTGTGCATACACACACGTGCATAAAAACACATATGTATCTGAATTAGTGGGATGGATGGAGGTGACTCACTCCAACCTTTAAACCCCGTTGACATTCACAAGATGCTAAAAGTCAGCTGGGGTCTCAGCTCTGACGGATTTGCATCTCTTTGAATATGACGCTTGAAAAACCCCAGCGATAGATTAAATTTTGCCAAGGAGAAAATGAGAGAGAGGCTTCCATCTCTCAGGTCTGCTGGGAGGATCTTTATGGTTGATTTACTTTTTTTAAATAAATGTTTCTTTATGTGTTTCCCTCAGTTCCTGCCCAGGCTGTCTCTATCATACACACTGTAACTTCTGCCCGTCCTATCAGCAGGCGAACAGTAAGTCAGCCTGGTTCTGAGGACAAGGTGAAGGGATATTTCAACCTAAGCTGCATATACCTTCTGTGTTTTCTGATTAAAATGTGCAGGCAAACCTTGGAATAAACTCTACCTGACATGACTTCTAAAATAATTTATGTTCTTTGCAAACCTGGAATGTAGGAATTGATTTTGGTGCCTGTCACTATATTTCAGATGATCAAAAATGGATCAGAGCTTTTAAATGAGTTTAATGACCAAAGAGGACCCTGTTAAAAAAAAAAAAAAATCAGTGAGGTCAGAAAACAGAACTCCTTGTCTAAAGCCACAGAATGTTATTTTTTCTTATAAAAGTGACACATAGTCATCATCCTACATTTGAAACATTCAGAGATCAAGAGAAAAAAATCATTCTTAATTAAACAAGCCACAGACCCATCACTAACACTGAGCCTAGTTTCTTCCAGGGTTATTTATGACTCTGGGTTGCTTTATATAGGTTAACAAATAAAAGAATTTCAATTTTGTTTCCTGATTTTTATCACTTGTAATAGTGATGATGATGATGAGGAGGATAACATTTGAGCACAACCGACGTGGAACTTCCTAAAAACTAGGCATATATTGCCTTGTTTGGTCCTAAAAACAACCTAATCGGATCAGTTCTATCATTTCCCTATTTATCGATGCTAAGTAATTTTCCCAAGGTCACACAACTGTACAGATCAAAGGCTGTGACTCCTACTAAGACAATCTGATTCTTGAGTACTGTGCCCTTAAGCACCATGCTATGATACAAGTTTTTTCAATGTTACAAAGCAATTACATATATATTTATATATGATTATAATTACATATGTATCTCTATGTATATATATAATTTCTAGTGGTTGCATAATATACCAGGAAGCATTATTTGCTGTATATTTACAATGTGTTCTATGCAACTGTGTCGTCCAGAGATGTGTGATGTAGCAACCCTATACTATAACATTATATAAATGACCCATTATATTTAAGCCATTTCCATATTTCTGGACATCCAGTGGTATCATATTTTGTGCTTTGGTCCACACTTGATGGCAGAGTTGAAAGAGCACCAGACGTCTCATTGGATAAACCTGTGTTTGAATCTCATTTCTGCAACTTACTACCATTGTTTTCTTGAACAAATCGCTATGCTCTGTGCATTTAAGCCAAATGGGGGTGTTAGAGAAATTAAATGAGATGCCATTGGTGCAAACAGGGTTTTCCACAGTTTCTGACACATCAGATGTGGCCAATATATAGTAATATAGTAATCCTTTCCATTATGACTAACAATTAATAATAACTCTCATGTTTTGAACAGTGATTATGTAACTATGAAAGGTTGATTCAATCAGCATGACAACCCAATAAAAAATTATTCTTTATTCTTTTTGGTACATGAGGACAGTGTTGTTGGAGGGGACCAGTGACTTTCCCAGATGAAATTTAACTGGACAGCAGAGGGTCTGATTCTGGAGGGTCCGCCCTGGCACTCCTTGCTGTACTGAGATCTAGCCTTAAATTGCCTTGAAAATTCTGCCCAGCAGTTAAGGATAAGGGGTGGGGGGGTAATGAGGGTAGCTGCAGGACTTTCAGTAAGAAGTGGATGAGCTCTGTCCACTGTAGCATGCGGCGTGAGCACGCCCAGGAATGGACAAGGCTCGGGTAAGGAAAACCAGAGGAGAGACACTTATTAGAATTCAGGCAAGTGATGATGAAAGAAATAAAGATGAAAAGACAGTGGAAATGGGGAGGAACAGGTTTCGAGGACTACGGCAGAGGTGGGACCTGCAGAGTTTGGTGACTTGGGGGAGACAGGAAAAAACAGAATGACATGTTCAAGTTTTTGTCTACCTAATAGGTAAAACCATTAGTTTAAAATACGAAGAAAGAATGGAAGAATGGAAGACGTCCAGTTTAGTTTGGGACAAGTTGACTTAGTTTCCTAGTAGATGCCCTGATAGTTAGATGTCAGCGTCTGGAAGTTCAAAAGCAGAACCTGAACTAGATTCACATGCTTCCCGCACACGATGGGGTTGAGGGTGGGGGAGTCCATAGGAACATCCAGGAGGACCGTGATGATGGGGAAACTGAGAACGGAACATGAGGAAAAACATCATTTAAGGGGCAGGCAGAGACCATCCTGTGTGTTAGGCTGAGGCAGGCCATGTCGGGATAACAAATGAAGCCTGTTATCTGAGTGGCTTAGCACAGCAGAAGCATATTTCTTCCTTGTGCAAAATGTGATGAGGGCTGGCAGGGGCTCTCTCCTCTAGTGACTCAGGGGATAAGCACATTTCCATTTGGGGATCCCAGCCGTCCACAGCTGGCTTCCAAGGGCTCTGAGAAAGGGGAATAGCATTCATCCAGGATCTTAGCAGTCTTATTTGGAAGAGATGCCTGTCATTATGCACAGTTAATTGCAGGCTACCAGTGTAGCTATAAAGAAGACTGGGAAGGATTAATGAGCACAGAAAGAAGAAATGATATGATGGATGAACATGCAGCAGAGTCTACCGTCCACTCTCAGGTAGATTTCCAAAATCAATTATGAATTTTAAGACTCTTTCAGGCATTATTCACATAATTAAGTGTTGATGTTGTAACTTGGGTAGGTAGAGGCTTGAGATATGATGGTATAGCGCAGCTCTGCTCCATGGAGAGAGACAAGAAAACAGCAAAAGACAGAAAAGGAGCTGGTAGGAAGGTCCCAACTCTAGAGACTGTGCAGTTGGAATCCAGCAGAGTCTACAAGAGCTTTGGGAAATTTGGTGTAAGGGAGGTCCATCTGCCTGGGAGGGCCCAACCATCTAAGGTGAAATTAAACTCAAAACACAAGATTATATCCAATCAACTGTCTTACAGCAGGACTCTAGAGCCTCAGGGAATATCTAGAAAATCAGAGAGCTGGGCATGGAGACAAAGTCAGAAGTCCATCATGTGTCCTGGGGGCAAACATTGACTTTAGCCAATGCCCATGGGTAATGCCAAAAATGTCAGATATGAGGATTGTGTTATAAAACAAACTCTGGATCTCACCCTCAAGGGGGCTTTGGGGTGATAAAATTCTGCGTCAGACAGGATTGCATCAGATTCCAAGCAGGGCAGAGCTCCAAGAGTAAAGAAGAATCCAGCTGGGATATTCTAGGGAAGGTTTCCTGACTCATCTTCCATGCAGGTGGTTGGTCTGGCATTTAGGTCTGGGTTTTGTCTGGTCTCTGCTCCTGATGACCTATGTCATGCTGGTTCAGCCTTTTGTTCCTCACCCTCTCTGGGTGTTGCTTTCCTAATTCCTGAGTGGGGAGGGAGCAGTGAATTAGGTGACCCACGAGATCTCTTCCCCTTCTAAACCTACCGATCTGTAATTAATTGAGGTATTGTAAAATGCAGTGCCCGTTAATGCACGCCGTTATGCAAGCTGTTAATCATAGACAGCTCTTTCCCACATTCTGAGTTAATGGGTGCTGACTGCAGATTTAGAAATTCATTTAGTGGGGCATTCAGAAGGGGGATGTGTATCAAAACCACATAAAACTTCTCATGAAGTTTAATTGCGATGCACTTCCCGAGAGAGGCAGAGCTGTTACCAAGCAAGAGAAATTCTCTAACGCATGCCGCGTTTGAAAATAAAACATAACGCTGCTCATAACCACACTGGTGATATGAAGAAAACCCAATAGCTCGAAGCACTTGAGGGTTAAACATTCCTTCCTGCTCCGTCGGAGGAGCACCTCCTCTGAGCTTAGCAGGTTCTGTGTTTCTGCCACACATGAAAGTGCGGGTCTGGTGGAGCTCGTTCAGTGTCAGGAAGACTTGGTGTCAGGAGCCCCCACTTTGCCCTTCTGAAGAGGTCTGTCTGGATAGCAGAACTTGTGATGAATCAAACACTCTTAATTCTTTTTTCCCAACACCTTCCCCATTACCTCCACCCACGACTCCCAGGCCACGCTGTGCTCTGGAAGAAACGTGTGCTCTGGACCACTTTCTCTTGCATTTTGGATTAGCCCCTCATGTATCAGCAAACTCTCTTGGAGGAAGCTGGGGGTCAGGTTCCAGGGCAGACTGTGCATAAGAGCAAAGTTCTTGGAAGAGAGGAAAGGATGAAAAGACACAAGGGCAACCAATCCCTAAGGAAGAGCATGGTGGGGGAGGGGGTGAGCACAGCCCTTTTCCACTTGTCGGTGCCCCTCCCACCTCTTCAGGCCCGCATCACACCCAGCTGGCACCAGTGGCCTGGGCTGGGTTAGGAGGATCTGAGGCACCTAGAAGTTCAGGACTTGCTGTGGTCACACATTTAACAAATAAATTGTCTGAGATGAGACTGGCTCCTAGTTGCTTATGCAACACATTGTCCCCCATGCTTGTCCCCATAGTTACCTCCCTGCACCCACCCTCTGTGCTGCTGGGGCTGCTTCCTTGGCTTCTGCTGCTGCTAATGTGCAGCTGCACTGATAACTCCTTTGCTTCTCCTTTCCCTGTTGTTCTTCTTACTGAGGTCACTTGCCGTTTGCTTTATTTGCTAGGAACTCTAATGGGTATAGCCACCCTGCTCGGCCATCAGATCTCCATGAAGATCTCTCTGAAGTTTGGAAGGATCATCCACCTTATTCCAATCACACAGCTAGGAAGTGACCAAATGGAAATTTGATCTGAGTTTAAAGACCATTCTCTTGCCAGTAAGCTATACGCTTCCATGAAGACAAAGGAAAGGGGCTTTTAATTGGGGCTTCATAAGACGAAGACCCTTTCCCAGGTACCATTTATCTTGAGATGTAGGATTTAGATCAGATCGGGAAGGGGGAGACCAACAAAGTCCTGGGGTGAAAAAAAACACCTAAGAAGTATAGATCATGTCATGTGGAGCTTGGCAGTATGAAGGGCAGGGCTGGAGGTGAGAGGAAATCCAGACTCAGGAGGTGAGGGGCTTCTGGAGAGCCAACAAAGACGTGACTGTGGAGACTCACAGCATCGCAGAACCTGGTGGGCCCCTAGCGAGGAGCTGTGGACTAGAGGAAATGGAGGGAGGGACGAGGGGATGGTGGGAGGAAGGGAAGGAGGAAAAGAGGGAACGAGGAGCAAAGGCAGTATCCTTGCGTCTCTGCTTTCACAACTGGGTAAGACTAGACCTTTTCAGAGACATGAAGCCTATCATCTTCTATACATCTGATCTCCCAGCAAAGCTGTATGACAATTTTGGGATTGATTGATTGATAGATTGATTTTAAGATTTTATTTATTTATTTGACAGACAGAGATCACAAGTAGGCAGAGATGCAGGTAGAGAGAGAGGAAGAAGCAGGCTCCCCGCTGAGCAGAGAGCCCAATGCGGGCTCCATCCCAGGACCCTGAGATCATAACTTGAGCCGAAGGCAGAGGCTTTAACCCACTGAGTCACCCAGGTCCCCCTCGGATTTTTTTTTTTTTTAGACAAGTGACACAAAATCCCATCATAGAAAGGGTAGTATGTGCTAGTGGTCCTCATAAAGATTTCTTCTCCTTCATGCTGACTGCTTGGGCTCACTGCAGAGGGAGAAGGTGGAAGTAGGGACAGCATCACAAAGTACATCAAAAGAAAAGAGTGAGGGGACCCTCTCTCTTCTCTGACATCTACCTTCCATGCATCCCTGAACCAGACCTGGGACATCCTTGGGGTTCAGGCACATCATCTGCAGAGGAGGACGGGACAATCTTGCCTTTGAAGATTGAGGTCACTTGAGACCCAGAAGAACAAATACTGCATCTCTCCACGGTCTCCTGAACTTCCCCATACACATTTCTATGCTCCTCCTCGGAATAGTGCTGGGACCTTGGCAGGTGAAGGATTATTATATTCATGGTGGAGATGTGATCAACCATGTCATCCCTCAGGGATATGAAGTGGCTTTTGGCAGATCACACTGAGGGGAGCAGAGTCAGGGGTGGGACTCGCATCTGCTTTCTTTATGTAATGCCACCTCTCCAAAAATCACTCCCACAAAGGCAATCCCAACCCCTACCTTCCCTGGGGTTTCATCTTATGGGACACCCTATGTGTAAATGGGCCATTTTGATCATTCTTTTTGGACTGCTCCTTTCCCTATAAACTATCCCTTAAGGTCCCCAGTTGTACAAATTCTCAGAAAAAAATTTAATTTGCCTGATATATTTAGAATTTTGAATGAACGTTTTGCTTCAGAACTTGGTTGGAAATGAATGCTTTTCTTGCAGATAATGCAAAACAAAGCCTGGGTTTAAAAATAAACAGAGTGCTAAGATGACAATTATATTGACAAGAATTCCATAAACAAGCCCAGCTCCAGATCAGATGCCTTTTCCACGGCATGCCTACCTTTAACATGTTGGTATTGTACTTTGTCTCCCTACTTAATTAAAACTGAGTACCTAACAAGGACCATATTACAAAAATACTTTGTTTCAGAACTTGGCTTTACATGCCGCCGTCAAAACAGCCATGTTTCTAGTTGCATTTCTTGCCAGCTTTGCTATATTGTGTATTTCTATTTGCCAGGTTGGTTTTTTTTTCCCCCTTTCTGTTTTATTTAGGAACAAATTCTTAACTCTGGTCCACCTCTTGAAACACCCTCCTCACCAGAAATTCACCCGATGGGTAGATTTTCGCATGACACCTATTTCAGGTTCTATTTTTCCTAACCTGATGAGTCTCAGATTTATCAAACATCACCCTGACCTGCCGTGGTTCCCCCTTGCCTGTTGAATTCATCCAACACTTCTCTTTCTGGCTTTCAAGGTCTTTCTTGACACGTCTCCAACTTACACATTCCAAAAGCATGTCATGCACAGACTAACATTTATGCATTTACTTACCAAGTAGCTGCTACATTTTAGACGCTGTGGTATGTGCCCCTATCATGTGCAAAGTGGTGAGAGAGACTCAGTACCTCTTTTCAAGATGTTCACAGAGTTCTGGGTGAATACAGACACAGGTAAGGACATGATGTAGCTAGCAGACCTCAACAGCGGTTACACGGATGTACAAAATTCTAGGCTGGTATGAAGAAAGGATGGGTCCCACTGAAACTGGCTCCTGGAAGTGGTGGCCTTTGGATGGGACTTGATGGAAGAGCTTTTCAAAGAGAGAGGTAGGAGAATGTCATCCTGATGAGGGCACAGCAGGAGTCCAGAACATTTCCCTGGAAATGACCAGTGGTCTAGTGCATTTGGGACACCAAGGGTAGTTGGGGAGATAAACTGATGAATCAGGTAGGAAAGATATCCTGGGAACAGTGTGTGTAGGACCATGAGTGCCACATCAGGGATACAGAATATGACTCAATCAGAACATTTTGGAGTGTCCGATTCACCAATCAATTTAGACACCTCATTATTTTTCCCAAGACACCAAGACATCTGGCCTTGCTCCCTCCAGGACTTCACCCATGTCCATCTCTTCTGCCTGGAGTATTATATTTTTGCTCATGAATTTGCCCCCTTCCCTGTCTTTTCTGTCTAACCTGGAGTCCATCTAAAGTGCTTATGTGCAAATGTATGTGTGTATACAGTGTTTTACCCTCTGTACCTGCTTTTAATCTTTTAGAGATTCCTTAATGTTTCTAGTCTACTAATAGCATTTTTGCTTGTTTTTGTGGATTCATTCTGTTTTCTTGCCTTGTTTGAAATATATTCTCTGGCATTTGTGAGATATTTTTGTGAGCAGTAAAGTAGCTGTTCAGCCTGCCATCTTGAACTCATCACACAAGTTCTTTAAAGAGCCCAGAATCACCATTTTACTTTTCTTCCTCACATCACAAACTTAAAAAAAACAAAAACAAAAACAAAAACAAACAAACAAACAAACAAAAACAGAACAAAAATCTTTCCTTCATACACAAGTAACAGAATACTGGCATTTTCTTCCTTCAGTGCCATGAGGTGCCATTTCACAAAATCACATACAGAAGAGTTCAGCTGTCCATTGACCTGTCCTCTTCCCCAGCCACCATCAGGAAACTCCACAATAACGCACAGAACAGAAAACTCCTCTTCCTTTATGCCATTCAAGGCCACCTGCTCTATTTCATTGCTCTTGGTACACAGAGCTGAGTACATCGGAGAGGCCCATGTATACTTGTTGAATGAATGACAACATCCATGCTCCATCGTCAAATGCCTTGAGTAAGTTAGTTTTGGTGACAAGGAGATTCTTTGGCTTCTTTTTGTACCTTGTAGAGACGGGACATTCATTTGATTCTTAGCATTTGCTCTGCAATGGATTGAAGGACGCTGGCAATGTTACTGCAAATAGCACAGAGCCACCAAATGCACAGCATTCACACCACCAGGGCACAGCCCTGCCCCAGCTAATGGGTCCCCTGGGAGGCCAGACCATTTCTCTTGATGTCAGCCATGTTAAAGATGATGCTCTGAATCAAGCATTACAGTACTGTGGTGGGAGACTCTCAAGGCAGGAGTCTATTTTTGTTCCTTTTACTTTTTCCATTGTAATATTACTGAGGACCATTTATTTACTACTTACTCTATGCCACACCCTGGGTTATATGCTTTGCAGGGTTATTATATTTAGTATTCACAAAAAAGATTATGAAGCAGACACTACTATTATTCCCATTTTATGGACAGGGAGACAGAGGTGTGGGACTTGAAATGGCTCCCCAAGGTCACCCAGCAAGTACGAGCAGAATAGGGTTTCAAACTCAGGTTCTCTAGCATTGGCACTTGAGCTCTTAAGCTCCTTACCATCTGCTCAAAATGTCATCCAGGGCCCAGGGCCAGAATTACTTAACTTACAGATGTCAGGGACTCCTTCCAGATTGTTGGAGCTGAGACCTAAGCACCTACTTTTTTTGATATTACAGAACCAGATGTTCCTTATACATACCAGAGATCTGAAGTCATGACCTTGCTTCTGTAGAGCCAGGGAGAGGGAACCCATGGATCTGAGCATACCTGAAGGTAGAAAGCAGGAGAACCACATGTCTCTTAAAGGCAGGAGTGGGATGGGTTGAATTCTGGATAGGAGTTTCTCTGCCAAGAGTAAGAAATACCCTGATTCCATTCTTGGGAATCTAATGATGCCCTGGTTCTGGGGTGGCCAAAGTTGATGACCATGATCTCCTGGATTGTCCTCTCTATAAGCCACATGTACTTTGGAAGCAATTTCCTAAATAAGAGCCAGTGCTGCAGACCTGGTCTGAGGGCCCCCAGGCTCCTCGTCTTCTGAAGTGGCTCCTCCATACCTCTCACTCCTGGCACATCTGACACATTCTCACCCTCCAGAAAGACATCCTTTGGGACCCTCCTCCCCCAATCCCTGGCAGAGAGAGGTTGAGGCTGAGGTGCTTCTAGTCACGGCACAACTCATTACAGGATTCTAAGGGGCTGCTTGAGACATGATACGCTCACTCCATTCCGGATGGCAGCTGACGGTCGCTGTCTCTGTAAATAGATGGTGAACCAAGAAGGCAAATGCCCTCTGGCATTCTCCATTGCTGGACTTCTCCAGTGGGGAAGTTGTTCTTCCCCAACAATCAAGATTCTTTAGAAGATTGCTGGGTGCTTATAGTGGGTCTTTTTTTGACCTCCACCGGGCAGGATTCGACAAGCTCCTAAGGGCACCTAGAAATGTCTTTTTCCTCCCACAATTTGAAGCCACAAAACTAGCAATGAGATCTGTTGTCTTTGGAAAATCCATTCAATACAGGAAATGTTTAGAGAACACTATGCAGACTCTGAACAAGACCCAGATCTTGTCCCAAGAGCAATCATGTTCTAGCTGGAAATGGGCAATAACTTTAAAAGCAAAAGCCAGCCTAGAAGAATATGCTAAGTCTTTTGTGAAAACAGATGGGGCATTTATTTTGTTGCAGGTAGGTTCTTAGTGAATTATACACCCTAGTGATTTCAACTGCATGGGGCATCATCTCAGTTCAGATTCGGTGTTATCTTTGTGCTGTATCACCACTTCCCTCTACACATTTTCCAAAAATATAGGATGCTTCCTTTAGGGTATGAGTTAACCAAATGAAGAAAATACACCCGACCAAGAACTATCTGAAGGTCGTTACTGTGCCTTATTTCTTGTTTTCTGGTCTGCCTGAAGTTTGGGGTCTTCTAAATTTTGGACAAGTGAGTGAGTAAGGGAACAAGGATGCGCTGCTTCCTGAGATTGTAAATGGGCTTTAATATTTGCAATGTATTTCCCCAAGTTCAAAATCTTACCACATACTTTAGCTTTTCTGACTTTAGTGAATGCTCTGTGAATAAGCAAGTGAGATATTATTTTTTTCTCATTCAAGAAAACTCATTCAGTGAACAAGGAGTTGAAAATTTCTAAGGCTTTCACCCCAGCACATACATGCAGAAGTGGACAGGTTGCACCTTGATCTTTGGTCTGCCTGGCTTTTGATCTCAGGCAGATTCCCCTGTATGACCCCAGGACACTGGAGAGGAATATCATTATTACCATAATTGAGGTTTTGTGGGGTTTTTTGTGGATTATTAATCTCTTCCTGAGTTTTAATTCAGGGATTATTAGTTTTCTTACCATTTTCAATAATCAGCCTATCATAAAACCAAAAGAATATCCAGTCAAAAGGAGTTCACTTGATTCTAGTGTTTGATTGAAGCATTTACATTGGTGGGCAGTGCACTGTCTTCATTTCTGAGTCAGCAGACACACTCGATCACTAACACTCTCCTCTCTTGACTTTCTGATTGTCACTTGCTTCTGTCCCCCTCCTCTGTCACACTGGCTTCTGTCCTTCTGGCTTCTTCTGAGTCCTTTCCTTTTGTCTTCTACTTAAAAAGTCCCATTGCTCAGGTCTCGGTGCTAAGCTTTTTCTACTTATACAGTCTCTCCTTATTTCATTTCTTCTACCCTTTGTGGCTTACTTACATCTGAATGCTCATGGATTCCCAATTTTTATCTCTGACCTATATCTCTAAACTGAACATTAGACTCACATGTGCAAATGCCTACCTGGAATCTCACAGAACTTCTTTTCCATTCAACAAATACTTATTCGTCACTTAATGTGTGTTAGGTATTCTTCTAGGCATTGGGAATACAACAGGGAAAATATTTCCGGTAACTTATCCCTCTATAACTTATCAAAGTGGAACATCATCTCTAAAAACTTAAATTGCCTTAACATAATAAATGCACTGCCAATCATCCAGCTGTCCTGGATGAAGATCTATGAGTTGTTGCAATTCTTCTATTTCTCTCATTTTTCAAATTCAGTCCTTCAATAAGTTCTAAATGTCTCTCACTTTCATCCACTTCTCTCCATTTTCTTTGAAACCACAACTAGTCCAGAAAGACTACCATCATCTTCTGGCCACATGACCACCATAGACTCCAGACTTCCTCTCTTAGACTCTTCAGGCCATTTTCCTCACCATGAGAAGACTGACCTTGAAATTTCACCAGACCATGTCAGTCCTTGTTAAACACCAGTGGTGCCTTTCCATTGCACTTGGGCTATGATTATTTACACGAACAGCCCATAAATTTCTTGTGAAAGGTGGTCCATGGACAATGAAAATGTACAAACTCACCTCATATCATTCCTTCTTCATCTACTACTACCCTGCAGCCCCATTAATCTGTGTGCTGGGCTCTGAATTTGCTTCAGCTCTTTCACACTTGGAGGTCTTCCCATGTGCCAGTCCCTCTGCCTGGATGTTTTCCTTCTATTTGTTGCCTGGCTCCTTCTTAACTTTTTTTTTTTCCAATTTATTTATTTTTAGAAAAACGGTATTCATTATTTTTTCACCACACCCAGTGCTCCTTGCAAGCTGTGCCCTCTATAATACCCACCACCTGGTACTCCAACCTCCCACCCCCCCGCCACTTCAAACCCCTCAGATTGTTTTTCAGAGTCCATAGTCTCTCATGGTTCACCTCCCCTTCCAATTTACCCAAAAGCACATACCCTCCCCAATGTCCATAACCCTACCCCCCTTCTCCCAATCCTTCTTAACTTTTTAAGTTAAGCTTAATTATCTGTTCAAAGAGGGTTTCTTTGTACTCATTTCTTCCTTCCGTTCTTCCTTCCTTCCCTCCCTCCAACTCTGCCAAAGAACTCCATTTTTTAAAGAACTTATTACAACTTGGGATCATTTTATTGATTTTTTGTTCATATTTTTTTTCATTTCCTTGCCCTATTAGGGCTACAAACATACTGAAGGTAGACACCAAGTTATCTTGTTCACCAGTTTTATTCTTTATGATGTAGGCCTGCAGTAAATATTCATTGATTGAATGAATGATTATTTTACCATCTGAAAGATAGACTAAAGATACTTTTGCTCAAATTTAATCAAATATTTTAAAGCCTGCTATTATTTTTTTCTGTATAAAAACATGAACAATAGCCAGCTCAGTGCTATGTTAACACTAACAAGACTATTCAAGTTAAACATAGTTTTCATCTAAGTACACAGTCAATAAATATTAATGCTGTCTTTCTTCTAGACCACAGGGTCACACAAAGAGATGGTTAGGGAGCTGTACTATATGGTTTCTGGGTTTGCATCTAATGGCTTTTATCATCTGCTCATGCAAGTTTGAATAAATCTTAACCACAGATTGTTTTGGAGTCCCTCCTCTATGGGAGACTCCATGGGGAAAAGTGAGACACCTGAGTCTTGGAGAAGCATCAGTCTGTGAAGAGAGGTAATTACAGATGCAACTCAAGGAAGACAATGAAAATGTACAAGCATTTGGTAAAGATACAGAGAAAACATATATTCTTGGACTGGATCAGAGAAAGAAATCAAAGTTACCCCTCTAATATAAGAAGAAGCTTGTGGTGGTGGCATTGAGTCGAGCTGTTAAGGTGAAAATAGTAGAATAACAAAAAAGAAAAAAGTCAGTAAAAAGAAGCACATGACATTGGCGTTCTACTTCAGAGGTTGAGAAGCACATTCCATGTCTTATTTGACTCAGAAATCCTCAAGATGATGGGGCAGGCATTATTACTATTTTGTTATTGCTGTTTTAGTTGTTTGTTTATTTTTTACAGGGGATTAAGTAAGAAAGAATCAGCATGTTTTTCCCAGGGACACCTGTTTAATGGCAGCAAGAAATCTTGAACCACAGCTTGTGAACCCACACTTCTGAGCTCAGCTCTGTGCTAGGCTGCCTCTGTATGTTGAACTAAATGAGTGGCCCCAGATTACTCCTCTTCATCCTTCCGCCAGCTCATGCCCACCAGGTTGAGACGTACCCTGCAAGGACTCATCTCCTGGTAGAGGGCTAGTCCTGACTCATCAAAACTGCCACCTGTCAAAAAGTCCCCTGAACCCTAAGGGGGAAAATTTTCCCTTTTTAAACAGTCTCAAGAGCAGAGAAGATGTCCAGGACCCCTGCCTCTGGGGCTCACTGGCACTTTAGAACAGCACATGGCACACTGTCTACTGGCTATTTCACAAACCATGAACTTTACCCCACCTTCTCTTCCAGAGCTCTACGTATTCCAGGAGGGCCCTTTCTCTTGGAATGCAGTCATTTAAGGTGGTCAAGACTTCTCTCTCCTAATTAGATAATAAACAAGTGTTAGCAAGATGGCAGCAGTCTAGTGCCCTGGGGATCTCAGAGAGGAAATGTGAGCACAAGGATGCACCCTAAGATTGATCATCACTGCAGTCACTCAAATGGAAAGAGGCCATTGCTTGGATCTTGAACTAATGCTTCTTGTCGCAGCTTAAGTCACTGGCTCCAGGATGGGCTGACAACAGAGAAGACAACATGACAAAAAGAGGAGTGCCAAATGTGTCTGGGCAGAGGCACCTAGCTGGCTCACTCAGTAGAGCATGGGGCTTTTGATTTCAGGGTCATGAGTTCAAGCCCCACGCTGGGTGTGGAACCTACTTAAAAAACAAAATGAAACAAAACAAAACCCCAAATGCTTCTGAGGAGATGAGAAGACCTGCATTTCACAGTATGCTATTCTACTAAAAGGGCCTCAAGAACCCTTCTTTCAATATGCAAACTCTGTCCCACATATTAACTGATCCTTATTCTAGCCAACCAACAGCACCATATATGCATACAGGCACCTACTTCTCATTACATTTCTGGGCACTGAGAGCAAGGATAAGGGATGGGAAGAGTATATAGGGCATGCCAATACAGATATAACTTATTATCTAACTGGCCAATTCCAGAAGGATGTTATGGTGCAGACCAGATGGGGGAGTTTGAAAGGTTGAGAAAACAATTTGAGTTTTTATGCCTAATGAAAATCAGGCACTTTGAGACATCCCCTGTCTATTGAAGGTGTCAGACACCAGGGCCCCAGGTTCTCAGAGAACCTGCCAGGATTCAGAGGCATCAGACAGAGTGTGAGAAGGTCATCATTCAAGTGATGGTTAAGATTTGATTTCACACCATTGCCTCTTCTGTTAGAATCACTGGCTCATTCTTACATTGTTCTTAACCCTCTGTTAACCTTGACCGTTGGTTCAAGTGGGCTACACACTATAGCTTTGTGGTCGTGGTACAAGGAGGAATGAGTCGCGTGTTGGTGCGGAGTGAGGGACCAAGGGAGGTGGTCAGGACATAGAGGCCAGCCAGCAACCAGCATGGTTTATCAGTGATGAAGAGGAAGAGAGGCCATGGGGATGTGGACATCCAGTGCTCTTAACTCAGAATGCCTTGGCAGTATTGGAGAAGACATGAATGCCCCACTGACTGTGTGTCAGGGTAAGCTAAGGATGCAGGCTGAAGGCAGGGCCCAAGGAGGCAGTGCAGCCCAACTCCACAAAACGGGCCGACGGGACACTTCATGAATCACATCAGGCCTAGGCCAGCTCAGCGGGGCTTCCGACCCCACAAAGGACGTGGGGCTGAGTGGTGAGTATGTGATCTTGTACATCCCCAAAGAACCCAGCACCCTCACCCAAATCTCCCCAGCCCCCCACCACCATGGTCTTCCTTTCTATCCTGCTTGGTCTTCTGCTTCATCTGCCTGACCCTTCCCAGATGGATTTCTTGTTGCCTCTGAGGCCAGGCAACCAACAGAGCAGCAGGAGAAAACATGCGGATGCCTTCATGTTACTGGTAAATTGTAAGAAATACCCAGAAAGAGGTGTGGATGAATAGGAGAATAGGCAAACCTAACAAAAGGCTGAGCTTCACAACTGTGCGATGCCTGCGTTCACTCATTTGTTCATTCATTCCAGTGCTGGGCCCCCACCCACCCTCTCCATGAACCTCGGCTACTGTGCATTTCAGTCCAACCTGACATCTCAATGGAGCCGTTTCTCTGGGGCTCTTTCCTCCTTCACCCCAAACCTCCATCTGTCCCTTTCCTCCTCTCTTTTCCTTCCCGATGGCAGTTTTTTATTTCAGAAGAAAACTTATGAAAATTGTTGAAACACGCACTACAAAGCGAAACCTTATTTTTTTTTTTAACATTCGGCAGAGAGCTCCCCCCACCCCAAAAAAGGCAGCCATGTCAAAGACACTGCCTCCCCCCTTTGACATTCATGCAGTGCTCAGAGTCAGCTGGGGTCTCGGCTCTGACAAATTTGCATCTCTTTGAATGTGACGCTTGAAAAAAGCCGGAGCCGCTAGATTAAATTTTTTTTTTTTTCCGTCCAGAAAATGAGAAAAGCCTCTATCTCTCTGCAGAGTCTACTGGGAAGATCTTTATTCTGATTCTTGTTAGAATTGTTTATCACCCTGACAGGCCAGACTCGGACGAGATAAAGGCTCCGCTCCATCACGGGGCCTGACAGTGGTAGGACATGCAGAAAAATGAAAGGAGCAGGAGAAAATATTATTAATAGATGCCGACTTGCTTTGCCTGCATGGCACGTCAGGGAAGGGAGAGGGGAGCCATAGCTTGATTGCAGGCCTATGAAGTTCTGTCCAAAAAAGAAGCTATTTTTCATTAAGTGATAGAAGGGCCTTTTTCATGTTCTTTCCTGAGGAGCTGATAACTTATGCAGTTTATTCTAACCCTGCTGATTTCTGTCAGGGGAAGAAAACCCCTGAAAGATGGCTCTGACTTGTCCTTTTCAGGAAAGGAGGCTGGCTTGACAGACAAACACAGGCGAAGTCGGGAGGCCCGGCCTGGACGGGCTCACGGCCCCGTCTTCTGGTTGGGAGCATGCTGGATGCTATGAGTCTAGGAGGGATGTGGAAGGGGAAGGAAGGACTGAGTTGAGAGCTTCTTTGATCTCAAAGGGGGTTCTGTGCACGGAGATGCAGAACTTCCAT
This sequence comes from Neogale vison, assembly GCF_020171115.1. Lineage (NCBI taxonomy): Eukaryota > Metazoa > Chordata > Mammalia > Carnivora > Mustelidae > Neogale > Neogale vison. The sequence continues at coordinate 7,696,902 of NC_058103.1, read as the reverse complement.
GTGGGGGTCAGTGCGGACGACTCCCTAGAAAGGAGTACTCAGTGCTCCCATTCACAGGTGCCCTCCCCGCCGCATGGCTGTTCCCTATTTTACCAGGCTGCCATGGACGCCGTAATAAAGTAGCACAGTCTGGGTGGCTTGAGCAACAGATTTGCATTTTCTCGGAGCTCTGGAGGCTGGGAGTCCAAGATTAAGGTGTTGGCTTGGTCTCTCCCTGGGCTTCTCTGCTTGGCATGCAGGTTTCTTCTCTCTGTCTGCACGCCTTGGGACCCATTCCTCTTTTTATAAGGACACTGGTGCTTTTAAATAGGGCCCATCTTTATGACCTCATTTTACCTTCATCACCTCCTTAAAGACCCAGTCTCCAAAGACTGTCACATTTTGAGATCCTGGGGGTGAGGTCTCGGATGTGCAGATCTGAGCGGGACACAATGGAGTCCTTACAACTGAGTCTACACAGCAATTTCTTCCATTTGAGCTTCTTCGGATTCCTGTGGCAGAAGCTGAGCCAGACGTGGTGCCCACAGTGTCCTTCTTTTGCTTAGGAAAGGTGGGGGTTGTTCCACTCTCTCTTGTGATCGGGCCCTTGGCACGAAGGAGAAGGCCCTTAAGAGGGTCAGACATGAGGGGGCTGGCCTCTGACAGCATTTCCCTCCTGACAGAACACCTGTGGGGCAGGGGGAGGAGTCATGAGCAGAGCTTTGCTGGAGTGTGCAGTGTCTGGACTGAGGAACTGAGTCCCCCAGGGCAAGCCCTATAATGCTCTATGCCTCAGTTTCCTCCCCTGTAGAAGTGACGGCATTTTAGTGGCTGTCCATACTGAATGAGGATTGAATGGGACGGGGGAGAGGTAGCAGCTCCTCACGTACACTGGGGGGTCATCTGGATACTTGGGTTGATCTCTGTTGTAAAGGGGTGGTCTGTGGCAGCATGTTCCAGCCTGCTGGCCACGCTCCCATGGGCATCCTGTGAGTCTGGACGCTTGGCCCTTATCCAGACATGCACTAACCCAGAGTCTGAAAAGGGCCTGTCCCCAGCAGTTTATGGGTGAAAATGAACTCCTTTTGTAAGCTGAGCTCTGACCCTAAACTTCTCCTCCTGATAGTCAGAAGCCTGGCTGAGTGCTCTCTGAAGACGCCACTGGACATCCCACCATCAGGAAAATGCTGGAATTTATTCAGTTTCATAGTTTGTTATAGTGGGGGGGGTTGGGGAGACAATCTTGGGTAAACTATAGATACGTGACATGTTAAGGGCATTTCTACTCTATGGGGTCTGGAACATTTGAAGACAATGGCCTTGGATTTGACATAGAATAACACTTGTGCTTTGTCTGTGTCATTTGCTACCATAGACCATGACTTAACCCTTTTGAGGTTCAATGTCCTTGTGTCTTAGTGGAAATGATAATACTGGATAGAGCTGTATTTTATAAAATCTTCATTGCTTACATAAACAGTGAAGTACCACAAGTACTCGGTTTACAATAGTGATGCTGCTGCTTTTTCTGTTGACAGTGATGATGGTGATGATGGAGACGGTTATTTGCTTGAAAAGCAGTAAGCACGTGACACTTAACATGTGCCAGACACTGTCCTTGGTCTTTTCTTGCTTACTTTGACCTAATTCCTACAAAACCCCTAAGGACTATGCATCACTATTATCCCCACTTTAAAAATGAGGACCGTGATGCTGAGGAAAATTCAAAATTCAATAACTTGTCCCGGGTCACACAACCCGTAAGAGACTGTACACCTGGCTGGGATGATGGGAGTGTTGGTTGAAGAGTTGGGCAGGGTCTTTCACTCTACCACATGAATTACAGAAAAATAGCAGGATGCTGGGGTGAAGCCCCGTCTCTCATTCACTCCCAGCAGCATCCCCACACCAGGTGGTCTGGGGAGGGGGATAGGATCCAAGAAGTCTGTGCTTACTCTAACATCTAGATATGAGCTATAACTCAGGTTGGTTGGAACTCTTGACTTACTGGGGACAGACCACAAGCTGAATCATGCAGTCTGATAGAAATCATTTCAGCTCTCATAGATCTCATAGTAGATGATCAATACTACCAAAGGAACCGGAGGACCCTATGTGTAAGGACCCAGCAAGAGCATGAATAGACAGCATGGTCACTGCATGGGTTCATCATGGACTTGCTTAACCTTCAAGGAACAGGTTAAAAGTCATCCCTTCCATAAACCCTCCCTTACTCTCCCAGCCTAGGAGACTGCCTATATTCCACAGAAACTAAGCATTTACCATGCCTTTGCAGGTGTCACAGCACAAGGTGATCATATATTGATTAGTGTGTCTTTTCTTCTTGGCTTTCCCCCTGGACTGATGAGAATCTGCAGCACCTAGGGCTCTTTCTGACACCAAGATGGTGTTCAGTGAATGTCTGTGAATAGAACCATGGAAAATAAATAGTCTATGAATCCAAAATACATTGAATATGAATCTTAAATCTATAGGGAAAAAAGAACCATGATATTAGAAGGGAGTGGATGTTTAATTCTGAGAAATGAATTTTGGAAATAATGATGATAACAAAATTAATATCTCAGAGTTACATTTCATTTAAGTCAACATATACATAGACTGTGCCAGGCACCAGGCTGGTAGGGGCAGAGGGTAGGATGCAAGGATATATGGCACAGGAGCTTAGCCTTGAGGGAGCTTCCTTTGCAAGATAAGGCGGCTCTTCGAGATTCTCTGTTGTCTCCAAGTAACCTAAGGGAGAGGAAGAGGCTTGCAAATAGAAGGATGGGAGACTCAGAACTGAGGCTTTGGGTCACGAGAGTAGAACTTTCAGGGGTGAATGGGATTGATCTAGGCCATCAAGGGGACAAGAGCATTCCAAGAAGAAAAAAATGTATGAGTGAAGATGGGCCGAAAGCAGCTATGCTCTCATGAATGACTATCGTGATGCCACAGTGAGCTTTGGGCTTGGGGTTAGAAAACATGCATCCTAATCATGGCTCATCCCGTCTTCAGTGTACCTCAGCTGACCTACCCAGGTTCAAAATCTGATCTCTAAAATGAGAGTGGCCACGTAGATGAGTGAAGGACTTTTTTTCAGCCAAGTGAGTGGGGTGATCCATGGGTTTCCTCTCTTTGACGGATTGAACATGAGGCCCACTCAGACTAATATCCTTTGGGCACAGTGTGGTGTGGTGAACAAGCTTTGGAGCTGGGGTAGGGGCTGTTCTCTAATTTTGACTTCTCTACTTTGGGCCAGTTCTGTTTAGTTCAACCAGCATAACTATGGTGCCCACTAGGAGCCAGCCATTGGGTAACATGGACACATTTGAGTTGAGAGGGCGTGCTCCTCCCAAGTATGTTAAAATAACAGATTTAACTAAAGGACTATAGTGGATGTGCAGGAATTTCAGTTGCCCTAGTTGCATACCCTTAAAAATAAAGCTGAGTAAGCAGATTCCATTTCTCTCTCAAAAAGCCTACAATCTAGTTGGAGGGGCAGCCATATTTATTTATTCTTCTTTTTATTCATTGGTGGGTACATGATTAATCAATCGTTCCTGAACCTCCCATAACAAAGATGTGGACTGTTGTTGGAGCTACACCAGTCAGCCATGTGGTTCATGGATTTTGCATCAGAAGTGAAGTAATACCATCAAGAATAAAGTAGCTGGTGTGGGTCCATCTTGGTGGAGGAACTTGGATAGTCTATCAGTTTCTACTGCCCAGATCCAGAAGAGGGCCCATGACTTCCTCCTATAGCTACAGCCTTTCGGGATCTTACAGTCTCACTGACGATGTGGGTGAAATCTGCTGTCACACTCAGGCTCCCACCAGCCTTTTAGTCTTATGAAAATCCCTCCTACTGACGGAACATAGCTGGAGCTGAGTGATCAGAGAGACTGGGGAATGAGGTTGCCAGTTTCCAGCCCCTGCAATCGAGAATACAGAGGAGCAAGGGTATGGCTGAAATTACACAGATGCATAAGATACGGTCTTCCCCACTGAAGCATTGCGGTGTTAATTGCAAACAGTTCGGCTGAAAGCCACTGAGGTGCAGAACCAGGTGATCAAAACTGGTCAGGCAGTTAACATGGGCATGTTGAGTCTCCTAGCATAAACCTTCCCATCTTACTCATCCTTCTAACCTGACCCCAGGTTCCCAAAATAAGTACTCTACAAATATTTGTTGACTACCCGATGGGTCCCATTTGTTCCAAAGATGGTTAGAACTGGAAGTGAAAATCCTTTACATTGTTAATTCCCATATGTGGTCTAAAGACCTTCCTAATGTACAAATATCTTTCAGGGAGTGGCTACAATGTTTTCTAGGAAACTCCAACCTCATAGGCATGTGCCCATGTGAACTGCATGAACTTTGGTTAGAACAGGTAAACCACAGAAACAAATTGACCCCAAACTATAATGGCTCAATATAATGACCTCAAAGGTAGGTACATTTGGTTAGCAGGAAGCTTTCCTCCATTTTGTGGCTCAGGGGCCCAAGCTCTTTCAATCTGTGGCGTTGCCAGTATCAGTGTCTTGCCGGCATCTGCCAGGAGGGGATAAGAGTGTTAGGCAGACTCACTGCTTCTTAGAAAACTCTGTTAAAGTAAGTGACACCCACCACTTTGGCTTAGCCCACTGGCAAGAACTAGTGTCATGGTTACACCTCCCTGCAAAGAGACTTGGAAACTTGAAAGAGCTACACGTGCAGAGGAAGAAAAGGAAACTGACATTCAGTGACCAGCTGTCCTTCCCACAGTATGTGTGTGTGCATGTGTGTGTGTGTGCGTGTGTGTGCACGCACATTGACTTAAAATGGCAGAAATGACACAGTTTAAAAAAATCACCTTAATAATAGTTATTTAATTTGCTGGAGTTTTACAAGATTTTCTTTTTGCTATTGTTTGTTTGTTTGTTTGTTTTTTCCTAGTAAGGGAAAGAAAATGATATTTTTGAGAACTTATTGTGAATTTTGCTTGGTAATTCATACACAATCATTTCATGACTCCTTGCAGTAACTGTGAGTTAGGTTCTATCCTTTGTCCTTTGCAGATAAAAGCATTGAGAGACACTGAAGTTCTTTAACATTTCCAAGGTCTCAGAGCTGTGGAATTGCAAAGGAGATTTGAAACTGAGTTTGCCTAATGCCCAAGTTTAGCCGTGTTCATTGAGATCCTTTCTCCCAATGGGAGCAGGGGACGGGGGGGGGGTCTTCTCCATCAGGAGATCATGAAATGCCCCGAGGAACAAGGTCACTGGGGTCATGGCCATTCATGGATCACATGGGAGGTTTATATAGTCATAATACAGAAATGTCTTCATTTTCGCAGTGAAATGTGCTCATTTCCAGTTTCCAAAAAAAAAAAAAATGTGGCTTTTCTACATTATCTTTACAATTAAACTTTTGAGAAGGATATGAAGAGAAACATTTTTATACCATTGGGGAAAATAATGACCAGGGGTCTGCAATAACAGTCAGAGCCCATGCTGAAATTCACTGAGTGGGAGATGGCAAGGCAGTTGGGCTGTGCCGAGCAGGGGAGTGAGCATCCTGTAAAGGACTCAGCCCTCCTCACCTCCAGCCGCTGTGGGCGTGAGTGGGAATAAGGCCCATTGTTGTCATAGCTTTCAGCTTTTCAAGAGACTCTTCCAATCTAAACATAAAATTCCAACTTTAAATATTGGATCACACGGAAACGGAAAAATAAGATGCCATAAGTCACACAACTGTGGGATAAATTCAGCACCTGGGACAGCAGCACCATGACCTCTGCTTTTGGGAATATCCTTGGCCATAGGTCCACACTGCAAGGATTGCATTCAGCACGGCAGCCTCTGCTCTTTGTGCTACAGACAAAGCCACTGCAATGCCAAGGATGCGGATTTCTCCACGCCTGTTTGGCACATTACAGGCAAGTAAGGGGCATGTCTAACTGCCCATACTCAGCCAAACCAAAGGACAAAGGCAGTGAGACTCTCTCTGGACCTTAGGGGAAAACACAGCTCTCTCAGGCAGAAGACTCAAATGTTCTCATCTCAGTGTAATTAGGAGCAGCAAAGAAACTCAGACATGTGCCCCTTCTGTGTTGGCAATGGATATGACAGAACTACATGAGGCGCAAAATACGGGCTCTGTGTGTGTGTGCGTGCGTGTGCCCGCGTGTGTGCACACTGTGCTGTATGCTGCCTGCTGCCCAAGTTTCAGAGTGATTTCTAACTTGAAGCTGAGGAGTTGGGATATTATGTCTTTTTAAAAAATGTAACCAACCACAAACTTTGCTTGGTGTAATTTTAGCAGGGATATGAGTTTGCCAAGGTGCAGTATGTCATTGTAGAGCTACTGTTTTGACAAAATAGTATATATGTGTGGTTGCGTCTGTGAGTATGAAGAAGACAAGCAAAAAAAAAATTGGTATATATGTATTTTAAGGATGCAATAAATGAGGGACAATAAATGTAAATCAGAAAGAAGTTGGCGAGGTTCACTGTTGTCACAGGTCTTCATGGGAGCTGTTTGTAGATACACCTAAATTTTCAGTTGATGATTGAAACACTCTTCATCAAATATTGCTGGAGTCTGCTCTGTGAGAGGCACTGTGGGACTCCTGATGATGCCAATGCATAGGGCATGTCCCTGTGGTCCAGGACCCACTATCCACAGGACACAACCATGCAGATCTATAGGAATTTCCCTACAAGTCCATAAGCAACCAGAGTGGCCAGCATTGTTATTATTCTAATGCATGTAAAGCTCTTGGAGCAGGGCCTGGCATGTAGCAGCATGCTCAATAAATTAATAGGCATGGGACAAGGTGTTTTGCACGAGCATTTCTTATTCTTTTATCAATCTTAGATTGTATCATATTAAAAAGGAGACCAAGCTTAGCAAGAGGCAATACTGCAGTGATTAAAAGATGAAGGTGAGGCTCAGCCACTTACTACCCTGGTCACTTTACTTAATCGTATTGTTCTTTGGGATGCTTGTCTGTGATTTAGAGATTATAGTAATGCTATTGTATTAGTTGCTGTACAAAGCCAACCGTCACAGACTTCAGTAGCTAAGCCAGAATCATTTATTATTGCTTATACATCTGTGGTTCAGCTGAGGTATGACTGGTCTAGGCTGGGCTCAGCTAAGTGGTTCCAGTTTCAACTGCAGAAGATCCGTCTCCTCACTGAAGTTCTGTGGCTGCGTGTGGTGGCTCTGCTCCGCATGTCTCTCGTCTTGCTTGGGCAAGTGGGCTTGGAAAGGCAGGTGGTTCTTTTTGTGGCAAAGGCAGGGATACAAAAGAGCAAGCTTCATCTTACAAGTATTTTTGAATTTGTGATCGTATCACAGTGGTTGATGAAACTTTGGTCAAACTTTGTCACATACCCAAGCAGGGCCAGTCAGTGGAGAATCAGACTCTGGCCCTTGGACATGGAACAGGGAAGATAATACATATTTCTGAGCAATTGACCACGCTACTTACCTCACAGACTTGTTTTGAGAATTATGTGTAAAAAGCTGCAAAACACAGTGAAAAGTTTAGTACACAAGGAAGGATCAATGAAACTAGATGATTTATCATCAATACCATTTTTTATTTGACAGATGACCCAACTGAGATTCAGAGAGTTCAGGGAACTCATCTGGGACCATACAGTAATAAGTGAAGAACCGTAACTCAAACCCTTATTGTCCAAGTTCTTTTCTTTTTGATGGAAATCCATGAACCTGTCTGTCACTACAAAATAGATTTTAAAGCCCCCATAAAGACAGTTTATTCATGAATATTTGAGTTAACTCTAGTTAGGAAAGAAGTTCTGAGACTTTGAGAGTTGAGAGACCAACATGAGATGAGCAAACATCAACTCCCAGGGGCAAGAACACGATGATAAATCACAGCTACTACTACTGTGAATTAAGGCCCTTGTGTTCCAGGTCACAGATCAGGATACCATGGGCTTGGGCTTTTAGGTCGAAGGAAATCTTCCCTTTGCTCTGCCTGCTCAGACTCAGCTGCTTGACCCTTTGGGTGGGAGCTGGGAAATAGGAACTGGACTAGCTTCTCTCTTCTAAATTCAATCAGACAGCAGGAAGGAAGAGATTTCCTCTAGATCCCTTCATTTGCTAAGATTTATTTCCCCCCTATGATCTCTCTTTTTCTCCCCTGAGGATCTTGAATTTATAAGTATTGAATTTTTTAGAACTCTCTGAAAGTACTACATTAAATGCGGAAAAGGGTGATGGGCACCCCAGGCACTTTGTAGTACTCTCTATCACGGCTTTTATATATTGACTTAAAGGATTTGTTTGTTGCCTCATGAAGTCCACCTCCTGTCCTCTCCCCACTCTGCCCCCTCAGTCCTTACATGAAGAGCTCAATGTATCATTGGATACAACACAATGCCCCAACCAGGCCAGATATTCAGAAAATATGGTCGAATGAGTGAGTGATTATTAGATGAATAAAAATATGATGAATGAGTGAGTGAAACTACCAAATTATACATCAGAGGATAGATGAGTGAATGAAGGAATGAGTGGGTGAGTGAGTTACATGCGTGTGTGGTTGGAGGGGGGCATGAAAAAGTGTTTGATGAAATGACATGTTAAATTCTTTATTCTCTCCTAACCCTCCCTTAAAATTGGTCTTTGTCAACCACCACATCTTGGTCAAACAGATCTGGTTAACTACAATCATTCCAACAACTTCAGCCTGTAAGAAGGAGAGACATGGCATGTGTAGTAGTAAGGAGAGCCAGTACGATAGCACTGAGGGAAAGCATGAAATTTGAGACAATGGACTCTTGGGCTTTGACTAACTATTGATTATGTTGCTACTGTAGCAAGGCAGAAGATTTAGGTATGATCTTTGACTTCATCCAACTATGATCTTTTGCTTACTATCAGGACTGTATATTTAGGGGGATTCTTAAGGCAAATGTTACTGAGGGGGCATATCATAGATTGCCACAAACTTCTAATAAGGCATTTCAGACCACACTTTATCTCTGGGTCAATGCTGCCATCTAAGCAAGACAGGATGTGGTACCATTGCATGGTGACCCCAGGAAGATATACCCTAGAGGGGTGCTCAACTTGGCTTTGCCCATTCTCTGGGAGTTGGCACCGTGTAAACAATCTCTCTCCCCTTCAACTTCTGGTGGAACTCTTGCTTGTCACCCTCTTTCTTCTACACACAGGCTTCCATGGACTCTCACTGACAATTTTGTGGGCTACACCCAGCTGGAGAGTGAACTCCACTTCAACTCAACTCCAGTTGACCAAAAGGCAAAACTTTGGCTGATGTGAGGGTAATGGTGACAATAAGACTTTTCCAAACACATTGGCTTTGTCCAGGGATCCAGGAACACCTTAATAGAAAAAGTGTTGGGAGATCATAGAAAAGAGAGAGTGCCCAAGTAGACTCTAGGGTGACTAGGAGACATATCTTGGAAAGGATGGCACCAGAAGTGGGCCATGATGAGTGAGAAGAGTTTGGGAGAGAGGGATGCATTTCAGCAGGCAGGAATCCCTGAACAAGGTGTGCAACCAGAGAAAAACAAGATGGTTTGAAATGTGAGATTTTGAGGAATCTGACATGATTATAGCAGTTCACTTCCTAGACATGAAGGAACATTCCAGAAACTATGTTGAAAAGCATCAACTTACACTTTGATCCTGTGTGACCTCTGGGGAATGCAGGGGGGCTTGGTAGCTTTGGTGAACCCAACTGAGCTCCATCTAATAGGAAAGGATATAAGTTACACACATTATACACTGTCAGAATCTCTTTTGCAATCCTTCTCATGGCCACTGGCATCCCCTCACCCCACAACATCCCTGTGATCTTCCTGTCCCTGGGCATTATATCCTGATATAAAAATATCTTATTCATACTTTGACTTTTCCATCTATATCTATGGATTGATGGGGTCTTTTCTTCATAGGGATGAAGAACTAACTTCATACGTCTGCTTTCTCTAGGACTTTTCAACTTGTCAACCAGCTAAATGTACCTTTTTAATGTCTCTGATGGCCAGGACAAGGAAATGCTAGGGACACAGTGACATGTGCATAAAGTTTATCTAATCAGCAGAGGTTAAAGAAATTTTCTCCTTCTAAGTCCCCAACCCCCTCTATGTACACTGAGTGTTGACATAGGAAAGCCATAGGAGATATGACTAGAAAGGTAAGTAAGGAAAAGATTGCTGATGATTGAAACATAAATATGGCTAATATCTGGACCCAGTAAATTGCATATAAAGATGACATTCTGGAACATGTTTTAAAATGATAGACTCCAAGCATTTCTACATGGCTTCATGGGAAAGTCTGACCCAGCGCTTTGAACTTCATGCCTCATCTCTTCCTTCTATTTTGTTCTCACTTGAGCCACATAGAGATAGCTGTCATTCTTTGAACACACTGAGTGAGAGTCTCCATGACTCTGAGCTTTTGTGATGTTTTCTCCCCATTTCCTGGATGGTGCCCTTTTCCCACCATTCCCATCTGGTGAATCCATTAGACCCAACTTGAAACAACCATCCTCATAACACACTGGCCACCATTTAAAATCTCACTCTCTATTTGGCATACTCTTTTTATACGTTGGTCACAGCATTGATCCCAGAATGCTTTAGTTTGTGTGATCCATCCCTCCTTTACCTAACCGTTCATGAGTAACTTGTGAGCCTGAATCTATAGCCACATTTACAACATTGCCAGCTCTCAGTAATGCTTGCAGGTGGAACAGAAGAATGAGCTCATGTACCAATGAATATGTAAGGGAGATAGTCAACAGATGAATGGAATGAGCCAGCGGAGGAGTAAATAAATAGTGAACAAATGAGTGGGTCAACATGTGAAAAGATGTGTATGGCAATTGAATGAACAAATGAATGAGTAAATCAGTTTGTTGAAAGAGGACAAATGTATCTAGGAGAGATCAAGGAGATCCTGGATAGTGATAGGTGTTGAGACAGTCCCTCTACACTGAACGAAGTATGGAATGGAATCAGATTATCCTTGTACAGTTATCCTGACTTGTTGCTTCCTCCTACATTGGATGACTGAGCCAAATAGAAAAAGCAGAATGCTTTGGCGATCAAGGTGACTGACCTGGAATAACAGTTATCAGTCATGATTAAAGTGTGTTTCATCATCATTAATTTATATTTAAATAAGCAGCAAAATTTGTTTCTATTGGCTATGGATTAGAGATATGGAATATATTTATTTTTCATTTCCCTTTTTGTCTCCTTACAAGAACTCACCAAAAGCAGCCATACCAGAATAAATAATTTTCTCTGAAGGACATGGAAAGATCTGGAAAATGGCTCCCAGCTTGGGAACTAAAAAATCTAAAAAGTACCTTACAAACTTTTGTGATGGTACCAAAATGTGTACTCTTTGTTTTGTAAAAGGCTTTAGACAGTGTCTTCAAAAGGGAGATATTTTAACTAGTTTGAATTATCTTCACCCTTGTCCAAAGAAATCAACACTAATTTCAAGCACACAAGATTCTTATTGGATGCTTAGTTTTGGGAAATTAGCATATGGAGAGGTAATAAGAATTATCAGAAATATAAAGACATAACCCTGTAGATATCAGAAATTATTTAGAAAAACACCCCTGAATATATGCATATTTAACACAAAGAACTAATTAAAAAAAAAAACTTAAAAAAAAGGCATTTTTGTTGGAGGGTTGGATTTGCTGTCTCCCACTTTCTTCACACTACAATGTGGACTCAGAATCAAAATGAAGAACATACCTGAAACCCTAGAGAAGCCTTTTAATTTTTCTTTTTTCCTTCAATCTAGGGAACATATCTAGGTTTTTCTTACTCAGATGTCTCTCAGACCAATAAAGCTGCCGTGGTATATGATGGAATGATTATAAAGTATTTTCTCAAACTGTAAAATGAACTCTGAATGTGGAGGAGACCTCCCTCACACCACTACCACACATACACAAGGCAACTTGATCTGGCACAGGTTTTAGTACATTCTGGAGAGGCTAGTGTTGGCATTCACCGTGTCTTACCCCAACTAGAGAGGTTAAGAAAGACCAGAGGTGAAGCTCACCATCTCATACCAGATGGTGCCCACAGACAGCCAATGGTCTGGGGCTTGCATCCATCCCTTGGATGCCCACGTGCTTTCCAATATTAGCAGGATGGGATTACAGAGCACATGATTTTTGGTACAGTCTTCTCATTCTATTAATTCTCTCAGTTTTATTAATTACCTAATTTAGACCCAGAGATACAGAATGATGAACCCTAGGGCACATAGCTTGTTCAATAAATGGTACAATTATTATTTGTTAAGATCAGTTGGTGTAACATCCACATGGCTAAACTAAGAAAACAGGGTTTAAAAGGTTTGCCATCAGCCTGTGTGTATTTTTAAGAATTATACAATAAAAACTAAAATACACGTAAAGGTCACTTGAAATCTTTCATGCATTTATCTATCCATTCATTGGAGTATTTAGTAAGTGCCTCTTGTACGCTGGAAAGGCTGAGGACCTAAACAACAGAGAGGAAGATGGACATAGTCTCTGCTCTCAAGGGGTTTGCTCTTCTGCCAGTGACTTCCATTAGGATGTTGCCAGAAAGTTGAATTCGGTTGCCAAAGATTGTGTCCCTATTCTAAATGTTAAGAGGGAAAGTCTAGATCCTTGGGTGCTAAGGAGAGTGGGGGGACCTTTCTTGACACCAAGGCATTGATGTTTCATTTAGTTTCCTTTCGCTTGGAGATGGAGTTAGGAAGCCTCTGGAGTGGTCTGTGCCAGTACAAGATGGTGTTATGCTGCTTTATAATCTTCATAGGCATAAAAGGATAATGAATTGTTTAGTATCTGGAATTTTCTCTGTAGCCACCCTTTCCCTTAAGGTCACTTATGCTCACACTTTGTATGTTCTCAACAGACTGAAGTGATCTATATTGCTTTGAGTTATATTGATCTATATTGCTTTGAGTTAGATATCTATATATCTATATATGATCTATATTGCTTTGAGTTATTCGGGATTGCTAAGGGTTAATGACTTTACTTTGCTAAGAAGTGGACTTGAAGTGAGACTGACTTTGTAGATGACCGGAAAGATGGCTCTGACAGCAGATGGGAGGATGGGAGGCCAGATAGGAAGGTAAGGAAAGATCGCCACAGATGAGGAGGGCCTGGGTGGGGTGTTGTAAGTGGATGTGTGGTGCTTACTTGTTGGGGGGTGGTGATTTCACAGGACTGGGTAACAAACTGATCTGGGAAGTGGGGAAAGGGAAGGAAGAGGCTCACAGATGATACTGTCACCATTAACCAGTCCTTCCTAGGCTTGTACAGGAAGAAGAATAACACCAGCATAGATAGAACAGGTGAGCTCTCCTTCCATTGTCACTAATTAAACTCATAAGTGTCTCATAGTTGGACTGTCCCAAGTAAACCTGTGCTTTTCTTAGGCTCCTCAGGTATTTCCTAATCTAGGTATCTCTAATTATCCCAAATTCACTTAGAAACGCTTTATCTGAAATGGAGTATAAACTAGAAACACATGAAATGATTGCTGAAAGTGGAGAACTCTTGGAAGAATTGTTCATGAGAAATACAGACTATATTTCAACCTTAGTGTACATAAGCGGTGGAGAAATGCCCTAAATGAATGTCACCAAACATTTTGATGAGTGTCATCTCGTACAACATAAAATAAGGTTACAAATCCCCACATAGTAGTACTTGCACTTTTAAGTAGTACTTCTCAAACAATGTAATTGAGTTGGTCTAAAGTTACTGGAAGTCCAAAGTGTTTTAGGATTGGAGAGAGCCTTTAGGATTCAGATTTTCCTCTTTATAAGAGCATCACCCTAAACCAGGCTCTTCAGCTCCCAGAAGTTTACTTTCCTCACCTATAACATAGTGATAATGAGGACAACTTCCTCCCTGGCCTGTGGTGCACACCGAATGAGGCAACAAATCTAGATACTTAGCCCAGGACCTAAGCCATGGGGATGGGGAGTCAATGCTTAGTTCTAGAAGTGACAAGAAAGTATTTTCCATGCACAATTTTGCTGGAACTCAATAAAAATAAAAACAATAATGTTTTTGTGAATGTGTATTTGTGGACCACTTATAAAAATTTTTCTTTCCTCCTCTTTACACATTTGACAAGCCACCAAGTGAATTCTGACCTTAATACATCTTGCTAACATTAACTATAAGCTATCAATTTAAAAAAAAAAAAAAGCAGACATTTCTACCTACACTTTGAAGATGATAAGTACTTGAAGACTGAATTGCCAAACCACCTCTAGGGTCAACCTGGCCTCTAATGTAAAACTCAATTTTTATTTGGATTTTAAAATGTCTCCAATTATCCAGTCAATATTACATGCATATTCAAAGATTGGTTTTCATCTCATCTGGAGGTACACCTTCCAGGCCTGCTCTTTATCTATGTATTTGTACAAATACAAATGAAATTGGGTCCATAAATTCCCCATATCAGAATGAAATCACACTCCTGTGTGTTTCTATCACCCGGACAGCTCTGTTTGGGCTTCAGAGATAGGAACGACACTGGGTACTCCATTCTTCAGCATTTCCACCTTGAACTTCGTCAGGAAAAACAGAGTTTTCATTTAGAAATAGCCCGAACTTCCCACTTGTATGTCAGCCTAGGGGAACTCAACTTAAAAGGAGTATTTAATAATGCACAGAGTTGAAGAGGAGAATCCAGTTGAAGGACTTCATGCTGAAGCCGGCAGCATTTCTTAACATTTAAATTCTCAGATCGTACTGCACTCTTCTCCCCAAGTCACACGGCTGTGGGGAATCACCATTAATCTTCCATGCCCATAGCCTCTCTCCTTCCCTGAAAGAGTACTTCACAGGGATCAACATGACACCCATTTTGCCTTCCATTCATTTTTATTCTCTGATTAACAAAAAAGAAAATGGCTACCGAGGAGCAAGGTCTCTGGGCAGGGCACAGTGCTAAGCCATTTACACGAGTCGCTGTCATTAATTCTGTAATCTGACAATATCTCTGGGATGCGAGGACTGCTTTTCCTTATTTGAGGTGAAGAAATGGAAGTTTGGAAAAGTGAAGATGTGTATCTAAAGACCCCCAGGTTAGAAGCCCAAGGGTGTATCTCCAGGTGGCCATGTGTGGATCATTGGAGCCATTTTAAAATCCAGGAAAAAACTGAGTTTTGAATTAGAGGCAAGGTTGGCCAGCGACGCAATCCTTACGGGTACAAACTAACTATAATGACAAGACAGCAAATGGCCTTAAAAGACCAACAGCTGACAAAGGAATATGTATGAAAAGGGTGGGGTATCATGACAGGATCTGTGGCACAGAGGCTAAGTTAACCCTCTCAAATACCACCTTCTGAGTGTGAGAGGACCTATGATTCGCTTCCGGTCCAAAGAAAACAACAGAAGTTATGAGGAGCATGTTTCTATGATTACATTTTAAGACTGTATGTCTGTTTTGCTGAGAGACGTACCCTCCCTTGCTGGCTTCGAAGAAGCAAGCTGCAGTGCCATAAGCAAACCTTCAGAGGAGGCTGTTGGTAAGGGATGGAAGGTGGCTTCAAGCAGACATTTAGGGAGAAACTGAGGGCTACAGTCCAACAAATGGCAACGAGCTGAATGTTGCCAAAATCACATAAAGCTTGGAGGCAAACCTCCAGTCCAGTCTTGATGAGCCCACAACCCCAAATGACAGCTCAATAGGGTCTTGTAAGACCCTAAAGCAGAAGGCCCAGGCAAGCTGTGCCTAGAATTCTGACCTACAGAAATTGTGGGGTAATAGATGTCTGTTGTTTTAGGTACTAAATTTGATGTAATTTCTTACGCAGCAGTAGATAACTTAACGCAAGGTTTCTTTGAACCATGTCACTGAATGTGTAACTGCTTGGAATTCATTATGGTCTTTTGCAGAAAGCAAAAGACTCGGTGAAATTGTTTTCATCGGAAGTCACAAAAGCTTAGTGGTCACATCCCAGTATCCGACTTAGATGGCCGCTGTAGGTCTTTGATACTGTTGATCACGCCCTGTTGAAATATCTCCTCCCTTCTCTTCTGTAACAGTCCTCACCAGTTTACTTTCTACTTCTCAGCCTTGTCTGTGATTCAGCTCCCCTGCCCACTGCTCACCCATGCATAGTCCTTGTAGCCTGATTCTCTTCCCACAGTGTGTGCTCATGACGTTCAGAATCCCATATGTGCTGACCCATCTCAGGTCCCACAACCCCTGTCCTGAGCAATTTCCAGAGGTCCTGACTCAAACACCTATTGGTTTTCTCAGTTTGGAGGCTTTGTGGGCACCTCAAACTCAACTTCCCAATTACTTATTTCAGTAAGTGATGCCCACCAGTCACTACTCACTACCTATCTAACTGGCCACTCAAGGCAGAATATAGTAGTTGCTATCAACTTTGTTTCTTGAAGCAACCACCCACTAAACGGTGTTAATTTCATCTGTGAAATCATTCTCAACCCATTCTGGTACATGATGAGTAGTGAAATGCTGCCTCAATTCAGAGGGACTACTGAAACATTTTTCTACGCAATCGCATGGTCTTATCTCCCTTAAGTCACACTGCACATTGCTGCCAATAATGACAAGACAACAGGAAGATAGAAACACTTACCAGGACAGAGCCCTTTGCCTCTGCCTCTCTCATATTGTGTGATGATGAGGAAACATAAGTTTACAGCTTCTTCCAACATCTTTTTAAAAATTTTTTCCAAGTAAATACTTATGTGTCTAATTGCACATTCATGAGTACACATCAATTTTTCTTAAAAAAAATTCCCACTGCTTACAATCTTTCTTTAGTTCTGCAACACCTCTGAAATAAAGATCCAGCTCCTTAATGTGACCTGGTTAATCAATTTCATCTGGTGCTCCCTGCTTCATGTTTTAGCTTCAATAAAATGCAACAAAATTCACTTTTCACTAAACATCATGCTATTTCATGCCTCTGTGCCTTTGCTTATGCTGTTCCTTTGGTCTACAACACCTTTCTATCTCTCACTGACTTCTGCCAACACATATCCAAGCAGAAATTCTATTGGATGGTTTCTCTTCCTCCTACGAGACTCAACTCAGGAGACTTCTTGGGCACCCTTCACTATCCCAGTGGATCTCTGTGTCTTTCCCCATCACATGCTGACTGGGTCTCTCTGTTATCCGACATAGATGTACAACAGAAGTTTGTTGAGCTGTTCCTAAATTACCATTTTGTAACTTGGACAAGTTACATGATGACCACAAATCTCAGTCTCTACACTTGTAAACAGGGTTGTTAAACTACCTTAAAGATTGTGGCAAGGTTTCAGTTAGATTATGTAAACTAAAAATGCTCGTTAAACAACAGGAATTATAGTTGACATAAACAGAACTGCCTGGTATTAAGATATTCTTTGCACCACAGAAGTGGTCAACATAAAGAAGACTATGCATTTAAATGAAAATCAGGGTCTAGAAGTCAGATTAGGGAATACCATAAACATTTTACTGGTTAACAGCATGAGCTTTGGGCCTAGTTTCCTGGAGTATGAATCCTGGATCTGCCATGCACTGAATTTTATGACTTTAATTAAAGAACTATCCTCTCTGTGCCTCAGTTTCTTTAATTGACAATGGAGACAACAATAGGGTTGCTGTAGTAATTAAATGTGTTAGCCCACTTTTAACTCTTAGTTTAGTACCTAGGCCTTGAGTAATCCTCAATAAATATGATTTATCATCACTGTTAATTATGATTAATAAAATTTGAAGGAAGGCTTTTTTGATGTCACAGTGAAATTAAGCCTGTCTGATGGCTAGTTCAGTACAGATATTCAAGCTGCACAATCCCATTACTCACAGAAATTATGACCATGTTTGTACTTTTGGAGAATAATGATAGAGCATAATGGTAGAGCATAGAAGGCACTGGGACATCACTAGCAGATTTGATCCAAGGGATGGAGAGGTATGGCTCTAGGTAGAATATTGATGTCCTTCTTTTTAACTATTGGAACACTTCATACATATAAATCTGGCAGCAATATTAAGAAGCAAAGAAAATAAACACCTGGATGAAATTGTAGCACATGGATTAGTAAACAGAAAATAAATGATAAAATTATGAAGCAGAAATTTTTTTAAAAACACTTAGGAAATTTCTCCTCATGGCAAAGCTCTCTGGGTTATAAAACTTCAGAAAATTCATTTCTAGAAAAATAGTATTTTTTCTATTTGATTTTGATATTTATTGATTATTTATTGATTATTGATATTTTAATATTTGAGAAGCATATGTAATTGGTACCCTGTAATCTGCTTTAAGAGTTGAGGGAAGGTGGATGGAGGAAAAAAACAACAAATAGAGATGAAGCAGAAAGTGACAAGTTTCTTTTCCAGCTGTATGGAGAGTTAGGTATGTCAGCAAAAGATGCTGATGTATCAACAAACTGAACACTTAAAGAATGTGTTTATATATAATAATATATATAATACATATTTTACAATATATATTATATATGAAATTGTACACTTCTACTATGTATGGTTAATTGTATAGAATTTATATCTCCATGAAGATGTTAAAATACATATTTTCAATATGTTGCAAAGTATAAGAAGACATTGAAAAATATTAGATCAAGAAATGAAAAAAGTTTATCAGAAAAAGAATCAAATAAAAAGAAGAACTATCAAAGAAAAAAAGAACTATCAAAGAAAAACAAGAAATTTAAAAAAATAACAATCAGAAAGAAAAACTCAACAGCTGTGTTTAATAGCAGATGAGATGTAGCTAATTGAAAGATTAATGAACTGGAAAATAGGTCTGAAGAAATAGCCTAGAATGCAGCTTAGCAAGACAAATAAAATGAAAGGGAGGTTAAGAAATATGGAAGGAAGGTCTAACATATATTTCCTCAGAGTTTCAAAAGGAAAGCGTGAGAGAACATGGCAGATATTTAAGAGCTAATATCTGAAAATTTTCCATAACTGACAAAGTTTACCAACCTGCAAATTCAGTAAGCCCAACAAATCTCCAAACAGCTTAAATAAAATAGATCTGTATAAACTTAGACACATTATAATCAAAGACAGATAACCAAAGACAAAAAGGAAATCTTAAAAACAACTGAAAGGGGAAAAAGTTATCCTTTGAAATGTGAAGGGAAGTTGTCTTATTTAAGAGCAATAATGGAAGCCAGAAGACAACAGTAATAGTTTCCATCTATTGAAAGAAAATAACTGTCAACTAAGAATTTTGTATTTCAGAGAGAACGTATTTTAAGGAGGGCAAAATGAAGACATTTTTGAAAACAGAAATAGAGAAAGTTTAACTTCGAACAGACTCTCTCTCTAAAGAAAATTCTAAAGGTTGTTCTTCCAACAGAAGTCAAATAAATCCAGATGGGTACTGAAATTCAATGTAGGAAACATGATCAAATGAAATATTATCTATGTGGGGATACCTAGTCAAATATTGGTCATATAAAAAATACTAAAGATATGTCAACTTTAAGGGGCTCCTGAGGGTCAGTGGATTAAGTGTCTGACTCTTGGTTTTGGCTCAAGTCTGATTTCAGGGTCACGAGATCGAGTCCCCCATGGAGTTCCGTGCTCAGCATGGACTCTGCTTGAATTTTTCTCTCTCCCTCTCTACCTCCCCCCTGTACTCTTGCCCTCTCACTGAAATAAATAAATCCTTGAAAAAATATAAAAAAAAAACAACTAATGGCGTATTGCATGGTGACTAACATAACATTAAAAAAAAGATAACAAGACACATCAATAGCAATGCACAAAAGGAGGAGGGAAGTAATTTGAATTACAGTAAGTAAGTTAGCATCGATTTAAAAATATAGCTGGAAAATGAATATATCTTTAGCCTTTTAGAAATATAGTTTTGAATAATTCATACAAAGAATAATTATAATGGAAATTATAAATATGTAGAGCTGAAAATAAGAAAAAATAAACATTGCAGAAGGTGTGATATGCCTGTGATACAGCCAAAACAGTCCGTAGAGGAAAATTTATATCCATTAAAGATTATTCTATAAAAGAGAGAAGGCTGAGAACTAATGAGCTTATTCTCCAGTTTAGGAGGTTAATCAACACACACACACACACACAACAAAGACAAGAAATTAAAAAGAAAGAAAGGATATTTAAAAAGATAAAAAAGTGAAATTAAAAATAACATGAAATAGAGAGGGATCAACAGAGGATAAACTAGATATATTTTTTTTTAAATAAAGAAACCAAACAGGTACAGAAAAAAGAATAAGAAAAATAAAAAGAAAAGAAAAAAGGTTATATTATCACTTACCTGAAGATACTGAAATGATCCTAACAGGATATTATAAACAACTTTTACCAGTAAGTTTTAAATTGGGATGCAATGGACACATTCTTCAGAAAAATTTTATTTACTAATATACAAATATTTACTTATGTTTACTAATATTTACTAATATACAAAATTTTTTTATTAATATACAAAATAAAATATGAATAAAATCTGAAAAATATAATTTACTAAAACTTGCTCAGTAAGAACTAAATATAATATGAATAAAAGTAAGAAATAAATAAAATATGCCTTTTACCAAATAAGGGAATTAGGTCAAACTTAGGGAAAAAAACAAAACAAAATAAAACAAAAAACAACTTCACCTCAAACACTCTAAGACTAGATGACTTCATCATCAAGTTCTATCAGGGAGTGTAACAGATACTCCAATTTTACATGAATTATTAAAGATTACAGAATAGAAAAGAACATACTTTAACAAGTTTGGGGGCCAATATAAACTTACCACCAAAATCCCACAAAGACTATGAGAATGAAAATTATAAATCAATGTCCTTGTGAACAGACATGAAAAAATCCTACAGAAAATATTAGCAAACAGAATACAGCTTTATATAGCAAAGATCATTTATCATGCCCAAGTAGGGCCAAATTCAGGAATGAAAATTAGCAGGAGAGTTTACTAAGCTTTCTGGACTCAAAATCAATCTACAAAAATCAATCACATTGATCACTGTGTGATCAATCACACAGAAAACAAATGGATAATATAATTTAATAGATATATTATTGCCAATAACATAAAAATCTTTTAAAAATCTAGGAATATATTTAACAAAAATGATTGAGGTTTTTATGAAGAAAATTAGAAAAATGATTATTATGAGACATTATAGATCTATAGAAATTGAAATAACATTGATAAATGAATTGGAAGAGTCAGTATCATACATACGACGATGCTTTCTAAATTGACCTACAGAGTCATTGTAATTCAAAAACTATCCCAGTAGATTTTATGGTTATGTATGTGAAAATGGATAGGCTAATTCTAAAATCTATATGGAATTTCAAATGGCAGGAAAAGGGAGGTTTTCCTGAAGAAGAAGAACAAGGTGGGTTGGCTGGCTTTTTCAGATATCAATAATTACTTAAATGGTAGTAATTAAAGCAGTGTGATATCATGCCTGGGTTAGACAAACCAACCAATAAACAGATTAATTGTCAGAAATGGTGTGTCTGTCAGTGGGGGGAGTGTTTATTTTATGTGCAGAAGTGACATTCCTGATCAGTGGTAGAAGAATGGATTTTTAAATAGATGGTACAAGACACACTGTTATCCATGTGAAAAAATAGAGCTCTATATCACAATAAGCACAAAAATGAATTTCAGGTGAAAAAAATACAAGTGCAAGGCAAGGTAAAATGATAAAAGTAATTAAAATAAATGTATAGGATAACATATCAAATGAGTTCCTGTGAAGATACATTTCTTAAACAGGCATAGAAAGCAAAATCCATATAGGGAAACATTCATAAATTTGAAAGATAGCAAAATTAAAGAAAATATAAACTTTCAAAAATGGAAAACATGTTTATAACATACACAATTAAAACAATGAATCGTGGAATGCTGTATCAAAATCTAATGAATGTACTGTAAGCTGACTAACATAAAAAAGTTTTAAAATGACTAGTATACAGAATAAATAAAGAACTCCTACAAAACAAACAAACAAACAAAAAAAACCTAGAAACCAGTAAGAAGAAATAACAAAATACCTAAAAGCTAAGTGAACAAAATACTTGAACAGACACTTCACAAAACAGGAACCTCAAGGGGCCAATGATAGAGGACGAGGATGAGAAAGGCAATCTCATTGGTAAACGGGAATGAATGTTAGAACCGCAATGGAATACGTTCCACTCTCAGCAGATGTGCCAGAATTATAATCCCTGACAATGTCTGACAACAATTTCTGAAAATGATAGGTCGCAAGGAAGACTCTCTTCCATTTCTCTGGAAGGTATACATCAGGAAGACTGCTTCGGAGAAAAACTAGTCATTGTCTAGTAGCACTGAAAATGCACACCCCTTCCTCCCAGCACTTCCTCTGTCCAGTGTACAGCCTGGAGACATGGAGAAGGTCTGCCCACAGACACTTGTTCTGGCAAAACACCGGCAATAACTCACACGTGGTGGTAGACTGTGTCAGTACACCCTGGCACAGACGCACCATACGATATTGTTCAGCAGTGAAAATAAATGCAGCACAGGGACACGCAAGAGCATGGGTAGGCAAAAATGCAAGACAAATAAAGAACAAGAATTACAAAATAGCATGCTGTCCAGAGAAGCCATTCAATTTAATGCACGAAGTTCAAGAATGTGCATCCTTGAGCAACAAGTTTGAGGCATACGAACGTGATGCAAAGCTGCGCCGAAAGTAAGGGAGTGTTAATAAGACAGAAGGGTTGCTCTTGCTGGCGAAGGTCTAAAGTGGTTGGGCCACACACGTGTCTTGTCATATCCTTATTTTCATACCTCATGGGTGTTTTGAACAAGTAGTGTATTTATTCAATAATTTGTAAGAATATTTTTATATGTATTTGTAATGCACTAAAAAAAAAGGTGGACATGCATCGGGCTGCTGGTGGGAGTTATTGCAATATTGAGGCATATGTTCCAGGTGTGCAACGGAAATTAAATGACTCGCCCCTTAAATTTCTGGAAGGCTTCCTGGAGGAAGAGGAAGCTGGTTGAGTCCCTGTTGAGGAAGAACATCCCAGCGAGTGCAAAAAGGGGGAAGAAGCACAGTTTTAAGTAGGGAAGGACCCAGAATAGATTAGCACTTGGAAGTAGGCGTTTCAGAGTGGCTGGGAGTCGAGGCTCTTTCAGATGAAGTGCAGGGGCTTGTACATCGTGGTGGGATGTTGCAGTTGGTCATGGACTTGGGTGTGAATCCTCTGTCTGCCAGCACTCTAGCTGTGTGACCTTGGAAGGGAAATGGTATCACCCTGAGGTTCTGTGGGCTTCCACATGATGGAGTTAAGGAGTGTGCATACCTCCCAGTGTGGTTTTGAGGGTGATATAAAGGAATGCACGCTGTGTGCTTGGAACACACTAATCGACATGAGTGTTGACCACTCTTTTATTGTTGTGGCTGTGGCTGCTGCTAGGGTTGATGGATAGCAAGGCTAACAAATGCCAGGACACACAGGTGTGGGGATGCAGGTGCATCTGGGAAGGAGGGAACCTCAGAGCACAGGGTGGCTGGAGTGCAGGGGCCCAGCGAGACCAGGATGCCGTGAGGGTGCTGTGGTGAGGAGGGAACACATGAAAGGCCTTACTTGCCACGCTCAGAAGTTCTAAGGTGACTTAAAACAGCGGGGAGTCATTGAAGGATGTTATGCAGGATAGGAACACTCTTATGGAGGGGCTGTGAAGGGCCTTAAATCTGAGCTGTGTGCCTCTGGGGCTACATCAGCCCAGAGAGTCTGTTTCATTGTCAGAAAGCTGCCAGCAGCTGCTTCAGTGCGGAGCATGGCTTGGCAGGGACCAAAGGAGGGACCAAGGGGACAGGCATTCGGGGAGGGTGTGTAGTACCGCACAGGCTATAGGGAGGCCCTAAACCAGGGTGGGGCTAGACAGGAAGGGACTGATAGGAGCCACAGGAAAGCGGTGTCTTTGACAAAATCTCTCAGAGGCTGCGTCTTGGAGCTTATTTTAAATGCAAAAGGGAAATGGGGGCAACATGGTGAGCGGGTGGCGGGGAGGAGGCAGGGCTCAGATCTTATCTGGACTCTTGGCTGCCATCAGAGCTGCTCAGAGCAGGTGCTTCAAAGCCTTTTGCATTATCCCGCATTCGGGCCCGCGCTGGGTACACACACAAAGTGGGCATGCATTATTCAGGTGGCATCCCGCGCTCTGCGCCAATCGTCAGAACGTTGGCAACATCGGTCCCTCCTTACCCAAAAGCCCATTGTTAAGAATTATAAACAAACAGGATGGATGCCTTTACAGTCACTTCACTGCTGGTGAGATCTGCAGTCATAACAGGAAATCATGCACTTGCTGCAGAAAGATTCTGTTCTAAGAGGCAGCATGAATGTCATTGACCTAAATTCCGGCATCCCAGCCTATGTACCTGCAGAACTTTTCAGCAAAGAAATGCCGGTGAGAGGCGGATTAAAAGGATCTGTAACTATGTCTTTCCTTCTGTTTTATGAAAATTCACTGCCATGAATATCTAGTGACCCTGAAACCCACTTCCAACTTTGGAAATCGGCTCCCCCAAGGCTGACTTAAAGGAGCAGAAGAAAATCATAATGCAAGGGGCTTGGGAAGATCCAAAGATGCTTGCTGGGTTCCCTTGGGGGAGGCTGATTTCATCCATGCCGTGACCAAGCGAGGTGACAGTGGGGCCCAATTCTGCCCCAGTGGGACCCACCTGTCTGCAGTGTGGGAGGGGCAGTGCCGGTACCAAGGTGTCTCCTATTCGGATCCAAGTCTGACACTGCTAACGAACAGTCCCTTGCTTGTGCTGGTTGTTTCCAGTATGAGCACATCAGGTACCGGGAATTATTACCTTTTTCATGGCAGTTCTGTTGTCTTTTCAATTTTCTTAGCACTCTGCAATGATCAGTTGTTCTAAAGGGCCGTGTTAGGTTGGTGTCAGCTTATACTTTGCAGATAAGCTCACTTAGACCCTGTGGCCCAACAACTTGCCCAGCATTGTCTCTGCAGAGCTCAGAGAGTTTGCTCAGCTGGCTTCCCTTCCTCCCGCTCCAGTAATGCATTCCTCAGGCCATCTCATGTATGCCTTCACTCATTTGGCAAATAACTATGGGTAGAGCACCTCGTACATTCAGGCTAAAAATACAGAACTTAATAAAATGGAACTCCTGTCTGTCAAATGCTCCCAGTCCAAGAAAAGAACAGGTGATTTATCTGCTAAGCATGACACACTGTAGTAAGTGAAGTTTCTGGGGAATTCCAAAGAGGGTGCCCTTTAGCCCAGGGTAAAGCAAGGAAGACTGCCTGGAAGAGGTGGCATGGACACTGATCCATAAGGAGAATAATGTAGATTTAGGAATTGGAAAGAGGACAAAGGATGTTCTGGTCAGAGGCCATTTGGGTTTGAGATGGCACAGCTCCCTCGAGATGGTCATTTATTTTGGTGGGGCTTTGCTGAGTGCGGATCATCATGATGGACAGCAAGCTTTCCAGGTGCCAGAAAACATTTTGGTGTTTTAAAGACTTGATTCAAATCACTGAAGCCAAAGAACAAACCAGTAGTCCCCAGGACTCCCTTTTAAAGTGGAAAGGAAACCGAGGCTTGATGGAGTGAGTGACTTGCTCGGACGCGGCCAAGCAGGGATGGAAGGTTTGGTTGTGTGAACCCCACTCTCTGGCCCAGAGTCCACACAATTGACCACCACTCCCTCCTTCTTCCCCTTCGAGGAAATGGATCCTACCTGCCTTGGTGAAGGAGTGCAGACTCCCGTTCCTTTATTTTATCATCCAGAGAGGAACCAACAGGGAATATGTGTAAATTTCTGCCTAACCATGCACTCCTCTTCTCCTCTTGCTCCAAGGAGAGAGGTGACATGGGGCAAAGTGAGGGCAGTGGTGTCCGGAATGGGAATTTCCAGCAGGCAGGTTCCTCTGTGACTCAGAGTTCCTGTACCCATTTCACAACTGCACCTGCCGGGCAGTTCCTGCACTTGACCTCTCAGACGCTGCCACACTCTGGTGACGAGTGGGAGGAGGGGGGTTCCCAGTTTTGTTTTAAAGACACAGCCTACATGTATGTGGAAGGACAGAGCCAGCCAAGACGAGACAAAGAAGCATCTCTGCTTTTCATCTTCGGGGAGTCATCAGGGAAAACCTCAACTTGCTCCGCAATAATGCGGGATCTCGTTATGGCTTTGCTGAGAAAAAGAACGTGCAGTGGAGCAGCTGTATTTCCAGCATCCCCTTCGTTCAGATGTGAAAACAGTGCCCCTTCTCAGCAGCACTCAGGCTAATGTCTGGGTCAGGGACCTTGTGTGGCCAGTTCTGCATGAGGGAACACGGTGGCCAGGGTGGGTGGCCGACCCTTGATTGCTAGGTCTGTCTGAGTCCTGCACCATGAGGACTAGCAGTGTAATCCAGAACCAGCTGTTAGCCTTTTACTATCCCAGTGTGCTCATCTGTGTGTGGACTTTTTCCTGGGGTCACAAGGATAAATCACACACAAATCTCAAGGTCTGGATGATGGACTTGAAGTACTTAAGGTGTTGATGTTGCATGACGAGGGCTCGGCAATGCTGCTCCTGCTCCTCTGGTTCCTGATGAAATAAGCCGAGCCTTCTCCTCCCACAGGAGTAACAGCCAATGAGTGTGCCTTCCTGCCAGATACACCGCGAGCAAGGCTTCTCATGACATGGTGACTTTGGGGCTAGCACACCCTCACACGGGCAACACCTGACCCTCAGAGAGGGCAGGTGACTTGCTGGGGTCCCCCAGCCCTCCCAGGTTCACTCTGTAAATCTTGGACAAATTACTTAATTTCTCTTTGCCTCAGTTTCCACACCTGTAAAATGAGAAGAATAAGAGATCTACCTGCCTCTGAGAGTGGTAAGAGGCACCTGAGTTGGTCAATGGAAGTCTTCTAAAGGTCTCACAGATTTTTGAACAGTCTGTGGTCTGTGCCTAGAATGTTTTTACCCCATACTCATTTCTACCCTTTCCCCACTTCTACCAGATTCTTTTCCAATTGCATTTTTTACCCTATCCATTTTTAAGGCCGGACTCAGGCAGCATTTTGGAGTGACGCCCTGTCTTACCTCTGGTAACATTCAGAACATGCTCTGTTCCCATCTTAAGGGCAGTTTGTGATGATCTGAGCACCTGTGTGGCCTATTTGATTTATGCCCATCCCTGACCCACCTGACTTTGTGTGCATAATGGCAAACACCCTTGCTGGCTGGTGCTTGCCTTTATCTCTCTCAGCCAAACATATACAAAGTCATCAACAGAGTGCAGGACTATACTGCAAACTGCACAAGCCCGCTGCCCGCCCGCCCCACCCCCGGCCTTCTGAGGGGCTGCAAGAGCAAAGCTGCTGCTGACCTGCTGAATGCCTGCTGACTTCCCTCTGTAACAGCCAGGTCCACAACCAGGGTCTGCCAAGTCCCTGATGGTTTCACCATATCAATTTACAGCGTTATCCCACATGCCTGTTAAAGTAAAAATATTTTACTCCTAACAAAATGATTGTGTTTTGCACGAGGCACCAGTGACTAACCTCATGGAGTTACATTTAGGGTAACTCTTGGATGTTCATGGCTAGGTGTGTGCGGGTATCCTCTGGCTTCTGTTCTATCTGCATAACTGTGAGAGCCAGTTGTGCTCTGTTAATTCTCTCTGTATATTTTGACATTATTAATTGATTCCATCTGATTACATTAATCATGATAATTGAGATGTAAAGTAGTTTTCAGCTGAAGTTCACAGCAATTCCTACAGTAAGGAGACGGTCTCCGTGCCTAAGGGGCAAATCATGTTAGAAATGTAGTTGGCCTCCCATTCAAGGTTAAATTCAATGTAAGTGTTTCATGGAACTTTCACTGATTTACTGAAAACATATTTTTTATTGTAATGCTTAGGTTAATTAATGATTCTTTTAAAATAGTACAGTATCTTGATAGGAGAGAATGATCTTTTACAAGTTAACTTTGTTGCTAAATTTGTTTTATAACAACTTTGTTACCTTTTACAGGTGAACTTTGCTGGACTTCGGGATAAAGAAAATCTGGAGAATTAGCTCTCTGAGATTTAATTTATAAAAATTTGAATGAGTAACTTTTAAATTACAGAACACTGAGGAAATGTATTTTTTTTTAATGTGATATATAATCATCACCATAAATAAGACCTAAGAGCATGAAGGGCAAAAAACTTCAAATTCAAACACATTCAAAGTAGCAAGTTTATATACATATTAACCTTGTACATACATCACATAATATACAGCATAGATTCCTAAAAGTTGAATTCCCAGGTATTTGTTCTGCTTGTGTAATTCTCATTTCCATTAATTTTGCCACACAAACATGTAGGCAGTTTGCCACAATTTTTCACTCTCCTTAGCGTGGATGCACATGGCTTGGGGTTCCTGAACATTCCAGATGAATGCTGTGAAGAATTTTGATGAGAGCCCTCCTATGTGATGTCCAATTCACTTGCAAAGTTCACCTGTTTTCACCCACATGCTTAAGAAAACACAAACTTTCTTTTGAACTCTGGTTATGTCCACTGGCAGTGTACACCTTCCTTCAAAGCAGGATAATTGTCAATTTCCGCTTCACTTTGTTCTGGGTTAAATTGGGAAGAAAAACTATTCTTGTTCATCCAGGGGCATTTTCTTTCTCTTAAAAAGAATTGTAAACTTGAACAGAAGTTGATCTTTCCTGCCACATCTTCATAGGAAGATTGCCCTCTGAGCTGTTGAGTGCAGTGGCTCTGAGCAGGTTTGGGGGTCAGAGGTGCTGGGTTGTAAGTCAGCATCCCAATGCCACAAATTCTTCTCCCCTAAAACTGCTGCCTCATGAAGATGGGATGCGGTCAGGAAAGCACTCAGATCTGGTCCTCAGAACAGTGGACATAGCAAGGGTTAATAGCTGGCTGGTACATAATAGAGTGGGAAGACCTGATTTTAGATTCAGACAAACTGGGAGTCAAAATCCTGCTCAGTCACCTCCAAGATAGACACTCTTAGGCAAGTTAATAATTCTCAGGTTCTTGATCCATGAATAGAAAATATCACCGTATGTATCTTGTAGGGTTGTTATAAAGGGTGATAAAAAGGTGATGTATAGAGTGTTTGGCATTGTGCCTGGCAGATAGAAAGCATTTACTGAATATTAGCTGTCCCCATCCTTGTTGTCAAAATGTTGGGACCAAAAAATCTTATTGTCACACATGAGGTGGGAGATGGAACAGAAGCACTCTTCGAAGAAAGCTCCCTCTAGCTCTACCTCCCATAAAGGACTTTCGGGGCTGGGTGCTGAAAGCTCATTATTTTATAGGGGATTTTGTGCAAAAATAAAGAAGATACATTTTCCTTGGAAAAGGAAATTCCTTGGTGGAAGTCCCACTCCTTCTAACTGACCATAAAATTCCTTGAGAAAATAACAAAGCAATTCACGTGGAAGGTAACCCATTCACCTCACTAGTGACTTGGATTGGTTTCGCCACTTCTAGTACAAAGACCACAGCTTTGCTGAATTAAAAATAAAGATGTGAGCTGGTAAACCCAAAGTGAATGGGCCAGATTGTTTAACGTGACTTTCCCTTATCTCTACAACACATGCATAAGATAATGCCGTTGACATTTTTGTCAAGAAAATGAGATGTGGTCCCTTAGCATCTCTGTAGATGGAAGTCAGGGGGAGGAGGCATGGCGGCTGGCATGCCGGAACCAAGCATTCGATGATAAGGCAGACACAGTGGAGGCCTCGTATGTTCTCAGCACCAAGTAAGTAATTGCATTCCTGGCCTTCCTGGCTAATCACTTGGAAGAGATAGAATGATCCACTGAGCCCTGGAAAGAAATTGGAGCCACCACGTAAGTCCCAGAATGTTAGCAGTGCAAAGGAGCTGGAAGATGATCTCGCTTGCCTTTTCTTCCGCATATGCCACACAAAAGGGATTAACCCAAGATCAAAGGAAAAAGTAGTAAGTAGGCAGAACTCTTGAGCTGAGCATTCCCTTTGGGGAGGGGGCATCCCGTTAAAATGCCAGCACATGGTTTGCCAAAGAATGTCCCCTTCTTCTGCAGGTTGGCAATATATTTTACTTCAGCTTCTAAGCCCTCCCTGTAACCACTGTTACAGCTTCTGTTCCCTGTTACTTTCCTTTGGAGCCCCAAGTGTGTTTTACTTAAGGCAAGTTCAAAGAGAGTTGAACTCTCACTGTTAATTCACCAGAGCATCAAACGGAAGTTGATGCTGAGAGAAGAAGATGGCATTCTAATGGCCCCCAATTCTGAGCCACAGCACACTGTGTCTGAGCAGGAAAATTAAAAAGTAAAAATAAATGCACACTTAGGTGTATGTGGTGACCCTGGAGAATGGTAAAGACGATTTCTAAAGCAATCTCCAAGAAAAGTCCGATTAC
Organism: Neogale vison; assembly: GCF_020171115.1. Taxonomy (NCBI): domain Eukaryota; kingdom Metazoa; phylum Chordata; class Mammalia; order Carnivora; family Mustelidae; genus Neogale; species Neogale vison. Next base: position 7,666,426 of record NC_058103.1, on the reverse strand, counting down.
CTGGAAAGGATTAACAATTAGGCTGACAACAGATTTCTTGTTTCCAACACCAAAGGCCAGAAGACAGCAGAGTAATGTTGTCAACAGAAATCTGGCGGAACGGAAATCTCAACGTGTTGGTTACACAGCTAAATGCTGATTCGAGAGTAAAGTAAGACATTTCAGGCAAACAAAGCCTCAGAGAGGTTATTACTCAGGGACTCAGCTGAAAGGATTATTAGAGGACAAATGTGTGGAAGAAAGACACTCAAATCCAGGACCAGCAGTCAGGTAACAAAGAATGCTGGGCAGAGAAACAGATTGATTATTTATATAAGATTGACTATATATGGATTTAGAACAAATGAAGTATTGTCAGAGGATAGATTTGGAAAAGTTTAGAAATAGAAAAAAATACTAAAATGTTAGGCAACAAAACCATGAAAGATAGCAGAGGAAATCAAATGTTTAATAGACCTTGCAATATTCAAGAGAATAATCACGAAGACTAAATGTTGTCAAGTCAAATATGTATTTCAAAAATGAATAAAACCACCAAAGCAGAGAGAATAAAAAAGAAAAAGAAAAACCCAATGAATGCAATGAAAGGAAAATTAGAAGGAAAAAAAAAAGAAAAAAATTGCTAAACTTAAAAAAATTATTGGATTGAATTTAAATTTATCATTAGTCACAATAATTATAAGTGAATGAAACTGCTAATTTTAAGAGATATGTATATTGGAGTAAAAATTAATTTCCAGCTCTATTCTGTTTTCAAGATTTATATGTAGACATTATAAGGTAGAGATTAGGAGAGTAGAGCAATTAGAAAAAAAAAGACAGTAAATGAGCAGTTTATGTAGAGAATCCAAAGGAATATACAAAATATTCTCAGGAATAATGAATTCAGTAATGTCACAGGATATCAGACAAACAGAAAAAAAAATGATTATATGTCTATGTGCTAGCAATGAAAAGATGGACACCAAAATTAATAGTGCAATACCATTTATAATACCTCAGAAAAATGAAATAGTCATATGCAAAACTAATAAAACATGTATAGGACTTATATGCTAAAGACTATGTAATATTGATCAAGTAAATCAAAGAGAATTTAAATAAATGGGGAGACGTGCTGTGTTCATGGATTGGAGGACTTAACAGAGTAAAGATGTCAGTTATCTACATATTGACATGTCGGTATAATGTCATTTCTGTCAAAATCCCAGAAAGATATTCTTGGTAGATATGGACAAGATTATTTTAAAATTTATATGGAAAGGAAGAGGGACTAGAATAGCTAAAACATTTAAAAATGAATAAAGTAAGAAAAATAATTCTGTCCAATTTCAGGACTTATTATGTAGCTACAGTGATTAAATTGTGTGTTATTTGTAAAAGACAAGACACAAAGATTCATGGAACAGAATAAAGAATTCAGAAATAGACCTACGCAAGCATATCCAGGGATTTTTAAAAAAGCTGCAAAAACAATTCAATGGAGGAAGAAGAACTTTTTCATCAAATGGTTCTGGAGTCATTTGGTGTCCAAAGACAAACAAAACAAAACACAACAAAACACAAACAAAAAAACACAACAAAAACAAAAACACAACCCTTGACCCAAGTTTTGTAACATACAAAAATTAACTCAGAATAAATGAGGGACTTCTATGTAAAACCATAAAACCTTGAGAATTAAAATGTAGGGGAAAACTGTAGGATCTAGAACTAGACAAGGAGTTCTTAAAGTCAGCATAAACTGTGAGACCCATAAGGGGAAAAATTGATAAGTAGGACTTCATCAAAATTAAAAAGCCTTTTTGCTTTGCAAAAGATACTGCCCGGTGAATGAAAAAGAAAAAGCTACAGAGTGGGAGAAAATATTTACAAATCACACATCGGATAAAAGATTATTGTCTGGAATATGTAAAAACTTCCAAAACTCAACATAATAGTAAAAAAAGGAAAATAATCCAATTGGACATGCTCAAAGACACAAAAAGACATTTCACTAAAGGAGATACACATAGAACAAATGAGCACATCCAAAGATGTTCAACATCATTAACCGTTAGGGAAATGGAGATCAAAACCACAATGAGATATCACCACACACTATCAGAATGGCTACCATCAAAGATAGTGACACCACCAAATGGTAATGAGGATGTGGAGATAAGGGATCACTCATACCTTACATGTGGGATGTGAAATGGAACAGTCACTTTGGAAAACAATTTGGCAATTTTTTAACACCTAAACATACAAAAACCATATAACCCAGCAATCCTCTCCTGGTCAATTTATCCCAGATAAAGGAAGATTTATGTTTACACACATATCTATATGCAAATGTTGATAGCATGTTTACTCACAATACTAAAAAACAAGAAAGTTCCCAGATGCATGAATAGTTAAACTGTAATATGTACATATTGGGTTAATACTACTCAGGGCTATCAAGGAAACAACTACTGATACGCACAACATCCCGGACGGATCTCTCAAGAATTATGCTGATTGAAAAAATCCAATCCCTAAAGATTGCCTACAGAATGATCCTATTTATATAGCATTCTCAGGATGAGAAAATTATAGAAAGGGAGAACAGATGAATAGTTGCAAAGGGCTGAGTAATGCTAGCAGCAGGCAGGGAATAAGGGTGGAAATTAATATTTAACATGAGAGATCCCTGTGGTGATAGGAACACTGTGCACTGGCTGTACCACTGTCCATATCCTGGCTATGACACTGTATTGCAGATTTACAAGACATATACATTGGGTGAAACGGGATAAAGGGTACATAAAATTTCACTCGAAGATTTCTTACAATAGCCTATTCAAGCACAAGAAACTTGCAATTATTTTAAAATAAGAAGTTAACTAAATACGTAAGTATAATTTCCACCTATAGTGTATTTATCATATAAGGATAATGATACAGAAATATTGGGAGCAAAAGTTTTTTTTTTAAGACAGTAAAAGTACAATACAAATGAAAGCTAGAACAGCAATATCAGTCTAAAAAAATAGACTTTGAGGAAAAAACATTAAGGAAAAATAATTTTATTAAACAATGATCAAAACAAAAACAATTCTTTAGGAAGCTATAACAATTCTGAACCTATATGTACCTACCAATATGCTCTCAAAATATATAAAGATATAATGGGCAGGACTGTAATAATAATAAAAGAAAATTTCAGTTACAGTGGGAGATTTTTAATCGCTCAGAAACTGACAACTGAGCCAGACAAAAATTTATTAAGGAAAATTGAAGCAGTAAAAATAATAAGCTTGATCCAATGATATATATGGGAAGAAAGAGAGTAATAGAAAATTTAGTAATATAAGTGGGAATAATTTTGTTTAACAGTATATATGCATAGTATTTATTAGAAGGGATATAGGGACCTGGTTGTTTCTCAAAATTTTCGTTGATATTTTTTCAGCCTTGCTGAGGTTTTTTTTTTTAAGATTTTATTTATTTATTTGACAGAGAGAGATATCACAAGTAGGGGGAGAGGCAGGCAGAGAGAGAGGAGGAAGCAGGCTCCCCGCTGAGCAGAGAACCGGAAGCGGGGCTCAATCCCAGGACCCTGAGATCATGACCTGAGCCAAAGACAGAGGCTTTAACCGATTGAGCCACCCAGGTGCCCCGCAGCTTTACTGAGATCTAATTAACACAGAGCATTGTGTAAGTTTAAGTTATACGGTGTGATGATTCAAAATGTGTATATCTTTTTTTAAATTTTTAAATTTTTTTATTTTTAATTTCTTTTCAGCATAACAGTATTCATTGTTTTTGCACCACACCCAGTGCCCATGCAATCTGTGCCCTCTCTGATACCCACCACCTGGTTCCCCCACCCCTTCAAAACGCTCAGATTGTTTTTCAGAGTCTATAGTCTCTCATGGCTCACCTCCCCTTCCAATTTCCCACAACTCCCTTCTCCTTTCCATCTCCCCTTGTCCTCCATGCTATTTGTTATGCTCCACAAATAAGTGAAACCATATGATAATTGACTCTCTCTGCTTGACTTATTTCACTCAGCATAATCTCTTCTAGTCCCGTCCATGTTGCCTCAAAAGTTGGGTATTCATCCTTTCTGATGGAGGCATAATACTCCATAGTGTATATGGACCACATCTTCCTAATCCATTCGTCCGTTGAAGGGCATCTTGGTTCCTTCCACAGTTTGGCGACCGTGGCCATTGCTGCTATAAACATTGGGGTACAGATGGCCCTTCTTTTCATTACATCTGTATCTTTGGGGTAAATACCCAGTAGTGCAATTGCAGAGTCGTAGGGAAGTTCTATTTTTAATTTCTTGAGGAATCTCCACACTGTTTTCCAAAGTGGCTGCACGAACGTGCATTCCCACCAACAGTGTAAGAGGGTTCCCCTTTCTCCACATCCTCTCCAACACATGTTGTTTCCTGTCTTGCTAATTTTGGCCATTCTAACTGGTGTAAGGTGATATCTCAATGTGTTTTTTTTTTTTTTTTAAGATTTTATTTATTTATTTGACAGAGAGAAATCACAAGTAGATGGAGAGGCAGGCAGAGAGAGAGAGAGGGAAGCAGGCTCCCTGCTGAGCAGAGAGCCCGATGCGGGACTCGATCCCAGGACCCTGAGATCATGACCTGAGCCGAAGGCAGTGGCTTAACCCACTGAGCCACCCAGGCGCCCCTCTCAATGTGGTTTTAATTTGAATCTCCCTGAGGGCTAGTGATGATGAACATTTTTTCATGTGTCTGATAGCCATTTGTATGTCTTCATTGGAGAAGTGTCTGTTCACATCTTCTGCCCATTTTTTAAATATGATTGTCTGTTTTGTGTGTGTTGAGTTTGAGGAGTTCTTTATAGATCCTGGATATCAACCTTTTGTCTGTACTGTCATTTGCAAATATCTTCTCCCATTCCGTGGGTTGCTTCTTTGTTTTGTTGACTGTTTCCTTTGCTGTGCAGAAGCTTTTGATCTTGATGAAGTCCCAAAAGTTCATCTTCGCTTTTGTTTCCTTTGCCTTTGGAGACATATCTTTAAAGAAGTTGCTGTGGCTGATATTGAAGAGGTTACTGCCTATGTTCTCCTCTAGGATTCTGATGGATTTCTGTCTCACGCTGAGGTACTTATCCATTTTGATCGAAGTGTGTATATCTTGTGAGGTATTTACCACAGTAAGGTTTGTTAACACATCCTTTACCTCACATGATTACTATTTTGTTGCTGGTGTTGTTATGGTGAAAACATTAAAGCTCTATTCTCACGGCAACTCTCAAACGTACAACATAATATTGTTAACTATAGTCATCATGGTTTACCTAGATTCTCAGAATCTATTTATACCATAACTGAAGTCTGTACTGTTTGACTAATATTCCTCTATCTTCCTTACCCTTTACCCTGGCAACCACCATTCTGTTCCTATGAGTTCAGTGCATTCAAGATCTACACATAAGTGAGATCGCACAGTATTTGTCTTTCTCTATCTAACTTCATTCATTTGGGAAGGTCCTCGAGGTTCATCCACGTTGGTGTAAATGTCAGGACTTCTTTCTTTCTCTTCTAAACAGGCATTTAGATTGTTTCCATGGCTTTGCGATTGTGAATAATGTGGCAATGAATATGGGGGTGCAGACGTGTCTTTGAGATACTGATTTCATTTTCTCTGAATGTATCCTTAGAAGGGAAATTGTTGGCTCATGTGGTAGCTCTACTTTAAATTTTAAGGGGCAACCTCTGTATTAGTATAGTTAACATAAAATATTATACTAGTTTCAGGTGTACAACAGAGTGACTGGACAAGTTTATACATTTAGTTCTTCTCTTTTTGATACTAGCTATTCTAATAAGTGTGAGGGGGGATATCTCAATGTGGTTTTTTATTTTACCTGCTTTAGAAATATTAATTTCAGTATAGTTAACATACAGCATGACATTAGTCTCAGGCATAAACTATAGTGTTTTAACACTTCCATACCATACTCAGTGCTCATTATGATAAGTGAATTCTTGTGGTTTTGATCTGCATTTCCTGATGATGAGAGATATTGAACACCTTTCTCCGCACCTGTTGGTCATTTGTGCATATTCTTTGGAGAAATGTGTATTCAAGCCCTCTCTCCGTTTTTTAAATCAGTTATTATATTTTTTTTCTGTGGAGTTGTAGGAGTTCCATATACATGTGGGATATTAGCTGCTCATCAGACACAGGTTTTGCAAGTCTTTTCTCTCATTCCATAGGTCGGAGCACAGCATTTTTATCTGCACACAAAAGTTTGAAAAGGCTCCATCTCATCACTCCTTTCTCCATCATTGCTTTCTCTGTGAGCGACTGATCCTATTCACGGCACTCAGCTGCCCCGAAAGCGTATCTCACAGGCTCCTGAATGCTTACCTGTAGATCGGAGGAGGTTGGAGAGGTGGCTTTCGCCATCTGCAGTGAAGTGAGAACAATGAGAGGTGTGCAGCGTGATTTCTCATGACGGCAAACATCTTGGTTTCAAAGGAATGGCCTCTTGGTCGCTGTACCTTTAAAAGGTCTCTTATGCTGCCAACGTTATTTATGTTCATTGTTTTTGTTGTTCTCATTTCTTTAATGCACAAAATTCAGTTGGCAATCCGTAAGAACACGGAAAATGGACTCTGACTCTTTCGTTCTCCTTGATCCTCCTCCATGCACAGATCAGACACTGTGATGTTGGGTAACTTTTGTCATGTTTGCTGCAGCTCCTCATTCCGGGTGCTTTTATAAACATGGTCTGTTTTGGAGGACGCCTGGGTGGGTCAGTTGGTTAAGAGTCTGCCTTCAGCTCAGATCATGGTTCTGGGGTCCTGGGATGGAGTCCCGCATTGGGCTCCCTGCTCAGTGGGGGAGTCTGCTTCTCCTTCTTCTTCTGTCCCTCCCTCTTGCTCGTGTTCTCTCTATTTCATTCAAGTAAATAAATAAAATCTTTTTTTTAAACAGTTAAAAAAAAAAGTTCAACGTGTTCTTTTCATTTTCATACATATTTTTAATTTTCGGTAAATATCTAGGAGTAGAATTGCTACTTCATAGGACAGGGGCACACTGAGCTTTATAAGAAGCTGCCAAACCGTTTTCTAAAGTGGTTATACCATTTTATAATTCCATCAGCCATGTATAAGAGTTGCACTTATCAAAATAAGCGTTTCTTTTTAATTTAAAATTTTACTAGTGAGCATACAGTGCAATATCAGTTTCAGGTATAGAATTCAATGATTTATAACTTACATACGACACTCAGTACTCAAATGTGCTTTTTTTTTTTTCACAGAGCATTGAAGCTGGTGATTTTATACCCATTTAACAGAAGAGTAAATGGAGTCTCAAAGAAGTTTGGTAATTATTGTTGCCGTGGATTTTGCATTTGGCTCTGAGATGGGATCACAGGTTGGAGCAGACTTACTCTATCCTTCTATTAAACCAGAAAAACCACTGGGTTTTTCTATGATTTGATACTCTTCAAATCTTTGGGTCCAGTTTCTCACAAAAGTATGCCTAGGTTAGAGACAGTAACTAACATGACTACTTTGGGGAACAAATAAGTTTTGAGCTCTATGTATTAAGATCCTGTCAATATGCCCTCTCAAATTATATGCTTCTTAAGGGAAGAAAGCTGCTTTAATAAAAATAGATCCTACACGACATGTTATTCTTTATAATTGGACCAAAGATCACAAAGAGCATACACTTACAAGATAATCTGAAAATGAACAGACAAATAATATAGTAATCACCAAATCCTTATTACTTGAAGCCTATACACGCCAGGAGGCCCTCTCTCCCTTGATGATCAAGCCTGACCCCTATTAATTTTAATAGGAGTTAAGTAGTCACATCAAGGGAAGTATCAGTGAGTACTCGAAGCAAACCAACCCCGGAGATTAAGACCTCCACTTTTGGCTTTCTGCTGAAAATGTGACACATCGCCTGATGCTTATCTGCTTTTAATTGTGTGTTGTGTGTGTATGTTTTTCTCCCTTCTTTTTGCAGAGGAGGCAATTTGCAAATCGTTGCTATCTGCCTCCCTACAAGGAAGAGATAAATTATATGAGAGGCTGTGGTGTTTGGCCTGTTTGATATCCTTTGCTGATAAATTGAAGTGCACCTTCATAATTAATACCCAATCTTTACAGATCGACTGTGTTGCACTGAAGCTGGAGGGTATCTGACTATAATGAAAAATGATTGTTGTAATGCACCCTGTCTCTCCCCCCCTCCACCTTTTTATCACTATTGTCAAAAATATGCACAGAACAAATCTACCAGAGTTTTGTTGGACAGCGTCAGAAAGATCTCTTGGTTTTTATTAAACAACATCTTCAAAGATTCAGCAGAGACTGACTTGATTCTGTGAGCTTTTTAACATGTAAGTGGCATTTCCCTGCATTTAAATATGGCTTTGTTAAGCTGTGCTTGCAATCAGAATGCAAAAAAAAAAAAAAAAAAAAAAAAGAAAAGAAAAAAAAAGGGGGAAAAAAATCCCATCGTTAGAACCTGAAACCAAAGAGAAATGGATCCTCCTTTAGTTTCACTCTTGAAATAGGAAGTGGAGGGAAAGCCAGAACCAGAGAAATCAAATTAAATTTAAAATTCCTGTGAACTCTCAGAATGCAAGATCAGGACAAACATTTTGTCCTGAACAACTAAATCAAACAAAGCAAGACACCATTCACTGAGACTTTGTGGCACATAATTGGAGCTGTATATTTGTGTAGGACTTCATGACCTAAGAGGTATTTAGGCAAGTCAGCTCCCCAGGCCCCAACACTTCTCATTTGGATGGGACAAGGACGATGGCTGCCATTTTGCAGAAGATGAAGTCGGCTCAGTAAGCAGGAGGCATGAGCCAAGGCAGACCCAGGTCAAAGTAAGGGTCTTCTGCTATCTGTTGCAACTCCGTAGCAGACTTGTTAACATATTATGGTGACTTACCAGACCATTACATACATATGGGGATGCAGACAGAACAGAAGAGGAAGCCTATATCATCAGCGAGCCATTCTCAATTGTCTTCCATCTTTCCCTTCTGAAGAACCAGCCCGACCACTGGCATTTTGAGGGCCACCCTACCACTTCATGTTCAATACTCCTTTTGCTATGTCCACACTCCTAATTCAGCTTTGGGCTCCTCCAGCTCTCACTGGCAGAATAATATTTTCCTGCCCATTAAGAGACATCAGAGAAAATCCTCAGGGAATTTTGGAGGGGCCTTGGAATTTGAAGAGCCACAGTAACTGGTACCAAGATGTTTGGCTTTTGCAAGGCAACTGAGCTTTTGGGGGACCACAGGGAGATTTGGTAAGAAACACGGCTGGAAACCCAAAGCCACTCTTCCTAGACATAGATAATTATTTTTAAGTACTTGCTTTGCAAGAATGTTGTGGGGAAACCAAACTAAATCAAACAGAGGCTTCCTATTTTTAAGTGCTTTACATGAGTTGAATACGATCATGCGATTCTTGTAATTTCACCACATGATACCCTCTATCCAACCACTAAACCCTGCAGCCCTCACCGGCCAAATACTGAATACTTACTTTATACAAAAATCTCTCCTACTGTGAAAGCCAAGACGTAACAAACAAGTTTAAAGTACATTTTCAGGTGTCGAAATGGTCTACAGAGGAGTATAAGGCAGTGTGAGGGGAGAGCCACTGAGGAGGGAATCTATTTCAGAAAGTTATGATCAGTGAGGGTGTCTCTGAGGAGGTGGCCATTGGTTACTGACCTGACCAAAGAGAGTTCTTTCCCTACATAAAGGGGCAAGAACATTCTAGGAGGAGGGGACAATGAGGCGGAGAGTATTTTTGGGGTACATGAGCATCACTGGTTTGAAACAACAAGACCAGTGAGAGAGCCTTGGACCTCTGAGGCAGAACATGCAGGGAAGGATATCCCCAACTTCTGCTGACCAGCTTCATGATTCAGGGCATATTACTTCTCCTGGAAATTATTTTGCCACCTTGGAAATAAAATGGATAATAAGAAATTTGGGGCCCCTTTGACTAAAAATCCTACTTCCATATAAGATTTTCCCCCAAAGACTTGATAATCTTTCTTCTCTTTCATTTCCCTAACCCTTCTTGCCCTTCAGATGAGAAAGTAATGGTGATTCCTCTTTGGATTCCAATCATGGGCTCCAGTGAAAGTTTCAGAAGATCCCAGTGTAAGGAGTGATGAGTGGTGTCATGCATTCTTAATGAAGTATCCTTAGCACGGATGGACAATTGCTCTTCAGAATAAAAGCCAGAACATGGTGCAACAACAGGGAAAAGTTATAAGAGGGATTTAATGTAGTAAATGGAGAATAATTATTCTGAAGAAGACTACTCTCATGGTGAGGTAGATCTGTTGCCGTTGAGATCTCATCTTGGAAAGAAGAGGGATATTAATTAGCTCTTCAAGCCAGAATGTTTCAGAGAGAATGCCTGTGTTCCTGCCGTACACATATATGGAACTCATGGGTATGAAACGTTGGGAATTCAAGAATTGTTCCAGAAAAAAAAGAGGTTTCTGTATCTCCCTTTGAAAACAAAGATCTAATGAATTTGTGATTTACACAGAAATACATTACAACGTCTACTGAATCAATTAAATAAAATATTGTTTTATTTTCTTTCAGTGTTTTGAGGTTTTGTCCTAAACTTGTCAGTTGCAAGAGTGCTTAAAATTTGGAACGTTTGTGGTCAGCTGAGTGCAAGGTGATAAAAGCACTCTTGTTGAAGGAAGACCACGAATCTTAGGGTGAGAAGACTAAAGTTCAGGTCATAGATCTTCATTTACCAGGTGCATGACCTCAGACAAATTACAAGGCTTATCTGAACTTTAGTTTCATAGTCTATAGATCAGGGGTATCACACCTGTCTCATTTATTTCCAAGAGTGAGAAGTAAAAATGGCGGATGAGAATACCCTTCTCTATAAAGAGCAAAACACTGGCAAATAGGAAGCAGAAAGGAGGAGAAAAAGGAGAAACAACTAGAATGGGAGGTGGGATAGAACCTGACTCTCACTTGTGTCAATCTTAGCTAGAGTAGGGGTCTGGCTGGAGGATTTGAACAGTGGTGGGTAGTATCCCAAGCCAGCATTGTCTCTTTGGCATGCCCAGAATAATTTCCAGAGGATTACATGTCTCTTGAGTTTTTTTATGGTCCTTTGTATGTCCATTTTTAAGGGAGAGATAATCCTTAGAAAGTATCATAATGTATTATTACTTATCCTTCTAACCTTACAGGGTTCCCATTGCCTACAGAATCAAAGCCAGGTTTTTCCAGAATTTTAGGGCTCCCATGGTTTATCATTAATCTCCTTGACTGAAGGATTTCACTTTTTCTGATCCTTCTTAAAGGCATGGGATTCACTCCAATTTACCTAAAAGCAGGAGAGATGGTGAGAGCGAACTAGGGACAGGTCTGGACTCTGAAATGTTCCCACAGGCAGGGAGGAAGGGTGGCCTTAATCTGCCCTAGAAATGGGATGCAAGCCAGGAAGTGAGTAACAGAAGACAGGGAAAGCTGTGCAAGGCCCTGTGCAGTTGTGCTACGGAATCTAATTCTTGTGATTCTCTCAGCCACTCTAGGAGAGAGGCACTAGCTTTTCTAGCTTAGCATTCAAGAACCAAGTTCAGAGCATTGAAGTGGTTTCATCAGGCTCCTGGAACGCTGATCCTCAGACATGGTATGATGTACTCTGCTGTCACAGGCAATTAGTGGTCCGATGGGAACATCTTTGAGTCAGGCTGAAGACAGCAACCTCCTGTAGGGTTTGGGGGGCAATGCAGAGCTGTATGCAGCGGGGGCTTGAACCTGTAGCCATACAATGTCTATGGTAGGTCAGTCTGGAAGTAGCCAGGAACAGATTCATAATGACAGCAATGGGATAGCCAAGAAGAGGCAGATGCAAGGAAGGACCATGTGATGAAATTGTCAAAGGTGCAAGAGAAGCCAAGGAGGTGTGACTGCCTGAGAAATTCCATGTGCAGGACCAAGAAGGAAGAGCCAGAGCCAATGGAACATAATAAAGTACACTACAGGCACAAGGGTGTGTGCTCGTGGATTGTGTAATGAATGAGGTTCAGATTACACAGAAATTTATTTTTTTTCTGGAGATCACAGTGCTCCCTAATCCTGGGATCAAGATTTGTCTCTGAGAATTAAAATCACTATATCCACGTACAACGGGTAGAGTAGCTGTCTGTGAGCGCAAACCCAGCAAACGGTAAGTATGCACTGGAGCTTGGGTATGGCTCAAACCCAAATCAAGGAATCAGCAATACTGTCTGAGAATCAGGACTGGAATGAAGTTAGGATTTAGGAAGTGGGTTCCTGGTTGCCTTTGTCCTGTTTACCAGGAAAAATCTTTCTCGCTTACCTGACAGGAGAGCAGCCCAAGACATAGAACTGGGAAGTCAGCCAACTAGACCTGGTGGTGCTCATAAGAACTGTCCCAGCAAAAGAAGTCTTTGGCCAAGAGAGTTTCTTGGTGGTGATACAGGTGTGAGGTTGTCCTGGCCAGATGTCAGAACAACCACTCACCGCTTGCCCCCCAGGGCCATGCTTGCCTAGCAACCTTTGAGCTTCAGTGACTTTCTTGGTCTAGAAAGTCTGCCTATGGGGAGTAAATATTTTGGTCAACATGAGGATTTTGTCACTGTCAGGTCAATTTCTCATTGAAACTGATTCAGTTAACATTTTGGTAGCTATACATCTAGCTTTTTGAACTTGGTTTGTAGGAGTCCAGATAAGAGATGACTTGTCTCCTCTAGCCTGATAAGAGTTCCTGAGTATGCAAGGTAATGGCAATTTCTGGTCTTGGATCATGACATATTCATCTGCTTCTAGAAATATTCCTCTGTAGCCACATGCTTTACTCTCAGATGATAACACTTCACCACCTCTCACCTGCTAGGGCTGGTTCACTGCATGTGAGTTCCTTTTGGCCAGATCCAGGGCATGCATGTTTCAACTCTGCCCTTGAGACAGGAAGCACTTTGTAAAGGTGGGAACGAATGAATCAACACTTGCTTACTTTTTAGTCTGTGGAGGTTCTAATTTTGGTGACTTATTTTTCTGTGAAGTATTTTCTCTAAAGCTTTGCTTTCACCAAAAGAAGCCTTAAAGCAAGAGTTTTTATAAATGTTTCACTGTGCTCAAGCCACACTGCCTTTTATTAATGACACTTCCAAGCTCTGTTATTGTGTTCAAATTGGCAAAGGGGAGTTCTGTGCTAGCAGAATGTAATTCAAGAACCAATAAAAGTTGATTACATACATATGAAACGTATGGACTCTGGGTAGGAGTCTTGGATAGATTACAAAGCGGGTGTCATGTTTCATCTTCTGCATGGGGTTTTATGGGAGGCCCACATGAAGCCACAAACATCCACATTGTCCCTTTCACTAAACATCATGTAAACAGAATCATGTTCTTATTCAAAAATACATCTGCAAGATCACAGTTCAGAAAGAGGTCCAGATTTTATATCAACTTTAGCTCTAAACTAGAGAATCTTACAAGAAACTCAGTAATTAATTAGGAGGCACAATAGGTCATCCTTAACTATGAACAATTAAAATAAAATAGACTGTTCGTTCCCTGATTGGAGATGTGGCAGCTTGAGGTACATGATCTTATGTAACGAGGAGATTTTTTTTTTAACTTTAAAATACATGCAAAAATAAAGCCATGTTTCCCTCTTCCCACCACCCCTGAATTATAGCATCTACTGATAAGTATTATTGAGAACTTTTGTTTTGTTTAGGTTTTTTTTTTTTTTTCTTTTTAATAGCAAGAGAAAAATGCCCGAATACTCCCTTGATTTCCTCTGGCGCCTTGGCCACAGAAATATCCAAGCCTTGTTCCTACCGTGTTGAAACACAGTCACCTCTGGGTAGCGACATGGCAGCTGCTTGCCAGCCCCACAGCACAGCTGGTTTTGAGCAGGAAATGAGGGAGACCTTCTCCAGGGAAAAGTACAGGGAGTTTTTGGTGAGCAGAATGCAATTACCCGGGCTGGAAGGATGCCAGGTAAGGATGGTACACTCCTGACTGTTGCAAAGGCACGGTGGGGGCTCTCTCCCACACAGACCGTGTTTTAAACAGAAGACAGACTGAAAATATAATTATGATCCTCTTAATCACTATAAGGTAATTATGATGATGTTACTAACTGTAATAGTTTTCAATAAAGATTCTGTACCTTTCTCCGGTTGAGAGGGAAGACCAGTGGCCACAACAGTTGAAAACGATAAGTTCGTAACCAATGGTGGATCGGTAGTGGCAGCATTATCTAGAAGAACTCCTTCAAAATTACTGACGGGCGTGCATCGGCTCTTTATGAAGTACTGGTGACTGTTCTTCTGGTCCACGTTTAGCCTGTTCTCGCCAGTGTGGGAAACAGATTGGACCCAGGGCACCATGACGTCCTTCTAGAGCCTGCATTCACGTTGGAGTTTTACAATGCCTTTTCAGAGCTGCTTCCTCTGTGCCCTCATGGCAAATTTGACGAGCAATTTAAACAGATTTGTGTTTTGTCGTCCCCAGCTTACAGGCGGGAACACTGAGGCTTGAAGACATAAACGGACTTTGCAAGCCTACGATGGTGAAGTGTCAGAATGATTATACCACATTAGCCCCTACACTTCACCGTCTTCCAGAGAACACTTGAATAACACACATCATTCTTCCCTCTAGAAATGCTAATTTATATTTCTCAACATATTTTTAGTGCCGGATTTCAGAATTATGTAAGATGTAGTTTTGAAGTTGGAGCCATCAAAAAGTTCAATCATGACTCGTTGACTAGAAAATATATTTGATAATAAAAATTCAGTTCAAAAAAACGGATTACATAATCCATTTTGCTAAACATAGCCTGCAAGTATCTAATGAGAGTCAACTCTGAAATCAATCACTCGAGAAGCTAAATTGTTAAAGTTCTCGTGAAGGAGTTTCTTGATAAATGGCATTCTTTGACGGAGTGGCTGGGTAAATACAGTACACTCATGATTGATCCTCAGGAATCTTGAGTTATTTTTAAAATGATATTTCATTTTTATATTGATATGCGGTAGCAAAGAATGACACACACGGATTCAAATTCTAGTTCCCTCAGTATCTGAATGACCTTGGATGTGGCCCTTCGTTCTGGAAGTAGACGTCAGACGGTGGAATAAGGTTGACATTACATGCGTAGCTAAGGGATGATTAAATGATGTATAGGAAAATGCCCAGGATGACATCTGCCACACAGTATGTGCTCCACAGCTTAATAAAATTATTTCCAGCAGTTATTTATAGTTATCTGCCTTCAATCCAAATAAAATACTACAGTAACTTGCAGGACATCCCTCTCAATAAATATATTAACTTTCACGATGGTCCTTGGAGACTTAATTTGGATATTTAGATTGAAAGTTTGAATGGACTAAACCATACTTAGGATGTGCAGATGCAAAAATCATTTGAGAAAATAAACAGGAGCATAGCAGAGGACTGTTTCAAAGGATCAGAGGTCTGAATCCTTCCTATAGAAACTAGTCTCTTTGTGTTTGATTGATTTTTAGCTTCATGCGTTTATTTATCCAATATTTGTTAGACGCCTATAAATGCCAGGCAGTGTGTAAGGTGATGGCCATATGAAAATTGTTTTTAAAAATTAAAGATAACACTTTAAAGATTTAAACATTTTAAAGATAAAAAGTATACTCCAATCTCAAGAGACTCACAGAATAACTGAGACAAAGTATTTCAGACAGTAATTATATTTCTTTATATGGGATGGCAGCATAAGATCAAATTCTCTTGGAGACTCTATTAAGATTTCTAGATAATCTCCAGTACCTTAAATCATCACTAATCCTTGGATACCAAACACGGACTAAGATAGGCAAGCATTGGTAGACCATATGCTCTAGGTCTTCCTCATGGGCTTGAGCTCAGACCCCTCTAGCTCAGCCAGTAGGATTCCTACACAAACCCAGGAATCTTGTGTGTACACAAGGAGTTGCTGCTTTATCATATAAACACTGGGAATATCTCTGCTTGCTTGATACAGTATCTACGAGAGATCAATGGGACATTCTGACTCAAATGTCCATTACCATGTAAGATCCAAAGTCATTGATGCAAACATGCCTGTCCCTCTTCTCTGTGGGGTCCAACTATCTTAGGAATTTAACTAGAAGTACAGGTGAAGTTCATGAATCCATAATTATACTTCACAAGATAGACAGTGCTCCATATTAAGACTAGAAGGGGAAAATATCTTCAGGGCACTGCCAATTCGGAATTGTCACTTCCAGCACCTTGTCTTTTTCTCATGATGGCAGATACAAGGAAATGAGAGGGAACAATAGCCAGGGAAGGGAGGGAGAAACAAGGGGATGAAAACTGCAAATCTGGAAGGTTCCCAAACATCGACTGAATGAGAACTTGGTGCACAATTAGACATCACTATTTTCAGCATTCCGATTCCAGATCCTCTTGCCAATTAAGCCGGCTGCACACGTCAATGGGTTTCTACAGAATCATGTTTCTGCTTCTTGACTAAGCTGTAGGGACCTACCTATAAATATAGTATCTACATTTCTTCCGTTTCATTGTACAATTTATGACCTTTAGGAAAATTTGCAAAGTTGATTATCCATTTCATCTACAACCAGAGTCATAGCTAATTCTTGAAGCATTTTTGGAAGCTGAGAAAATAGAGTCTGGCTCAATGTGCAAAATGATTCTGTTGAATCTCTAAATAATAATTCGTATTGAGAAGACTACAGGACAGGGCTTCGTGAGAGGTTAGGTCGTATTCTAGCAGACTCACTGTGTGATCTTGAAAAGTCCCTGGTGTTTTTAGTTTTCCAATGAAAGGGCTGGACCAGAGGCTCTTTCAGCAGTATGACTCATCGGTCACAGGCAATGTCTTTGTCCTGGGACTCACAAAGTCATCATTGGCCCCAAGCAATTTTCATATCATTTCTTCCTTTCATGAGAGAGTGTCATGCTACATAAATGATTGTCATTCCCTTCCTAACCTATGAAATATTGGAGGGTGTGTTTCCTCTAATTTCCTTGAAGGAAGGGGCTGTCTATCTATGCCTTTGTGACATTTTCATAGATGGGATTGGTCTCCTCATCACAATAACTGGGGCAACATTCCCAGTAACAGGAGTGCACACACACGTGCACACAGACACATGCAGACACAGCGTTGGAGTTAGTAACGTGGTGGGGGCATTTCCTTATCTTTATATTCTTGAGCACTGGACATGTGATGGTGATATTTCTATTAGGATATGGGGAATTGGAGACATTCTATAGGATTTGGAAACAGGGCTTACATAACACACATAATTTACATAATGTCTTTTGTGCCAATTAAAGAGATCCTGTATCAGATACTTGGGCCCTGGAAAAAGCCATCCAGCTACTTTGCATTTCATTACTCCCTTCTAATAATCCCTTCCAGAACCCCCAAGAATGGAGAGTTGGAGGCTGTCTTTCACATCAGGCAGCAAGCCACACCCCTGCACCCTTACCGTGAGAGTGCACCATATTTTTCATTTCTTCAACTTGCATTGGCAATCTGTTTTAGCATAATTTACACATTTACACATTTTAGAGAGCAAGGCACAGTCATGCAACTTAATTCCAAAAAACATAAGCACTGAAGGCTGCCTCTGCACATTAGCTTTGCAAAGCATATGAACGCCTTTGCCGAAACCCGGTCCAAGGCACAGGCTTGTTTGAAATCTGCATCAAGGGGTACCTGCTGTTTGACATTTCTCAAAGTGTCTCTGGAGTGGTGACCTGTAATCCTATCTGGTTGACCTTTAGAGGTTCCTTTGGGGTCAGCAAGCCTGACTGGGTTCGGCCTGACTCCTGGCTTTGCTGGTTCATGGGTTTCACCGCAGACACCAGCAGTTCTGCTGAAGAATGTACTTCCAAGTGTCAGGGAAGGGTTTTGCCCAGCTCTGCTATTAAGAGTAATTTGACTGATCCATCCTCCCACACTGACTATTTCTTTTAAAGGGGCTTATCAAGCTCAGGGGGAAATGGAGATGGTTCCTTGGAGCCAGAGCAGAACCTCTGGAATTGCACAAAGTTGGGTGCGAGTCTTCATTCTTCTCTTGCTGGCCTGCTGATCTTGAAGTGCCTGTATCCCTCTGGAACCCCATTTCCATTTCTATAAAGAGATGGGAAAGGAGTTCTTCAAGGATCTTCTTCTTGTAAGGGATTCCTGAAAAATACATGGAGAGCGCCCTGGGGCACAGTGAGCCTGTTGGCAAGGGTTGTCTTTCCTCTATTCCCCAGTAGGAGGCAGTGCTATTGCTGGAAAAAGAAGAAAGACCAATCCTGTGCCTTCCCTTTCCCTAGGTGACCGCTCCTCTACTGTGTATGACCCCCTCTGACAGTTGCCTTGGTACACAGAATAATTGAGTTTCCTTCCTATTCAATTGGGCTGCTTCCTTAAAAGCGGTGATTAAAACAGATTTACTGGAGGGCAGGATGACATTTATATGGACCAGAGGCATTTTCCTGTTCATTTTGTTTGGGGAGTAACCTTTCGGAAAGGGTAGATTTAATTTAGGGAACACTTCATTAAGGGGGGGGCGCACCAGATCACTATAGTGAGCAGGAATGTTCTTACAGTGAAACATGCTATCATCCCAGAGGGCACGCTCAGTTTGAAACAACACAGCAGCTAAGGGCAATGAGGATTGGGGGAGGGGGAGCACACTTCTTTGCCTGGGTGGTACTTGCCCTTCTTTCTTGTGTTCTTTTTCTCCCCGCCCCCCACCCCACCGCACCTCCTTTTTGGTTTAGAATTGTCAGTGGTGCAGGAGGACCTTTTTGAGACTTTGCTGATGGAAGCATTAATGATTAAGGCCCTATAAATGGAGATACTCTGGGTGCTAATTTGTAACAATTGAAATTGTTCAAAGAACGATTGTGGGTTCCCCTTGCCACAAAATTCCCCCTTCAATTCTTAGAGCTATTTCCAGATCTTTTAAGTGTGACTGTTTGGGACTCTTCCAGTGAACGTAAATGTCTGGCAGGAAGGGTCAAGGAGTAAGATGCCCTTCGGATTTGCTAGCCTGGAAACACAGCAGCCTGGAGTATAATGCACATTAAACAAAAGTAGCATTTGTTGACCAAACCTTTCCTTTTTGTCCCTTACAGCAGCTACAGAGCACAAAGGTGCTTTTCAATGACCTCACCCTCATCCTCCAGCAGGAGAAGCGTTTCCCTTTGTTTTCTGTACTTGTTGCTGTTTTCTTTGCCCCATTCAGTAGTCTCCTGGAGGCTTTCTCTGGCTTGTGTGGTTGAGTGTTCTCTTTCGGCTAAATCTCAGAAAGACTGTTTTAAACCAAGTTCTCAAACATCTCTTGTTTTCGTCCTTTCACACAGGGTGTCTGTCCAAACACCAAGGACACCGTCTATCTTGCCGCTTTGGCAGAGCACCAAGCCTGGTCACAGGAAGTCATCAAAACTCTATGTGTAAAGATGCCCGAATTCACTTGTACTTAGAATCTTGTGTGAGCTGCCTTCAATCGTATGCAAAAAAAGTGCGTCATCCCCGTTTCCATGAAATATTTCCTGGACTTCGTGTACTTCTCCAGAGGCTTGCAAAATGCAACTGGTCTTCTAACAACACAGTCTACTGTCTGTGATGAAGCGCCATGGTTCTGTAGCGTTGATGGGTTTAGGACACATCCTGGATTCAAGCTTCTAAACTTATTGATGGATTGAGGTATTTTTAAAAATAAATCTGTTACTCGGTGTATGTTTTAAAAATTATTCCAGGCAAGAGTCACTATTTTGTTTTTCATTTTTCAAATTTCCGGAGACTTAAAAAAAATGTCTTGGAATAGAGGTGATGCTGTGAACAGACCCTCTCGTATGTTAGTTGCAGGAGGGTAAATTGGTATAATTTTTATGAAAGGTAATTTGCCAATATGAGTCAGGAACATTAAATGTGTTGGTACCCTTTGGTCTAGTATATTCTATTTCCAGAAATCCATTCTCAGAAAATAAGCCAGCATAAAAAAGGCATTTTCCATGAATTGGTTTATTTAAGCATTACTGTACTCATGAAAATAAAAAAAAGAGGAAACTACAAAATGCCCCCACACAGGTGAATAATTAGGTAAAATATTATATATACCTATTATTAGGTTATGAGAATAAGTAAGTTTTAATGATATATGAAAATGTTTATTGATGAGGTTAAGGGCAAAATGCCACAAACCCCACTCTGTAAAATGTCTACGTGTACAAGATGATGAAAAGAAATCACGCCAAAATGTTTACTATCGGGTATCGTCTTGTCTTGGGTTTACAGGCCACTTCTCCCTCATTCCTTATACATTTTTGTATCATAAGCATGTAAAAGAATCACAAACATGCTCAGCAGTAATCATAATTTGGCCAAAATTGAGTGGTGTGTGTGTGTGTGTGTGTGTGTGCGCGCACGCGCGTGTGTGTATAGATGAAGAAATGTTTTTTGTAGAAAAATAAAACATGTCTAGCAAGAAAGAGGAAACAAAGAAATAGTTGGGCTGAGTTCACATTTTTCAAACCAACTTGTGCTTCTAAAATAAAATTCTGCCTCTCCACACACTGGGTTCCTGGACGCTGACCAAAATCCGCACAGTAATATTAACTCCACTTAAAAACGGGAAGAGAACATATTGAACCACATTCACTTATGGTCTGGATGCTTGGAAGAAATCAGTTGGTGAGCACCAAAGTGATAACATGCATGTTTCTATGTGCATTTTGGAAACTGACAGATAATTGAAAAGAATCAGCATCTGAAATTTCTGAGAGGAAACAAGCTGAAAAGCCAGAAGAACCTTGCCCATGGAGCACCCTGTGCCCAAAGTTCTGCTCGCAGAATGTTCTAGAACTGTACACCTCTAGTTCTCTTCAGAAGCATTCTCTGTTTGTTGGAGGCTGGAAAAACCTTCTTCTGCTGTCCAGCCAATGCAATGACTGTTCAGCACTTCCTCTCCATCCCTTTCTCCAATTATGATCACTGCAAAAATTATAGAGACCCTACCTAGGAAATTAGCAAACAGTAAGTCATTTTGGTGCCTCTTAGAGTATCTGCGGAGATTCTACAGAGGATAGTCTTAGTAGACATTAATGTTTTATTTATTAATTAGGTTTTCTTTTCTTTTAACTAGAAATGGTAAGACTGGCTTTACATTAAGCAGATATTCAAAACATTTTTAAATCCTCACGAGGACCTAACAGCGTCTTAAGGGGTGCAGACATGCACAAAGTATACACTGGCAGAATTATAAGTGGATTCCCTATATGACTACAGAAATAATACTGAGTTTGTCCCTAATTAAAAAGAAAACCAGTGAATAAAGTGTTTTTATGGAGGGGAGAAATGGGGGGTGGACACAGAGAGACAGACAGTGGAAAAAAACTTCACCAAGGGCAACACACCCTTGTGGTTGTAGCCCTGTGAATTCAGACCTGAGCTACCTCTGTGAACACAGAAATCCGAATTTACCCCCTCACGCTGCAGCCCCCAGGGCCAGGCTAGGGGTACCGAGCAGCAAACAGAGTTTATCTGAGAACAGAGCAGCACGTCTGTACTTTCAAGTTCCAGTCTCCCACAAAATGTATTTATTTAACAAATGTCACCCAAAACAGCTTGGTAGCAGATGAGGTTTATTTAATGGCAGTAAATCAGGTGAAACATTCCCTACATTTTTCGTCTCTGTTTATGTTTCTATCAAAAGAAAAAAAAATTGAGCTAGTTACAGCTCTTTACACACTCAAACAGAGCCGTGGTATATATTTGGGAAGTAATGCAAATTTCACTTAGTAACCGGCTTGGAAAATACACATCCCTCTATTTTCTCAGAGCAATTTACGATTTTTCTGCCCAGAGGACAGGAGCATCAACTCCCAACTCGACTTCGTTTCATCATTATTATTATTTTATTTTATTTTATTTGAATGTTCTCCCCTTCGTGATTTGCGCGCTGGATCTGGCACTGGCTTGAGGTTCTTTTCAGGCTTCCTCTCCCTTCCTATTTTCGCTTTCCTGGGCTTAGGGAGTGCCCTCTCCGCCAGGAGGAAAATCCACCCCAGCCCCTCCCCAGCTCTTTCAGCTGTAACCTTTCTACAAGTAAATGCTAATTGAAAAAGAAAGAACACCACTAATCTTGGAATTTAAATGCATTTAACAAAACCAATCTCACTCTAAATTGTTGTTTCTCCATTCCCTTTTCCCTAACAGATGTCGAGAAGCTGCAATTCCTATTAAGAACACTTGACTGTTCGCTCAGCACGAGAACCTCAGCCCCGCTTTGCATCAATCTAAATGCGTTTCGAGACGTCAGGCCCCCGAAAAGTGCAGACGGTTAGTTGGTTATTTTTAAATGTAATCTTCACATAAAAGAACCACAAAGAACCCTTTCACTTTGTCATCCCCTTCTCCCTTTTAACGACGGCGTCAAGCGTCGGCAGAGAACGGGATTTTTATGGCCCGTCCCATTTTCTGTCGCTTTCGGCGCGAGCTGGTGCATGTGTCACGCGGCGAACGGAGTTACTGGTTAAGTTGATGCAGTTGATGGGGGTGGGGTGAAGGGGCTGTCCGGGGTCCTCTCGCCCCAGCGCCCAACACCGGCAAGATCGCCCGCTGCGTGTGCCTTGTGCTGTGCGCACGTGTGTCTCCGCATGTCCCGGACACGCGCCTGAAGAGAGGGGCGCCGCGGGCGCGTCCCTGGCTGGGCGCAGGGCTGGGGGCCGGCGAGAAGATGAGCCCATGTCCACCTCTGAATCCAGGAAACCCTCACGTTCCCTCGGCCTTAAGCTCCCAGTAGCTTGTCGTGTGTGTCATGTGTTTAAAATCGCTTGTTTGGGGCTTGGCACGGAGCGCACACATAATGCACGCGCAAGCTGCGTGGTTTTGCAGCACTGTGTTCGCCCTGGGTTGTGGGGCCCTTGTCATCTTGCCAGCACCAAGCTGCACAATTTGGAAGGACATGTTTTCAGAATTCTTTGCATTTTGACATGTTTCCCCTTTCCAGCTCACTGTCCCTTTTATTAAACTTGTGAAGGAGAGGAGGAAAACAAAAATCGCAGATAAAAAAATAGCATCAACTCAAAATGTGGGGGGCGGAGGGGGGGAGGCCAATGTATTCCCCGTTTGGAGTGGAACTGGGACATGTCCCTCTACTGGGGACCTGGTACTAAATGAACTTGTGCAGCTTAGCACAGGGACTGACTCCTCATGGCAACTGGGTGGCAGGTTCTTGCTTGCTCAGTTGTACGCATGAGCAAACTGACGGTTAGAAAGTTGATTTACCCACAAAGCTGAGGGAGAGATCAAACTAGCACTGAAGTGTGTGGTGTTAGCTTGACAGTACAGATTGCTGAAACTTTTCCTTTTTCACATCTTTTTTTGAGATATATATAAGTCTTGCACGGCATGGTAAGCTCCTGGAGGGCAGAGGCAGGCACAATTTAATATCGTCTAGTTCCCTGAGCGTGCGCCCCACAGCTATTTTTATATTTCGGGTCAAAGGATGAAGGAAGGAATTAACAATGTTAACCTTAAAAATAAAACTGCCTGTTATTCTACCAGCAAAAGACGAGTTTATTTGGAAATAACAGGCCACTGCAATCCGGGAGAGGTGGGCTAAGACAAAACCAGAAATAAGTCAAGGAACAAAAGAAAGGAATAATATTTTACGGGAAAGAGAGAGGAAGTTGGGAGAGGTTGTTCTGAGTGAAAGTCCCTGGAGAGAAATAAGGGTTCTGGTGCTGAGGTTCCTCTTCAACTGAGCTGGATGAGAGCTCTATCTTTTTGTGGGAGATACAATGTACATCTTTCCCTGTGAGGCCTGTAACTGATGGTTCTTTTAGGTTGGCCATTCTTCTGCTGGGTCTGTCATGGACAATTCTTCCCCTAACATGTTGAGTGGTATGGCTCCCCCTTCTCCCCTCCCAACTCCACTTTACTGGGGTTTCACTTTGTTAATTTTCACAATAAATATATTAACTGTCAGAGTTGGAGTCATAGCTACCTCTTGGGTGTGAGATTTTCCAGAAAATGTTGATTTGTTTGGCCCCCGATAAAAATATATGTGTATATTCCTAGAGCATTTGGGGTCTAGCCCCCAAGTCAGTTGCTGTGTCTGCATCAGATACAGAACTAGCTTCCCTCCCAAGCTCTGAGGGATTTCCTTCCATGCTTTGGAGTTCGGCTTGGGTGTCTGAGATTCTTTGGGTGAGAACTGGTTTGAATTTGGAGACGGACAGCCCAGGTTTGTGGACAGCCCTGCACTCCCGCATCAGACAAGCATGGATCTGGGTTGAACTTATATGTAGTTTTGGGGAAATGATCTTGTCTAAGATCCAATATCCTCCTCGTGAGGGCTCTTTCTCCCAGAGTACAAGGACGAAATCAAAGCAGTGTGGTGATAGGGTGACTTGTCCTTTAAATAGTAAGTTCCAGTGTAATGCGGTTGACATTGTAAATTTGGGTTTTCAAAACAGCTGAGCAAAGGGGTTCAAACTGTATAAGTCTGAAGCATCTCCCCGTGTCCTGGTTTTCTCTCTCTCTCTCTCTCTCTCTCTCGTGCTCTCCATTCTCTCTCTCTTTCTTCTTTCTTGCTTCTCTTTCCCTGGTGCCTGCTCTCTCTCTCTGTCTTCTGTATTCCTTTCTTGTCTGTCTTCCCAATTTCCCTGGGTCTCCTTCTTCCCTCCCTTATTTGTAAATTCCGTTTTCTGGCTTTGCTCCCTCCTTTTCCTTGGTAAGGGGGGTGGGCAGGGAACACAGCACCTCGAACAGGGGCAGTAGGATGTGTGACTCATGGCTCACTTTGTGGGTGTCTCCACAAGGCCAGTCTGGGTTGGAGATTGTGTCCAGAGAACAATGCTAACCAAGTGTTATGTGTTGGAGACACTTAAGCTTTTAGAATCCTTGTGCAGCTGAGATCCTTGGCCCTAAATCTACCTGGAGAACCCCATGGAGGTACCCAGCTTTTTGTCCTCTGTGTTCCCGTGTTTGCAAATCTGGGTGTGACAGGCATCGCCTTCTGCTTGTGTCCCTTGAGCTTCTGCAGAGAACAGAACACAAGAGGAGGTGAATACAGAGAGGGAAAGGAGGGGAGATGGCACTGTTTCCTGCAATTTCTGCAGGAATTTTCCGCAACTCTTGTCATTTATGTAGGAAGGAATAGAATTTCAGAGAGTTCAGGAGACTTTTCCAGACAGACAAGAAAGAGAATGAGGACAGTTTAAACCCAGGTCCCTTCATTGCCAGTTTTCTCTCTCTTCTCTTGCCGCTGTTTCACAGTAGGAAAGCAAGGTGAGGTGGCTGAGAAGATGGGAAGGAGGGAAGCGCAGCTGAGGGTCTAGTGGGGTCTGGCCCTGGGGCCGTCACCTGCAGCCTGAGCCACATGCACTCCATGCGGGATCAAAACACTGTTAATGAAAAACAATCTGAGGGGTTTGAAGGGGTGGGGGGTGGGAGGTCAGGGTACCAGGTGGGGGTATTAGGGAGGGCACGGATTGCATGGAGCACTGGGTGTGGTGCAAAAATAATGAATACTGTTATGCTGAAAATAAATAAATTAATTAAAAAAAGTAAAACAAAACAAAACAAAACAAACAAAAAAACCACTGTTAATGGGCCGTGAGGGCTTGACTCCTGCAGCCTGTTTCCCACGTCTCCCAGCAGCAGTGTGCAGAGTTCCCTCCCTCCTTCTGCAGAAGATCCAGGTTTACACTCCGCTGTCGCTCGCGCTTGCAGCAGCGTCTCCTGCAATTGTCCAGCTGTGGATACTTCGGCTCTCGGCTCTCTCACTCAGCTTCGGAGTAATCTCCTCCCGTCCTACCAGTGGATGCGGGAACCCAGCTGAAGCTTCCTGCAGGTGTACCTGACTCTTCACTCGGCAGAATCAAACATGTGCTTGTGTCTGAATCTTCCTCCTTCTTTCCTTCTGTCCCTCCCTCCCTCCTTCCCTTCCCCTCCTCTCCCTTCTCTCCCTCCTTTTTTCTTCTTTTACTTCCTTTTCCTTTCCCTTTTCATCTCTTCCTCGCCCTTCCTCCCTTTCATCTTTCCTTCCTTCCTCCCTCTCCTCTCCTCTCTTTTCCTATCCCTTTCTCTTTCTCTCTTTCTTTCTTTCTTTGTCTTTCTTCTTTCCTTCCTTCCTTCCCTCTCCCTTTCTCTCTTTTCCTTCCTCCCTCCCTTCCTCTTTCTTTCTTTCTTTCTTTCTTTCTTTCTTTCTTTCCTTCTTCTTACTTTCTCTTTCTTTCTTTCATTCTTACTTTCTCTCTCTCTCTTTCCCATGTCCTCTATTTCTTTACTCTCTGTAATGACTCTGAACGTCAGCTTTCTCATCTGTTCCTGCAGATAAGGCAGTGACCTGTGGGAATAAAGGGGGCTTCCAGCCCCATGCCAGAGGATTTGGCTCTGCAGGAGGCGGAAGCCCAAGAAAGACACACGTTGGCACCCGCTGACTTCAGTGTGGGGGTTGGTTCTGAAGGTGGGTGAGCAGAGTGAAAAAGCCAGATTCAAGAATCTTCCTACATATGGAATTTCATTTACTTCATTCAGGAGAATCAAACTGAGCCCCCACTAGGATTGAGTCATGCTTCTCGGTTTTGAAACTGTCAGAAAGCTCGAGAAAACAACAACCCCGAGACTATTACTGGTGGGTGCAGAAACAAGGAAGTTCCTAATGAGGCAAGAGCAGAGGCTGGGGGAGCAGGTTCTGGTCCCACAGAGCACGGATGTTCCCGACGCACCTCGCTCTTCCTGAGCGATGGGCCCCACGGGGCCCCGCGTGGGGGAACCAGAAGGAGAGGAGCACGCGGGGCCCTGCACAGTGGTCTCGTTCCACCCGCTCCTCGGTAGCCTCAGAAGGAAAGGAGAGAAGGAAGCAGAGATCGCAGATGAATTAATCGCGATAATTTAGACACTGTGCGCTTAGACGTTACTCCACGTTGTCCAGAAGAGGATGAAGAAGTCGATCCCGTGCCCTTGGGCAGGGCTGCTGTGGGTTTTGGCACGTGTGGTTGTACAGGTCCTGCCTTCACACTTGCCCATCACCCGTGTGGCCAGGAATCCCTGTGCAGACTCAGCCAGACTTTGGACAGGCGTTGCGTGCAGTCCCCTGGCATTCAGCCGTATTGGCAACAAAAACAAGGTCGGGCTTGCTCCTAGAGTCTTCAGGCCTCCCTTCCCTGCAGGAAGGGGCTCTCCGTGCAGACACCTGGTGTTGTGCACGTGGCTCTCACATTCACACGCTGTACTTTTCTCCCACCCTTCACCCCGCCTGGCCCGCTCTTCATGAGCTTGGCCAAACTCATCTTTCATTAGGGGCCCCTTGGCCCCTCTGCCCTGGGTCTGGCATCGGAAGGGTCTCCTTTCTCGTACCGACTTCTTCCCCCAAATAGCAGCTCTTTACCCCTAGATCACTTCCTCCCAGCTGAGCTTTATGGCTTCTGATGACACAGTGGATGGCTTTTTCCCCATTCCCAGTTCTGTCTGGCAGAAGGGGAGTGTTGTGCACACGCTAGTGTCTCTATACAAGCCGTGCCTTCTAGTGTCTGACTCAGTCTCCTTCACTGCAGCTCTTTGCCTTGTCAGGGCCAAGCACTGCTCTCTGATCGGCGCTTTGGAACCACGGGCTGGGCTTGGGATTCTGGCTGGGCCGATTCTTTGATGGGACCTGGGCTGATGAAGCAAATTCCCTGTACCTCAGTTTCCTTATCCATGAAGTGGGATGACTCATGCTGTCTATCTCCCAAGGGGTTGTGAGGGTTCAGTGAGTGAATACATGGAAAGCATGCAGCCGGTCCTGGGCATGGCTAGTCTGCAGCGTAAATCAGCTCCTAATGGTATGGGATCTGAACCAGAACGCCAGGAGAGAGGGAGGGGTTCAATCCCATCATTGCAGATGGAAGAACACACGTTCAGAGAGGCTAGGAGCCCAGCCCAAAGTCATATCCGTGGGGCCAGCCTGAGAGGGGGGTCCAGCCAAGACCTCTGACTCCTTGTGACATTGAACTCAATCAGGAGTGCGTGTGCAAGCAAGAGAGAGGGAAGAGAGAGGGACGCGGGGAGGGTGGGGGGACAGGGAAAAAGGCAACCCCAGCCTGTTTCCAAATCTGAGCAGATTTCTAATTAGGATAACATTCAGCTATTCTTATGAGAAAATATAAGAAAGGGGGAACTCATCTCTGGGCACTGCTTAGAAGTACACGGTGGCGGAAGGTAATCAAGCTTCCTTGAACCTCTGCCACCGCCTGGCTCCGAATCGGGCAGGAGCTATCTTTGTTTCCGTATCTTCTCCCGAAGCCTTGAGCAATCGCTAACAACCCTATTTACTCCGTGTACCAGACAAACACAGTTACCGCCGTCATCTCACTATTTTTATCTAATATTGAAATTTCTCTCCCTAAGAGCAGCCCTGAATATATTATGATATCTACTGAATAAATGATGTGCGTAATATACTGTGCAGAGATGGTATTTATGAAGCCAGGCTCTAACTGAAATGAAGGAATCATTCAGTTCTTATTTGAAAGGAAATTCAATTGGATACATTTTCAAGAAAGCAAATTCTTGGTTTTCTTTCTTTCTTTTTTTTTTTTTTTTAATCCTTGCAAACTTTGGGATTCAAGGCCGATTTCTTCATCTCCCTCAGCTGGATGGATGGCCCTGCGGTATCCAGCATATTTTTCCTGCAGAGACTGAGATTTTCTCCCTGCTCCTACATGACACATTTTTCATCAGAATCATCATCACCATTGTTTTTAAATATAAAGGTGAGTCAGAAACATGCAGTAGTGTTTGAGACATCCCTGGTCATTCTCTCCACAGGTCCCTGAAAAGGGGTTTTAAAAGATCCCCATTTCACAGACCGGGGGCTTGTCTACACCATGGGCAATGTTCAAAAGCAATGGCCAGTCCCTCTGTGTATTAAGTGTTTGATATTTACAAAGCAATTTTGTTTGCTTTTTACACTTTATGCACAATGGCTGCTGCCACAGGAGTAGTAATGGCATTAGTGACAGTGTCCTTTGCTTATGACAACACTTTCAAAAGTAGCATTTAGTCGAGACAGTCCCTAGCAATACACTGGAAAACTGAGGGTGGGCGTGAAGAAGCAGGGGTGTCCTCCGAGGCACCGTAAATAATAAATGCAGAGCTGGGGTTCAGGCCAGGACATCTGCGTTTGAGGGCAAGTGCAGCAAGCCCTCAGAAGCAGGTGCCTTGTGTCACCTCTGCCCTCCTGCTGGGGCCTTGACCCATGGAGCTCTCAATCCAGAAACAAAACCCTGTTGACTTGGTCTTCTTGGAATGGGAAGTCAAGAAGTCAAGGGCATCTGGGTGGCTCGGTTGGTGGAGTGTCCGACTCTTGATCTCAGCCCAGGTCTTGATCTCATGGTTGTGAGCTCAAGCTCTCTATTGGGCTCCATGCTGGATGAGGAGCCTACTTAGTAGGAAAAAAAAAAAAAAAGTCAAGAAGTCAAGTCCATGGTGAAGAAGTGCTAGTTGTTTCTTCTGTAAGTCTCCTCCCCCAGTGAGTTTGCCTTCATACCCTACCTCCCCTTAAAAAAGGATTTGTAGAGTTGGAACAATAACAGCAAAACAACAAAACTCTCTGGGATTTCCTTGGTGGATTTCTTCCTTTTGCAGCTGAGGGAAGTGATTTTGCAGATAGAGCTCAGATAGGTGACGGAAGGCCCCAGAACCCCAGAGCTAATTAATGGCAAAACGAAGGGCAAGGCTGAGGCCTCTGAAATGGGTTCTTCCATGAGGTCATAAGGCGGCTCCTTGGCTAGTCTTCAGCCCATCATGAGCCTTACCTGCTAGATCTATTCCCCTCTCCAGATCCCAACCCTGTCCCTCAAAGGAGGGCTCAAACAGAGTTAGAGGGAGGGGGAAAAACTTCCTCTTTCAACATCCAGGAGCCTGCGGACAAGCACACACTTTCAGGGCACTGTTTCTCAAAAGCAGGAGTCCTTTGCACCGGCAGACGGTACGTACAGAAGACAGTCACATAAGTTTGGGAAAATTTTGTCCTAAACAGTTTCTTTGTAGTAGGATTTCTTGGCTCATTTAAAGATCTAATGTGCATAATAAATGTCCAAGAGAGAAGAGGTGTGAAGTGCTTCCTAACTTATTTGTGTAGAGAGTCTTTTTTTCTTTCCCCACCCTGCAAAGAATAGCTTGTTTGACTAAAGGTTCGTGGATCATACTTCGGGTAATGATGCTTTAGACCAGTGGTCAGCAAACTATAGTCTTCAGGCCAAATCTGGCCACCACCTCTTTTGTAAATCATTTTGTTGGCACACAGACATGCTTGTTTGCTGACATTGTCTGTGGCCTTCAGTAGCACAAGAGCAGAAGTAAGTAAGTATAAGAGAGACTATAAAGCCTTCAAAGTCTAACCAATTTGCTCCCTGGTCCTTTATAGAAAAACCATGTCATCTCTTAGAGAATACTGCAATGGGCTTCTTTTTTTCTTTCCCTTTCCTTTTCCTTTTCCTTTCCCAAACTTAGAGCCTCAGTATTAATCACCCCAAGCATTAGAGCCAGAACGTTTCCCCCCTCTTAAGGATGTAATCAGATCTATCCTTTGAGATGATCATTTTGGAGATACTGTTTCCATTCATAGGTAAGTTACCCTATACTTGCACATTGCAAACCGCGCATACGTGACATCCGGAGAACGTCAGGACGGCTAGTTACAGAGCTGGGCCGGTTACATTGTTGGATGCTGATGATCTCTTCTTCCACAGGGTCTGGGATGGGGAGGGGCGAAGTTTAGGACTAGGTCTTTATACTATGGAAAGTAGAGCCTGCTTGAAGTCCCGCGAGAAGTTTTCTGGCAAAAGGAATCACTGTGGAGCTTCTGTCTGATATGGCCAATAGTTTCAGGGCACGTAACTTCATGTTCTGCTGTAGATTCAAATTTAGCTTTAAATTCTTTAATTTTTTTTTTTTTTTTTTTTGTGTGTGTGTTGTTGCAGATTGGCTTCCAGTGAACTGAATATTAAAAAGATATTACAGAGAGAAACAACCCGCCTGGCTGATTGTTTCTTCCCCCAAATGGATGCGATGATGAGGGAACGCTTTCATTTACATAAACAATCAGTTGAAAGGGCCTCACCGAATGTGAGCATTCATATTTGATGACACCCTGATTGTAACCATAAATAACAATATTTTCATTGGGGGTAATAAACATCATTACCCAGTGTGTTTTAGGTGAGTGCGCACTTAACGGGGTAAAGAGGAGATGATCGGCGAGATTAAGGTGAGTGCTCAGCAACATTTGAAGAGATAACCTTGCAAATGTAAGGTGTGTAATAGATGTCTTCACTGAACACCCACTGGTAAATACAAGGAGGTTTTTGACTTATGCCAGGCTCCCTTGTGTAAATGAAATGTATCAAGGCATAAAAACGATGTCACTCTGTGCACCAGCTTGTATGGGGGAGAACAGACCTGCTCGGCTCTGTCCTTGATAAACTCATGGTCCGGCCACATGACCAGAACACCCACATCCAAGCCCTATTTGTGTCATGTGACAAAACCGTCAGTGCAAAGCAAAGTTTCCAGGAGTCTCTTTTGGCGTGGACAGTCTAAAATCCTGTGATTCCAACGTTCTTGTTCTGCTCTGTTGCTTTGTTTTTGTCTTTTTGATTGTTAATTTTTAAACTTCTGGGCTTTTTTGGTTATACATTCTTCTACTGAGCTCTGACACACCTCCAGAAAGCACAGTAACCTTCGGTCCTTAGGTTGATGAAGTTTCATGTATGTGTACACTTATCTGATACAAACCATGTCTGGAGATAGAGTGTAAATGTCAATCATTGAATAAATGTGTATTTTTTTAAAGATTTTATTTATGTATTTGATAGAGAGAGAGCGAGAGCTCATGAGTGGGCAGAGGGGCAGAGGGAGAGAATCTCAAGCAGACTCCACGCTGTCTGTGTGCAGAACCCAAGGCAGGACTTGATCCCATGACCTTGAGATCATGACCTGAGCCAAAATCAAGAGTCAGACACTTAACTGACTTGAGCCACCCAGGTACCCCTAAACATGTGTTTTAAACCCAAGAGCAGGTACCTTCTCAATAAACACAGGAAAAAGATATCATAGAGTCAAAACGGACAATACCCATGAAAACAGTGCAGAAGAAAGAGGCAGGTCAGCTCACCGGCCACAGTCACAGGCTTCGACATGGAGGGGCGCGAGTTTGCAGCCTGGCGCAGCCCTTACAAGCTGCATGTTTCTGACACACTCATCTCACCTTTCTTGAGACTTCATTTCCTCATTTGAAAAATGCAGTATGAAGCTCTAGAGGTATTTGTGCAAATAACTAATGGGTATGAGTGGTCAGAGGACTTGAGGGAGAGGGAGAGAGTGTGGGACAGGAAACCCAGGGCCCTGCCTCAGGGAGTACCCAGCATGGGCTGCTTTCTTTTCTGATGGAAGCAACAACTCCAAGGTCACACATGGTGCAAGCCAACAGTTTGGGCAACCCCAAAGTAATAGTTTACTTGTCAGAAAGAGAAAATTCATAAAGGAGCCAAACATTGCCAAAATGTTGGCAAAAGGACAGTCTTACATTGTGGAGTTTATGGCGAGTGTAATTCAAATAAAAAATGTGACATTGAGACAATTTAAGAAATGTGGGTTCACAGATGATAAACACCTGTCATATTTTTGGTTCTATAACTTCTTTTGTGCTCTCCATCACCTGGGTCTCTGTCATTTCCTGGTAACAGGGAACCTCAGCCTTGGCAGTCAGATGTGAGAACCCGAGATTTCAATTTGAACAAGGATGTGTGCTTCTAGACTCTGGGGGTTTTCTTCTTGTCACTCTGGATCTCATGGATTAGCCCCATGTCATGATTTCATGTATCAATTTGGCAGGGCCACGGTACCCAGATATTTGGTTAAACATTATCCTGGATGTGTCCCTGGAGGTATTTTGTGGATGTGATTAACATTTAAATCAGGTGACTTCAAGCATAGCAGGTCTTCATCCATAAAGCAGGTGGGCCTCATCCAATCAGGTGAAAGTCCAATAGAACAAAGACTTAGGTTTCAGGAGCAAAAAAGGATTATGCCGGCAGGTAGACTTTGGATTTGAACAGTAGCTCTTGCTGGATCTCTAGACTGCTGGCCTGTGCTACAGAGTCCAGACTGAGAAAACCCGGACGGACATGTGAGCCAATTCCTTAAAAATAAAACTTGGTCTCTCTTAAATATATACACATCCTATTGGTTCAGTTTCTCTGGAGAACCCTGAATGATACACCCCACAAAAGGGAAGTCTGTCCAACTTTGGAGATGTTTATCATGCTAGGCACCTGACAATCTCTTTAAAAAAAAAGGGGGAGGGCGCCTGGGTAGCTCAGTGGGTTAAAGCCTCTGCCTTCAGCTCAGGTCATGATCTCAGGGTCCTGGGATCAAACCCCGGATCGGGGTCTCAGCTTAAGCAGGGAGCCTGCTTCCTCCTCTTTCTCTCTCTCTGCCTGCCTCTCTGACTGCTTGTGATCTCTGTCAAATAAATAAATAAAAATCTTAAAAAAAAAAAAGGTCTTTGAAGACCGATGTTGGAATTCTGATAGGGATGCTTTCTAATGCTTTGAGGTCCATGGGTGTCCTGCCTCCCTGAGCCTTGTTCTTCTCATTGTTACAGAGACGGAGTGGAATCTGTGCTCTAGCCCACTTGAGAAAACTGAATGATGTGTTAAATTATGTCCTGCTCCCTGGTAAACGCGGACCAAATGTTGAGACCACCTCCTCCTTCATTCTAAGCAGACCTCGGGAGGAAAGCTGTACAGTTCCTCCTGACTTGGCAAACTCTGGAACATTCTCTCTGACAAGGCAAACCTACAGAACCAGAGTTGGTAAAAGGGTGAATGAAACCCCAATTCTTTCTTCTCCCTTCTATTCAAGTTCTATCTGTATGCATAAGCAATCATCATCAGAAACCAGCCAGACATTCAATGGCTCAAAAAAGAGTTGTAGCTTGGAGTAAATAAATAAATAAATAAATAAATAAAAGAAGACAGATAGTTACGAAATAAATCCTTTGGTTTTGGAATTTCTTTGGTTTGTTTTCCATATTAATGCCTTGATGTTTCTGCTAACCAACATTTGACTGTTTTATAACTGTTACAATTATTCTGTCAAAGTTTGTAGGGTTGATTTTTTTTTTTTAATCTTTGGGGGAAAAAAGTTAGTTTACAGTTTATTAACTTGGATTACTGGCAATCGCTCTCATGGGTTTTCAGCTGTAACAAGACCTTGGAAAAGTGAGTCCTTAAGACCAATCTGTAAGACTTAAAAACATTAATAGCTGTCATTGAAACAGCAGGAGGAAAAATAGAACGTCTTTTTTTCTACCTCTGCATTCAGTATCAAGTTTTTGTATTTTCCCCATAAACAACCTGAATATGATTTTGCTGTTCTTTTCTCCTCCAAAACAAATGGCTATTTTCTGTAATGATGATAATTATAGAGCACCTAAGGGCTTAAAAACACATTCACTTGCATACTCTCTATTAACGTGCTGCAAGCTCACTTCAGAAAAGAAAGACTATTTGCTGATGATCTGTTTTCAGTTGAAGGAACTGAAACTCAGAAAGGATGACTGACTTAACCAGAGTCAAGTGGTCACAAGTGGCTGAAGGCGGTCTGGAAACCAAGGTGCGAACTTTTTGGCAATTACAGACTCTATGCTCCAGTAACGCAGATTCAACAAGGAAACTGAGAACCAGCTCCCTCCCAGTGTCTGGATTCCCCTCCATTTCCTTGTTTTTCCTCTTTTAGGAAGATACATTGGGGTATGTCTTGGCCATTGAAGACTCATTCCCACCCAAAGCCAAAATGACCAGGCGAGTGCCTCCTGGAGCCACAGTGAAAGAAAGAATGGGCGTCTCTTGTGTGGAGCTGAAGTCCTCTCTCTGGGACGTAAGTACCTGTGTGGTCTCGCCTTCCTCCTTTAACTCTATGACCACGATTTCCCCATGTGCAGTTAGGAAGAACAATATCCAACTGGCAGTGTGGTTAAATTATTACATAGAATAATATGCACATAGAGACGAGGTCAACGTATACTAGGTTCTTTCTAAGTGTTGCCTTTATATCTCCCCTCCCTGGAATAAGTTGACTTCACCTCAGTACACTGACGCTGATGGGCGGGTATAGATAATGTAAGGCAGAAGTTGCCAGAAGATCATCAAGTCCGCACCCGCCAACCTGGGCACCGAGCTAACGCCCTTAGCCAGCCTCCACCACATGAGGCATTGCTGGGTCTTCTCACACTGTCCTCCATGCTCCCCCTCTGGCTTGATGAAGAAAAATATGGCAAATATGAAAGCCACTCTTTCCTTCAGGAAGACACGTTCTGGAATGATCTCAAGCAGGAAATGAGCTTCTAATTTGTTAAATCACTGATATTCAAGGGTTTATCTGTATTAGTGGCCAGAGTCAACTTATCCATGACCTTCGCACACAGTAATGGGAATTCACTGAAAAATAGCTCACACATCTAGACACACAGCCAGACATATGCATACACGTACCAACACACAGAGAAATCTAGCATTTTGTGGAAACAGTGAATATCTTATTGACTTAATATTTGATTTTTCACTTGATTATTCTTGGTCTCTCCATGTCCAAACATAAAGCAAGCTATTAAGAATTTTAAGACGTCCATCCAGTGAGACCTATAGAGGTCAATTTAAGAACCCCTCTTCTATTGCTGTCTTATACATGCCGTCCTCTCCTTGAACGTTTCTGTGACATGGTCCCCACTGCCTGCCTCCCGCGGACACTGGTGACCAGATAGCTCTAAGGGTTACACATTAAGATCAGCGCTGTCCTCTCTCCTATCTGTCCATGTTCTATGGCTCTACCGTCCACGATACCAGGAACCGGCCTGCTCCTATTTGAGGGAAGACTCCCCCAAATAATTGAGAATTCAGCCAGTTCTGTTGTAACTCTTGTTTTGAAAATGCCTATCTGTTTCAGTGTGATTGATATATTAAGACATAGTTTAAAAATTACAAAAATTTCATCTTTGCTTAAATGCCATTTCTTCTGCAAGAAACACTGAAAGCAGAAAACTTCACGCAGCTGGTTGGAGCCACACAGCAGGGCACAGACCACACAGGAGTGCACCCCTTGAACACCGTTCCACTGCTCCTGCTCGCTGTGTGTCTTATGACTCAAAACCACCCATTTCCCATGTTATAACTTCCCTTCCAAATTTCCTTCCAACTCCAGGATGCCTTCCTTCCACTACTTCACCATAGCTAAGACCCACCTTCACAAGCAAACTTGGAGACTTTTTCTCAAAATGTGTTACCTTCTTTATTAGGTCTTATCTCAGTTTTTCTCCATGTGCCATTGATGAAGTATTTGACTGTTGTGCCCTGGCCTAACTTGCCCCAGAATCGTGTGGTTTTTACCGCACGAGTTGGCATAATGATTTTTGGGAGCACCTATGTTGCATTATAGCAGAGCTGACTGTAGAGAAGGTGCCTTGCTCTAGTCTGCTCAGGGAATGGGGAGTATTTGTTCTGAAGGTCCTCACACTCTCTGAATGAAGAGGTAGCGTGTGCCTGGCCTAGCCCAGGCCTGATGCTTACCACCCGGCCATAAATAAACACCTGTGTTTTCTCTCTAAGCACATATAGGTTGGACACGTACCAACCTCCCAGGACTCCTGGGAAGGAGAATAAACTGTCAAATGAAGGAGGATGACAATGAAATGGTGTCATTTCTGGCTCAGCTAATGCAGCCACTCAAAACAGGAAAATGGAGTCAATTCCTGCTTGGTGGGGGGTCCCCTGTACCAGAGCCAATGCCAAGTGTTTGTGTGAGCCTTAGGTCAATTCAGCCCCACCTCAGTCTCTCAGATAAACATTACATCTGCCATTCTGGAGGCAAGGGAGTTGAGAGTTTTAGTGTCTTCCCAAGAGCTAGGACTCAAACCCAATGGAGTTTGGACACAAATTCATGTCCCCTTCCCAATAGGCCATGGTTCCCTCCAGTGTGCTTTCTGCTCTACCCCGATGTCTGCTCTACTAAATTCAGGCCCGAGCACGTCCTTGGTCCTAGGACTTCTTCACACGGAGCCCACACAGCAGCCACAGAGGTCAGAGTTGGAACTGGTATTCATCTGACCAGCAAGGCTGGGAGAGAAAAACAAATTCCAGATTATTAACAAATATTACTTGCCTTTGAACCCGATTTAAAACTAATGAAGTTGCAAAATTCATGAAATCATAAAGTTGAGCATTTTGTAAAACTGTATCACATATGGAAGTGATGAGTGATCATCCAGTATCCATGAAATGCAAGGGCGATTTCTAAGCTGCATTTCAAGTGGTGCTTGAGGGATTATGACCGGCCGGAAATGGCCGATACTATAGGGTTGTAGCCATTTGGTGCCGGCATGGAAACTAAAAGCTGGAACTGCAGCCAGAAATGCAGTAAAAACAGACCATTCATCCTGTTTCTATGACTTGTATTCATCACCGCAGACAACCAGGTAATTCAATTATCTTTGGCCTTGGAAGTCTGTGTCGTGTGGTTTATGTGCCTTTCTCTATCAGTCTCTGTTGTTCAGTCAGACCTGGGGACGGTGGTGTTGGGCTGACTGGAGGTGGGGAGAGCCGGGGGTACACGTGGACAGGAGACTGAGGAGAAGAACCTGGGTTATTTACTCGAAAGTGATGACAATGATCTCGTGCTGCAGAATGCATTGTCCCTTGGAGCCCCCAGTAAGAATAACATGATTCACTTTTATAGCAGCACATTTTATACAAACTCTTTTGTTGGTGGAGAAAAATGTCTCATCTGACATGATTGCAGGGGAAACCTCCTTGTGTTCTTTTCTCTCCCTTGCCCTTAATATTCTCATGCCCATCTATAAGAGCACATAAAATGTGTGGCAAGCAAGATGGTAATGAAGTGGCGGACTTTTCCTAACACCAGAATTTCAATAAGGATGGAATTTGCTTCCAAAAGAGGACAGTGATCTTTTCACAAACACTGTCCTTTGTCCTGAGGCACACAAAATCCCCAAATCCCTAAAACATTTCATCTGAAGATAAAATAATTTTGCTTTAGCCTAGGCTGAAAAAGAAAAGTGGAGGGGGGAGGCATCTATCAGATACAGCCAGGAAAGTCCTGTTGCTTAGGGAGAAGGTAAATTAAAGGCTCCTATCTTATCTGTATTTCAATTAAAATCTTATTTTTGGTCCCCAGCAGTGCAACCCGTTGAAGTCTTTCCAAGTTTAAAAAGAAAAAAAAAAAAAAACCCACCATTTCAGGAGGTAGACATTTGAGACGTCTTTAATGGACATTCTCTATATGAGATGTGGGTTACGTTTCATGTGTGGGAGAAATGACACAACAATATTTTGAAAGAGAGGTGGAAAGGCAATGGTGCCTTACCCTGGTGAACTTTCTCTTACAGGAATTTTTTTTTTTTTTTTTCCCAGCAAGATCCCATTTGAATATTTGCAAAGCCACCCCCAGTACTTAAGAAATCATAGCTAAGGGAGTTGGAGGAGAGAAACACAGGAAAAGGCATTGGGAACTTTCTGACTATCTTGTCAAAACCTTTCTGAGATGGTGAGTGCAGGATAGGGGTTATTGCCTCAAAGCTGGTGGGGAAAAAAAAGAGAGAGAGAGAGAGAGAAGCCAGGATCCAGACTGAGAATGTTAGCCATATAAGTTTATGAAATCAGCCTGGTAGGAGTCTGGGATTGGAGGCCCCGTGCTAAATCATAGGCTAAATCAGGCATCAAACAATAGATCAATCAATCAATCTGTCAGTGAGGCTAACTGCGAAGGGATATAAAACTACGTTCCAAAGTAAAAATAAGGTAAGTGTAAAATGTGGGTTTTAAGCCAGCCAGTGAGGAAACAGAACAGGGACCTGCTATGTCCATGAGACTGTGCTGTGTCATCCCCGTAGGACAAAAGGGCAGACAGAAAGGAGGAGCGTGTGCTGGAGTGAAGAGAGGAAGCATGGGTTCTAGAACGTTCTTTGCTGACATTGCCACAGAAGACCAAGACAAAGGGCAATAAACTTTCTGTCTTTCTGTGTAAAGGACGAGAGTACAAATTCCAGGCGTGGCGGGTCATACGGTCTCTGTCACAACTATTCACCTCTGCTGCTGTAGAAAAGCAGCAGCCACAGACAGTATGCCAATGAGTGGGGCGACTGTTTTCCTGTAGAACTTTACTTATGGACACTGAGATTTGAATTTCTCGCTCATATATTCTTTTTTTCAAAATATTTAATTCATTTAGTTGCCAGAGAGAGAGAGAGAGAGAACAAGCAGGGGGAGCAGCTGAGAGAGAAGCAGACTCCTCGCTGAGCACGGAGCCCGAAGCGGGACGCGATCCCAGGACCCTGGCATCATGACCTGAGCTGAAGGCAGATGCTTCACTGATTGGGGTGTCCCTGAGATTTGAATTTCTTATAATTTTCATGTCCTAAAATATAACTCTTTCTTTGATCCCCCAAAACATTAAAATATGTAAAAATCACTCTTAACGCCTAGATCATACAATGGCCAGCACTGCCCCAGTAATGGTAGTTTGCCAAGCACTGATCAAGGTGATACTTTAATACCACAGCCAGTTAACTTACAGAGCTAACAATCTGTTGATCCCTCACAGAAAGTCAGGCACTGTTCTGCATGCATTTCCAACTCCTTAACTCTTCTGTCAAGGGAGCAAGGTAAGTACTGTTCCTACCCCTGCCGCTTTGCAAATGAGGGAACTGAGGCTCAAGGAAGTTAACTAGCTTGCCAGAGGGCACAGAGCTGATGAGCAGCAGATGTAGAAT
Source organism: Neogale vison (assembly GCF_020171115.1). Lineage (NCBI taxonomy): Eukaryota > Metazoa > Chordata > Mammalia > Carnivora > Mustelidae > Neogale > Neogale vison. The sequence continues at coordinate 7,626,530 of NC_058103.1, read as the reverse complement.
ACGCCCGTGCATCTGGGTCAGAGTTGGAAGTGTGCGGGGTGCCATGAAGAAGGACAGATCTAGAACCCCGAGTCAAATTGCATAAGGCTCTAGCACTTGCCAACTTCAGGAACAAGCTTCCAAACCTCTCTGAACCTCAGTCTTCTCAACGTGGAATAGAACCGTAATTGTGTGTACCTCATAAAATAAGTTAGATGAATAAATTTCTGATGAATTTCTGATCCCTCTCTAATGCCCAATAATGTTGGTTAATGTTACCATTAAGTATGCCTTGTCCTAAGTTATATTCTACCTTTGGCTTTGAAAGGATGCCATACCAACTCTGGATGATTCTTCCAGAGTCCTTCTTTGCATGAAGGTTTGGCAAATGAGGCCAGGCTCACTCCATCCATAAACATAAAGCTTAGGATATTTTAAACATCCTCGAAAAGTCCTGAGGATTTTTTCAGACAGCCCCTGGATCCCTCCCAGGGGTCTTCATGCCATTCTTGACTCCGTTTTGTCTGGAAGCACAGGGGACATCCAGCACTGCTTATGGAATGCAGAATCACTGGGCTCGAAGGGACCTGGAGGGGGAATCTCATCTGACCTTTCCTGCCTACAAGGGGGGAGCATGCAAATCCTGCCCACCGGCACTCTAGGCGTGCAGCCAGCCCCACAGGTCTCTTCCATCTCGGGAAGGATCCATAGTATCAGCTCAGCTAAACTCCATCTGGTCTTGTGTAAAGAACACTCATTATTTTAGGCAATGGAATTCCTAAGTTTCGAAGATTTTCTTTTCTTTTCAGGAGTGCTTCATGTTAAAATCGAGACCAGAACCTACCAGCACACGCCCCCACAGCTCCCCTTCCAAAAGCCTCAGTGACTGCCTGTGATCTGTAGGATAAAGTTCAAACTGCTTTTTGGGGTCTTTCAAACTCTCATTCGTTTATTTATGCAACAGAGTTTTGTTAGTTTCTCTTACTATTTTCAGAAGCACACTTCAGCATCTCTGAAATTGGATGTACCTTCCAACCAATGGCGTGCGCCCGTAGCACATTCCCATCCCTCTCTACCAACAGCGGTCATAGGTCATGGCACATGCCTGCACACCAGCTTGCCGACTTGTAGACAATAGCTAGGAGATGATGACACAGAATCTTTCTAGATCTCTAGGACCCACAGAGCTGTGCAAAGCTGGTAAATCATGCAGGCTTAGCAACAGTTCCCAAAGAACAGTGAAAAAACAGGCTAGTGCTGCATAATCACAAAGCCGACTTCATTGCCCAGCACCAATGACCTTAAATTTATATGAATTCTTTTAAGAAATGCTGCATTGCCAACACTCTAGGTAGACAAAAAAATTAAAACCCCAATACAGTATGGGAAAAACACAAGCCCTAACTGAAGGAATGATTTGGGAAAGTTGCTATCTGCGAAAAAGTCCAAAGACTACCATAGCCATATTTTTCTTTCTATCATAAGAATGATAAATGATAAAAAAATCTGTCTACTTACATCTAAAGGATTTATTTCTGTAAGTATGAAATAAAATTTCTAAGTATTGAGAGAGCATTGCACTGTGGTTTCATTGCCAATACTTTCTTTTCCTCTGATTCCCCCCCCCTTGGTGGTACATAAGATATTTCATCTCACAACTAATGGTAGCTTCGATTCAATAAAAGATGGTTGCGTGCTAATCATGGACCATATGGAAGCAGGGCACAGATGAGCACAGATGGTTCTCACTCTGTAGGACTCACAGTCTAGAACAAAAGGGTGCCTGTCCTCTACGTCCCCTATCCCTGGCTGCCCCTTTCTTCTTGGAACCAACCTACAGCATCCTTGAAAGCCTAGATTAAATAGCAGGTCTTCTGAGATATTTTCCCAGATTATGTGTCCTTTCTCGACATCTGCAAAAATAAGGGCTTCCTCCTCTGTGCTTCTATAATGCTATCCTCATACTCATGGGTTCTAGAGTCAGATGCCTTTGTTTAAATTCTGGTACCTCTGCTTGGGTAAGACAATTAAGTCTTCTTGGCCTCAGTCTCTTTATCTGTATAGTGCATATGAATCTCGTGCTCATCTTGTGTAGCTGATTTGAGGACTGGATACATTAATATGGGCAGGGCACTTAGAAGAGTGCCCAGCATAGGGTTTGTAGGGTTGACTATTGTCAGCACTGAAAATCTCACTGTAATTTGGTTCACTGTGATGGGGGTCTGTGGGTAAGCTCCTTGAAGCTAGAATGATGTCTGTCAGTCTTATTTCTCCACCTGTATGTAGTACAGCATGGACCAGAGTCAGGAGCCACTCATTAAGGCCCTCAATAAACATTTATTAAATTTAATACCTAGGGTGCATTAGCCAGCATTCTAAGCTCTGATCATAGAGAGCTTAAGAGGTACTTGTTAAATGAATGAACTAATGATTATTCACTTTACAAAAAGGGAGCTGACACCCAGAAGACCACAAAATACACCCGCTTGGCCAAAAAGAAGAACTCTAGGGGTCACCAGCTGGTGGCAGTTCAAGAATTCTGGATGTAATTTGTTATGTTTTATTTGTTTACTTGTTTGAATTAACAAGTTCTCATTGAAAATTACAACCAGTGCACCTGCTAGTGTGACCTTCTACACTATTCTTTGGCTCAAACAAACTCCTTTAAGGAGCCATCCCGACTTGGCAAGGGTAATGCAATGCTCAGCAGTATAAAAGCTTTCCACTGCAGGATGTTGGGGACAAGAACCCCAGTGCTCCAATTTCCGGTCATCTGCATATCCCTCCTTCTGTTCTACGAGTTTTCTCGGCCATGGAATTCACTTCCTGCTATAATTTTCCTCTTGGCTCAACACTTCCGGGTTGACTTGGACTCAGTTCTTCTTTTGGGTCTTTGTTGGTTCTTTTTCTATTTCCTGGTTTCAGTCCTTAGAACAATAACTTTGGAGGTAGCACTTGTGTTTGCTGCCATTCCTAGTATGGGGCTCTGTCTTCCCACTGGCCTGCCCATAGATGACCTCCCTAGGTTCTTCTTACTTGATGACATTCACAGGGAGGGGTAAGCGACCATTAGTGTGCCTCACCTAATATTCCTGAGTATCTGCCTTCTGGGAACAAGGTAAGTTTGTTTCTGGAGCTACATTCATTGTAGTTTTTGCCAAGAGTTTTGAGCTGAAGAACTATGGGTTACGTCCAGCTAAACTATTTCTGTGTGAAAGAACTCCAGGTCCCTTAGTTCCCTGCTTCAGTGACCAGCATGGTCAAGATGGCCGTTGACCCATTAAGGTGAGTCTTAGGAGTCAAGAGGGAAGACATGGAACCCTGTGGGATCCAAGACAGGCATAGAACATGAAAAAGAACTAAAACTTGTTTGCTGTAAGCTACGGATGCGTGGGAGTTTCTTGTCATGACTGTATCCAGACTACAGTGTATATAATCCAGGCTGTGGGAAGGGCCCACAACACTTTCTACAACCCTAACCTTGATTGCCTTTTGGATTATTTTCATGACCCATGAACTTCCCCTTAAATCCATGGGACAGTTTTGGTAAGACATCAGCCAAACATTTCAAGATCTGTGTATCTGTATCACATGGAAGACAGTCCATGTTGCCAAGTTGTATGTCGAAGAACCAGTTCTGGCATTTATTACAATGGAAAAGTAGCAGAAAGCTGTCTAATAGAAACTTCTGCTGTTTAGGGAACAGAGCTGGGATTAGGTAATGGTGGTGGGCAATGTTTCGAGCAATTGTGCCTGATGCAGGGCTCGCTTAGATTCCTTCATAGCGTGGAGTCATTTCCAAATGCTAGTTGCCACTCTGCGTGCGGCCCCAGCATCTAATATTTCTAAACATATTTCGGCTCAGTGACACCTTAATGGTATACAATAGCAGCCAGCCTCCCTCTTAGAAAAATGGATACTCTCATTTCTCTAAACATTGGGTCTTTACCTTTATCCATTTCCATTTAAATGCAAATTTCAATCATGTCCACCTTTCTATGTTCCAACATGAGTGTATGGAAATGGTAGCAGCTTGAATCCAAATTTCAAGAACCTGGGAGCTGTTCCCTATGGGGGTCCTAGACGAGTTCCGATTGTTCTTTTTTCTTGTGCCCCTGTGTTGCTGAGACCAGCCTCAAGGGAGCATTTTGATTCCATTGGCTACGTCAGAAGAGGGAAAGGATGGCATCCAGAAATGGGGACACGTGGGTGTAGACATCACTAAAAGGTCTCTGAGGTGAACTAGTGGCATTTAATGAACGTGGCTTCTTATACCCTTTATCCTGGACTCCCAGAGACAGAATTCAGGGCCCAGGAGCTCCTAGAAGGGTCCAGTGTACAGTGGCTGCATAGTGTTTCTGTTCCCCAACTCACACCATCTCCCTCAAGTCCTAAGTTAGAGCCTTGCCTCCCTGGCCTGGCAGGAAAGGTCTTCCCTGTCTATGGACCCCAGAGAATTCTGGGATCAGGTGAGGCTAGACCAGGGGAAGAGTCCCCACAGGAGGGCTGACAGGGTTGGTGCAACCTGCAGGGACATTGCCTGAACAAAATCCTCAGCGTGGAGCCAAGGGCCTCCAGAGTCCTGCCAGTTAAAGAGCCACATCCAGTGACCAAGGCTCACTCGTGTCCTTTGTCTTGGTCATTCAACAGTTCCCTCTGTGTTCAGCTAAGAAGTCTCTCTGGCGTAAAGACCTTTCCTTGGCATAGGAAAGAGGGAGCACAGGTAGGCTGTTAAGAAGGCCCAGCTTGTCTCAAGGTAAGAGAAAGCCCCTGGAGAAGGAACATTAAACAGAGGAGGGAGAGAAGCAGACCCACTACTGAAGGGAAGAAGGAAAGGAAGATCCTGTAGCGAGTGAGCCCGAGACTGAGACTTGGTCCTCGGGGCTTATGGTTCAGAAACTTTGTCATTGTGTGTTAGTAGGCTCTTTTTGTACATTTTATGCCCTCTTGGGAAAGGGGAGAATTTCTGATAGAAAACTTCAGTGTGGCTGTAGATCCTATTAATGAAAGACACTGTCAGGGCTGGGCTGGCTGGACAGCATCAAGGAGGGTTTTCACTTCGGAGTCACAGTCTTGGATAGGAGCAAAAGCAAATGTGGAGACCCTAGGGGAGTGTGTCAAGGAGAGCAGGGAAGCCAGACCCCATCATAGGAGACATAAAGGAGGAGGGATGTGCGGGCATGAGGGCTGGACTCCTCCAGCACAGCTAGCTTCTCGCTGAATGACTCCCCTTGTGCTGCACGTGCACCAGACAGATCAGACAGATCAGAGGCCCAGGCAGGAAGATGTTCTTCGAGTCTGCACTTTATAGCCAGTTCACAGAGGCTGTGCACTGGGGGGGGTGATCACCTTTTCAATGGAGGGGTGCAAGGGGGGGCTAGTCACTGTCCTCTGGGAGGAACGAGTGGGGAAGGGCTCCCTGCTTTCGATGGGAGATGGCTGAGGTGAACTCTGGGTTTTCTCATGGAAGCAGGATTCCTGTCTTGCCTCCCATGGGGAGGCACTGGCTTCCTGTGCTGCCCAGGGGCTTGCAAAGTGCAACGAAAATTCCATTCTCTTACCTGCTAACAAATGGAGCTTTTTATTCTACAGGCTTTTTGTTCTTTCCCTTCCAACACTTCCCACTTCAGTGCTGGGGTCAGAGATGAAGCAAGATGGCAGCAGAGGGAAGGAGACCTCGGTGCCCCAGAGCCAGAGAACTAAGTGATGCTTGTCATGTGTCTGGACCTCCTTGGAGGAGGACAGATGGTGGCCACGCCTTCCGCTGGAATGGGGCTTGTATGAGACAACACCCACAAAGTCCGGCCATGGGTGAGATCGTGATCTGCCACACCGCTCTGATAACTTGTTTGTCAATGAGACAGGGCACCAAGGATGCTTTCTAGAGTAGACCTTCTTGAGCACTTGCCTTGGGCTTGGATCTTCAGGGAGGACCACCTGGTAGGTGTCCTGCATATCATTATAGGGCTGTGGGGAGTTGGGGACATCACCAAGTCCATGTTTCATTTCAGTGTCTCTGCGTATAGCTTATGGGTATTTCAGGCTTCTTGTCTGTAAAGTGGCATTATCAATACCTGGCTTAGGATCCTGAGAATTAAAAGAAAAAAAGGAATGAGATAGGACCTAACAGAGACCAGGCCACAGTGAGTTTTCAGTGTGTGCTGTTTCCTGGAACTACGTCTAACCCACGCTCCCCAAGACATGTGGCTTTCACTTTACTCTGCATCTGCTTCACCCACTGATTCCTATGAGAAATAATCCCAGAGAGGGTAAGTGATTTGCTCAAAGACACACAGCCCAAAAGTGGATGCTCTAAGCTATAGCTATGGGCCTGGAGGCCAGTTCATATAGATTTTATATTTTCTCTCTTCTACCAGCACCAACCTCCATAAAAGAGGTCCCATGATGGAGAACTCACTGGTCCCAAAGGTGTCAGTCTTCTGGACATTTAGACAGATGGTGTCACCCGAGACTGTCCTGCTGAAGGTTCCAGCCTGGTGCGAGCTGTTTAACCTCAGGGAATGAAAGCACACGAGAATACTGGGAAGGCTGCTGGTTTTCTGCCAGGAGCAGGGTGGTGATGGTCATGGGGACCACATGCATGCTGGCAGTCAGGAATCCTGCATTCTAGATAGCTATAGCTATTACAGGATTTCCCAAAAATGGTTCTTTCAAACTCCTACTCTGAAAAAAGATAACTTGCAATAAGTGGGAACGGCTAGGGGTCCTGCTTCTCTGGAAGCAGAACATGGGGCATTCCCACGCCTAATAATGGGTCTGAGAATTTCCAAAGAAAGTGGCGTATGAACTTGTGCTTCCTCTGAATGTTCCTAAAAATACTGGAATATGGAACTCTCTTCTTGGCTTGACACCTCTCAGGTCACGGGACTCACTGTGGCAAGTATCACTTGATTAAAAAATACAGTTCATGTCACTTGAGCCTCTGTTGAATTTCTTCTTGATGCCCACAAGAGCCAAAGAACCACACATATGTTTCAGAACAACTTCAGGGGATAATGGAAGAGACTGACTTGCAAGCCTACCTTTAAAATGCAGGATGGTAAGTACTACAGACCTTGGGGTCACCCAGAGGAGCACATCTGATCCATTCTGGGGAGGGCTTCCCAGAGGAGGTGATGGATGAGTTGAGTTCTAAGTTTGAGTAGAAGCTAGCTAGGTGATGGAAGGGGTTAGGGAAGAAACTTCTTTACAATTGATTTCTTTGTTTTCTTCTTGGCTCAGAGTTTGAGATTATTGGTCCATGAGTTCCCTTAGCTATGACACATGGGACTAAATCACATTATTTTGGAATCTTCATATACCACTTTGCTTTTGGTCTGGATCTGACCTCCCATTTGAAAATCGTCTGTAGGCCTTTCCTTCTTCAGTCCAGCATCAGCAGGGATGCCCATGGGGACATTGTGGACAGTCTGAGCCAGGAACATCCAGCCATTCTCCCACGTGTCCTCCACCCACCATCATATGAGGATGGGTCAATAGTCTTGTCTCCCCAATGAGGAGGGCAGCATCTTGGAGCAGCAAGCGTGGTGATCCAAGAGTCTGGATCCTTGCTTGGAGTCTATGCCATCATGTTGGGACACTAGGTGATTAATATATGTCTATAAAATGGGCTTGCACAGAAAATCCTTAGAAGAAATCCTGGGGCCCATTGCCAGACCCGAGAAGGATTAGGGTATCTCAAGTGTTTTAGACCTCCACCCTTCCTTGCTCCAGCCCCAAACTCTTGGAAATTCACATATCTGCTCTATACAATGGGGATATGTGGGTCTGATGGCAAGGAAGCAGCAAGGGTCTGCTGAGGCACTGTGTGTGAAGGCACTTTGTAAGCAAAGGGGCATGGGTGGGATGTAATTCCCTCCTTCCAGGGAATTATATCCAGGAAGAATGTATTGACCTCAAAAATATGCTATGATAAGTGGTTCTAAGCCTTCAGAAGATATAGGAAAAAGCAACCTCTGAAGCAGGTGAACAAAAAGGACTGACGACAATTAAGGAACAGATATGAGGAGGTGACCACCAAAGTCCTTCTAGGAACAAAACTCACCATCTAACCCTGGTTGATCAGAATACTTGCATGCAGGGTGAAGAAGCGGAGAAATCTGAGCTCTGCATTGGAGATAGAACATGGGGCTGGGTGGGGATCGTTTGGATGAATTATGACCTGGAAAGCCAGGGGAGGTGGGTATTTTATTCAGAGCTGTGGGCAGAAGTATCTTGGTCAGGGGACCTGGATAGGGCAGATGTTCAGCTGGGGAAAGTTTCAGGTTTTGCTCCTGAGAGTGTTACTGCAGTACTCTTGATGGGGCACAGAGGACAGCAGCAGCTGGGGGCAATGGAATTGCAGGGAAGGCTGGCAAACAGCCTGTGACCGTGGAAGAGGAAAACAGCACATTAGAGGAACATAGCTTGGATGGAGTTCCTCTGTGAGATGCTCAAAAAGGAGCAAGAACTAGGTCTGATTCGGAAAGCCCAGACCTCCCAGGGGTGCACGCTTGATGTGTGTTTTCAAGGAAGGAAGGGCAAGGGGGAGAGGGGATTTGTGTAAGTGCTCGCAAGCATGCTTCCTCCTTCCCTCCTTCCCTCCCTCCCTGCCCTGTCTCCATCCTGCGGGTCCCACCAGCCCTTCCTTCTCTGAGCACCCTCCTGGACATCTGCTATTGGCTGGTCCCATCTTGTCACCTGGCTTCTGCTTAGAGACACTCCAGCTGCCCCCAGGGACCTACTCCTGAGCCTGTGACCCCATTGCTCATCACCCTCCACCATACAACTCTGGTTCATGGTGTTCCTTTGCACTCACCATCCTCAGAAATTGGCCTAAATAGTTTTTGCTAGATGTTGGCTGATCCTACCCCCTCAGTGACTGTGAAATGCACCAAAGCATGAGATGTGGTGATCCTGTCCACTCCTGGTTGTCCTGAAGCTAGGATAGTGCCTGTGCTCAATAATTCTCGAGAATTTAAAATAATAATAATAATAATAAAATAATTCTCAAGAATTTATTATGGATTCTTTTTCTCCTTTTTAAGATTTTATTTATTTATTTATTTATTTGCTTATTTATTTGAGAGAGAGAGAGCATCAGTTGGGGACAGAGGGAGAAGAGGAAGCAGGCTCCACGATGAGCAGGGAGCCTGATGCGGGGCTTGATCCCAGGACCCTGAGACCATGACCTGAGCCGTAGACAGACTCTTAACTGACTGATCATCCCCCAAGCACCCCTTAGGAACTTTTTATGAACTTTATCATGGCTACTACTTGTGGCGCACAGAGATTGTCCTAGGCCATGTCTCCTTACATATATATTATTGCAAATCCTCGTGCTAGGGTCAAACCGATGCTGTCAACCCCACATTAAAGCAATCTCGAGGCACAGGAGCACGGTCACATGTGCATACACAGCTGATCAGCTGATCTCTTTTGGGGAGAATGCTCCCAGAGATCTCAGAAGGTCTGCATGGGGACAGTGAAAAAAAAAAAAAAAAGTCTGAATTTTGTGGGCTGGATCCAGCTGGCCAAGAATGCAAGGCGCAGGAGACAAGCAGGACACGCACTTCAGAAAAGCCCCCTCCTAGGGCCAGCCTCGGTCTCCCAGGTCCAGGAATGTGCACCGCAGGATGGAGCTCACTCTCAGCAGATGGGGGCCCTCCCTGCCAGGCAGGGGCGTGCTAACCGGACTCAGATGTTGCAACTGCAGGAGACAGACCAGTCCCCGTACGTTTGGGAGAACTTGAAAGAATTCTGGAAGAGCCATAAATCTTGGACTGGAGCCTTTTATCAACCTCTAATTTATCATGGTCTCTTAATTACTTTGACTGGAGAAGTCGTAATCCATATGTATTGGAAATTTGGTCGGCACAGGCCTGTTTTTCATGACAAGGGCAGATCTTGACACATGCGGTTTAACATAGAGAGATTCCACTTGGTGGCGACTTGTTCCTATGCCTTTCCAAGAGGGGTGCCCCTTCCCCCAGCTGATCACCTTCAGCTATCTCCACTTTGCCATGTCCTGCACTGGCCCATAGCACACAAGGGGGAGAAAGAGTCTCACTCATAAGAGACCTGATATTGACTGGGGGGAAAAAAAAACACATCTAGATAATTCTACGTGAGCATGATAGAGGACATAGAGGCCAAGCATGGGATGTGGTGTGGATACCAAGAAAAAAGTATATGACTAAGCCTAGGGCATCAAGGAAGGCTGGCTGGAGGTGATAGTGGAGACTCAGACCTTCAGAAAGCAAGGACTGTGCAAAGGTCTAGAATAAGATGATCACATGGAATATTGTACATCTAACATGAGCCAGGTGTGGCTAAAACTACAGCATGTGCCTTTGTAGGCATGTGGGTAGAGTCTGGCACATAGTAGGAGCTCATCCCAGGAGCTCCAGATGAATCCAGTGTTCCGGCTTGATGTCTCTATTTGATGGACTGATGGAAATAAGCTCTTGTCTTCCCATTGATTCCTCTGTGCCCCCAAGTCTGTCCCATTTCAGTTCTTCCCATCTCAGTCTCTGGTGCCACCATATACCCATTTGATAGGCCATAAACCTGACAATCAAGCTTGCTTCTCTTTCCTTAAACTTCCTCATCCAGTCTGTCTAGGCCTCCTGCTGGTTTACCTTCAGGGCTTATCCCGAGTCTGTTCAGAGTCATCCCCATGGTTCCCATCCTACTCTGAGCCTCCACCCACTCTGGCCAGCTTCCCACAAGTGTCTCCCATACAGAACTCTGGGCTCCTTCCAGCAGGGTCTGTGTCCCAGTTGTCCCAGTGTCCCCTGCGCTGAGCTCTGCTGCATGGATGCACATGTGGGCTTGTGCTCTCTTGGGACCCTTTCTGGAAGTGGTGAAGAACATTCAATTTGCCTTCAATGCTCTGCAACACATGTTGGGAAAAGCAGAGTAGAGTGCAAATGACAACATTCTCCCAAATTTGGGAAAGCCCCCCACCCCCCAATCATCTCTGCATCACTGAGCAGTCACTGTGCATCAGGCCCTGTGCCCTGTGCTGAATCTGGAGGGTTTGGGGACCGCAGACATGATTTTACTTTTTGTAGCAGTGTCATCATTGGTAACCCACCTCTTCTGCCCTATTCATTATCCAAGGTGTCCCAGTATAGATAACAGATTTCGTGGTCACTCTGTCTCTTAGGGCAAGGTCACCACTCTCAAGTCACCCCAGCAGAATGACAAGACGGGCTTTGCCCTAACACACAGCAGCAGGCTGAGGTGAGGACTCTCAGCTTATAAAAGCTCCCCAAATAATTCTCTGCTACCTCCACCTTTTTGTGTGTGAATACTTACTGGCTAGAGGGCCACTTGTGCACACGGAGAAGCTCTGTGCCTCCCACACTGACAAAATGCCATCAGGCCCAACTGTACAGGGTTAAGGAACCTTGTCTCCCCACCCGCCCACTGCCACCCCCCTCCCTGGGGCAGATAAGAAACAGGAAGTTTGAATCTTCATGCCATTTTTCCCAAAGTCACTTTCTCAACCTAGGCTGGAGCCAGCCTTTTCTGGGTTCCAGAATGTGATTTCTTTCTTTACCCTTTGCCGATGCTTACTTCAGCCCCTGAGAGAGCCTAGCCAGAACAAAGTGCATTTATTAATATCACACCAGTTTACTTATTTGAACTTTTTCATTGTTTTAGATTCGGTCGGATTGACACTCTTCCTCTAAATGTGCTGCTGGAGCGCCTTCAAGTCTGTGTACATCAGCCCAGTTTTGTTTCCCGGCTATAACCTGACTCACAGTACCACCTACATACACCTTTATGGTTTCAGGAACAGCAGATTATGAGAGTTGTTTACACATGTCAGTTCCGAGCAGAAGAAACTCAGGTTTTGGGTTTTGCTCTGCCTTGCTGACTCCCCATTCAAGCTAGAGGAAAAGCTGGCCCTAAGGCGAGTGGTTCAAGAAGCATAAATCCCCTTTGGTTAATAGAACTCAAAGCCGCCTTTCACCCGGCGCTATGCCTTGAGCTTCTGCTGTCCACCACTGATGCTCTGTTACCCATCTGGCCACCGGGAAATACATACCTGTTGACACATGCAATGCAAACACCCTTGTGCTTCAGTGCATGTCCACAAAGTGCCAGGGGTTTCGTAAATAAGTTCACAGGTCAGCCTCCTTTAGTCCCATTTTACAGATGATGCTGAGACTCAGAGAGTGCTGTGACTTACCCCAGAAGGCCACAGCAAGTGAGAGGTGAAATTAAGACATACATCAAGATTGCTATGATTCCAATCCTGCATTTTTTCCATCTCCATCCAAAGGAAGGGTACTGAATAATAAGTCTTGAATAAGCTTTGGGCTCATTTGTGGGTGATAAAATGACACTCCTGGGGGCAGAGTGGGCAGAGGCATAGTTGGGGTGCTCCCCAGCAACTTTGGAGATAGTGCTCAACTTACTTGTCTAGATTGCTGTGTGTGGGGGTGGGTGGATGTACATGTGTCTGTGTGTGCATGGGGGGAGCAAGTTTTAGAAGTATAAGTTGAAACCTGATCCCATAAAGTTAAGAACCATAACGAGAGGCCAGGGCTGTTCTGCATTTTTTAGCAGGGAGCCAATGACGGTGTTTGAGCTGGAAATGTGAGAAGACATAAAACTATCAGTAAGAGGACTTTTTCCTAACTGGCTCTCCATTTAAGCCCTAACTGGGGTCTTAGTTGATCTGTCCTTGTAGAGGCAATTCTAAGCAATCAGTAACATCCATTCTGCCAAATATTTTTTCATTCAACAAACATTTAGTGAATACCAACTACATGCCAGGTACTGGCTCATTTCGGTACTAATGACTGCATCTAATAGGGAAGATAAGTATGTGAACAGAGCATTGAAAAATGGTGTGATGGGACGGATAGAGATAAACATAGAATACTACGGGCAAGAAAGAGTTTTCAAGCAAACCTAAAAGTACATGGGAGTCTTTGACAAGTTGTTGCTTGGTCTAGATCATACTGGATGACTAGAAGTTGGCCAGGGAATGTGAAGCTATGCCAGAGAAGGGACCGCAAGAGAGAAGATACAGGGGGCAAAGAATCTTCAGGTGGTGGCAGAGGTATTTACTCATCACTGAATAAACAAGTGTTCCTCTGCATCATCCCTTTGCATGGTGGCAGGGCCATATGACCACTTGTGGTCTACCAGGTGTGAATAGAGATGTTGTGTGTTACTTTCAGGCTCAAGCACTGAAGAGCTACTGTGGGCATCTCAGCTCTTTTTTCCATTACCCCAGCCATAGGGGCCACCTGTTGAGGAGGCCACCTGTTCCAAAGGAGCCTGGAACCCAGAGTCACTGCATGGAGGACAGCTTTCCTGGAGGGTTTCCCTGCATGTATGAGTTTGGGTTAAGCCACTGAGATGCTGAAGTCAGGGTCTTATTGCAGCCTGGCCTAGTCTATCCCAATGCCCATAGGGAGTGTTGCGACTCTGAGCAGTTTGGTGTTGCCAAAGAATGAAGAACAAACAGGGGGAAGAAGTAGACGGCAAACTCCTTGTCTAAACTGGGAACTTCTTGAACACACTACCTCCCAACCGGTACTAAATATCTTTCTTCACTATTCCCATCACAAAGGAGTGGTGTCTGGAAAATCTGATAAAGCAATTTCAGCACAGCTGAGACAGCGCACACCTTCCTTCCCCTTCCTCTTTCTCCCTCATCTTGTCATCTATTGGTCAGACAAATAGCTGGGTCTTAGCCAACCCAACAGTCCTTCATAGGTCCAGGAAATTTATTTTGTTCACTGCTGAAGCATAGGAGCCTAGAACAATGCCTGGCACATTGGAAGTCCTCAATAAACATTTGTGGACTAAGCATCCCAAGGAGAGGCTAACATAATAGTTTCTCCCTGAAGGCAGAGAGGATGTTCACATTATAAAGCTTGAGACACACGCTTGTGTCCCCAACTCTGCTGCTCACCAGCAACACAACAGTCTCCTCAAACCTTAGTGCTGCCTTCTAGCAAATGAAGATTGCATGCTCACCTCCCATGGAGGTGGAAGGCTCCTAAAGGTCTCAAAAGATACAGAGACTGCATGGTTTTTATCAATATTTTTTTTCTCTTAGATTCTAGTGATTTGATTGAAAGATAAGGTCCATTACCAGTGACAATTATAAATGTCATCTGCAACATTACTTTGGTAGTTGGTAAGATATTTGGGACTTTAGAACCATCAAGTCATTCATCCCCTTTTACCTAAAACTTCGCTAGGACCAAAGGCACTCAGGTTCTGAGAAGCAACCACAAGACACAGAGTCTGTCCCCAGTGAGATCATATGGATGGGACTTAATCTAATATGACTCGTGTCTTTGTAAGAAGAGGAGATTAGGATATGTTCAGAGATGCCAGCATAGAGGTCCACAGAGGGATGGCCATGTGAAGAGGAAGCCAGAAAACAGCCATCTGTAAGCTAAAGAGAGGGGCCTCAGAAGAAACCAAACCGACTGACACCTTGATCTTGGACTCTCAGCTTCCAGGAGTAGAGAAAATAAATTTCTAATTGCTTAAGCAACACCCCCTGCCCCCCAACCCTGGTCTATGACATTCTGATATGACAGTCCCAGCAAACTAATACAACCATCAGAACAACCTAACAAACTATGTAGTCATGTTGTCATTCAGCAAACATATATTGATATATATATATATATATATACAAATATGCCTGTGACCATACTAGACAAAGACGCATTCTACAAGATCTTTATTCTGAGGGAATTCATTGTCCAAGTTTGTCTATGTATGGCCCTGTCCTGGTGAAATAGACTTAGGATAATAGGGGATGATGCACTATGAGAAATCCATCCATCCATCCATCCATCCATCCATCCAACCGTTTGTCCATCCTTCCATCCATGCATCCATTCAGCCTATATTTTTTCTTGACTCTTAGGGTCTAGGCACCAGAGAAACAGAGATGACTGACCCTGACATCCAGGCTGCAGGGAAATCCTGCATGGGAAAAATCAGAGCCCAGGTCCCACAGTCGGGCTTTATAGGTTCAAGTCCCAGTTCAGCCACCTATTGGCTGTGACTCTGGGCAGAGTTCTTAAACTCTCTGTTTTTGGTTTCTAACTGTCAAAAGAGTATCAAAGGGTTTTTAACATGGAAGTTTTCTGTAAGGGTGGGAACCATGGATGTGACTCGGTCAAGTTGTGGGTGTCTATTGTGTCTGCAGAGTGATGATGGACTATAACTAAGTGCACAGAGGTAGCACCACCAGTGACATTAGAATTCATTTTGAATGTTCCTTTTTCTTTGACTTTTTAAAATTTATTTTTAATTTTTAATTTTTTATATACATATAATATATTATTAGCCCCAGGGGTACAGGTCTGTGAATCACCAGGTTTACACACTTCACAGCACTCACCATAGCACATACCCTCCCCAATGTCCATAACCCCACCCCCCTCTCCCTACCCTACTCCCCCCGGCCACCCTCAGTTTGTTTTGTGACATTAAGAGTCTCTTATGGTTTGTCTGTCTCCCTCCCGATCCCATCTTCTTTCGTTTATTCTTTTCCTACCCCCCAAACCCCCCACGTTGCATCTCCACTTCCTCATATCAGGGAGATCATATGATAGTTGTCTTTCTCCAATTGACTTATTTTGCTAAGCACAATACCCTCTAGTTCCATCCATGTTGTCGCAAATGGCAAGATTTTGTTTCTTTTGATGGCTTCATAGTATTCCATTGTCTATATATACCACATCTTCTTTATCCATTCATCTGTTGATGGACATCTAGGTTCTTTCCATAGTTTGACTATTGTAGACATTGTTGCTATAAACATTCGGGTGCACGTGCTCCTTTGGATCACTACGTTTGTATCTTTAGGGTAAATACCCAGAAGATACAATTGCTGGGTCATAAGGTAGCTACAAAATGCATTTGCAACCATGAGACCTTGCAAGGCATGGGACAAGGAAAAGGGCCCCATGTCCTCAGAAGTCCAGTGTTTAACCTGCTTAAAGTTTTCCCATCTGAAATATGGGCGTTGGAGCACTTTCCTCATGCTGAGATGTGTTGTGAGCATTTGGGCTCACAGTGTCATTAATCTTGCATTCTACACATGAGGCAGGAGAGTCCCAGAAGGTAGGCCAAGTTCATATGGCAGCTGTCAGAACATGAGTGCTTTGACTCCAGAATCTATGAGCTTGGTTGTAAGCGGGCCAGTTCTTTAAGTGGTAGTGGGAAGGGCCTCCAGAAGCGGCTCTCAGGGGCCTTAGGGAAAGGATGGGGAGTGCCGCTGTGTGACTTAAAGACTGTGCTAATGGATATGCAGCGGGCAAGCCGTGAGGATGCCCCAGTGACTGAGTCCATCATTTACATTTATGGGGACACCTGGTCCCACCCTCCTCCAAGTCTCTCACCAAGTTGGCTCTGCTGCAGACACCCAGAAACCAGCTGTCTCTGTGACCCAAATGGAAATACAGTGTTTGCCCCTTACTTGCAGTTTCGCTTTCTGCTGGCTCAGTCACCTGTGGTCAACCATGGTCCAGAAGCAGATGATCCTCCTTCTCACTTGTGGCCAGAGGCTCATAGTGGCCTCACACTATGTCATGTGCCTGTGTCACTCCCCTCGCTTCCCCGATCATGTGGGCATGATGTCACCTCTCACTGTTGCAAGAAGACTGGTGAGGACAGTACAGTAAGATATTTTAAGAGACAGAGACTGTAGTCACCTAACATTTATTACAGTATACTGTTATAATTGTTCTATTTAATTAATATCAGTCTCTTACTGTGCCCAATTTATAAATTCAACTTCATCATAGGTACGTATGAATAGGGGAAAAACATAGTAAATACAGGGTTCTGTACTACCCACCATTTCATGCATTCACTGAGCATCTTAGAATGCATGCCCCTCAGATAAGGGGGGACCCCTTGCCAGAGAAGGTTCTAAAACCCTCATCACGTACTGCCAGGAAAGCTCAGTGTAATGCTCACTATTCTCAAATTTTGTTAGTCCCAGCATAGTGCCCTATACCCTTTTCCTAATTAACAACTTTTTTTGCCCATTGGCCAAAAAGAAAAGGAAACTGACTGCCGTGTGCCCCCGGGGAAGGCTGCTGGGCAGGGGGCATGGAGCCACAGCTCCCCGGGGGAAACACGCTTCGAGGTAACACCTTCTCACCTGTGTCCAGTTCTGCTGTGTGCTGGTTAGTGTTTGGTTAAAGAACAAGGGCATGGAGACATTGATGAGTGCATAGTTTTATATTCTCATTAGAGCAGCCCCTGACTGCAAGCCCATTAAAGCCATCATGTTATGTTGGCAAAGATTTGCTCAGGAATTGCAATGCTGATTCCGATTCTGCTGCATAGGGAGATAAAGTAGTGTGCACTGTGTCACCTACTAGGAATTTGCAGTCTTGGATTCAGACTTGTCCCGTCATTCTGGCCTGGTCTATACATCTGCCCCGGGCCTGAGATGACCCTTTTCTCATCTGCTCTACCTGTAATGGGACTTGATGCTATTCCCTGGGATTGAGGTCTCTTTAGGAAACTAATGATTTCCTTGTGATTTTGCTCAGAGTTGGCCTTCCCCTTCTGTACTTGTTTCAGTGGTGTCCCCCAAGTATGCATGTCCACCCCCAAAAACCTCAGAATGGGATCCTAACTGTGTCTTTTGAGGTGTGATGGCATTTATGTAAGGTCACACTGGAGCAGAGTGGGCCCCAATTCACTGACTAGTGTCCTTAATATAAGACAGAGGGAGCCGGAGAGCATCCTATGAGGATGGAGGCGGAAACTGGTGGGATGAGCCTCCATAGCGAAGACATCAGGGATGGCCAGTGACCCGCTGGATGCTGGCACAAAGTTATGGAACAGATTCTTCCTCAGCCCCCAGAAAGAAATTTTCTGCCGATACCTCGATTTCTGACTTCTCGCCTTTAGAACCGTGAGAGTCAATTCCTACTATTTGAAGCCACCGAGTTTGTAGGGAGTTGTTCTGATCATCAGTGGAAACAATAGACCTTCTCACTCAAAGTGGTTCCTTGTGTCTCTGACATTCTCGCTGCTGCCCGAGACTTGCCAGGGCCAGGATTCTCCCACTGCCCCAGGCACCAGCTACTCGTGTGATAGGCCTCTAGAAACTGAGGCTCCCACACAGTCTTGGTCTCCACAACTTGTCCTGCTGCTCCTCTCTGCTCATGCCCCCTCTGTGTCTGCGTCCTCTCTCTCTGACTTCTGAACATGTGACCCAGCATCCCCTTACTTACAACTGATTTTGATGAACACTTGAGATCCTCCCTCCATGAGCCAAGCTTAGGGCTCAGTGCAGAGGAAGTGGCCCCTGAGGTCTGGCAGCACATCCCTGGTTTCCTATGACAATGTTATCTCATGGTGGCCTCTACAGTCTATGGGTCATCAGAGCTTCTGGGTGGGGTGTAATGATGGGGCTGGGCTCTGGACAGTGCACACGCACCTCCACTTCAGGTGCATCATGGCCCTTTCAGGACTCCAGACCACGCAGGGAACCTTGAGCAGACTGAGTGTCCTCACATACCCGTCAGAAGAATGGTCTGGAGGACTGCCAGGCAGGCCAAATGCAGAGGGAAGACACCCCCATGAAGGACTGTTTGGAGGCACAGTCAGATGGACATCAGGAGGGTTTCTCACTAGGAAAGCAGGGGTGTTTCTGGAAGAAGAGGTGGCACAGGCCAGTGATCGGGGACGGTTGTGTTGGGGGGGGTGCAGTGTTGGGTAGGGTTCGGTTGGCAGAGGGATCTTGTGGAGGAGGTCTGTTGGGGGGGGGCAATGGATGGAGCTTAGGCAAGCAGGGATGGGAGGGGAGTGTGGCCTCCAGGAATGTGGTTGGAGGTGGAGCAGGAAGCACCACTGGCAAGAGATGGAAAAGCTTCAGGAGGGGAGGCTCTGCCTCTGGGAGGAGCTAGCAGGGTAGGGCAGAGTCAAACAGGCAGAGTTAGGAGCAGAACAGAGAGAGGTATGGGTGTTCATCCAGGCAGTATAGCCCAGCTTCTGAGACACCTTCCTGAGAAGCCATCTCTGCTGACCTCTGTCCTCCTATCCGGAGGTATGGAGGGGAATGAACACGTGTGCCCCCTCTGCGGTCTCAGTGACTTCTGACGGAGGCAGTGATCAGTCATGATTGCCCAATTTCAAAAGGCAACCATATGGTGTCTTAAACCATATGGTGAAATGGATGAGCAGGACCAAAAATAAACAGCAATAAGTAGAGGAGGAAATAAGTCACATTAACTCCTTTGTCATTTCCAAGGTGATAAGACTATTTAAAAAATACATACACACACACACACACACACACACATCTCCATATACCTCCCAGAGTTAAGATCAACTTTGAAGGGGAGACTGTAGCAGGATATTAAAAGTTTAACGAGGTGCAGTTTCAGAGGTGTTAACATTTGACAACCAGAAACAGCAGTAGCCAAAAATTTATAATATGAAACAGACCTTAAATGATGGGCATAAAGGGTGCTTGCTTAGAGCAGGGTTCTGAGCAGTAGGATATCCTCTGAGGGGACAGATCGGACCTGGATTCTAGGTTTGTGTAGCCAGGGAAGCACTTAGTCTGGGAGTCTTCACCTAAACCAAAATGACCGTGCATGTTTTGTAGTTTGTGGCTGGATGGAGATAATGAGTGGGAATTCCCAGCAGTGCACCGGGACCACAACGGTAAGGACGGCAGGTGCTTACGGTGGGCCTTGCTGTGGACATCGTCAGGACTTTACTGAGTTTCTCATAGTGGAAAGGTGTGGAGGGGCTGTGGTCTGCATTGTGCCAAGTGGTTTTTGCTATCACACTCATAAAACTTTCTGTAATAATTTGATTTTGCCACTTTAACATCTGGCCAAATAGCTCAGAGGGATGCAAACCTGACTCAGACCTTCCTAATGAAATAACCCATTTATTAAGGGGGTTTCAGTGGCATTTCTGGAATGTGTTCAGGTGCTGATTTCTAAAGGAGAAGGGGGAAGGAAGGTGGGTTTGGATGTGTCAGAAATTTAAATGAGGTCCAAAGAGAAGTAGATGAAGAACCCAACAAGCCCATTTTACCAGCTAGATTTCTGGGTTCCTCTGTGCTACACATTGCTTCTTCTGCCCAAGTGGGTGTCACTTCTGGCTATTCTCGGCTTGTGCACATGACTCCTAGGTAAGATTCTGAGGTCCTCTCAGGAGGGGTGCAGCTCCAGCATAATGCTTAATTTTCACGCATGCACTCATTCATTCACTCATGCTTTCTTTCATTCACTTCTTTTTAGTACTGAGAAGCAGACTGATGTGCTCGATAAAGCTTGGCTGGGGTTTAAATTTCTCTCTATTTCTTGCTGTGTCACTTAGGAATTTCATGATACTTCTCTGTACCTGTGTTCTCAGCAGTAAAATAAAATGAATGATGGTTCCTAATTTGATTTTTTTTTTTTTTTTTGAGAAACAAGGTAAATCAGCTAGCATAGTTAAACAAAGTGATCATGGTAATGAGGGACAACTCAGTGTGCCAAATACTGTCCTCCATGCTAGAAGACTTAAAAAAAAATAATAATGTGGTCTTTGTCCCCCAAGGAGCACAAATGCTGGTGAAAGAAACTAGTTTTCAAAGATAGTGATTCTTTATGTATCATGTGTTATTACAGCATGGTGGTAAAAATCACTCATATCCATTGGGCATTTTTTCCTATTGTCAGATTTTTTCTATATGCTTCACATGTATTCAGTCATTTAATCCTCATCAAAACTTTTTGAAAAGTTTCCATTTGACAGGTAAGTCAATGAATCTACAAAACTTGCTTGTCAATTGATTTGTTTGAATCCATAATAATGGCTGATGTTTACAAAGCTCTTGGCCGCTTTCAACTTCTTCCCATTCTTATCCATTAATACTCACAAGAAACCTACATCATGGGGATGATTTTTTATTTTTAAAATAAAATAAATAAAATAAAATAAATAAAATAAAAAGGGACTAACAGATGAAAACACTGAACCATGAGGAGTCAAGAAACATGCCCAAGATCATAGAGGTTGGCACAGGCTGCTTCTTAGTTTGGATGTTTTCTCTAACCAGCATTTCCCTGAGATGTGTCCAGCTCAAAAGACAGAGAACGAAGCCTTCCTGAGTTCATGATGTTTTTACTTGACTTTGGTAGAGCACACACATTAGTTTGCTCTCTTTCTGCTCATGCAAACCACTCCATTCTTCTGTGTGTAGTCTAGTCTATAACCCTCTTTCCATCTCCACTGAGACTCCGGCTTTTCTTGTGGGACCCTCCCCACGGCATTCTCTGATGGCTTCTATTATTTTTTCTCCAGATAGGTTTGTTTGCATTTTTTCAAACTGCATCTCGCTTTTAACTCATAATTCCAGCTTCGATGAGTTCCTTGCCTGTTGACTCCCACTTTGTTTTTGTTTTTTTTTAAGATTTTTGCTTCACAACTTTTTTTTTCCAATTTATT
This sequence comes from Neogale vison, assembly GCF_020171115.1. Taxonomy (NCBI): domain Eukaryota; kingdom Metazoa; phylum Chordata; class Mammalia; order Carnivora; family Mustelidae; genus Neogale; species Neogale vison. The sequence goes on along the minus strand of NC_058103.1, from coordinate 7,605,080 downwards.
TATTTTCAGAAAAACATTATTCATTATTTTTTCACCACACCCAGTGCTCCATGCAAGCTGTGCCTTCTATAATACTCACCACCTGGTACCCCAACCTTCCACCCCCCCGCCACTTCAAACCCCTCAGATTGTTTTTCAGAGTCCATAGTCTCTCATGGTTCACTACCCCTTCCAATTTACCCAAAAGCACATACCCTCCCCAAAATCCATAACCCTACCCCCCTTCTCCCAGCCCCCCTCCCCCCAGCAACCCACAGTTTGTTTCGTGAGATTAAGAGTCACTTATGGTTTGTCTCCCTCCCTATCCCATCTTGTTTCATGGATTCTTCTCCTACCCACTTTGATTGCGATTCCAGGCCATTATGATTTAGGACATCTTTGGCAAACCTCATTAACCTGCTCTCAATTTATTAATGGTACTGCAAAATCAGACCAGATCCTTCCTAACCTGTACCCCATGGACAAAACCCTGGGAAATTAAGGATCATTATTTTTATTATATTTGGGCTTTTTCTCAACCCATATTATTGTCAGGCCTCATCTGCATTACTTTGGTGAGGGCCAATTTCAAGAGATGGAAGTTCACATGTTTTCCTGGCGCCAAACACAGATACTTATCCTGCTTCCTTCATCTGGTTTTATAAACCTATGAAAAAGCAAAGATTTCTCCCCTATAACACATGTTATTATTTATAGGTCCAGACACACTATTATTTTATGTTATGGTTCTGAATCTTTCAAATGTTTCCTGTATTCTTTGTTCTGTTGTTTCTCTTATTAGAAACTGTCCTTTGATTTACTGCCTGGGATTGTTCTTTCTTTTCTTGAACATTTACTAGCTGTCAGGCATCTGGTGCAAAGCCTTGAGCTGTTAAGGGCAGAAACAAGAGCAAGACCCATAAGAAAGCAATCCCACCACATAAATATGGGTCAAGCAACTTTGCCCCTTTTGACCTTGCAAACTTACTAAGCATGTACCAGTATTAGGCTGTGGTTGAATGTCAGTGTACAGTTTTACATTTTCTCTGAGTAACAGCTCAGCAGGTAACATCCAACAATACTCTCATTTATCAAAGACTAAAGAAACGATATAATCAACACGTGGGGCCATACCAACCTAAAAAGCTTCTGCACAGCTGAAGCAACAACAAGCAAAATGAAAGGTAACCTATGAAATGGGAGAAAATATTTGCAAAGTATGCATCTGATAAGGAGTTAATACCCAAAATATATAAAGAGCTCATACTACTCCAAGTAATTCTCCAAAATGACCAGATATCTTCACAGGTGAATTCTACACAACATTTAAAGAAGAGTTTATGCTTATTCTTCTCAAATTATTCAAAAAATTAGAAGAGGAAAGAAAGTTTCCAAATTCATCCTATGAGACTGGAATTGCCCTGATACCAAAATCAGATCTAAGACACTACAGAAAAAGAGAACTACAGGCCAACATCCCTGATGAATATAGATGCAAAATACTCAGCAAAATAGTCACTGAATCAAACATTACATTAAAACAATCATTTACCATGACCAAATGGGATTTAATCCTGGGATGCAAGGGTGAGTCAATATTCACAAATCAATTCACATCATACATCACATCAACAAGAGAAAGGATAAAAACTGTACGATCATTTCAATAGGTGTACCTATTTAACAAAGTACAACATCCATTCATGATAAAAACCCTCAACAATGTAGATTTAGAGGTAAGATACCTCAACCTAAAAAAGGCCATATGTGAAAAGCCCAAAGCTAACATCATGCACAATGGTGAAAAACTGAGAGGTTCTCTCCTAAGATCAGGAACAAGATAAGGGTGTCCATTCTCACCACTTTTACTCAGTGTAGTATGGAAGTCCTAGACAGAGCAATTAGACAAGAAAAAGAAATAAGAGTAGTTCACATTGGTAAGGAAAATGTAAAACTTTCACTATTTATAGACATGATATTATATACAGAAAACCCTAAGGATCCCACAAAAACTACTAAAACTGATAAATGAATTTGGTAAAGTTGAAGGATACAAAGTTAACATACAGAAATCTGTTTTATTTCTACACACTAATCATGAAGTAGCAAAAAGAGAAATGAATGCTGGAGCACTGAAAAGCAATAAAATAAAATAAAATGGATTAAAAAAAAAAGAAACGGTCCTATTTACAATTGCACCAAAAATAATAAAGTACCTAAGAATAAATTTAAGAAAGGGAGTATACTCTGAAAACTATAAAACACTTAGGAAAGAAATTGAAGAAGACACAAACAAATGGAAAGATATTTAATCCTCATGGATTGTAATAACATATATTGTTAAAACGTCTATACTGCCCAAAACAACCTACAGAGTCAATGCAATCCCTACCAAAATGCCAACAGCATTTTTTACAGAACTAGAACAAATAACCCTAAAATTTGTATGGAACCACAAAAGACCCTGAATAGTAGAAGTAATCGTGGAGAACAACAAAACTGAAGGTATCACTATCCCAGATTTCAAGATATATAACAAAGCTGTATTAATCAACACAGTATGGTATTGGCACAGAAACAGACACATAGACCAATAGAACAGAATAGAGAACCCAGAAATCAAACCACAGCTACATGGTCAATTAATATTCAACAAAGGAGGCAAGAATATGCAATAAGAAAAAGACAGTCTCTTGAACAAAAAGCGTTGATAGAACTGGACAGCTGCATGTGAAAGCATGAAACTCGACCACTTCCTCACAGCACACACACACAGAAAACCCTCAAAATGGATTAAAGACCTAAATGTGAGAGCAGAAAACATAAAAATCTTAGACGAGAGCACAGGCAGTAATTTCTCTGACATCACTCACAGCAATATTGTTCTAAATATGTCTTCCGAAAAAAGGGAAGCAAAACCAAAAATAATCTATTAGGACTACCTAAAAATTAAAGGGTTCTGCACAGTGAAGGAAATAATCAACAAAACTAAATGACAGCATACCAAATGGGAAAAGGTATCTGCAAATGACATATCTGATAAAAGGTTAGTACCCAAAATATGTAAGGAACTTACACAAGTCAATATACAAACAAACAAACACGTAATCTAGTTAAAATTAGGCAGACAGCATGAACAGACATTTATCCAAAGAAAACATCCAGATGTCCTATAGACATATGAGAAGATGCTGAGCATCACTTACCATCAGGGAAATGCAAATCAAAACTGCAATGAGAAGGATGCCTGGGTGGCTCCCCTTAACTGGGTGGCTCAAATGGTTAAGGGTCTGACTCTTGATTTCAGCTTAGGTCATGATCTCAGGGTCGTGAGATGGAGTCCCACATTGGACTCTGCACTGGACATGGAGCCTGCTTAAAGTTCTCTCTCTCTGTCTTCCTCTACCAACCCTCATGCCCCGCTCACATATGTGTTTTCTTTCTCTCTCAAAAACAAGAACAAAACCACAAGATATCACCTCACACCTGCCAGAATGACTAAAATAAAAACCAAAGAAACAGCAAGTATGGGCGAGAATGTGGAGAAAAAGGAATCCCTGTACTCTGTTGGTGGGAAAGCAAACTGGTCTAGCTACTGTGGTTCCTCAAAAAATTGAAAATAGAATTACCCGTATAGTATGATCCAGTAATTCCATTACTTGGTATTTTCCCAAAGAATATGAAAACACTAATTTGAAAATATATGTGTACCCTGATGTTTTTTGCAGGATTATTTACAATAACCAAATTATGGAAGCAACCCAAGTGTCTACTGATAGATGAATAAATAAAGCCAATATGCACATACACAATTAAATATTACTCAGCCATTAAAAAGAAAAACAAACAAAATTGAAATCTTACCATTTGCAACATGGATGGACCTAGAAGGTATAATGCTAAGTGAAATGTTAGTCAGAGAAAACAAATACCGTATGATTTCACTCAGATGCAGAATTTAAGAAACAAAGCAAATTAACCAAGAGAACAAAAGAGAGAAACCAAGAAACAGACTGTTAACTATAGAGAGCAAACTGATGGTCACCGCAGGGGAAGTGGGAGGGCAGATGGGTAAAAGAGGTGCTGGGGATTAAGAGTACACTTATCCTAATGAGCACTGAGCATTGTATCAGGTTGTTGGATCAGTATGTTGCACACCCAAAACTAATGTAACCCTGTACATTAATTATGTTGGATTATTTTTTTTTAAAAAAGAACTTATACAATCAATATTTTAAAAGTGAGCAAAATATCTGAATATTTTCCCAAGTATGCCATACGCATGACCAACAGTCACATGAAAAGATGCTCAACGTCATTAATTACCAGAGAAATGCAAATCAAAACCACAATGAGCTTCATGTCACACCTGGTAGAACAGGCATTATCAAGAAAACAAGCCATAACCAGTGTTGGTGAAAATGTGAAGGAAAGGGAACTCGGGTGCACTGTTGGTGAGAATGTAAATGGGTACAGACACTATGGAAAACAGTATGGAAGTCTTCCCAAAAAATTAAGAATAGAACTAACATATAATTCAGTAATTCCATTTCTGGGAATTTATCTGAAGAAAACAAACACCCTTCAAAGAGATACATGCATTCCATGTTCATTGCAGCATTATTCATAGAAGCAACTTAAATGTCAATGGATGAGTGGATAAAGAGTTATTATATATCTGTATCTCTCTGTATCTATGTTATTTACATCTATCTTTATAAATAGTGGAATATTCAGCTATGAGAAAGAAGAAAATCCTGCGTTTGTGACAACATGGACGGACATTGAAGGTATTTTGCTAAATGAAATAAGTTGGAGAGAATAAGAAAATTACCACCTAATATTACATGCGGAATCTAAAAAAGCCAAACATCTAGTGGGGTAGGAGGGCTGGTGGTGACCAGGGCTGGTGGTGGGGACATGGAGAGATATTGGTCGAAGGTACAAACTCCCAGTTCTGAGACAGATAAATTCCGAGGCTCCACCATACAGTATGATGAGTATAGTTAATAATGCTTGAAGGTTGTTAACAGACTTCTCTCTTAAATGTACTCACCAGAGCAAATAAGTAATTATGTGATGTGACAAAGGTGTCAGTTGATGTTGCTGTGGTCATTTTACAATACATAAGTGTATCAAATCAACATGTTATATATCTTAAACTTACACAGTGTTTATGTCAATTTTATCTTGACAAATATGGAATAGGTCAAAAAAAAAAAAAAAGAAGTTAAGGAGTTGCTGTGACTTGGTCAAACACAAGAAGTGCTGAAGCTAGGCTTTGGATGCTAACTCTGTCTAGCACCAGTGCACTGCCCTTTGCTTTGTGGCTCTGGTCCTCCCTCCACCTTATTCAGATATAGGGAAACTTTGTGTTGTCTCTGTCCTTGCTCCAAGGCATCCCTGATCAGCCTTCTCTCTACAGATAGAATTTTGACAGCACATGTCTATAGTCTCCAGCATCTGCTCTAGGCTGTGCCCAGGCTGGACATCCTCATGCAGTTGGCAGTTGGGGAATCCACCAGCAAACCTCCCTGGCATTTTCATAGTGCAGCGTATCATGGAGTCCATGGCCAAAGCACAGGGATGGGGGAAAAAAATGGACTGATGTCGGATTTGAAGTCATCAAGTCCTGGGTTGAGACTAAGATGCATGCTTAGAGCTCTAAGATGCTAGAGAAGCCTCCTTCTCAGAGGAACTGCCCGAGATTTATAAACCTGGCTCCTTGTGCTGCAGGCAGTGGTGGTGGTATGTGGCCCATAGGTGTAAAGGCTGCAGAGTGTGCTTCAAGTTCAAAGTGTGGAGGGTTGATTTTCACATGGTATGCTCAGGTGCAGGTTCATTCAAAGCAATACTGAAATACGGTCATGGTTCCATTGTTTCTTCATGGCCTGCAGATCTTCTTTCCCGGTGTGGTTCAACACATACAATCCAACCCTATATTTGAAGCCCTAGAGTGGAACATTTCCACCTGGCTGCCTCGCAGGTGGTTTGAATATGACAAATAGGAACTGAACCCCCATCTTCTCCTCTCTGTCCCATTGTCTTTAGTACTGGCCATCTTGCTGATTAGCACTACCATCTGCCCAGACTCTAGAGTTCAAAACCTTTATTTCAGTGTGCATCCTGGTCACCAGTTGTGCCTGGGGAACAGCTTTGAGATCCCTTCCATTCTCTTTGCCCATGTTCCTCCTCTTGGATCACAACTTTGCCATTTTTCACCTGGTCTCCTCTTTACCAGGCTTGCTCCCTTCCTTTTGCCTGTGGTCTTCTTAACCTTGCAGTCCGTTATTGTCATTCTGCTCTCAAAACCCACCCTGAGTGCTCAGTTGCCTTTCAGAGAGACTCTAAGTTCAGCACAGGGGCACATTTTTGAGAGGTCTAGTCCACATCTAATCCCTACGCTTCTCTCAGACAAGTCCATGACCATACCTTCTTCTCTGAGGGCCTGAAGTTCTTATTACTCTTTGCACAAAACATGCTTGCCAGGCTGCAGGAATTTTGTATGGGATGCTTCTTCCAGCTTGAATGCATCCCTAACTTCTCTTACGTAAGGAATTAGTCATCCTTCAAGACCCACTTTTGTGTCACCTCTTAGACAAAGTCTTCTGTGAGTCCTTCAGGTCATCTTTTCTCTATTGCTTTTCCTCCAACATTTACCTATGTATGTATGTATGTATGCATGTATATATTCATTCATGCATGCATTAATGAATATTCACCGAGCCAGACCTGTGCAAAGTACTGAATATGGAGATGAACTAGAAAAGTACCTTCCCTCAAAGGGCTCAGGGTGTCATTGGAAAGATGGACGCGGTCACAAAGCATGAATGACACAATGTGAGAGGTGCACATCTTACCTGCTCAGGTTCTAGGTCTCTCCAGGTACAGCACAGTAAAAAAAGTGCTGAGGGCTTGGAGATATTTATAATCTATGTAAGCAACTCTGGAGATCATGATTTAACAAAAAAAGGAAAGACAGACTCTAAGGCTAGCTGGTGGGTAGGAAGGTTGAGTGCAGTAGGGAATTTGGAGTCTCTTAAGCTGGACCTTTTTTGAAGAATTCAGGGCACCCTAACCACAGAGGCAACAGGATGCAGTGGGCATGCAGTGATGTGGGCATTGAAGATTTGGTCCTGACTCCTGGGACTGCCATCAGCCTGTTGTGACTCCCTAACCCTGGTGTATCATGAGATTTTTGTCCTGGGTATTGTCCAGTGTGTTTATTTGTCCCTATGCAAACTATTATGTATGTTTGCATAACTATTCTATAACTCAAATCAATGGCTGAATAAGCAAAGAGACACTTTTGCAAACCCGTGGTCTTGTTTGAACTGTCTTTGCTCCCTAATTCTTTCTGGCAATACTTTTAATAATAATGCATTTCAAGGAAAACACTTCCCATATCTCTCTGTTTCCTCCTCCTTCTCCTCCTCCTCCTCCTTCTTCTTATTTTTTCCATTGCCAATTTGGAAAATACCTTACTTTTTTTAGGTCCTTTTTATCCTTTCAATTCCGTTTTTATTCCAAAGCAGTCAGATTCTCAGCTATGAGGGTGGGTATGTGGCCCACTGATTTTCTAGTCTTGACTATCTGCAAAGCTGCCTTTTCATACACAGAGAGGGAGGTAGCCTTGCTATTAGTTACAGAGGCAGTGACTTCATCCACCGATGGACTTCAAGGAAATAATAACTGTGTCCTTTCCTTCCAAGACATATCTCCAGTGCCTAGGATGGCGGCTGGCACCCAATAAAAACTCAAAAAATATTTGATGAGTGAAAGGGTGAATGACTGAATCTCTGATGAAGTTTTCAGCCATTGCCTTCACAATGTATATTAAGTATTTACCTCTTTTAAAAATTGTTTCTATTTACTCAACATGAGACTGCTTATCTCTTTCCATGCTCTGTGCTAAGCACTTAACAGACAATAGCTCATTTATTTTTCTTAACCACAAATCTAGATGTTACTATTATATCCATGTTGAGGATATTGATACTTAGAGAAGTTACATATTTTACCTAAAGAGCTTAAGCACAAGGAACCTACACCATAACCACTTCCTCCCCAGATGCCCACTCTTTGCTACTAGCAATTTGGGTTCTGCTCCCATTGCTCTTATAAAACTGTGGGCTTGAGGGTCCCAATGGCCCTCTGCATTAGTTAGGAATTAGGTTTGCTTGCTGGGAACAGAAAGTTTTAGTTTGCTTGTTCTGCCGTAACAAAGTACTACAAACTGGGTGGCTTTAAACAAGAGACATTAATTTTCTCATCGTTCTGGAGGTTGAAAATTGGAAATCAAGGTGTTGGCAGGGACCTACTCTTTCCCTGTGTCTGCCCTTGATGCTCCTTGGCTTGCAGGTGTCCAAGTCCAGCTTCTGCCTCTGTGGCCACATGGCCTTTTCCTCTTTGGGGGTCCAGATTTCTCTCTTCCTCTGAAGACACCGGTCACATTGGATTAGGGCCCAGCTTCATGACCTCATGCTAACTCAGTTGCATTGGCAAAGATCTTGTTTCCAAATAAAGTCATATTCGCAGTTCTTGGGGTTTAGGATTTCAACATATCTTCTTAGGGGACACAATTATCCCCCTAACAAAGATTAATGCACATAGGGGTTTCTTCTCATACATAATAGAGGTCCAGGGCTCCATGATGTCAGAAGCAGCCTGTGTCCCCCATCTTCCAGCTCCACTACCCTCTTCACTGGTTTCCATCCTGGAAGTCCCCCATGGTTTAGGACCTCCTGAGCCAGGTGCCTATAAGCAGGTCTATCAGTTTTCTAGGGCTTTCTAACAAAACACCACAGATTGGGTGGTCTAAACAACAGACATATATCCTGTCATTGTCCTGGAGGCCGAAAGTGCAAAAGCTGGGAGGGCAGTATATGCTTTAGGCTTCTCTCCTTGGTTTGCAGATGACTGCCTTCACCGAACCTCTTAGTATCACCTTCCAACTTTGTGTCCAGATCTCGCCCCCGCTTTTAAGGATAGTCATCATATTAGATTAGGGTCCATTCTAATGACCTCATTTTTCTTCATTAACATTGTAAAGACCCTATCTCCAAAGGTCACATTCTAGGGTTCTGGGGTTAGGACTCTAAGATATGAATCAGGGCACGCACTATCCAACCCATAACATCATCCACCTAAGAAGTCCCACTCAACGCTTTCCCTCATACTGCACTGACCAGACTTAGTTTAATGACCATGCTACATACAGGCAAGGCTGAGAAAGAATCTTTTTTTCTGGGTTGCTATGTTTGATCCCATCAGGCAAGAGGAGATGCTCACAAATGAGCCACATTCTGACTCCTTCTCACCTATCACCTCTTGAAACTCCTCCTGGGCCAATCCCTTCTCGGACCTCCAGGGCCTGTCAGCCCCAGCACACAAGTCCAGAGAGATGGCGCATTCTAGCATCAGCTCAAGCAGCCTGGAAGCTAAGAGAGCTCTTTGCAGAGGGAGTGGGCCAGAGTGATCCTGTCCTTAGTGATCACCTGTGCCAAGCGTGAGCACGCCTGATGGGGAAGGTGAGCATCTCCTGGGGCAGACAGCATGCCTGACCTTCTACCTCTGGCCTGGATGTGCCCTCACTATAGCTCCTGGCAGACCTAGAATCTTCAGCGTGTCACTACCCAGGGACTGGCAGCTTGTCTCTAGGCAGTTGTGACAACACAAACCCCTCCTGCCTGAACTCACACATTATCTCAGCATCTGGATGTCGAGACTGACACCGGAGAGACTCCATCATGTTTAGGAGAAGCAGTGACTGAGAGTGACACGGGGACCTCTTCCCCTCCAATGTGACCACACAGTGTGCTCTTCTTCATTCCCAAAGCCCCTCCTCATGCCCAGCTGTCACAGGAAAAATGCCCTCCAGCCAGGGTCCTGCGGCTTCAGCATCCAACTGTTAATCCCTCAGGGACTGCTCTCCCCATGACACCCTCTCCCTTCTGCTTCTCTTCATCAGAGATCACATCCATCAATAAGTCTTCCATAGAGCGTGCTCCATAGCTGGCCTCCCCCCTCTTCCCCAGCATCTTTCCCATGGTCCTGTCTTCCCGTCCAGTCTCCTGATGAATGTCCCACTGCCGATGCTCCATCAATACCAGAGAACAGGGAGCCCGATCCTGGCACTGGACCCACACCAGACCCACCTCTCTTGAGTCTGCAAGCCCCCTAGGCAGCAGGGTACCATGGTAAGCGGTGTGGTCCTGAGAGTTAGGTGGTCTGAGGTCAAATCCTGGTGAGCTTTGGTGAGGTGCTTAGCCTTTCTGTGAACGTATTTTAATCTACAATTGTTCACTGAGTCGCAGTCACAATTGTTGCCAAGTGTCCGTGGAAGCACCAGCCTTCTAGTAAGACTGCACGCCTGGTCTTTTTTTTTTTTTTTTTCATAATTTTTTAAATTTTTTTTTGTTTATTTAGGAGAGAGAGAATTGGGGCAGGGGAGGTCATAGGGAGAGGCAGACTTCCTGCTGAGCAGGGAGCCTGATGCCAGACTTGATCCTGGGACTCCAGGATCATGACCTGAGCTGAATGCATTCACTTAAGCAACTAAGCCACCCGGGTGCCCCTGAACTCCTTGTCTTAAGTAGATTACACTTCTTTTACCTGTGCCAGCACAATGGTGTCCTGGTGTCTTGCTTCCTTGCCTATTCTAATCTAATAAAATCACCACACTCAGCCCCGAGTCTTCTTCAGGTAGCTCTGGACTCTCTCTCCTACTCACATACCTTCAGTGGCTCCCCATTATCTCCTGATGGAAGCTCAACATCCTTTCTGTGAATTCTGGGTATTCACAGCCCTTTCTAGATCTCTCCCTGGATCTATCCTGGCCCTTGATGGGGGCTCCGTACTCTTGGTGGTTCTCTGGTGACATTCCCACTTCTCATCTCAAGCATGTGTTTCGTCTCTGTCCTTCAGTATCTCAAACCACCAGCTTCTGGAGACCTCACCATTCCTCCTACACAGTAATTGACTTTCCTTCTTCTGAACCAGCTCCTTCTAACTCTACAACACCTGTTACCTCTCTCCCACCTTGTGTCCTACACCTTTGTGTGATTGTCCTGTCCCCTTACCCCAGCTGGTAGGCATTGATCTCAGTGTGGTGAGGCATGTATGTTAAGTCACTAATAACAAAGAACTAAGGCTTGTAATTAATTTCTCTGTTGTTTAGAAATATGAGCAATTCCAGATCAGCTCTGAAATTCATTTGCATGCCACTTGCCTCTCCTGAAAGGTTAGAGTTCCAGAAGCCCATGGGAATTGTGCAGAGCCTGACCAGAGGAGTAGGTCTCCTGTGAAAGTCATCCAGCTGAGAGTCTCAGCGTAAAATAATCAGACAGAGATGGGTGCATGATGGGAAGCCAGCTGAGTCCCCAGGGCCTCGTTCCTCTAGTGCCTTCAGATGGCACCATGGTCACTTGTACTGCAAGGCCTGGTCCCAGACACAACCCTCACCACCACCTTCTGCATGCCTTATGCCCCAGAAAAAACAAACCGATTGTCCTTAGTTTTGCTGGAGAATTTTAATAGCACAGTTGCTTGATGAAAAATGTCTCCATAAAAATGGTACAGAATATTTGACATATAATGATTATAAGAACAAGATCAAAAGGAGTTGCCATTTACTGACAAGCAACTGATTGTCAGGCCCTGTGCATGTTAATGCATGTTACCCTTTATTTTTACAACCCAGGACCGTCCTGGGGATAGTGCTGTGATTCCAGTTTTCAGGCGAGGACGTTGTTAGCAAACAGATCACATTTATGGGCACAGTTAGGTGTGTGAACATTTCTCAGGTTTATCCTATACCACACTCCCTCATTATACATAGGTCTGTGTAACTTGTAGTATTAAGTTGGAAGGGTTCTGAGATGTTGCTACAGTGTCTCAAAAGCCAAATCACCCCGAGAACAGACTTAGCCTCCAAGGATTGTTTCTTTCTTTTCCCTTTTATTGAAGGATGGTTGGTAGACATAATATACACAGTTTGATGAACCTGGACAGATTCATATACCCATTTGCCGTCACTGCAATTAAGATAATAAACATACAACATATAAATAGAACACATAACATAGACATATAAACACCTCCAGAAGTTTCCTCATGCCCCTTTGGTTATTCTTGTTCTTGTTTTCGGTGCTTCTTTGGGAGTAGGGAGCAAGAGCAAGATATGGGGGCTGTGGGATGGGTATAAAGTCACAGTTACACAGATGGGTGAGGTACAGATCTGCTGGACAGCACAGTGCCTGTAGTTAACAGACCGTATCGTGCACCTAACAATTTGTTCAGAGGTTAGAACTCTTATTGTGTTTTTACCTCAAAGGACTGTTTTGATTTGTATAAAACACTTAATTTATCTCTCCTGAAATGAGTAATGATGAGGCTGGTATTTTGTCCTTCCTCAGTGTGCGTGGCTCTGCCACCGTGGGACCCACCCCAGCCAGGCAGCGCGACGGCCACCTGCCCGCAGTCCTGCCAGCCCACGTGAGTCGGCTTTCTTTGGTTCCTCTGGAGAGCAAACCCGAAACCTCCTGATACTCTACACCCGACATCTGGCTGGTCAATCATTTCCAGCATTACAGGAAAGATCCCGATGGCTCAAGGTTGAAATTTGATTTCAATAACAATAATGCTGAAGAAACGTTCCTGAGTAGTGCATTCTTTAATTTATGGATGTTGACTCACACTTGTGGCTGCTTAGTATCTGAAGATTGGAAAATCGGAGACTTGATCAGCCTCACAGCATGACTGATTCCATTTCATTTCCCCCAGTCCTTTTAGGACCATGCCACCAATCTCTCCAGAAGGGGAAAAGATGCAAAGAATGGCTGGCCACCAGGAGTCTAAAGAGTGCCAGCCACGTGCACACACCACTGTTGTTTTTGCCTCCTGAAATCCACAGGCATCGCTGCCAACTGAGTAGTAACCTTATTTTGTGTAGGAGACAGTTAAGGCTTCAAGACATGGCCATGGGTCCAAGTTCATTCCGTTATTCAGTGGCAGAGAAGGGATTCAAATCCAGGTCCCAGATGAAACTCTTTTATTTTTTTTCCTACTAAACCGCATGTCTCGCTTTACATGCTTGCCTGTGCTTTTGATTACTTTGGGATATATTCTAGAAATTCTGGGCAGAACCACGAGGGAGGGGCTTAGGGTCAAGGACCAGCTCACCAGCCACAAGCATCATTTTTCCCTGGGCTAGGACTAGGTTTTGTAAGTGAATACTCAAGTGAAAGGGGACACTTTTCTTGGAAAATGTTGGTAATTCGATGCATGTAAACAAACTCTTCGAAGAGTCCCTGTGACATTGGGGCCTGCGGGCAAACAACATCAAGCAAAGAACAGTTATAATTGAGAAAGACCCAAAGGGATGTAGACTCGGTAATGAGAGCCAGAATTTACTGACCACTTCCTGGTGCCAGGCATGGTGCTGGGTGCTTTCCATGAGTCCTTCCCTAGAACCTTTTAGAGGCTAGCATCTTCCGCCTTGAATAGATCAGGAAACGGAGGCACTGGTCAAATAGCTACAAAGAGGCAAAGCAGGGGTTCAGAAGCAGACAGTCTGCTGGCAGAGGCTCAGTTCTTCCCCACTAAGCCCTCCTTCCCCTCAGCCCTTCGAGAAGGTAGCTCATGCATTCTGCCCAGGTCTGGCAGGCAATTTCAGTCCAGCAGAAGGCTTCATCACTGGCGGCTTCACACGCAGTATACACCTGCATTAGTTTCCTGGGGCTCTTGTATAAAAATACTACAACATGGGTGCCTTAAATGATAGAAATGTATTTTTTCACAATTATGGAGGCCAGAAGTTCGAAATCAAGGTGTCAGTGGAGCCACACTCCCTCTGAACTTGCTGGAAGGGATCCATTCCATCATCATCTCCTACAGCTGGTAGCCTTGAGCCTTTCTTGGATTGCAAATGTGTCACTACACACCGACGTCTTCATGGCTTTCTCTCTGCTGTGCTCACACTGTCTTCCCCTTCCGTGTGTCTGTCTCTGTGTCCAGATTTCCCATCTTGAATAAGGACACGAGTCATAGGGTAGGACTTGGCCTACCCTAATGACCTTGTTTTGACTTGATCATCTCTGTAAAAGCCCTATTTCTAAATATCTCAGTGTTCTAATTCCATTTCCTGCCACCTTGACTCCCACCCCCAAACACGCGCATGGCCCCCCAGCTGCAGAGCCCAGGTGCCTTTTGAGCACAGTGACGTCTTTCAACCTTTCAGCCTCCTCGGTCTGTTCGGGCTCCTTCCTGTCTGGAATGCCCTTCCTCACGTTGTCCACCTGGAAGGTCTCTGTTCTTTCAGCCAGGCCAGGGATCATGTCCCTCGCATCTGGATGTCACTCCACACCCAGCTCTTCCCCAGTTTGCCTTCCGTTGTGCCTTCTTTTCTGCGGTTCTCAGTGGAATCTTTTTTCCTTGCTTATCAGTATCCCTCTCCCCACCAGTCACTTGGGAGCAACCCTAGGCCAGGATTTGGGCCTCTGTGCCGTGATCTCACAGATGCTTTCCTTGGAGGAGAGTCTGAGAGAGAAGCAGACTCCCTGCTGAGCAGGGAGCCCAATGTGGGACTCGATCCTGGCACTCCAGGATCATGACCGGAGCTGAAGGCAGCGGCTTGACCGAAGGAGCCACCCAGGCATCCTACCTTTGTGGTTTTTTTAAATAAAATTTCTTTTCCTTTAAAAAAATAAAAATAAAAAAAATAAAAAATAAAAAATAAAAATATTTATTTGAGAGAGACATTGAGAAAGACCCCAAGCATGGGGTAGAAGAGAAGAAGACTCACTGCTGAACAGAGAGCCTGGTGTGGGCCCTGATCCCAGCACCCTGGGATCATGACCTAAGTCAAAGGCTGACACTTAACCAACTGAGTGACTCAGGCACCCCAAGTTTTATTTTTTCCTTAATGATTTGTGCTGTCTGTGTTGGAATTATGGAATCCTTTCCTCAACGCATAGAGGCAATTACTAAAATTTTCTTCTAATGCTTTAAAGGTATTTATTTTCATATTTAGGTTTTCATCCCATTAAAATTAATTATGGTGTAGGTGGTGCAAGATGAAGATGTAATCTTCCCGCTATATTGATAACCAATTATTCTAGTGCAATTTGTTGAAGAGCAACCAAGGAATTCTTGCATTTTCCAATTCAAGGGTAGCCTGAGAGTGAGTATGTGATTGGCTTATATCTTATATACTTCTCCATTCTATTCCAGGCATATCAAAAATCTTATAAACTTTGAGATAATCTTCCCTAGAATCATCCAGATTCAAAAAACCTAATTAAAGCTTCAAAGAATTAGAACCCTAAAACTTTATTTCCTATGATAACCATAGCTACATAAAGATTCACATAAATTCTAGAACTATTGAAAGTTTATGCACCTCTGTTTAGTTAAACTGAAATTTTTAAGTTATCAGAAAAAGAAAACTGCTTTAATTAAAGAGATGACCTAAATAAACCCCAGACCCGTTGGCTGGTTGGAGATGGAATGAAAGGATAAACACTGGGACCACCTCAGAGAGGCATTCAGGAACTAGACTCAGCAGATGCGCTTTTGCCTCAAAGGATTTATTAGCCCTTTCTGGACCCTGTGATAAATGGTTAAGAAAATTCCCAAAGTGAGAGGCCTTCAGGCTTATTCCTGGGGAGACCAAGAGAAGAGAGATAATAAGCAAGGCATGCTAAGTCTTAGGTTTCAGACACCATTGGGGTTAAAGGAGACCCAACAAACCTAGAGTAGCTTTGTGAGGAGAAGGGAAGCACGCAGGCTGGAGCCTCAGATGGGTGGGGACAAGCAAAGAGCCATACAGGGAAGGGACCCTGGGCAACAAGCAAGGGAAACACCGATGAGAGTCCCAAGTTAATGAGTTGGTATAAAGATGCTCAGAGTTCTGAGGAGGAGTATCTAATATCATGTGTGTCCGACACCTCACACAAATCTGGGGACAAGGCAGGTCCTCTGTTAACACGCACAGAATTTTGCCATAGGAAGGCAGTTATCAACTATTAGCCAATATCTAGAATGTTTCTGAGGCCCGGAAAAAAAAAAAAATTCCTTATGGACCTGGGACCCTTTACTGTGACTGACTCATACCTACTCTTGTTGCTTTCTACATCCCTCTCATGACCATGACGAATTGATTGTCTGCATAGTTGGATGGACAGGGTCCAGGCTCCCATGTCAGACACACCTGGCCAGAATCCCAGGTTTGCCACCTCTTAGCTGTGTGGGATGTTGGCAAGTTCTGTAACCTCACTGACCCCCATTCCTTCATCTGTGACACCAAAGCTGTGAGGCCTCCCTCAGGGGGTTGCTGTGAAGACTAATGATACGGTCGGCCCATGTGAAGTGTCTGGCGGCCAGCAGGCGTCTAGGACAGATGGCAGCTATTCCTATTAGTGGTATGGCCTTCTTGCCTGCTGGTGTTACTTCCTGGTGCCTGGGAGCCGACAGGAGGACACGCTTTCCCACGTGGATCAAATGACCACTTTGGTTGATTATAGGTTTAGTTGTGTGTGTGTGTTAAACAACCTCTCAACACTTGCCCCCTTGGCCGCAACAGAAGTGAGTCAGTGGCAGACTCACTGCCAGAAGTGGATGGCAGAAAGGAAGCAGTAAGGCAGCACCCCCAGGGACGAAGAACCACCTGGACATGTCTCCCCACCCAGGTTCCCAGGTGGGGGTGAGCAGCTGGGCACCCGGCAGGCAGCCGGGCTTATTCCTCCCCCTGGATCCTAGGCCTACCTGAGGGAATGAGATGCTGTCTGCAAGAGTGTTTTCTAACTGAGATTCCTGGAACTGGAAGAGATGCACTTTGAAATGCTTTGTCAACGCATCGAAGTCTGGGCACTGGCTTTCTTTGGGACGGATAAGAAAGCAGAAGTGACAGCCAAGGTCAACAGTGAGTCATTGAAGGCGGCGCCTGCCAGATCCCAAATGCCTTCTCCTTCCTCGAGGGCCACCCTTTCCACTGGAGCATCGTCTGAATTCCCCTCTACTCTATGAGGAAGGTGACCTAATGGGTCACTGTGAGCACCCATGTTAGCAAGGAGCTGGATCCTAAATTCACAGAACACCAGGGGCACTTCAACTAGCACTATATAGTGTTAGCAATAAGATCATATTTACTGACCACTTACTATGTGCCGGCCTGGGCTAAGAACTGAGTGTGTGTGTGTGTGTGTGCGTGCGCACACACGCGTGTGATTTCCACTTAATACTCACAACAAGCTTTCAGTTAAAGACCATTGCCAGAGTCTCCATCTTTTTTTTTTTTTTAAGACTTACTTAATTAATTAATTAATTTGACACAGAGATGGAGAGAGCAAGTGAGTGCAGACTGGTGCATCAGCAGAGGGAGTTGGAGAAGCAGACTCCCGGCTGAGCAGGCAGCCCCATGCATGGCTGGATTGCAAGACTGTGGCATCATGACCTGAGCTGAAGGCAGGCAGTTAACTGACTGAGCTATCCAGATGCCCCTAGAGTCTCCCTCTTAAAGGTGAGAAAATGGAAGCTCAGTTGTTTGAAAACATAAGGTTAAAAACCAGGAAGCTAGGATCTGAACACAGGACTCCCCTGCAATGCTTAACCCCGTGACCATCACAGCCAGCACCGGGGAAAAGTGGTGTCATTTTCACCATGATGTAGAAGGAATGGAAACTCAGGGAGGTTAAAAAAGGGAGGGTGGCATTCAAGGTCGAGCCAAACCACCAAGGTGGAACATTTTTGGGTTGGAGAGATCTGGACACCAATCCAGGAGTGAGCACGTCCTTGCCAACTCTGTGATGGTGGCCATGTTCATTTGCCTCTCTGCAGGGAGAAGAGTGCTATCAGGGTGGAGTGACATCATGTGCACAGTGTGCTGCAGGCCTGAACCCACAGCCAGAGAGTGGTGGCCTGGGCAAAAGCCAGGGGCGTGCTGATGCTAATGGCTATGCTCTTTCTACAATGTACCTTTGACTCAACTGATTGAGAAATGCCCGCGATGTGGGCAAAATCAGCTTCATGCTGGAGTGTTACCTGGTTTTGTACCTTCTCTCCACCCCCCCCCCACATCTGTGCATAGTGGGTATCAGAAAGGGAGTGGGAAGGGGAGCTGGATCTTTTTTGCCTCCACAGAGCACCCAATAGCACATACAGATCTTTTGCACAGTTACAGAAAGATGGCCCCTTCTTCTGTGCGGGTCCAATGGCATGCCAAGGCACACAGCTTTGCAAGGGGGTTGGATTTCACCCATTATTTGCTCCTTGGCCAGGAGTCCTAGTAAATAACTGAGACTTTACTCTCCCCAAGCCCAATTTAAAGAGTAGGAAACTGAGGCCTGCACAGTAGCCTACTTGGGCCATCTAGTAAGGAGCAGAGAGAAGAGAGCATGACAAACTCTGAGGTCTAGCCTCTATGCTACCACCCCTGCCCTGCCCATAGGACGATGAAGGGCCACCATACCCAGGCATAGCATGAGTGCCCACTTCTGCTCACTCTGTGCCTGAGACTCTGGGGCATCAGATAAAGTCAGAAGGCCTACTCTCCTGCTAATGAGCACCAAGGCCTTTTTCCATTTGCTCCACATCTGTAAAATGGGGCCAATATTTCCCTTGAAGTCTTGTCCTAGAGCATACGTGAGGAAACACACATAAAGGTCCCTGGTCCTATATTGGTACATTATGTGTGAGTTTCACTGAGCCCCCAGAAGGGAAGCGCCCAAGTCTTATAAGACAATGATAAAATAAGAAAGTCTAAGACATGAATAAGACCTTGGGTTATAGGCTGATGAGCTTCATGAACTGAGTTTCTGTAACTCCAGTGCTGGCGCTGGACCCAGCTCCCTGAAGGTCTCTAAGGAATGTGATAAATAAAGAATGAGTGAATGGGGACGCCTGGGTCGCTAAATCTGTTAAGTGTCTGACTTGATTTCAGCTCAGGTCAAGATCTTAAGGTCGTGAGATCAAGACCCACATTGGGCCCTGCACTGGGCGTGAAACCTGCTTAAGATTATCTCTTTTTTCCTCTGCACCCCCGCCCCCCAATTCCAAAGCTCTGTCATCCTTTCAAAAAAAAAAAAAAAAAAGAGTGAGTGGATGTACATACTCTGTTACACATCAACAATTCAGTTTTGTAGCCTGATAATAATGAAGTTCTACAGTTTGCGCTGCTTCCACTGGGCAGCAGAGTGGACGACAATGTTTAGGAGAATCCCCACAGCCTGTTCTCAGGACAGGGTAGGCTAGGTGGGGTCCATTTCTGGGTTTCTACTTTTTATTTTTTTAATAAAAAAAATAAGGTGTTTTATTTTTTGTGTTCTGGCTAACTTCTCCCATAGCTGGGAAGACACCCACAGGGACTTCCCTTTCCCTCATAGCAACTAAGTCTCACTACTTTCCCTCCCCTTCCCAGAATTATTCTGCTATGGGTTTGGGCTGGCCCACAGTGTTGCCTTCTGAGTGTGGGGAATGGCATGTTGAATCATCACCTTTCCTGTTGATTTTCCCAGAATCACAGAATGTTCCTGAAGCTCTGAGCCCTTTACCAAGAAGACCACCCATCTCTTCTTCCAAAAAGCAAATCATATTTTCTTAACAAACCAAAATGACTGCCTCTTTGCTCACGCAACTAGCATTTCCTGAGAGTTCATGAATTCCAAAGTTATTTGGGCAATTTTGCCTTTGAAGCTCAGCTTCTACCTTGGACTATCGGAATTATTTCTTGGAAAAGTGATTAGTACTGAAACGCTCTATGAAAATTGGCGTCCAAGGATGGTCGTCGCATTATGCGAAGTGCCCATGGATTCACCTCCACACACCTCGTGATTTCTCAAGTGCTATTATCTCCCAGCTACCTCTCTGCTTAGGAGCTTATTACTTAAATAAAAAATGTTAATTGTTTCTGAGAAGTGTGCAGTGAGGAATGAGGGCTGCCATCGTTGTGGAGCTAAGTCTTTGAATTCCCAGGCTGCCGCTAACTTTCTTGCTGAATGCCGGAAGCTCTCCATCGGCCAGCCATCCATTTGTGTGGACTAAGTCACCATTTACATCAAGCACCGTTTTCACACAGGGTGTTATTTATTGAGCCCGCTACCACGGTGAGGAGGGCGCAGGCTCTTGAGTAATTAGAATCCTGTCCTCGCTGGGGAGCAAACAATGACTTCCTGCTATCTCCGCCTTCTAATGGGTTTGCGATGGCACTATCTCTGCTTCCATAAATAACGTGCTCCATGTAAATAAGGAGTCATTAAAAATGGGGCAGCACCCACACATCATTTCATAAACATGAGGGAGGTACTTAGGAAGAGGCGCATCAATAAACAGGTTGTGCTCTGTGTTACCAAACGGAAGCTGCTCTCCGACGAGTGTATCCACTGCGTTTTGTAAGTTAAATAATTCCATGAATATTGGCTTCCTGTTGACTGCTGTAGGTACAGGGTGGGGTGGTGATAAGCACGGCATCTGGAGGCAGGTGGACCTGAGTGGAGCTCAGCAGAGCTCCAGTTCTGATTCCCAGCTTCTGTGAAGTCTTGGGCAAGCCATGTGGCTGTTCAAGCCCTGATTTTCTCCACGGGACCCTGGAGAGAACAGTCTACCTGGTTTGTAACACCACAACTGGTAGCTGAGTTGGATTGGACTGGATGTAGTCAGGAAGAAACTTGATTCTTTCACATCCTTCCACTGCCTTCATGTTCCATCCCAGTCTTTGAATGGTGAAAAGGGCTAGTTAGTCTTAGGACATTTCTTGTCCCATTGAAAGCTTTTATCTCATCCCTAGCTTGGGCCAAATGGACTTAAATGCCAATGTGAAGAAAAAAGGTGAGGTTTCTCCCTCTAACACCTTTATCTCCTCCTCTTCCTCCATCTCCCGAGATGTGTCCCGCTCTTCCCAGAGTGGAGCCATGTTAGATGGAGCACACAGGGGACATCAGTGCCAATAATGTCTTCTGTGCCTGGGACAGGTGCAGGTGGACACTGGTGTCTCTGTCCAAAAGGGATTTTTTTCTTCTAAGATGCTTTTGTGGATTCCTCAGAGATCTTCCCACGGTGGAGTTTCTTGACAGTTCCTTGGTGGGGTGATGCCCCTGCTAATGGGTCTTTTACGAGTCTTCTCAGCCATTAGCATGTGAGGGGTCTCTTGAGGTTGAGACTCTGTCACCATCTTAGGACATCCTCTTGGGCAGCTCAAATCCAAATCTTTCTATTGGCTGCTCTGACTGATACAAAGAGCTGTTGAGTTGGTGGAAATCGGAGGAGGAGATAAACCATGAGAGACTGTGGACTCTGAGAAACAAACTGAGGGCTTTGGGGAGTGTGGAGGATGGGTGAGCCTGTTGGTGGGTATTGAGGGCACGTACTGCATGGAGCACTGGATGTGGTGCATAAACAATGAAGTACAGAACACTGAAAAAAATTAAATTAAAGTAAGTTAAATTTAAAAAAAAGAAATAAAGTTCACTCTGGTGGCTGCTCCACCATCCCAAGCTAGTTAGTCTTCCACCTTTAGTCTTTTATAGATAAGAGATAATGGTCCCTATAACCTCCAAATCGAAGAAAGACATATCAAATTTCCCTAATTGTTCTTTTGACACTTTTGTTAGTTGCTACAGGTGATGGGAAAGCAGAATGCCAGCAGCTCTTTGCAAAAAAGCTTCCACTCTCAAATATCCTTTCCAGTGAATTCTTAGCCAGCTAGAAGTAGCCAATGGGCTGATAATGCCAAAACTAGGTTATGGGTACTGTAGAATATGAAGGCATGTGTCACTGGTTTTTTTTTTTTTTTTTGGTTTTTTTTTTTTTTTTTTTTGGCTTAGAACTCAGCTGGAAAGACAACAGGAAATGTCCTGTATTCCATTGGTTGAATAAGAGTATGTTTTCAGTGTTTGGAAATGACCCACACAAAGATGTGAGTTTAGTTCTCAGTATTATACCTTCTCGAGTACCAGATGATATGCACAAACACATCATACGTGTTATGCAGAGAGACTCTTCTAAATGTGTTATATGTTCTAATAGTCCTGTGAGAAAGGTTTTATCATTGTCCCCACTATACAAATGAAGACTGAGGTTTGGAGAGTCCTCAGAGCTGGTGAGTGGACCCAAGAATGTATCTCCAAAGAACAGGATCTTACTTACCTTCCTACATACCTCAAGGTGTGAGGGAGATCTTTCCTCTTCCAAAAAGGCATTTATCCACCCCCAAAAATCTCCCTAGGAATTCATCAGGACTCCATCTGAGCCCAAGCTCCTTCTTCTTCGTTCCTTGTTTGTATGGGTGCTATAGACTCTTCACTAACTGTTCTCCTGTCATCAGATATTTATTAACATAAAATCAGTCTGAATTCCCCCAAATTGATTCCAAAGAGATCCTAATCTTGAGCACGCATATCCTGGCATCAATGCTGAAGTCATCTTCTGGACTTTCCCAGATGAGTTTTCCGGTCTGTCTGGTCTCATTCCTCTTCTGAGGTGATATTCCTTCCTGGTTTCTCTCCTTGTTTCAGCACCAATAGCCTCTACTCACAGCGTGCCCCTGGCAGAGCCTCTACTCACAGCATGCCCCTGGCAGAGCATCAGGGTCATCTCTTGTCCTGATGGTGAGGTCTAGGACTTCTCTGGGCTCTTCACGACCTTCCCCAGCTTTGACCAATGCTACCTTTCCCATTCTACATGCAGCATGTGTCCTCCCGTAGTCACTATCACATTGCTCTGTCTGCCTTACTGGATTTATAACTCTTGGTTTTCCCTGAGTTATCTTTTCATTTGTCTCCTTGTCTGTTTCTTTTCCCCATCTAGAGCACTAACGTGTGTGGTATGATGATAGGAAGTGAGCCAGAAGAACAGGTCCCTACCCTCAGCTACCTTATAGTCTAATTAAGGAAAGTAAATGTCCAAGGCAGCAAGTTGGCATCTGCTCACCACATAAACTGTCTCAAGGCACAGCCCTTTTCTGAGCCTCCCGTTTTCTACCTCTCCCATGGGCGGCAGGACCACATGATTAAAGGGGCTATTCCCGCTTTAAAGATCTATGACTCCGGAATTGCGGCTTCCCTTAATGTTCCTGGAAGAGCAGACAAGTCCAATTTGAGATATTTGAATCTGATTAATGCGGGAACAGTTAACATGGGGATGAAGGCATACCCCATCCCCTTCTTCTCTTTCCCCTCCAGGCAGCTTTTATGTTTCTGGGCTTTTATCCCATTATCCCAGCCAGACTTTATTAGTACCACCTGGAGAGGGGCCCCGCTCCCCACCAGACATTGGAGGAAATGCAGAGAGTCAGCTCACCACTTTTTGTTAACCTTAGCTCTCTGTTTACACACTTCTGGACCATGCTTCTCCCCTCTCCCCTGTTTATCTGGGAAGGAAATCTCTGCCACTGGCCTGAGTCTGAGGGAAGGGAAGGATCACAGGCCACTTGAAAACCCAATCTAATTTTTGGATTTTACTAGTCCTGCTGAACCAGGTTGGAGTTTTCAAAATGACTGTGTTCTGTCCCGAGGATAAGCACAAAGAAAATAGATAGGATTGAATGGGAGGCAAGGTCTGGTTGACTTAGTCTAGTGACTGATGGCACATGCGGTGCCACCTGAAGATTACGAGCTTCACCTGTTGTTCTCCGCCCTGTCAGATAGGAACCTGGATTCTTCCAAGTCTTTGAACATGTTGTCAACTTTTCCTGTCTCCTGAGGGTCCTCATATGCATCCTCTTATCTAGGAACCTCCAGGCTTCCCATTTACTTCACGCTGCAGGTTATCCTCAGAGATCACATCCTCCAGGCCATTACGCCTGACCCTTCACACCTTGGTGAGGCATCCTATTTGACATTCCTACCACGTCCCATAACCATGCAAGGTAGTGGGCCTGCAGCAATAAAATTCAGCAATGCATCCCCTGCCCTCTTGGCAGGTTCTACTGTTTTTGCACAAGAAAAGAGATGACAACTCAACAAGCAGTAGTAACATCCAGAGTGACAAATCCAAGGCTTGAGAAGGGTTGATCTAGAGAACTCAGGGAACTCAGGGCAGTATCCCTTAGAGGTACAGGTATAGGGCACAGGGAGAGCTCCCCAAAGGAAAGGCTTGGATTACTGGAAAGAGAAAGGAATGGAAAATCATATTCTACAAAAAAAAAAAAAAAAAAAGAACAGCATGTACAAAGATTTTATGGTGATAAAAAGTAGTGTTAAGACTGAGAGGAGAGATTTTATCAGTTAGCTTCTGCTGAGTAACAAACTACCCAAATGCTTAATGATCTAAAACAAAAAACATTATTTCTTTGTCTCATAGTTGTATAGGTCAGCAATATGGGATGGGCTCAGATGGCCTGCTCTGCTAATTTGAGTGACATTCAGCTGATCTTGGCTAACATACGAGATGTTTGAAGGCAGCTGTTGGGTTATTTGGAGGTTGGTGGCTGACAGCTGGGGCACCTCTTATTTCCTCCCAATTGTATCCAATCAACCAGCAGGTTATCTCAGGACTTTTGGCCTGGCTTTTCAGGGTCACAAAAGAGAGATCATAAGGCCATAAGATTTTTCAATGCCTGGCACAAAAGTGCCACATTTTATTGGCTAAAGCAATAGCCCAAATTCCAGGTGGTGAATACAGACTCTATGTCTTGATGGAAAGAGTCATGGAGAACTGTGACCTCTTCTACAATCTTTCCTGGGGTCTAAGCCTGGAGAATTGATCCAGGGCCAACTTATGAAAGGACTTATATTCAAGCTTAGGTTTTCTCAAAGGCATGGAGGAATATTTAATATAATAAATACTTAATATAATATTTTAAGAGAAAGATGAAAAATATCAGCATGTGCACAATTTAGAGGGGATTTTATGGGTACTCTTATTGGTATGAAGATCACACTGCTCAACTAACCAGGATCCATAGACCTTCTCTGACTCCAGATTCCCAGGGTGACAGTGTGTTCTGGTCTAAAACAGTGGATAGACATAGAAACCCACAGAATAGGATTGAGAGCCCAGAAATCAACCCTTACATTATCCTTGACTTTTGACAAGGACATTGGGACTATCCAATGGGGGAAGAATAATCTTTTCAACAGATGATGTTGAGTGCTCACATACCACCAACTGGGTATCTCCATATGAGAGAATGACTCATATGGAGAATGACTGGACACCTGCCTCATGATATCCACAAAAATAGACCCCAAATGGATAATACAACTAATCGTGAGTGCTGGAATGAAAGAACTCTCAGAAGAAAACAAGTGTAAACTTCTAACCATGGATTAGACAACAGCTCCTTAGATAAGACACCAAAAGCACAAGGGATCAAAAATAAATAATTACAAACTGGACATTATTAAAATTACTTTTTAGAAAAAGTCCCGTTTTCTCAAAGTAAAAGTAAACACAGGGAAAGATAACTCAGAGAAAAACAAAATACTCGCAAATCACCTATCTAATATGGGTTTATATTCAGAATCTATAAAGAATTATTGTAATCTAATAATGAAGAGCAGTTCCATTGAAAAGGGGTTGATTATTTACATAGACATTTCTCTTAAGAAGATAAATACAAGGCCAAGAAGCATACGAAAAGATGTTCAACATCATTCATCTTTACAGAAGTACAAATGAAACCATGGGTACCACTCTACACCCACTAGGATGATTAGAATCAAAAGACAAATGGTTGCATAAAGGAACATTGCAAGGGTGTGGAAACACGGCCGGTGGGTGGGGGGCAGGGAAGCCACTCTGAGCAACAGG
This sequence comes from Neogale vison, assembly GCF_020171115.1. Taxonomy (NCBI): domain Eukaryota; kingdom Metazoa; phylum Chordata; class Mammalia; order Carnivora; family Mustelidae; genus Neogale; species Neogale vison. The sequence continues at coordinate 7,579,358 of NC_058103.1, read as the reverse complement.
ATGATAGTTCCTCAAAGGTAAATGTAGAGTTACCATGACTCTGCAATTATAATCCTTGATATTACCAAGAAAAATAAAGAAGAGATGGTCACAAAAATACTTGTACATGAGTGTTCAGAGCAGCATTATTTGTAACAGAGAAAAAATGGCCAACACCCAAATATCTATCAACTGATGGTGGGATAAATAAAACGTGCATTCATGCAATGGGGTATTAATTGATAATAAAAAGGAATGAAACATTCATCCATGCTGAAATATGGGTGAATTCTGAAACATGCTAACTGAGAGGAACTAGTCACACACAGACACATGCTGTGAAAGATGGTATGATTCCAGTGAGGTCCGTTGAAATGTCCAGAATAGGCAAATTTATATAGAGAGAAAGAAGATCAGTAGTTACCTAAGGCTGGGATTGGGGACAGAGGCAAGGGGAAGTGAGGATTCAGTAGGGGGACAAAATGCTCTGACATCTTCTGTGCTCAGAAGTTACCTCACAACATCTCTGCCTAACTCGTGGAGTGACGATAGGCCTCGGGCTTCCTGAGGCCAGCTTCAGCTGTGAGGAGATCCTCTCCAGGTAAGAACTAGAGCTGTCTGGAATGTGCACTAGGACTCTTCACTGTGCCCCTGGAACCAGGAAAGATGGAAACATGGTGCCATTTGCCTTCCGAGCTTTGTTGTCCTTCCAGACAGTGAATTAGCATGAATCCTGCTTCCTGTTCACACTCTGACCAAGAGTTTCCATCTCCAGAGGGGATATTCTGGATTTCCTAACTATGAATTGTTTAAACCAGTTCTGAGTTGCCTTTTTGTCTTGGTTCCTGTTCTATGAATATGCTCTTTTTTTTTTCCCTAAGACATGTTTTATAATCTAAAAAAAAAGGTCGGATTGTAAAGTTAGTTCATATTTTTTTGAAACTTGGGGAAAAATAAAAAAGAAAATCAGTTATATAAGCACAGCACCCACTGAGAACTGATAAACACGAGTTTATTTTTCCACGGCAAGGATGGATCTGGATATTAATGTGACTCTCCACGCTAAGTCACTATGATCTTGGACAGTTCTCTTCTCTTCTCTAGACCTCACTTTAGTCATTTCTGAGGCTCATTTTGAATTCAAAGCCTTCTTCTGTCCTTTCCATCTATAAACCCGAAAGTCATTTGCTTCAAACATTCACACTGGACACTGGGGGAAGGAGCATCCCTGCCAATGGCCCAACTTGGAAGATCATTTATAATTCATCCCTGGACCTGCCAGCCTATGTCCTGATGATCCAACTCCTATCACAGCTCTCCAGTCCTGGGTCTCAGGGTCACCCCACGCAGCAGATCTTGTCTCAGCCCATGACACTGGTGTCCCCAGTGGATTTGGGGTTTATTTCAGGCCTTGCATTCACTGCCACCTGATTTCATTTCCCAAAGCTACTTACAAGGAACCCAGGAGAAGTAGGGGTGCAATGCTGGAACTGAGTGACATCTGATGCCAACTTTTCATTGTTAGTAAACTGTATTCAAGAAATTAGACTTTATAGACCTTTTGTTACACATTCCATTTGAACCTCACAAAAACTCTTTGTCGTGTGTTACAACAAGGTTATAAATGTTGTTGTCTATTACATTTTAATCTATTTCTTAGAGGAGGGAATTAAACTTGCAAAGCAGTTCAGAAATGTGAATTTTTGACCTCAATCCATAATAAGAAATGCATTTTATTGTAACCCAGTGCAAAAAAATGTGTGGAGAGAGAGGGAGAGAGAGACAGACAGACTATATAGAAACATGGATAAAGAAAAACAAATGAAACAAAAATGTTGCAAAATAAGATTTGCCAAAAGATACATGGTAGAGATGATAGATAAGTGACAGATAGATGGTAGGTAGGGAGATAGGCAGACAGATTTGAAACAAAAGTGTATAACTCTGTGCCCAGCAGGTTCTTGGAGGGAATTAGATAAGCGGAATAGTTTGTAATCAGCCTGTGGCAGGACTGCGATGGTGACCGATCCTGGCTCCTTCATCCCCTTCCCGATGACATCCTGGATGCAGGCATGTGACTCCTGTGGAGCACCATGGCGAGCCCCCATTCTTCTGAGTTATTGGGGGCTCAGATGAGGAGGCAGGAAATTGTTTGATCCAGAGGGGATGGACCTGGAGAGGCAGTTAGTCATGCGTGCTGAAGGTCAGTACCCTTTACAAGTGCATGGGGATGAGAAAGGATGTGACTGGGGGGGAAATCCAGAGTCTGTGGAGTGACCCGAGTGCCCAAGCTCCCCAGCAGAGTATGTACCGTCTGTGGAGGGAAGAGAAAGTCTACCCTCCCGGGGTTCTGAGGACATTGGGGGTCTGCGGAGCCCTGGCACTGGGGAGGGAGGTGAACCCAGTCCCCAGCCCTCACAGGCTGAGAAAGCAGGAGGGGGGATGCAGGGCTTCCCTGTGGGGACTACGGCTGTGTGGGAGGAACAGTGGTGTGACACCGCGGAGTCTGAGGCACTTCCGCTCTGGGAAGTAGATTCCGTCCATCGCGAGTACTCTCTCAGTGGGAGGCTGCGGTCTCAAGCATCTGAGGGGAGGTGCCTGAGTGTGTGTGTATGGTGTGGGGTGCGTGTGTATGTGGTGTGTGTGTATGTGTGTTATGAGGTGTAGGGTGTGTGTGGTATGGGTGTTGTGTGTGGTATGTGTGATGTGTTGGGTGTGTGCGTGTGTATGTGCGCGGTGTTGTATGTGTGGTATGAGGAGTACGGTGTGTGTGTGGTATGAGTGTTGTGTGTGTGTGGTGTTTGTATGTGTGAGATGTGTTGTATGTGTGGTATGAGGAGTACGGTGTGTGTGTGGTATGAGTGTTGTGTGTGTGTGTGTTTGTGTGGTATGTATGGGGTGTGTGTGTGTGTATGTGTGTGTGTGTGTGTGTGTGTAGGGTGTTGTATGTGTGGTATGAGGTGTACGGTGTGTGTGTGGTATGAGTGTTGTGTGTGTGTGTGTTTGTGTGGTATGTATGGGGTGTGTGTGTGTGTATGTGTGTGTGTGTGTGTGTAGGGTGTTGTATGTGTGGTATGAGGTGTACGGTGTGTGTGGTATGTATGGTGTGTGTGTGTGTGTGTGTGAGATGTGTTGTATGTGTGGTATGAGGTGTAGGGTGTGCGTGGCACACGTGTTGTATGTGGGGTGTGTGCGCGCGTGTGTGAGTGTGTGTGTGTTGGAGTGAAGTGGACGGGAGAGGCCACGGTAGTACAGGACAGGGCCAGAGGAGAAGGTGAAGAAGGTCAGGCATGAGGTTGAGGATGAGGGCAGCTAATGGCCAGGGTACGTGTGCACGCAGGAGGCCGGACAGACTGGCCGGATTTCCGGGAAGCCAGCAGCATGGGCGTTTGGGTTTGGAACACTGGATTATTAGAGGCAGGTTGTGCAGGGCCTGCAGGGGGAGCACGTACGTGGGGCTCCGTCACTCTGAGAATCGGGCTTTCCCGTGCTCCAGGCCCTCATTGCCCTTTAGTTATGCCCCAGGTGAGCCAGCTGGCTGGGTACTAGCATCACCTTCATTTTCTGGTGAATGAAGGCACAGAGACCCTCCGGAAAGGAAGGGGCAGCTATGACCCAGCCAGTGTGGCTCAGGGGACGGCACTTACCACCACGTGCCATGGGCGCTTGCCCTGCCCCATGTTTCTTCCCTGCTGCACCCCCATGAGCAAATAAAAAATGACCATGGCTGCTAAAACACAGACGCTCCTTTAAAACTAACCACGTCCTCTTTGCTCTTGAACGAAGCTCTCCTGCAGGCCCACGAGCTGAGAGGGCAGCAGTGGAAACCCAGCCAGAGTCTTAATGGAGACCCCAGTCCCGTCTCTTAGCATCCTTCTCCGGTCCTGCCACCATGAGGCTGGACCAAAACGGAGGGTAAAAACGTGCTGGGTGACCCCTTCACACCCCAAAGGCAAGATCAAACGCTGTGGAGAAGGAGGTAAGCCGTGGCTCGTCATTAAAGCAAACACCGTTAAGCATTATGTTCAAGATAACAGAGTGTTTTGACCCTGGTGAGTACTTGGACCACAATGAAAATTCATTTTCCTTCTCTGAGGGTGGAGGTAGCAGAGGATTTGTTTTCTAGGACGGAAGCCACTGTTAGGAAAATGTATTCCTCAACAATAAAATCCATATTAAGGGATATGGGTGTGCATACATACAGCTACTAATTTAATAATTCAACAGATAAAATGTTGGCAGACCTACTGTGTTTTGGGCCGTGCAAGCACGCACAAGTGTGTGTGTGTGTGTGTGTGCACGCGTGCGTGTGCATGTGTGTACACACATGTCCTCCAAGTGCAGAGGGCATCGCCGTGATGTGATCCTCACCACCAATCCCTGGTAACAGCCCACATTGACTCCCCAAATCCTTGTTTAATTGTAGGACCCGCCTTAGTGGTAGGGTGCTACCCTGTCCCCTGGCTCCTTCATTGTTGTAACGTTGGTCGTTGGACCTAAAATAAGCCAATCAAAGTCTTACCCTGGGGATTTGGGGCTACGAACTGCGAACTACGGCACTGTTGAGTCTTGTCCAGGAAGCGCAGAGCAGCATCTCAGGCTGTGATGATTTTGACTGAAGTGACACCTGCCATGTATTCTTATGAAGTGGGTCTGGAAGATGGAGTGAAGTGGAGAGAGAGAGGGACAGAGGGAAAGGAAGGAGGAGAAAAGAATGAACAAACATGGAAGGGAGCCAACAAGGAGGAAGAATGCATCCCACGTGAGGGTCCTTTCCTCTAGCCATTCCAGAAAACTACTAGAGCCCCCCCCTTTTTTTAAAACTTCATGTGATTTCCCATTACCTTTATGATAAGTTCCCCATGTTGCTTCCTGTAACCCAGTTGGGTTATCTATGCTGCCCCACTGATCTGAGTCTTCAAACAGCAATCCAGCAGACCCTCATGGAGCTTCCCAGTGTGCCACAACCGACCCTGGGGGCTGGAGATGCTGACCCAGACTCCCTCCTTGCTTCTGAAGCTTCCCAGGCTGGAAGAGTTGGTGCTTTGTTTGGGGTATAAGCTTTGTGTTTGGGGAAGGGATACGCTACAGAATGACCTCTAAGAAGGGGAGAATCAAGTCTTCGATGGGGTGAGGGTCTGGAGCCTCTTTTCAGAGAAAGTCATGTTCCCATGACTGTACTGTTGGCAGCTAGACAACTGTGTGCAGACAGCAAGGCCTGAGTTGGTGAGTGTGGTTTAGTTTGGATGTATGGGGTGAATAATGGATTTGGAACGGTTTAAGACAGGGAGGAGAGACTGACAGGGAGGTGAGGACAGATTAGGAAGGACCTGCCGGGCCAGTTCGGAGACTTTGGATTTTACCTTGGTAAAGGGTATTAAGTGAGACCCGTTATAGATGTTGTTCCCATTGAATTTCATAGCAGACATCCCTGGAAAAAAGGCAAGCCCACACACAGAAGAATAGGTTTTATAATATTTTCTATTCCCCAACTCGTGATTATTTTCTGATTTGTAGATTTTCTGGAAGATTCTCCTTGAAATACCTCATACAAGTGTACCCTTCCATTTCCTGCATTTGAATACATTTTTTGATAAATCAGCAGCAACCTTCCAATTGAATGATTCCTTTTATTTTTCAAGTTAACTGTAAATAGGAGAAAAAAGTAACGGGGAACAAGAATCCCTAGAAGTTGAAGTAATAATAAACAAGTCTTAAATAGTAATCAGAACCTCGCAAGCACACTGACGGTGCTGAGAGCCGGGGGGACGCCAAGGGCTGTCCTGGAAAGGCAGACCTGTGGCCAGGGTTAACAGGGGTGGCTACTTGGGGAGAAGTGGGCACGCACAGCCTGATATAAATCCTGGATCTGCCACTTGCTATGTGGCCTTGCCTAGGTCCCATGGCACAGGGACAGCTGTAATAATTCCCTCGCCCCCTGGCAGAAGGATTCACTGCAATCCTTCTAGCTCAATGCAGGAACACTGTAAAAAGGGCAAGTTCTTTAGTCTTTGAAATTAAGAAAAAGGGGGATGATAGATACAGATGGACAGACAGGTCAATAGTATTGGCACATTTTAGAATACGTTTCTCAACCGTATTCCAGCGCAACTCCAATGATACCAATTCTTGGACTTCAAAATCTAGTGTGTTTGCATGGCATAAAACACCAATGTTAGAGCACCCGGCAATGACTCTTGCTAACCGGTTTTACGCTGAAAAAGCTATGATTTACTGAATTTGCTCAGTGGATATGGATGGCTCTGATAAAATGATTTGTATTTTAATGCAATACCTCAATAAAGGGTATGATGCAGACCATTTGGAAAAATACAATGAATTTTAAAAGCCTACTGCCCACATGAATATTTCAGCTCTTTTCCTTTTCATTTTTTCTCGTTCACACGGAGACACTGCACAAAATATTGGGGGTACCCAGACGCGCGCACACCCTTCTGTACCTTGCAGGTCCGCTTTCACTATTTGATAATTTTAAAAGTTCCTTTGACTTTTTATAAACAGTATTTTAAATATCTGCTTGTTATTCCTTCAAATGGAGGATAGATTACTGAGCTATTTTGTCAGCTTGGGTATTTCCATTGCTTCCAAATAGGAATGTATTTGAGTATACACCGGTTAATGTCATTAAGGATGGAAGGAAATTATTGAGAAGCTATCCCGCTGACAAAACCAACAAACACAAACAAACTCCACCTGGACATCACCAATCCGCAAACTTGTATGATACAAGGACAACTTACCAACAACTCTACGCACCACGGCGCCTCTATTCTTGTCTCCCTCAATGAAGAAAGGACCCAGGCTCTGCCACAAGACAGGGAATCCACCACTTTCTGGCCGGTGGCCTCGGGCAACTGCTTGACCTCACTGAGTGTTTATTTTCTCATCTATAAAATGTGAGTAATGTGGCCTCAATGCTGCTTAAGATCATGGGGTGGTTGTACAGATTAAGTAGCATTTGTCTGGTACCTGTGTCCCAAATCCCACACACCTGGTATCCAAATCCATGTCTCCCCTAGATAGAAAAGCCTGTGTGGGCAGAATGATGTCCCCTTTTCGTTGTGCATGTTATGTCCAGTAGGATGACCACCACTTGGCAGGCACTTTGTAAAGAGTTGTTAAACAAATGAGTGACTATCCTTCGATAAGAAAACTTGGGAAGGAACTCTGGGATCTCCATTCTCTGTGCCGGATGCTACAGTCCTGGTGTGACCACAGTGTGATTGCAGAATAGTTTCCACTGGAATGTAATTGTATTTATGGAAATTGTAATGTATCTCCAGCAAAACAAAACTTGACTCTATTGTCCTATGCAGATTAACTCCAGAGAACAATAGACTTGCTTAGTGGCATTCCCCTCGAACCCATACTTCACAACCAAATCACAAAGAAGGGGTGGGGGAGTAATTTCCCCCAACAAAGCATCTCGACATGTGGGTGGTCAATGATGTTTACTTAAAATGGATTTGTGGCTGAAGAGAAAATTCTAATTTTCCGAAAGGTGAATCTCACTGATGCTGATTACAGAATTCAGTTGCACTGCTTGATGTAAGGAAAAAATTAAAAAAAAAAAAAAAAGTAACTTTCTAATTGATCCCTGTCCCATGCAAACAAGGGCCAGGGAAGATGACATGTTTTCCCCTGACTCTGAGTTCTGCAGAAGCAAGAAGCTCTGTCAATATTGAAACTGCAAATGCTGGAACATTAGATTTGCTTTCTGCCCATGAAGAGCAGATTTGGTTGCTTTTCTTTTTTTCCTGCCAAAAGTATGCACAAACGGGGGCCCAAACTGCGTCTCTTTGGGGATCCCGTGGTCCCTGCCTCCCCGTGCCTTCCTGGCTCATGGGGGAGGCCTGCCAGCCAGGGGGAGGGCTGGCAGCATGGGACCAATCTTTGCTAATAGTTTGACACAAAGTTTTAAGCTTTGAGGCAAAATCACTTTTCCCCCCACCTAAAAACAGTAAGATTCCAAATGCTGCTTAAGATGAGAAATACTTTAGGTAAGGGTAAGGCAATCCTTCTTATCACATCCAGCAAGTGGCTTTGACACATACTGGGGTTATGTGTGTCCCAACCTGGGCTCCCCCCAGCCTCTGTGGGGGTTTCGCTGGAATTAGAGAAATGGGCTCTGGGGAGAGCAGAATGGAGCACAGGAAGAGGGCTTGAGAGGTGGACTGGGGACTGTGACCTCCTGCCAGTTGGTCCTGAGCACATGGCCATGGGCCTCGGTTTCCCCATCTATAAAAATCACCCCATAACCTCCCAGTCTGCCCATTAGGAGGGCTGCACGTGATCTGACTACACTGAGAGGACAGATTTTCAATGGCAAACCTCTAAATTGACCATTTCCAGTACCCGGACCAGGAAGATATCATTGGTAAAAGCTGAAATCACAGAACACTCTTGAAGTGTGAGTTCACCTTCTCTTCAGGGATTGATATAGTGATTTGCAAAGGACCAAGGGAAAATCTGTTTTGCAGCTGAGAATCAACTGTTAGACCGTTTCTAAACTTTTCTTCACAATCCAAACAGAGGGCTTTGAGTCACGTTCTAGAATATTTCTTCTTTAAGCTTCACCCAGCCTCAAACCTTTCATTTCTTCACCTATAAAAAAGGAAAGCGTGGCCATGGTAATTTGAATGATGTAATACATGTGAAACTGCCAAGCATAACACTGGAACATAGTAAATGCTTAAGAAACAGTGAGGCAAGTTAGCTCCGAATGCTGACCAATCCTGTCTGTCCCTTCACAGTCCTCGAGGGCAGCGGCAGCCTGGGCATGGCTTATTAGGACAGGGGATGATCATGGTCTCCCACTGTACAACCTTTAACGAGGGCTGAGCACTTTCCACCCATTAACTTCATTAATCCTCTGGACCACCCAGCAAGGGAGGCTGTTGTACCTCCACTAATGAGGAAACAGGATAAGAAAGTTAAAAGCTTGACCAAGACCACCGAGCTACTGGAAGGAGAACAGCTGTATATACGAACTCGGGTTCATCTCCCTTCCAAGTGTTTCATCTTCCACCTCAGTAGATGAATAAAGCAAACAGAAGATGGGATCTTTACCCCTCATTGCCGGGCTGGCGCTTAGTGGCAAAGAGATTAAGAGTGAGTCAGACTCCCAGGCTGGAATCTTAGCTTCCCCACTTCTGTCTCTGACTCCGTCCTTCTTTATGAAATTGGGATAATAGTGCCATTATGTTTCACTGCCTGTTCTGTGTCAGACACTGCTCTAAGTGCCTACCTGTATTGACTCACTGAATCCTCATCAAAACTCTAGGAGGTGAATACTGTTGTTATTTCCTTGCATGGATAGGGAGGCTGAGTCAGAGAGGTGAAAAGCAAGTGGCCTGTAAGCTAGGAGGTGGCTGAGGTCGGATCCGTCTCCAGGCTAGCTGCCCCCATGTGCCACTATCCGGATAAAATGCTATGCTATTTGAAACCCCTTAGAACAATGCCTGGCCTATAAAGTCGTTCAACAAACATGAGCGATTATTTGGTATTGTTAGTACCATGACTATTATAGATGCAATGGTGTACCCTCAGAACAACATCTGGAAACATGGCCCTGTTGACTTTCAGTGGAAGAGAGGGTAGACCAGCAGCCGCGGGGAGGGGTATGTTTCTAGGGATGATGGTGAGAGTTTTTTCTGCAGCCTTAATTCGGTTATTTCAAACAGTTCTGGAAGGACATGTATGTAATATGTATGTAATTCCATTCTCAGCCCTTAAGCTGGAGGGAGTGAGGGAGGCAGCGGTGGTTCTAAAAAAAAAAAAAAAAAGAAATTTGACTCCTTAATGAAAAAAAATAAAATGGATCAGCGTTTAAAGGAGCAAAGAAGCTGCTTAGGCAGCTCACCGACAAGGTCAGATATTTACAATCGTTTTTTCCTTTAAAAATGTTTTAAAAAAATCAAATTATTCTTTTTATCTGCTTTAAAAGTCAAAGAATACAAGGATTTATGGTAAAAAGCAACAGTCCCCAAGCCCCACCCACACTACCTGCTTAATCCCCCAGGGAAATCACTTTTACTTTTTTTCTATTATTAAATCTTTGAAACAATATGGTCTTATACTCATTTCTCATTTTTCCAACATCAGACAGTATTTACTGATTTTCTACTGTGAGAAAACACAGTGTCATTCGCCTCTTTCACTTTCTACTGCATTTTGCATTAATTCGGTTGGTTTCATTGTTAATTTTGGTTGACGATTTTAACGCACCTGCTGGTTGCCTGTGTTCAATGAGCTATTGGTCCTCTGTGTCTTACCGTTTAACTTTGGTGGCACGAGAATATTTCCTTCCTACCAGCCCTCCCCCTTTCTGTCACTTCTACCGTCAGTCTTAGGCTGTCCAGTGGGTCATGCTGGCCTTCGGTTCTGTCATTCATTTATCTCTTCCATGTCCTCTCCTTGGTTGAATCTGTAAGTGAAAAACCAATAAACAGCTCTTCCATTATGATGAAACATCTTAAATGCACCATTCTTGAGATCCCCTAAGTCCCCATGTACTTAACCAGATGTGCCACAGGAAGTTCTGCTGGTTTTCTCTCTCTTTTTTTCAATGGGCCTTTGGATGGATCTGTTTATTCCAACACCATCCTCTTAGTTCATGTTCTACTACTTTCCTTGTTTCCACTTGTTTCAGAAGCTGCCGCCTTCTTCAAGAGACTTTTTCACGTGGAGGATTTGGGTGGAGAAATTTTGAGTCCTTGAAAAACAAAAACAAAAATGAAACAAACCCAAACATTTTTATGAGGCGTTCACACTTGATTGGTGGTTTGGCTGAGCATAGAATTCAGGGTATATAATCATTTCCCCCACAATGTTCAAAGATGTCATTCCACTGTCCCCTAACACTTATTTATGACCATCAAAGACTGAGAGTATTTAAATCTTATTTTTTGGTAGGTAATCTATTTTACATATTTTTTTTCTTTGTACTATTTTAGAATCTTCTCTTTATCATTGGAACTGTGAATTTGCAAATAAAGATAGGTGGCCTTTGGGCTGGTTGAGTTTCCATATCCAAAGAATAGCGATTACAAGAACAATACCAGCCAAGGAAGAGGACTGTCTTCCATCCTAAAGCACCACCTACATTAGAAGACTTTATTAAAGACAGGAAAATATAAAAACTGAATTTTGGAGAGCCTAAAGAAAGAATCTGAATGATCACACCAAGATTCCAGTGTCTAGATAGATTTGAAGACACAGAGCCATCTCCGTCAAGGGGCAGTGTGAGAGCAGACGGACAGACCATCCATGAGACTGGCAAACCAATTGCACAAGTGATTTCACATTTTTCAAGATCCCATATCCTTCTTCATCTCTAAATTCGTAACCTCGCAGTCCAACTTCTATGAAAATATTCAAGTATGGGGAGGGAGTGCCACTGCAGGCCCCCTGCAATGCTTTCTCTCTCTCTTCTGGCATTGGTCTTTCTCTCTCTTTTATTATTAATGGATTTGTTTCCCTGGGTGGTGGTCTGAGCTCTTGCTTTTCCTCTGCTCCTTCCTTCCACAAATGTGCTTGAACACTACACACTGTGGATGTAGACCAAGCATCATCCATGCCTTCCCAGAGCTTGACTTTAACAAGGAGGACAAGCAGGAGAAGTGTGTGATGCTATGGGGATATAAACAGGGTCCCTAGGATATCCTTGGTGAGGATATGAACCAGTCCAGAAAAGCTTCCTTAGGTCAGTTATTCTGAACGGACACTGGACCAGCAAGTTGAATTAACTTACCTTTTCAGACAGTCTCCTCTTTCCCTACAGCTTGCCTTTCTGTTTGATTTTGGAACTTAAAAGCTAGCATCTAACCATGAAGTATATGGACTCTCAGTAGAGAGGGTTAATCCTATTAGCTTCAACAAACTCAGTAACTATTATACAGTAGGTGCTTGGGAAACTGATCAATTCTTTTTTTTTTTTTTAAAGATTTTATTTATTTATTTGAGAGAGAGAGAGAAAGAAACAGAGAATGCGTGGAGGGGGAGGGACATAGGGAGAGGGAGAAGCAGACTCCCTGCTGAGCAGGGAGCCCGATGAAGGGCTCAATCCAAGCACCCTGGGTTCTTGAAGGCAGTTGCTTAACTGACTGAGCCACCCTGGTGCCCTCTGGTCAAATTTTTTTTTTAAAGATTTTTAAAAATTTATTTGACAGAGATCACAAGTAGGCAGAGAAAGGCAGGCAGAGAGAGAGGGAGGAAGCAGGCTCCCTGCTGAGCAGAGAGTCCGACGCGGGACTCGATCCCAGGACCCTGAGATCATGACCCGAGCCAAAGGCAGAGGCTTTAACCCACTGAGCCACCCAGGTGCCCCTGTGGTTAATTCTTAAACAAAGATGGCATAAGGTGATTAACTTTTATCCCTTGGGAAGCATCTGGTCCAACAACCACTCCCCCAAATACCCATTTTACAGGAGGGATAACTAAAGCTAAAAGCAATGAAGTGACTTACGTAAGATCACATAATATTGTTTTCCTGTCAGTTCTTTTATTCCTATTGTTGGTTCATTTATGTTCGGATAGCTCCTCAGCATGCCCCACTACATGCTCCTTCTTATGCCGGGCTTATGGGACTAACGGAGTTACCCCACATTCAGTACCTGTCATCTCCACATTTCTAGGCAGTTTTCTAGATAAAACAGAGCCTGATACTATGAGTGAACACTAAAACACCTACTTCATAGGATTTTGTGATGATTATGAAATTATGCATGGTATATGGTAAGCATTCCAATGAGGATGGCTAATTATTAGTGGTAGTGGTGGTAGCAATTTTGGTATTTTTATCAAATAAGAGAGGTTCCAATTGATGTTGGGAATCATGGAAAGGAAAACTTGAATTGAACTAAAAAGATCAGCTTTGTTGAGAATTAAATCAACAAATCTTTCTGCATGACAAAAACTGATCATTCTAGTGTAAAGAATCCAGCTTGGAATGACAGGGAGATAGAATCGTTGGAAGGGCCTAACTGTACCTGGTATTTAGTAAAAGTGCATGACTTGAAAATCCATCATGGTATTGTTTATAAATATAAAAACTGAAACAAACTACATAGACAAGAAAGTGGTTACACAAATTACGGTCTAGTCCCCCAATATAATAGTATGTGGCCTATAAAGATTATGTTAAAAAAGGATATGTAATAGGACAAATTATCTATAATGTAATTTAAATAAAAGCAGTATAGTAAAAATTGTGTATGAAATATGATCCTAACAATGAAAAATTGAAACCCAGATAAAAGCAAAATTCCAGGAAATAGAGACAACAGAATATGGCCTCTTCTGAACTATAACAACAAAAGGCAGTTTTATTTTTTCTATTTTTATGAGCCTTCTAATTTCATTTAATGAGCACATATGTTCTATAATGAGAAAAATAAGACAATGCCATTTTAAATAGTATTGAAAAGTTGAGGCCTCATTGAACTAAGCGTATGATCATAGAAGGGACTCCCTTCTTGGGTGGGATGTTTCAAGTAACAAGACTTGAACATATCTTTTGGGGGGACAGTATTCAACCTACTACATTGGGAGTGGGGATTGTTGGGGGTAGTGCTTGGTCTAATATGGAGAAGTCAAGGGGACTTCTTTGAAAAAAAAAAATATATATCCTTTGTTTTCTGAGGGGTGAGTTGAGATCAAGCAGGAGTTGCAGATCAAGACAGCAGGACCCACTGGGGTGAAGGCCCCTGAAGGACATGCTGAAAGCCAGTTGGCATGACTGGAGTAAGAAAGCCAAGACTGCAAAACTTGAGGCTGGTTGAGGCAGAGGCCCATTAAGGGAAGCCACCATATGCATTGAGGGAAGCCACTGAGAGCTTCAGAAAGGAACAAGTGGAGCGGGTAACCGGTGGGTGCAGGGGGGTGTGCTGTGAACAGCTTACGTGAATGCAGGTACCATGGCACCCTGGCCTAGGAGGTCAGCTCAAGAATCAGAGAAAATAGAGGACTGGGGATATGTTTAAGGTATAGAAACCATAGAAGGCATATGGTTTCAAGGGCATCACTCAGGTTTTGGATTTTATGTCTGGATGGATTTTGGTGCCATCCACTGGGGCAGAAAACCCAGAACTAGAACCAGACTTGGGGGAAGGACAATAAATTCAGCAGCTAGGTTGGGGTGGGGGCATTAAGGGTGGTGGAGATAAATCCTGATAGGGTGTATTCTCAGAAAGCTCCACTGAGGAAGCAGGTGTAGACTATGTCTCGAATACTTTTCAGAAATCAAAGTTAAGCATATTTGCAAGAGCACAAGGGAAGGGACATTCCCAACGGAGGGAACAGCCAGAGCCAAGTTCTGGAAGCTCTCAGCATTTTTGTCCATTTTCCTGTTGGTCAGGTTTGCACGGACGTTGACCAATACATGCAAAAGTGCGCACAATTCCCAACAACACATGTCTACGAAGTTTAACAACACAGATTATCTGGGGTCTTGCAGCAGAAGTCCATTTAAAAAACTTTTTTTTTTTCACTCTAACTGTTTCTGGTCTCTGACCCAAAGCTATCGTGAATTCTTCTTAGAGGCAGATTGGGGAGAAAAACCCATTACACGAGTAAACAGGCTTGGTAACAGAAAGCAGGGTTATAATTACGATAGAAACAGTGTGACTAGAGAAGAATGGTGCTCACGGCTGGAAAACCACCATAATTTGTACTGAATTAGAAGGCTGCAATGAGAGAGGAGGACTAGAACATGTCACCGGTTCCCAGTCTGGGTGTATTGTTGGCGATTAAATTTAGAAGCAATCCTTGATGGTGCAGGAGTGAGTTCTGTTTTGGACATTTTAGGTTCTAGGCGCCTACCCAAGATCCATTGCGAAATGTCTAGAAGGACAGAGGACGGAAAAGAGGAATCCATGGGTGCAGAAAGCATGAGGGAGATCCTGCCTGGAGAGAGATTGGTGAGCCTGCCTCCAGTAGGGTAGTTGACGTTCTTGGCTTGGAAGGGGTTACTTGGAAGGAAACGTCCAGGATCTGTGTTTTAGTTGTTGTTACTGTTGCTATTCCTTCATAATCAAATGGAAGTAACGGGAGAGACTGCTCTGCTGTTGAAAATGTGGTTTTGGAGCAAGAAAGATTGATCAAAGCTGGAGGTATGGCTTTGGGTCTTGTCGATGTTTGGGGAGTCACTGAAGCTCTGGGCTGGGCTGAGATAGTCCAGGGATGTGAGGCCAGGCCAGTGAGTCTTAGGGGGTAGAGCTGAGGTCAGGCCACCCCAGCTCCACCTCCGTGACCCCAGGCTGATTAGGTCAGGGAGGGATGGAAGTACCCGTCCCTCTGGGGTACCACAGACAGGGTTAAATCCAGAGTGCTTTCCAGATGCCCCCAGCCAATTGCAGGTAATTAGGAGGCCGTCTTTCTTTCTCTCTCTCAGGACCCCTAACACAAACTGTCTGAACCACAGCAGTTGAGTCTGGGCATATCAAAAAGGAAAGCAAAGAGGGACCCCATGAAATATGTGTGGTTCGTGGCTTGTGGGGCTGTGGATGGTGTGTGGTGGGGAGGGCTGCTCAAGAGAAAGGGACTTGCTTCTAATCAATGTGCTAATCCAGGACATAAGGTCCCCCTTCCCTCTCCTTCATTTAATTTCCCCAGGCTCTGTCCTCGCCTCCCCCCACCCCCGGCTGCCTCCTCTTCATACTGGTTGAATGAAAATTTGGCCCTTTTTTTTTTTTTTTAATATAGATACATTAAAAAACAGACACTAATCTTCAAAGAAGCCTGCAATTTTGCTGGCGACGGAATGTTTATAGCCACAATTTGTTTGGTTCTGATAAAATGCACATGCCCCCTTATTCCACTTTATGTAACTTCCCAAGCCAGGCTTGCTTCATACATGGGCCTGCACCCTTCCCAGGCAGCAAAGCAGAGGGAGTCAGAGAGGGAGGGAGGGGGAGAAAGAGACACACACACACACACACACAGAGGAGAGAGAGAGAGGTGAACATCCTTTCCCAGAGCTATGGCTACATCTGTCTGCGGGTGTTCTGGAATATCTGGGCCCAGAAGCTATCTGATGTGGCAGAAGGGGGCACAGCACAGGGAGCAGGACAACTGGCCAGAGAGACATTTCAAATCCTCGCTTACACCCTATCAAAGAGAAACAGCAGCCTTTGCACTTCTCGTTGGAACTCGGGTGGGCTCTCCCCAATTCATGTACGGAGATTGTATGCCCAAGGTCGGCGAGTCTGGAAGCCAGGAAGTCATGGGTTTCCATGTCAGCTTAGTTACTTTCTTGCTGTATGACCTCGAAATAAACTTTCTCTCAATTGGTTTTCCCCCGTTTCATGCCCAGGGTCAACACTCCCTCCTGCAGGATGGTTTGGAGATTGGCTAGAGGGGTGCACCAGTGTGGCAGAGGGTGTCAGGGAGGGAGCAGAAGGTGGAATGTTTGTGGGAGAGGGGACCAGGAAGGCGGAGGAGGCATCCCTGCACACAGGCATGAGGAAGTAGCTTTGCTGGGGGGAGAGGAAATTTGGAGGATCTGGGGTTTGCTGTACAAGGACAGAGCTAGAAGTAAGGAGGCTGGTAGAACAAGAGGTAAGTTGTGGTCCATGCTCAGGGGGTTGAGCTTTATCCTGCAGGCCGTGGAGGAGGTTTGGAGACTCTGAGTTAAGGACCATCATGTTTAGACCCAGTCCTAGAAATCTGACCATTAGCAGCATGGTAGCCCCACCAGAGGGGTGAGAGAAAGAGGGAGAAAGCTAGGAAGCTGGAGTGTGTGATGCTCCTCAGTGCACTGTGGGCTGTGAGACCTGGAACCAGTTCCTTACACACTCTGTGCCTCAGTGGCCCTGTCTCTATAATGGGGTAGGAACATTGCATCTTCTTCATGCAGATAATGTGAGACTGAAATTAGTTTTAAATGCACAAAACACAGAGAGACACTCAGAAGAATGTGCATGGCGTATGGATGCTAAATAATATTACCAGATAAAATTTCAGGGCACTGTGTGTTCTAATTAAGCACTTTATATGTATAAAATAGAATATTCTCAATGTTCTCTCTCTCTCTCACTCTCTCTCTTTATATATATATATATATATATATATTCTATTTAATCTTTACATTTACGTTGCAAGACAATGACTTTTTCTTTTCTTTTTCTTTATAAATGCTTAATATTAAATATAAATTCTAAAGCTCAGAAAAATTGACTAACTGCTGCCATGATTAGCTGCTACTTGGAAGAGTTGGGATATAAACCTAAGATTGTTTAAGAAACCAATGTTCTTAAAGAGGGAGATAAGGGATGTCAGTCCAGGTTCTTAAGACATGTGGCATGTACAGCCGGGGGAGATGTTCTAATGGAAAAGCCTGGCTTTAATGCTTTCCAAAGATTTCCCTAGCCCCTTCTTCCACCAGTGACTTCCCGTGGGGTGTGTGCGCGTGTGTGTGTATGGGTGTGTGTGCGCGCACACCCACGCTTGTTACCGGGGAGGTAACTTGCTGGCTGGTTCAGCCAAGAGCTAAAGTGCTCATGGCTTTGAGGAACTTCAAATGAAGCTTTGCTTTCGGACAGATCTATCAACCAAAGAGCAGATTTCTATGCTTCTACTCTTGGCTGAGGTCTCCCTCTTCTCTTCCTCCCTTCCTCTCAGCTATATTTGGTGGAAGTTTAAATCCGATAAAGATGAGCTCTATTTAAAACCACTTGGGCTCTATTTCAGAAAATTTGTGTGATTTTATCTGAAAAGTAAATTTGTAATTATAATTTGAAGTTTCTCTCTAAGTAAGACTCTGGCACCAGTTCTCCATACCCGATGAGAGAGAGCAGCAGAATAATGGAGCCCTGGATGTGGGAATGCCTCCAGCCCAGCCACCCGCCAGGCCTGGGTCCTCCGTGTTTGCCGCGTTACCACATGGCCGCCTCCAAGAGGCGCAGCTCTCTGCTCACACGGCTTCCGTCCTCTTCCTACCTGGGATGCTGGCTGTCGGAAGGTTGTTTCTTTCCGTTGAAATGCCATTCTCTAGAGTCCTCCTACTGAGCCTAATTGGTTCCCAAAGCACTGCTCTGTCCTTTCCTCCCCAGGAGAGGGTCTTCTGGAATCTGCAGACATTACTTTGTGTTCCTCTTGAGTCTTTTCTTTCTTGGGCTGACATTCTGAGTTTGTTTAGTCATCCCCTAAAAGGGCACGATTTCCATATCCCTTTGGGTAAAGTTGTGCTCTGGAGCTAAGTCAGGTCCACAAGGATGTCACATCTCTGGAGCTCAGCTAAGTCCACACTGAGTGATAACCCGGATTTTGTTATGGGATGGTCTCCAACGTAGTTGCTGCTCTACCCCGAACTCATGAGGACATCGTGGGGGCGGGGGGGGCTTGTTGCATCATTGATATAACTGTGAGCCCTGATAGTTCTTCATTGTGCTTGGAAGAAAATCCAAACTCTCTTCCTTGACAGAGCCCCTGTCCTTGGCCCCCTGTTCCTCTTGTAATACGCTGCCCTTGCCCTCTCTCCCCCAGACACACTGGCCTTTGTTTTGTTCCCTAAACATGCTAAGCTTATCCCGTATGGAGTTTTCCAGTTCTGTTCCCTGTGCTGGTGAGCTCGTTCCTGCATCCGCGGATGGCTGCCTCCTACCTGTCTTCAGGCCTCCTTTTTTCTCTGTGCGTTTGGTTCCCCTCCTGCTCACCATCTTACTTCATTTCTTCCCAGCCCTCATCAGGATTAAAGTCACCTTATTTCCTCTCTTGTTTACTTATTTCCTCTGCTCTCCCCAGCTAGTCTACAGACTCCTTGAACGTCTTGTTTCTCTCTGTGTCCCTCTTTCCGGAAGGGCTCTGACACGGGGTGCGGCCCCAGGGGCATCCATGCTGCTGTGCATGAATGATTGGGTTGAGTGTGCGGAGGAAGTAGAGAGTCCTGGCATCTTAGAGGTAGGAGATACTTGAGAGATTGATTCTATTCCATGATGCTTATCCCCCAGATGATGAATCTGCGTCTGACGCGGGCAGTGGGTAAACCCAACATCACTTCGTGAGCTCTGCAAGAGCCCGCCCAGGGATAAGTGGCGCGTTTTATTTTTCACCTAGGAACGCAAAATGCATCCAATATAAATTGAAAGCACTAAATGCATTTGGTGCCTTGGTAGAAAAGTCTCGGTAGTCTTTTTTTTTTTTTTTTTTAAAGATTTTATTTATTTATTTGTCAGAGAGAGAGGGAGAGAGAGCAAGTGAGCACAGGCAGACAGAGAGGCAGGCAGAGGCAGAGGGAGAAGCAGGCTCCCCGCCGAGCAAGGAGCCCGATGTGGGACTCGATCCCAGGACGCTGGGATCATGACCTGAGCCGAAGGCAGCCGCTTAACCAACTGAGCCACCCAGGCGTCCTAAGGCTGGGTTTCCCTGGAGGATCTCTTGATACAGGGAAGGTTTGGGTAGAACTCGATTCAATGCAGGGACAGTGGGGCCCTGGGCCTGATCGGGGACAGCAGGAGTCTTGGAGGGGAGGCCGCTAGGTGGAGGGCAGGCCTTGTTGTCTAGATAAAGGCTATGCATCTCAGCCCCTGTCCTGAGTGCTCCTTGAACGGGAGAGGAGTTGGGAGGATTCACGAGTCAGGGTAGACAAAGAAAATGGAAAGAGATTAGGGGTAAATGGAGAAAGGCCTGGGCAGGAGTCCCTGGGCGGCCAGCCATTCTGCGATAGTGACCACACGGAGTTGCCAAAGAAAGATGCAAGGCAGCTGAGAAGTCAGGACTTAGTGCGGAGGAGGGAGACAAGTGGCTGAATACATTCAGGGGTGTGCTCCCAGGGCTCCCAGCAGCAGGAGATTCTCAGGCTTCAAGGCTACACCAACTGCATTCTCAGTAAATTCCCAATGAGCGGACAAGACCTGGGTCTCTCCCCAGCCGTGCTTCCCTCACCCCCTTGGAGGTACCCAGTGGCCTACCCCAGGTAGGGATCCTGAGTCAGACAAGCAGATGTTTCCGAAAACAGCCGTGTGATGGTGAATGCTTTTGCACTTTTGGGCATCACCTTTCTCTCACCTGTACAAAGGGAACTAAAAAGACACCTACCACCTCGGACCATTTAGACAGGACAGGAGAATGTGTGCATGAAATGCACACAGCTATTTATGGCAACAGTAAGCCCTCGAGACATATTTGCTCCTGTCTATTCTTCCTTTTGTCTGTGACCTGGACCTCTCCCTAGACCTGCAATTTCATGATTCTTTAATTCTGATTAATTTCAGAAGAATGTTCCCTGTGAAGATGCTTGAAAGTCATAGTTTCTTCCACTGTTATAACTGAACAGGAATTTAAGTTCATTTTGTCCAGAAATTAAAACGTGTGGCCCGAAGATCTGTTTCTTGGAGGAAGTTTGTGAAATTGTTTAAAATTTTTGAATCAATTGCCATTTTAAAATCAGGAGCTTTCACACATCGAGAAGGTTCTGGCACATCTTGGAAAGGCTGAAGGTCCAAAGCTCAGGGCTTGCCACACATCAGCTCTCCCTGGGGCTGGGTGGTTTCCACCCACCCCGTCCAGCTGTGGCGCTTGCCTAGCGCTGCACAGACAGAGTAGCACAGACTGGGTGTCTTAAATGGAAACCTAGCGTGTCACAGTTCTGGAGGTCAGACATCTGAGGTCGAGGTGTTGGCAGGCCCGCTTCCTTCTGAGGCTAGGAGGGAGAGTTGCTCCAGGCCTGTCTCTGAGCTGCTGGGGGTTTGCTGAGGAAGCACTGCTCTGATCTCTACCTTCCCAGTCCTTGTGTGCTGGTCTCTGCGTTCAGATTTCCCTTTTTTATAAGAACACCTGTCATATTGGATTAAGGACCACCTTCATGACCTTGTCTTAAATAACGATGTCCACAATGACTCCTTCTAAAGAAGATTAGGTATTGGGACTTAGGGCTACAGCATGATTTTTTTCTTTCTTTTCTTTTTTTTTTTTTTCTTTTTTGAGAGAGAGAGAGAGAGAACGAGCAGGAGAAGAGGCAAAGGGAGAGGCAGAGGGAAGGATTCTCGAGCAGATCCCCGCTGAACACAGAGCCCAAAGCAAAGTCAGTCTCACAACGCTGAGATCGTGACCTAAGCCGAAAAGAGTCAGAAGCTCATCTGAGTGAGCCACCCGGGCGCCCTTCAACACGAATTTTTAGAGGCCACTTTTCTCCCCATCACAGCAGCTTACAGCATCCTTACCACGGGCTCCTTGCGACCCTCTACGGAGTCCACCTTGCCCTGTCCCATGCCACCGAGCAGGTGCTGACTTTTGGCCAAATTCCTCCTTTCTGTCGGTACCTGCGGCCCACGTCTTTAAAGCAATGATCAGCTGCAAGGTCTGAAGTGGTAGTTGGCTGCAAGTCCATGTTGAGTAGTCCTTTCAGGTCTGGAGGTGGCACGCGGGGCACCTGATGGGTAGGGAACGTGCCCCTCCTCACTTCTGGTCCATCCGCCTCCGGCTCCCGCTCGGACAGGAATGCTGCTGTTTCATGTGGTACCCGGGAGACGGGTGAGGAGGGGGAGGTTGCGAGGGAGCGTGGCTTTGGTGGGGGCAGGTGACAAGAGGAGCTTTGACAGGTGGGGCCTGAGGCGCCATCTACGGAGAGACGTCCAGGAGGCAGTGGGGAAAGGAGACTGGCGTGTTCGCGGATGCCCTCCAAACCAGAGTCCCCTCACGTTTTTCAGAACCTTGTTAGGATGCTACTTTGTTAGAACTTCATGTACGTTGGTAACGCCCCCCTAATGTAAGGTGCAATTAGGAAGCATTCCGCATATTCACAGAGTAAAGATTTTGTGGCAAAACACAGCTTCTCAGTGTTTTATTTTAGAAGAAAAATGTTCCTTTGTGTGTTACTCTTATGAACAGCAAGACCGAGTTTTTTTCTCTACCAAAATGCCAGTTAAATTATATTTTGATAATTTTCTCAATGTGTCAGCTGCCAACAGCACTTTAAATAATAAGAATCGGATCCCTCCTAAATAAGGCAGTAATTTTATTAAAAAATGCTGGAGGCCCCAGAGCTTAGGGTCTATGGAACTGAACCACAGGCTTGTTGCCAGGTTCACAAAATCCTGAGAACGCGGACACAAATGGAGCTCACGTTGGTAGGGATCCGCTGTGTATACCGTCCTCATGAGGGAGGAGTGCACAGCCCTTTGGAAGTTACGAGGGGCATTCACATAGTCCTTATTTGGGAATCTCTGAACTTCACGCGATCAGGTAGGAAATCGAAGCTTAAGGAGAAGACAGAACTCATCCAGGGTGGTGTGGAGAGTCAGGGGCCCAAGAAGTAGCCACGGCAGGGACACCCTGGGGTCCCATACTCAGGGGCCAACTCTAGAGTCAGGGAGAAACCACAGCCAGGGGCCATGACGGGGTGGCTCCCATGGAGCACGTGGTTGTGGATGGTGGAAATGGCCACCCACTGGCATTCATAAATGGGTGGGTTTGGTACAGCTCAAGTATTGAGGATCAGAAAAAAATAGGTGCAAGTAGCAATTAGTCATGCCTATCACCATGTGCCAGACCACACACTCAGCTCTTGAGCTAATTTCATGAGCCACATTATTATCACCAAACTCTATGGTCAAAGTCATTATCATCGTTCCTTTTACAGTTGAGGACATGGGGCCCAAACTACATATCAAATAAAACACATGCTACATTATTAATGTGCATTCACATGTAAATTAAAATGTAAATTAATTTTACATTTTAATGTAAATGCACATATATATGTGTATTTATATATAAATTATAATTGTATATACAAATTATATATATACATATATATTATATTCTGCTTGGCACATAGCAAAATATTTCCCAGGCTGAATGCATATATACTCTACACATCACTGTGTGTGTGTGTGTGTGTGTGTGTGTGTGTATGTGTGTGTGTCTGTCTGTCTGTTTGGAAACACATTTATAGGTCCCCATGGAGATGTCAAATGTCCTCTGTTCTTTTTTTTTACTATACATCTAACTAAGAAAAAAGGTTCGGAAGACAAGGAATCCAATTTACCTGGAATGAGGGATCAATGTAAGAACTTGTATGCATGGAAAATGTTTGGGGGGAATTTTCCTGATTCATCGGAAAATAATTTTCATTAGAAAAAAATCAAACTGATACATTTATACATATCTATCTATCTATATAACAAAAAACATTTTTACCCAATATCTAAAATTCACAAATATTAATGTTTTGCTATTTTTCACGTTGACTTTAAAAAACGACCATTCACCCACTCTGGAGAGAACCCAGGTTGACTTCCTCACTCTTCAACCCTCTTCCTCTGCCTCCAAAAGTCTTCAGGGTTTTGAAATTTGTATTCTTTTCATCCATACTCTATACTTCTAGTATGCAGTACTTTCCTGTATCCATTTGTCGAATATTTGCAGAATTGTGGCTGAACTACCATACTGCATTTTAAAAAGCTTTCTAAAAAAACATGTATTCACAAAATATGCCAAACGTATACAAAGTACAGATCACAATATAATAGACACAGATATTTATATAATAGACTTGACACGTGTGAATATTCTAGGTTTTTTTTTTTTCCCCAAATATTTTTTTCTTGGAAGATGTAAAACATTTCGGATTTGGCTAATGGACCCAACCTCATCCACACAGGACCCCCTCCCCACATAATA
This sequence comes from Neogale vison, assembly GCF_020171115.1. Classification (NCBI taxonomy): domain Eukaryota; kingdom Metazoa; phylum Chordata; class Mammalia; order Carnivora; family Mustelidae; genus Neogale; species Neogale vison. Next base: position 7,555,739 of record NC_058103.1, on the reverse strand, counting down.
CCGTGCTTTTTCTTTCCTTCCCCGAGAAAATCTTTCGCACATCTCTGTTACTCTTTTCTATTTTCTGCTTTTATTGTATGAAGGCAACTCTGAATTTACAGAATACTGTGTCGTGTGATTTTTTTTTTTTTTAAAGATTTATATTCCTGGTACCCTCATCTCTCTCTTCCTCCCTCGCTCCTGCCCACCCCCCCAGCCACCTCTACCTCTATCTCTCTTTATTGTTTGAATTGATTTTTGAAGATTGTCCATGTTGGTCCATGATACTTTATTAATCTTAACTGCTTTTAAATTTTTTTTTTATTTTTTATTTGACAGAGATCATAAGCAGGCAGAGTGGCAGGCAGTGGGTGGGGAAGCAGGCTCCCTGCTGAGCAGAGAGTCCGATGTGGAACTCGATCCCAGGACCCTGAGATCATGACCTGAGCCGAAGGCAGAGGCTTAACCCACTGAGCCACCCAGGCACCCTGCTAACTACTGTTTAACATACTGTTTATTTACCCATCCTTCTCTGAATGGGCATGGAAGTCGTCTCCTCATTTTGTTCTGTGACAACCAGTACTACAGCAAACATTCCTGCGCACGTCCCCTTATATATATCTGTCAATGTTTATCTTGGCCAAGAATGCATCCGAAAGTGGAATTGAGTACATAGATCTCCAAATTACTGGGTTTTACCAAATGGCTCTTCAATGGGGTTGTGGAAATTTACACTTCTACTCACACTACCGGAGATGACTGTTTTCTCCATTTTCACACTGACAGTGAATACTGTCAGGTTATTTTTAAAAATGGTGATATGTTATTTTAAGACTAAAACGTATATTTTTTCTGATTACTAGTGAGTGGGAGCATGTTTCTCTGATTGTTGGTCTTTGAGATTTCTTCTATGAATTATCTTTTTTTTTTTAATATTTTATTTATTTATTTGAGGAGACAGAGAGAGGGCACCAGCAAGGGGTGGGGCAGAAGGAGAGGCGGAGGGAGAAGCAGACTCCCTGCTGAGTGAGGAACCTGCCCTGGGGCTCTGTCCCTGCAAGCAGAGATCATGAACTGAGCCAAAGTCAGATGCTTAACTGACTGAGCCACACAGGTGCCGGTTCCATGAATTATCTTTTATTTACTTTTATGAATTATCTTTTAAATAAAATATATTTTAAATATATCTTTTAAAAATCAACAATTTTCTATGATGCTATTTTTCTATCTCAGTGATTTGGTAGAACGTGTATATATTTGCCTATATGGATTCTTTATATAATTTATATGTACATATAATTTATATGTACCTATAATATATATATGTACGTACATATGCATTGTTTTATTAACTTATATATTTTTAATTTGTATGCTCTGCGAATACCTTACCCTAATCTGCGGCCTATGTCTTAACGTGCTTATAATGTATTTAAATCACAGAAGTCTTTATTCTCTGTATAATTATATTTAATTGATCTTTTCTCAGTTCTTTTGAGAGTGGTCTATGAATAGAAGCATCTTTTAGTCTGTTTAAATTATCATTATTAATCTATCAATATTGAATAATAGTTTGGCTGAATATAGGATTCTAGATTATACAATTTTCTACCCTTAAACTTGGAAACATTTTGCTTTTTTCCCTCCTCCTTCTCTTCCACCCTTTGCCCCACTGCTTTTCTTCTTCTACTTCTTTTTTAGATTAGTTCATTTATTTATTTTATTTTATTTTATTTGTATTTTTAAAAAATTATTTATTTATTTATTTATTTGACAGGCAGAGATCACAAGCAGGCAGAGAGGCAGGCAGAGAGAGAGGAGGAAGCAGGCTCCCCGCTGAGCAGAGAGCCCTACTTGGGGCTCCATCCCAGGACCCTGAGATCATGACCTGAGCCGAAGTCAAGAGTCCATGCTGAGCTAACCAAGCCACCCAGGCATCCTCTGCTTCTCTTCTTTTTCTTCTTCTTGATCTAATTAGGATTCCTTATCTAAAGTCCACATTTCCTTCTCTTGCAAAGCTGTGTAGGTATGGGTTTATTGGTTATCTTGTTCAAGATTCAATGTTCTCCCTCAAACCGAGGAATCATATTTTCATTAGGTTTGAGTCATTTTCATCTCTTCTTTCATTTTTGTTATTATTATTATTATTATTTTGTTAATTCTGTCTATTCTCTCCCTCTGGAAATTCTCTTAAATATTTGTTGGACCTTCTAATTCTACAGTCTATGAGGCTGAATCTTTGGCTCATAATTTCCATCTCTTTTTCACACTGAAGTTTTCAGGTCAGTCTCCCAGTTGACCCGCTCTTAAGCTGTCTAATCTGCCTTTAGGTTTTATATATTTGGAGTTTTGGGGCGCCTGGGTGGCTCAGTGGGTTAAGCCTCTGCCTTCGGCTCAGGTCATGATCTCAGGGTCCTGGGATCGAGCCCCGCATCGGGCTCTCTGCTCAGCAGGGAGCCTGCTTCCTCCTCTCTCTCTGCCTGCCTCTCTGCCTACATGTAATCTGTCTGTCAAATAAATAAACAAAGTCTTTAAAAAAAATAAAAAATATATATATATATATATATATATATTTGGAGTTTTTTTTTAAATAAGTGTGTGTATGTTCATGTGTAATGCCAGTTATATATATATATAATAACTATGTATACACACATGACTTATGTAGGTATCTCTATTTCTTTTGTCTTCATCCTAATTAAAAAAAATTAAAAAAGCATTGTGTTGATAGGGTGCCTGGGTGGCTCAGTCAGTGAAGTATCCAACTCTTAATTCCAGCTCAGGTCATGATCTCAGGGTCATGAGATCAAACTTCTTGTCAAGCCTTGAGCTTAGCAATATGATGTTTGAGATCCTGTCTCCTTCCCTCTTTCTGTCCCTCCTGCATGTGCTCCCTCTCTTTGTCTAGTAAATGACTAAATCAATCTCTAAATAATAAAAAAAAAAATCATAGTGTTGATACTGTAATTCCAAGCAAATGCAGCATAGATTAGAGTTCACTTTCCTTCTTCCCCAATTTGTATCTGCTTTTCCATCACTGGGAAATCTGTATCCTATTATAGTCACTGTGTTTACTCATCGGCTCTAGTCTACAATACACAGAAAGCAGTTTCAGAATTGCTTAGCCGTACCACTGTTAAAAGCAAACCTACTAACTAAAGTTCAAAATGTATTTACAACTTTCTTTACATACAGTTTACGTATTTTGAAAAGAACAAATCTAAAGTGCCCACATTGAGGTGTTTGGGCAAATGAATGCACCCCTGTAAACCACACCACTATGAAGGATAGAACATTTCCGTCTTCTCAGAATGTTCCCTGTGCTCCTTCCTAGTAAATTCTCCCTTCTTGGTTCAAGCTGGAGGCAGTCCCTTTTCTGATTAGTGAGTTTTGTCTGTCCTAGAGTTTTGTCTGTCCTAGAGTTTTGTATAAACGGAATCATAAAGCGTGTTGTTTTGTGGGCAGCCTTTTTCACTCAACATAATGTCTGTGAGATTCATTTAAGTTCTTGGATTTATCAATATTTATCAATATTTATGATTTAATTTAATTTAATTACTTGAATTTATTATAATTTATTTATAATACTTATAATTTATGTTCTTGGATTTATCACGTATGTTCCTGAATCTATTAATTCATTTATATTCTTGACTTCATTCCGTTGTATTGCCAAGTGATATCTTCGTATCGTTATTTTCTGATTCACTTAGCTGTTGTTCATTTGGGTTGTTTCCACTTTTTAGCTGTTATGAAGACAGTTGTTAGGGACATTTTTGTACAGATTTTTTTGAATGCATGTATCTTTATTTCTACTGGGCAAATAGTGAAGATTAGAAGTATAGGGTCAAAGGATTGGTCTGCAATTAAATTAATGTAAACTACCAAACTTTTCTAAAGGGGTAGTGCCATTTTATATTTTCACTAACAATATAAGAGATGTATGCTCCGCATAATCACAACGTTTGACTTTAATGATATTATTATTTAGCTTTTCTGGAGGTTGTAGGGTGGTGCCTTGCTCTAGTTTTCATTGCATTTTGCTGGTGACAAATGCTGTGGAGAAATTTTCAGGTGCTTACTGGCAATTTTTCTGTCTCCCTTGGTGAAGCGTTCCTATCTTTTGCTCGTTTTAAAACTCAGCTTGTTTTTCTTTTTGTTGTTGAGTTGTAGGAATTCTTTATTCTTTTATTCTGAAACAAAATTCCACTGTTAGGGGTGCCTGGGTGGCTCAGTGGGTTAAGCCTTTGCCTTTGGCTCAGGTCATGGTCTCAGGGTCCTGGGCATCGGGCTCTCTGCTCAGTGGGGAGCCTGCTTCCCCCTCTCTCAGTCTGCCTTTCTGCCCACTTGCGACCTCTCTCTGCCAAATAAATAATTAAAATCTTAAAAAAAAAAGTCCACTGTTCGGTGTTTTGCAAACTTCCTTATTTACTTTTGTAAATGTGTCTCTGGATAAGCAGAATTTTTTATTTTAATGAAGTGTATTTTTTTAACATATAGTGTATTATTTGCTTCAGGAGTACAGGTCTGTGATTCATCCGTCTTACACAATTCACAGCACTCACCACAGCGCATGCCCTCCCCAGTGTCCATCCCCCAGGCATTCTTTGTCCTAAGAAAACATTGCCTACCTTCAGATCATAAAGATATTCTTCTATGTTTTCCTGTCTAAAAGCCTTTATGGTTTTTAGCTTTTATGTTAAAGTTATTACTTTTTTGCATAGTATCAGGTAAGAGGTGAGGTTCATTTTTGTTCCCATGTGAATATCCAGTTTGTTGAAAATACTACATTCCTTATTTAATCCCTTTGACATTTTTGTTGAAACACTAACAGCCATGGAAATATGGTTCTTTTTCTCAATCTCGTACTCTGTCTCACTAATTTATTTGCCTGTTCTTATGTCAACACCAGAGCCTTGTTGAACATAGCTGGATAGTGAGACCTGAAGTCTAGTATAGCAAGTTCTCCTTCACCTCATAAATTTTATTTATGACTATATAATGATATATAATAAAATTATATAATTATTAATAATATATAATTAAATATGACTAAAATAGTGTTGAATCTATGGATCAATTTAGATAGAATTAATATCTTAATAATATTGAGACTTTGATCCATGAACATGGTATATTACTGTATTGTGTTTAGGTCTTTTCAATTTATCTCAGAGATTATCGTAGATATCAGCATACAGGATTTACACATCTTTTGCTAAATTCCTTACTAAATATTTAATGTTTTTAAAATGAAATTTAAAGATTTTATTCTCCATTCTATATAAAGTTTATTATTGTATGTTGATTTTATATTCTGAAACCTTATTAGTTCTAAGTACTTTGCTTGTTTACATGAAAGATTACTAAATATTTTCTAAATAAACAGTTGTCTGAAAAAATAGAGACAACTGTACTTTTTTCCTCCCAAAGTTTGTCTTTATTTATTTATTTTGTCTTGTTCACCTGATTAGGAACATATTTGTCTTTTTTTAAAATTTAAATTTAATTAGCCAACACACCATTAGTTTCAGGTGTAGTGCTCGACAATGTATCAGGTCTGTATAACTCCCAGTGCTCATCGAATCACGTGCCCCCCTTAATGCCCATCACCTAATTGCCCCTTTCTCCCACTCCCCTCCTCTCCAGCAGCCCTCAGTTTGTTTCCTACACTTAAGAGTCTCTCATGGCTTTTCTCCCTCTCTGATGACTTCCCATTTAGTTTTCCCCTCCCTTCTCCTATGATCCTCTGTATTCCATATATGAGTAAAATTATATGATAATTGTCTTTCTCTGATTGACTTGTTTCACTAAGCATAATACCCTCCATTTCCATCTACCTCAATGTAAATGGTAAGTATTCATCCTTTCTGATGGCTGAGTAATATTTCATTGTGTGTGTGCGTGTGTGTGTGTGTATCACATCTTCTTTATCCATTCATCTGCGGATGGATATCTTGGCTTGTCCACAGTTTGATTATTGCTGTTATGAACATTGGGATGCAAGGGTCCCACATTTTTTTGGGGGGGATAGATACCTAGTAGTGCAATTGCTGGGTCATAGGGTAGCTATATTTTTAACCTCTTTTTTTTTTAAGATTTTTAAAATTTATATGACAGGGAAGAGAGAAAGTGAAAAAAAGAAAGAGGGAGAGAGAGGGAAAGCACAAAGAGTGGGAGCAGCAGGCAGAGAGAGAGAGAGAGAGAAAGGGAGAAGCAGGCTCCCTACTGAGCAGCAAGCCCAACGTGGGGCTCAATCTCAGGACCCTGGGATCATGACCTGAGCTGAAGGCAGATGCTTAACTGACTGAGCCACCCAGAGGTCCCTATTTTTAACTTATGGAGGAACTTCCATAATGTTTTCGAGAGTGGCTACACCAGCTTCCATTCCCACCAACAGTGTCAGAGGATTCCTCTTTCTCTGCATCCTTGCCAACATTTGTTGTTTCCTGCTTTGTTAATTTTAGCCATTGTGACAGGTGTGAGGTGTTGTCTCATTGTGGTTTTGATTTGCAGTTCCCTGATGCCAATGTATGTGGAGCATTTTTCCATGTGTCTGTTGGCCCTTTGTCTATCTTCTTTGGAGAAATGTCTGTTCATGTCTTCTGCCCATTTCTTGACTGGATTATTTGTTTTTTTGGGTGTTGAGTTTGATAAAGGAACATCTTTTTCTTGTTGCTCATGTTAAGGGAAAAAATTGAGTGTTTTTCCATTTAGTCTGATGTCAGTCACAGGCTTTCCAACCAATATTTTATCTGGTCAAGGGAGTTCTCTACTATCCCTATCTTGTGGAGAGATTTTATAATAAATGGGTGCTCAATTTTATCAGGTGTATTTTCTACCTATGGCTTATTTTCAAATGTTAAACTATTCACTCCTGGGATTTAGTCAGGATGCTTATGATTTTTTAATATAGGATTAGATTAAATCTACTGGTATTTTTTTTAAGATTTTATTTATTTATTTGACAGAGAGAAATCACAAGTAGATGGAGAGGCAGGCAGAGAGAGAGAGAGAGAGGGAAGCAGGCTCCCTGCTGAGCAGAGAGCCCGATGCGGGACTCGATCCCAGGACCCTGAGATCATGACCTGAGCCGAAGGCAGTGGCTTAACCCACTGAGCCACCCAGGCGCCCCTAAATCTACTGGTATTTTGTTAATGTTTAAAAACTTATGCTACATATAAATATTGGTTTATGATGTACCTTTAATATTGTTGCCAAATTTTAGTATCTAGGTTTTGCCCGTCTTATAAAACAAGCTGGAAGTGGTCTTTGTTCTTATATTTACTGTAAGTGTTAATATGAGTTTGACATCACTTCATCATCAAATGTTTTATAGAACTCAAGAGTGAAACTATCTGGTCCTGGAGTTTTCTTTTTGGGAAGAACATTGTTTTTTTGTGTTTTGTTTTGTTTTGTTTTTCTTAATAGATATATTCATATTTTCAGTTTTGCCAAAATTTATCTAAATGATATTATTTGTCTAAATTACCCATCATATTCTCTTAATAACCTTTAAAATCTCTAGGATACCTAGTAATATCCTTTCACCCATCCTTGATACTGCCAATTGGTCTTTTCTTCTCTTTCATTTTTTGGATCAGTTTTGCTAGGAGTTTACTGACTTCATTATTCATTTCAAAAAACAGCTTTGTCTTTGTTAATTTTATTTGGTATCTGTTTTCTAATTTATTAACTTTTGCTTTTATCTGTATTTTATTTTTTGCCTATTTTGCTTTAACTTATTTTTTTTCTTCAACTTCTTCTGATGGAAGCCTAGACCATAGATTGTAGATTTTTCTTCCACAATTTAGTATAAGTAAGATAAGAAAAACATTTCAATTATATATAAATATTTAAAACATATATAATAATGTAATATAAGCATTTAAAACTTTAATTTTTTATCTATACACTGCTTTAGTTGCATCTTATAAATTTTGTTAAATTGTGTTTTTATTACCATTCAGTTAAATATATTTTCTTCTTTGACCCATAGATATTTAGAAATGTATTACTTAATTTCTAGCTATTGGGGCTTTGCTGAATACCTTCTAATATTGACATCTAATTGTATTGTGATTACAAAATATATTCCATATGGATTACTATTTTTGGGGAATTAATTTAGACTTATTTTTAAGCCCAGTATATGATCTATCTTGGTAAATAGTCCTTGTACACTGTAGGAAAATATAATATCTGCAGTTTTGGGTATAATATTAAAAAAATGTTGCTTAGGTCAATGTGATTGATATTTTTATTAAGATCATCTTTATTCTTAGAAATATTTTATCTAGTTATTCTATAATTCCTGTATTTTGAACTTATGTTATAAGGCACTGATTAGATTTTTGTCTTCCTAATGAATTGACTCATTTTCAAATGCTTATCTTTTTTTTTTTTTTTTTTCCAGATCAAACTACTGGATTTGGAGTCTATTTTGTCTGATATTAACATAGCTATTGTATCTTTCTTACACTTGTTATTTTAATGGTATTTGCTTTTCAATTATTTTACTCATCCTGTATGTATCTTTGTATGTCAAGTTCATTGTCTAGACAATATATAATGCATCATGCTTTTATGTCCAATCTGGATATCTCTGTCCTTTATTTATGTATTTCTAATTAATACATTAATTTTGATTTAATGGAGTTATTGATACTGAAGTATGATAATGAAAGTAATAATTTATTTCATTATTATGACCCTCAAGGCTTATCTATCATTTTCATTTCCATATTATTTTAGAATTTTTCACATCATTGGTAATAATTAGTAAGTAATGATGAAGTAAACCTTAGGATGATGAAAGAGAAAAATATTTCATGTAGAAGAAAAACAAGCTCGTAAGACCTTACCATGTATCTTTAATTTATATTAATCCAATGGATCCATGTGCTAATTATAAGACTCTTTAAGAGGCTTTGTTCTTTGGAAGATTGCTAAGAAAAAATAAAAGCCACAAAGTGTTAGTTCTTCCAAATGGATACAATGGTTCTGAAAAGAAATCCAAAGCTACAATGTGGCATATAGGACCTTAATAACATGCCAAAGTTTACAATGTGGGTTAGTTGATTTAATAACCTGGATCAACTCTGAGACAGTTCATGTCAACTGTTTTAGGGTGTGTGTGTGTGTGTTTCTTGACTATAGTCATAATTTCCTGTTGCCTAACTAATAATCTTTGGTTGTATCTCAATGTAAGTGACACATTGTACAGGTAGTAGATTTAGTTACATTCCTTTTAGGAGTATTACTGTCTTTTACAGCAAGCATAATTTGGCCAGAATATAACTCCAATTTTTTTCCCCTGTGAGAAGCAGCTTCTCAGATGTCCCCTCAGTTCCATTGGATTTCAGGTGTGTTTTTGCTAGATCCTGTGGTATCTCCCAGCTGTGAATAGCTCAGCAGTTAGCCATGGATTTTGGCAGGTTCCCTGAAGACTCACATCCTTACTTCTCCCTGCTTTTCAGTATCTACCCCTCCCCATCATTATTTAACCATGCTAAAGTCTCCCCTCACACACATGAAGACAGCAAGATGGGGCTTTCTCCTCCTTGTACTGCACCAGCTGGAGAACACTCTCAGGTAAAAAATGACAGCACACACAAATTTCACCCATTTCAAGACTAGACTTGCCCTTCAGGTTTTGCCTGCTTCTGGTTACTCTCCAGTGCCTTCAAATATTTCTTTATTTGTTTGCTTTGCTTTCAGATTTCATCATTGTGATTCTGAGCTCTTCTACCATAACCATTTGGTGTTGTTTTAATAACTGATTTTTATTTCTAGAAATCCTATTTTTTTAATCCTATCCTTCTTTAGTCACAAGTCCCCTTTCTTATGGTTGTAGTCTCCTATTGTAATTTTAATTAACTCAAACGCACTTACTTTAAGGGATCTTTTGAGTTTTCCTGGAGGATGTGTGGCCAGTCTCTTGCTTCAATGTGGACTTTACATTTCTAGCCTGTAAAATCTATATGCAGGACTAACCCCTGTAGGCCACCAAAATTTCAGCTATAGTTTATATCTGGCTTTCAGTTCCCTTTTTATGTCTAAAACCTGGGAATTTCTCTTCCCACAAACTAACATATGCATATTTGTCTTTTATTTACTATGTTTGATATTCTAATTTTTTCCTGTTCTTTCTTCTTTGGCCCATAAATATTTAGAAAGGTATTACTTAATTTCCAGCTATTCTTGTTTTCTTGGTAGGAGGACAGAGATGGCTTCTGACTACAGTATGAAACGAGGCTTCAAGTGTGTTGCTGAACACAAAGCAGAAACTGAATATAATGACCTGTTGCCATGTACTTACACATATCAGAATTCAGAAAATTCAGAACCTGTACATGGCAAAATTTGGCTCTGAAAAGGGAGAGAGTGTCCACTCTGTTTATCATTCCCAGCTCTAAGTCTGCTGTATTCTAAGCACGCATGAATTTTCCTAATTATATTTCTATCAGCACTGGAAAGGGAGCACATTTCCCTGTCTCCACTGACTGGAATTCCTAGGACACGAGGGTCACCCAGACTCTGCTGTCTGTTCCATAAACAGCTTGGCTGATATTCTGTGGCACTCATGATAGGTATGACTGTAGCTCTAAGACAACTCACAGAGCTGAGGGGAATCCTCACCGATGCTCTTCTGATATCCCAGCACTCAACAATTCCGTGTTTTCAATTTCTCTAATTCTTTTGGAAGACTGGGCCAGTGGAATGTTGAAACTTCCAGTAACTCAAAACCTCCACACTCTGTCACACTTCAAACCCAGAGCTGTGCATCCAACCGAGAATTCAAAACACTATTTTCACACTTCACTTCTGACCAAAGGAAATGTGGTATGTTGGCTTTAGCATTGAATTTCAATCAATTTAATTCAAAATATATGAAATCAAAGTATATTTCCAGAACATCTGAGAAAGTCACCAAGTGCCTAGCTTCTTCTACCCTGTCCTGGTGAAGCTGGTTCTTATTTTGCATGTTTTAAGTCCCTGTTTGAAGTTCATCCATGGGGCTCAAGTTTTGGCTTGGCTCTCATTCCATGCCACATTTTGCACTCACTTTTCATTTCACATGAAAACCAGGGGCAGGAGAACAAATGAGGACTGTGGTAAAAAAGGGGTTAGAATCATGTCTCCAATGAAAGGAGCCAAATCAGAATTTTCTATGCATGTTTGAAATCAGATTCTAAGAGACAGCGTGTATATATTTTGGCAGAAATATAATTTATTGAGCATCTACTGTATGCATCATGTTAGGGCTTCATGTTAGAGGAAAAATAAATTGCAGGTTTTGTGCCTAAGCAAGAGCCAGAAAAGTAACTAGTAGTTAGGATAAAATGTGCTGAATTAAGAATTCTAGGAGCACATAAATACAGAGGAGCATTGAGGAGGACTTAAGAAAAGACCAGGAAGTTCCATTGCATTTTGAATCATGAAAAATCTTTTTTTCCTTGTGATATAAGGGAGGAAAGCAGTAGAAAACTAAAGCCAGAGATCCTTAAGGTGATAAAGAAGGCCTGGCTGTGACTCAGTGAGCCAGGGTCGGAGCTGCATATTTTTGGCCAAGACCAAGGTGAAGTGGTTCTTCATTAAGCCACGTCAGATACTGAAAACCTAAGTGGAGGCTAAAGTAAAATCTGTAGTCCTGTGAGTAATTGGAACAATGCAATTCCCATTTCATTGAATGCTCACCATGTGTCAGGCTGTACTCTCCTCATTTACATCTATCAGCTTGTTTCATTTTCCCACCCCTCAAGAAAGATACGTGCTAATGCTCTCATTCCCATTTTATATGAGGAAATGGAGTCAGAGAGAGAATAAGTACATACATAAGATCATACAGATCACATGTGGCTGACCCAGGATGAAGTCAAACTCAGTCCTCTGATACCATAGTCGATATGTCTTATTATCACCTCACACTGTCCCCCTGGGGAAACACTCTGATTTAGAATATCCTGGGCATGGGCATTTTTAACAACTCTACAGGCAAATCGGATGTGCCGCAAAGTTTGACTCATTCTCGCAGAGAAATGTGAGATTCACATAAACTTCCCATGAGCTCATAAACCATAAAATCCAGAGGAATCAGGAGGGATGGATACTGGCTGGTTCAGAGACCCAAGATGTGAGAACAGTCTCGAGGATAGGATTGGAATTCTGGGAACTAGGGATGTTCATGCGAGAGGTCCTTCATTAAGGCAGACAGGAACGTGGGAGGATCTTGCTGGCTCAAGGGCTGAGGCTGGATGGACCATAAGGGAGGGAAAGACAAGAAGGAGAAGAGTAGTAGCCTGTGTTCAGGGCACAGGGCTTTACCAGTAAAGACTCTGAGAGTGAGGTTCTCCTGCGGGCGACAAAGACAAGCTACAGAGGGATCAAGGTCTTGGTGAAGATGGAGTCCATCTCTTAAGTTATTAAGCCGGTGGGTGGGGGCAGATCCGGGTGGTGAGAGTTGCTAGATGGCATTAGAAGCTGGATCCTAGTTCATTCATCACAGAAACTTCTTTTGAAGGGCACATGAGGAGCTAAGCAGGAACTCAGTCAGTTAATCTGTGGGTAAGAGATGGAAGAGCTCTGGCATGGAACCGGGGTGTTGGACAGGGAATATGAGAACCAGTCTCCAAAGCTCAGAGAGAATGACATGAAGAGGGAAAGGGATCTGGTGGGCAGGCCGAAACTCAGGAGTCCACTCAGATATGCCAACTCTCAGGGCCAGCATGTACATCTATGTACATGTATAATTCCAGGGGTAAGAATATTCATGACACATTTGAGTTGTGCAGTACATAACCTACACAACTGTACTAGGTGATGACACGCGTAGTTCATGGTACCACAGTTCTAGTTCCTATTTACTAATAGAATGAGTTTTAATAATTTCAGCAATAAGCTTATTCCTACTGTTTCCTCTCCAAGGATGATCCCTGGAAGCCTGGTACCATGCTGGAAAATTGACCTAACTTCCTGAGGGAGAATGTGGGGGCTGAAAAGTAAAGAACTCTTCCTTTGCTTTCTTACCTCTGAGAGTGCATAGACCCAGAGGCAAGACCAACTCTGTAATTTGCAAGTTCCAGTGCAAAATAAAACTGCAGGTCCCCTTACTCAAAAAACAGGAGAGTGTGTCATCAAAGGCACTAAAATATAAGACATTTTCTTTGCTCCAGGAGAATCTTTCCTGACTTGGCAGGGTGGTTTTTATTTTTATTGTCATTTTAAGTAAATCAAAGTTAAACCTTTGAATTATTAGCATAGATTTTACTATTTATTGCTCTATTGTACAATGACCCTTTTAAATGTATTGCATTTAACTCTTATGTAGAATCACCAAAAATCACACAATGTATATTTTGTAGCTTCTCTGTGCATATGCATTTTCTTCATCCCAGAACAGTGGAAACACCGCACAAAACAAACACATCTATTTTTACCTTGCACCTTGATACCTGCGCATCCTACCAGGTTTTCTACCTTCAGAGTCCTGATGGGTAAGGACAGATGGAAAGGAGAAGGCACGTCAGATCCTCCATCTTCTCTTCTTCTGTGTCCTTCTTTGCAGCACAGGGAAGCCCCCTGAGTGAAAAAGGCCATAGGAGGGCTCCTTGACTGCTGGGGTTACTTAGAACACCATTACATTCTTCCTGCACTTGAGGTACGTCTGGTTTGAATGGTAAACTTAGGTCTTTGGGGTTGTGGGTGCCCCTCCGCCTTCCTCCTTAGTCATGGCAGGACACCTTTATCTTGCGTGACATTGAGTCTCTCTGAACTCCCATGCAGAGGGGGGGTCTACCCACGTTGTGAGCACTGTATGCCAATGGAATGGCAGGAAGCACGGACTCCTATAGTGTGTGCCCCTTCCCTTCATGGCCACATGCCCCAGTGCCCATCGGACTTTCCTCACAAAACACAAGGTCAGGGGTAACTTGTTAAGAATCTCCAGAGAGCCATTCAGAGCGTTAAACCAAATCTGGGGCTGTCTCAGTGCAGAGAGCCCTGTGGGACTGCCTCGGTGACATCCTATGAAGCCAGTCCACCCAGAGACACTGAGTGCCCGTCACCGGCCTGGTCCAGGACCCTCAGGATCACAGAGACTTGCACGAGTCATCTGTACTCTAGTACTTGGACTTCTTTTTGAAAGTAGTAAGACAGACGGGGCGCCTGTGTGGCTTAGCGCGTTAAGCATCTGACTTCAGTTCAAGTCATGATCTGGGGTTTTTTGGGATGAAGCCCTGCATTGGGCTCTTTTCTTAGTTGGGGGTCTTTTTGTCCCTCTCTCTCTGCCCCTCCACATACTCATGCTCCCTGTCTCTTACCTAAATAAATACATTTTTTTTTAAAGGAAAGTAGTAACATGGATATCCATGCTCCTGGAGGCTGAATCATGTGCTTTGAAAGCCAAACATCACCTTTGTTGTAATCTGAACCAACAGTTTCCAAAGTATTTTGGTTTGTGCATTTGCTTTCATCTTTAAAAAGAAGAACTTTCCCTTCAAACCAATCGTTACCTTATCTTAGTCTGTCCTGTTGCCATAACAAAAATACCATAGACTGGATTACTTACAAACCACAGAAATGTATTTCTCACAGTGCTGGAGGCTGAAGGCTGAGATCAGGGTCCAGCATGGTTGGGTGGGGAACCCTCTTCTGGTCCCAGACTTCTTGTAATCTTACTTAGCAGAAAGGGGAGGGAGCTCTGAGGAATCCTTCTTGCAAGGCACTAATCCTTCATGACCTAATCATTCCCAAAGATCCCTGCTCCTAATACCCCACAGTGGGCATTAGAATTTCAACATCTATGTTATGCCGGGACACAAACATTCAGATCATAGCATACATCAGTCCAATATATCAAATAGAGAGAAGCAGTTCTCCAGTTCAGCCGGTTGGGGAAGCCAGAGCTGCCCTCCCTGTCTTATGGATCCCAGAACTACTTCTGACACCTGTGCATGACTTTTGTGGATACAATTTAGAACAAAACAGCAAATCTGATAGAAGCAGATTTCTTGAACTTAATACATACAGAACTTTTAAATGAGAGAGAAAAAAAGTAAGCTGGCAGACATTCTACAGCCATTTACAGACACACTTGCCTTTTACAGTTAGCTCCCCTTCATCAATGGTTCTCCAAGTAAGGTCCCAGGAGCTGCGGGGCCACCACCAACTTGTTAGCAAATCAATTTCTAGGGCTCTTTCCAAGGTTGCCAAAACAGAAGCTCTGGGGGCGGAGCCAGTTATCTGTGCTGAAGTAAGCCCTCCAAGCAGCTTGGATGCCTACTCAGGTTTGAGCACCCTTGGCTTCCAAAATCCACTTCACTTGCCTAATGACCTCCAGGGAAGGAAAACTGTCTGGAGCTGGTCTGGTCCACTGAGGACTGTTCTAATATTGATTTCTTCTTATCCTTGAATCAAGGCAAGTTACCTGTGGGGATGTGAGGTCAGGGGAGAAGAGGCACAGGGGACTGGGTCTATGCACCCACTGGGTGCTGGACTTCTAGAGATCTCCACGGGCCTAACTTCAAACTGCTGGTGGAGCTGGTGTCTCGCCTCCCAAGAATCAACATTGACTCAGAAGCGTAGCTCTTCCTGTGCTCGTCATTTGTCTTCCTTCCTCTCCTTCAGCCGCAGTAGGCACTGAGGTCTTCACCTTCTCTGTCACCACCGCCAGTAGGTGCCGGGTCCTCAGGCATGCTTCCTGCACGCAGATCTCCTTGTTGCTCACCCCTGACTCGTTAGCATGCCCATTTTACAGAAGAGCAAACCGAGGTGAGAGAGGCAACACGACAAGCCAGCCATGCAGCAGGCACTCTGACCTCAGTAGTGTAAGCCCGTAGCTGCCTTCAGTTTGAGTTTGTTTGTTATCTTTTTCTTTCTGCCCTGACGTTTTCGGTAATATTGTTTGAAAATAGTAATGCATCGCACCGTAAAATTTGGATTTCAATGAGAAAATGTGCATTGTGCAAATGATATGTTCCTCCCACAGCTGACCCCAGTTGCTCAGAAGTTCTCCCAAGGGAAACCCCTAGAGCCAGTTTTCATACAACTTTCCAGAGATAGCCTCTGCAAACAGAATCGAATATGAGGAGCACGTCTGTTTCAGTTTTGCAGAGGAGTTGGTGCTCTTCACGCACCTGGCAATGTAACAGAGAATGGTAACTATGTGTCTCTGCAGGTGTGTATCAGAATGTCTCTGCGGGTAGGGTAGCCAGGTGTATCTCCCTCCGTCCCTGTGACAGGAACAGCACAACAGATGCACCAAACTCCTTCATGTAACCGTTCCCCAATGTTGGGCATTTAAGTTCCTTCTGGCCCTTTGCAACCACAGCCAACACTGTGATGGTTAATCCTGTGTGCGTGTCTGAGCACATCTGAACGTGCCTCCTGGATATTCCAGCAGAGATACCCCTTAGAGATCAAGTCTAACCCATGAGATTCCTCCCGCATTCCTTCTAGCATCATTGGGGATTCATTTTTCCTCTTGTTTAGATATTGACTCCAGCTAAAGTCTCAGCCCCTTGAACGCAAGGGTTTTGTCTTCAGCCACTGTGGGCCTCTCTCTGGCCAGCTCCATCTTCTGTGAAGGAAAGGTCAGGAAAAGGACCCATCCACCTGAGCTGGAGCACAACGGTCCTCCCAGATTTTACATGTTGGCCACAGTTTGCCACAGTTCTTCTCCACTGTTGCCCCGTGATGCTCGGGCCAAGCACAGCAGCTAAGTCCAGAAAAACAACTGGGCACATGTCCCACATACGCAGGGTGGAGAGGCCATGCCCTGCCATCTCCTGGGCGGAAGGTATAAGACTCTGCACGTGCCCTGCTTTTGTCAATGGCAGATGACTGGGAAGGGACTCAGTACACACGATGCATCTGGGCCGGTCATTATCGAACCCTCTGACAAAGTCCTAGTAAATATGACTCTTGTCAAATTGGATGATGATGGGCAGTTTCTCAGACTTTTTTTTTTTTTTTTTTTTTTGAGCTGTGCTTTTGGAGACAGGAGAGGTCTCGCATCCCGGTGTCACTAAACCTGTGATGTAGGGACAGTCTCTTACCTGTGCTGTGTCCCCATGGCCCCACTTGCAAAGTGGCAGGTTGGGATCCACGTGGATTTTGGAATACTTTCAGTACGTCTATGGTCTCCCTTCACCGAGGCCACTTTGCAGATGCGGGGTGACGGTGAGTAGCACGTTCCTCCACCGATTGTGTATTCATGTCCTCTCCGGGGGCAGGAGGGCCGGGCGGACAGGTTGGTGGCCAGCCAGACACCCTCTCTTCAACACGAATATTTTCACAAGATACTTCCAGAGTCTACACTGCCTTCTTTTGTGTCTTTTTTGCTGCTTCTCTCCAAGGACTCCCCAGACTGGGAGACACGATCTCCCCATGTGATGTGATTTCTTCACGGACAGCTTCAGATGTACATCAGTCCTTCACTCTGTGAGCCGTGGGGTTAAGCCACTCTAGCAGCTGTGATGGACCTATCCCAAGATCTCAGTTTCAATTCTTCAGTTCTCTGTGTGTGTGTGTGTGGGGGGGAGATAGTGATGGGGGGTGGAAGGGAGAGAGGGAGGGGGAATGGATCTTCCCTCATCACCTCCCCAGACTGTGGGAAGAGCATCCCATCTGCTCATGTCCCCACTGGCGAGAGTTCAGGAACGTGGCCGGGATCGGGTTGCAAGGAGGCTGGGAATCCTAGTCTTCCTGCATGACCAGGAGAGAAATTGGTGTGGTGGACACAGAGTGAGCTCGGCCACGTTTTGCCTCCGTTCGAGCGACCGTGTGAGAATTCCCAGGCTCACGGACAGCCCTTCAAAGGTGCCTTTCTTGGCAGACGGTGTTTTTAGGCAATGCCAACTTTTGCATGAGCTTGCCTTGTGAACCGTTGATTGTTGTGGATGAAGGAGGGGTGTCGTCTCAGTCAGCGCTATGAAGCCAGAGCAACTACTTTGATTAATGTGGCCAGTTAAGTTAAACAAAGAGATGGGCCATTACTGGGTAAAATCAGTCACCCCAGAAACCCCAGAGGGACCAGTTTCTGGAATCAAAGCAAATTAAAACCATAGCTGTGGATGGAGGGGCTCTGCAGAGAAAGGAAGTCTTTCACCCATCACTATGGGAATAAGAATATGTAATATATCGGGGCAGGGAGAGGGCACTGGCCATATAAATCACCAACTTTATTTATTCCTCATACTATCTCTAGCCCATGAATCCATCTCTAGAAACTGTAAATATCAAAGAGAAGAGGACGCATGAACAGGTCTCTCACACTTTCATTTCAGGTAGGGAAAGATCAGAAACCGCTAATTGCACTCAGGGGCGGCTGAATATATTGTAGGAAAGGAGTTCATGGAAGACTCTGCAGAACTCACAATTATTTTTAAGAACACTTACTGCAAAGATTTCTTAGTGACATTAAGAAATGCTCTTGTTATAACATTAAGTGGAAAAGTATGCATACAATATATTTATAGAATAGAATCACAGTTGCATTATCTTTAACATTATAGACCTAGGGATAATAACAGCTCTCCTTGAGTGTGTTCTCCAAACTAATCTCATTTTGTTCTCACCTAAATCTAGGAAGGAGGTGGTCTTATTCCCATTTCATGGGTGAAGAAAAAGCAGCTCAGACTGGGGAGCTCATTGCTCCCAGTCACATGGACTGTTGAACTGAGATTTATATGCAGGTCTGCCTTCCAAACCCATGCTCTCAGTAAGCCAGTTCACTATTCAAATTCATTTATATTCACTATGCAAATAGGTAGGATGAGTTTAGGAACACTCATATGCACTGCTTGACTCTGTGTGGCAGAAATGGTAGTCGTTTGGGAGTTTCCTTCATTATATCTTCCTTTACTTTCACCAATTTCTACCTCAAGCAGTCTGTATATTCTGTTCTATTCTATTCTGCTGAACTACATTATACTGTACCATATTATATTGAACTACATTATACTGTATTATATTATACTGTACTATATTATATTAAACTATACCGTATTATGTGTTATATGATACTATACTATATTACATTATGTATCATACTATATTATACTATATTGTGTTATACTGTATTATATTATACTATATTGTATTGTACTATACTATATTACATCCATGTAAGAGAGGTGTCCTCAGGGAAGCTAGGGCCTGGATCTAGGTGAGAGAGTGCCTCGGGCACAGGGGGTGGCCAGTCCTTCCTGGTGAGGCTCCACTGGACTACAGAGACCAAGGCCCATACACTTTGTCTCACCCCTCTTCCAGAAGCCAGTGGTGTGGCCACAAAGTGGCTTCTTTCTGACAGCGAGACGACATCATATCATGTACTATATTACATCATATGATTCTATGCTGCATTATATTTTATCATACTGTAGTGTATTATACGATGCTATATTGCATTATATTGTACTACACTATATTATACTATATTGTATTATGCTATACTATACTATATTATATTATATTATATTATGCTATACTATATTATATTATACTTTATTACATTATATTATATTATTATTACATTATATTATGCTAACTATATTATATTATGGTATATTTTATCATACTACAGTATATTGTGTTATATTGTATTATATATTTATTTTTCAGTGGAACCTCACAGCTTACACAGATAAGCTCATTCATGAATAGTAAACAAACAACCCAATGCATGAGGGAAAGGGTAGGCAAATGCACCCACAGACTAAAGGAACTGGGTCACGAGACCTGGCTATGTTCTCTCTTCTTCCTGCTTATGTTCCATATTTTATTGCTCACAAGTCTTAGAATAGGAAAAAAAAGAAGATGAGTAACCATGTTTGCAGGCCCGTTTTATTTTTATTTCTCCTTGATTACAGCAAGGCACACGCGTCTGGGATGAAGAGCCCAAAGCCAAATGGGGCCATGCCACGGAACCAAAGAACTTTCTGACTCGCCAGGAAGGAGACAGCAGGACATGAACGCTTTCGTAGTGGAACCAAAATGACCAAAGTGGGACGTTTATGTTCTGGGCTCAGTGCTCCGTAGCATAGCCGCGTCCCGCTGCTGCCTGAGCAACATCAGAGCCAGCGCTGGGTCACCATGAAGAGAGAACGGGACCGATGTTGAGGCTCTGCCCAGGCTGAGTGTGTGGGATTCCTGGAGATTGTGCCTTACAGAGTCCTGGACTCCTGACACCAGGTCTGCACATTAGGGAGTTTCAAGAAAGATCCAGCAAGGGAGAGAAAGGCAGAGAGACCGAGGGGCATGACAAGATTCTGATTAATTTGCCAGATTGGGCCTGCTGCCTCCTCTTTTTTTTCTGGAAAATGTCCACTTGGGCTCACTAGAATGGAATTTCAGGGCAGCTAGAGCTGAGAATCCAAAGGGGTCTCCTGGAGCGGGGGAAGGGGGACTTTGGTCTCTGTGGCTGTTCTTGCTGGGTCCTGAGTGTGCCTGGGGCAGGGCCTGGTTCCTCTCTCTACGTGTTATTCATGTTCCATATTTTATTTGTTGGAAACGTATTTTAGAATAAACAAAAAAGGAGAAAGAACCATTTCACAGACAAATAAAAACTCTGATAATAGGAAGCCAGAGACTGAAACCCACCTTACCGGCCAAGCCTGATCTTGCCAAGTGTCTTTGTTAAGTGCATCCAGAAGTCTCCTTTTTCCTAAATGCCTCCCTCTCCGGAATGTGGCCAAGCATTCAGAGAAGCTGAAACATTTCGAGAGGTGTCCTCAGGGAAGCTAGGGCCTGGATCTAGGTGAGAGAGTGCCTCGGGCACAGGGGGTGGCCAGTCCTTCCTGGTGAGGCTCCACTGGACTACAGAGACCAAGGCCCATACACTTTGTCTCACCCCTCTTCCAGAAGCCAGTGGTGTGGCCACAAAGTGGCTTCTTTCTGACAGCTGAAGATGGCATCAGCCCCAGTCAGAGGCAAGTGGCATCAACCCCCAAGAAGTGGAAGAAGTTGGGCACCTGGGTGGCTCAGTGAGTTGAGCCTCTGCCCTTGGCTCAGGTCATAATCTCAGGGTCCTGGGATCGAGGCCCACATCGGGCTCTCTGTTCAGCAGGGACCCGGCTTCTTCTCTCTCTCTCTGCCTGCCTCTCTGCTTGCTTGTGATCTGTCTGTCAAATAAATGAATTAAAAAAAACTTTATAAAAATAAAATTAAAAAAAAAAAAAAAGAAGTGGAAGAAGTAGCTCAGCCTTTCTTGGCCATGAGCTTGGTTCAGACGTGTAAGCTCCCAGGGCCAGAGCCATCCCCAGAGGTAAAGTGGGAACTGAGCAATTCAGGATCTGTCAAGGGCCCTGATGCAGAGTGGCATTCTTGACATGTTAGCTCCCCCTCCTTCCCTCCCTCTTACCTAGACCTCTCAGAGCACGAGCTCCCCTTGAGTTAACATCTTCTCTGCCATTCCCCGAGTCTCCCTCTTAGCTCTGGTTGCACTGAAGTGAAATGCAGTTGGTCAAGTCTTCTGAAACCTTATTCTCATCCCTTGGAAAACCAGATGGTCAAGGTCTCTGGTCAATGCTCTCCCAGCTGAAAGGGAAGGTGTGTGTGTGTGGGGGCGGGGATAGGCAGCAAAGATGCCTGAATGCAAAGAGTTTCCGTTTCTTGCCCTCCTGCCTCCAGATAAGTCGGTTGCCCCTTCTGGGCCTCAGTTTCCATGTTTGTAAACTGACATCTGGGGAAGAGGAACCCTCGTTCTACCGCTCTCCTCCCTCCCAGACTGGTGGGAAAGACACATGAAGCCAGGCCTACTGAATACATTTTTCAAACTGTAGAGGGTTCCCCCTTATCTCCTGTGTGCATGGGAGGTCCTTTTAGTATAGTTATTGGTGTGTTTTAGTAATTTTGAAAAAAAAATTAAAGTGTCCATTTTCCTGATTTTCTGAAATTTGACTAAAAATAATTAAAGGCTTCTCCGGGGTTTCTGGGCTACTTCTCTACACGTGGCTTTGGAAGAAGTTGCTGACTCCTCTAAGGCTCCCTTTCTCCATCCATAAAACAAGGGGCCAAGAATCGTGAACTTCACAGAAGTTTCTAGAGGCCCAAGCTGACTAGTGTGGAAGCTCTCAATAGCGTGCAGGTAATGAGTCTGGACTATGATGCCTAAAGTGGACTCAGATTTAGTAGTAGGGAATTAACGTAAGCATCTCTGGAGGATCCTGCTGTGATACCTGGGCTCTGTGGATGTTTAAGGCAGGGCAACAGTCAACATGTAAAAAGTGTTATAAATTTACAATGTGAATTATCTCATCAGCCTAATTGTTCTAGTCTTTCTAACTGGTCAAGCTGTACAACAACTTTACCGCTTTGCGAAGTTGGCCTTAATCTCATTCCAATGGAGCAAATCAATCCCAGTATTTTATTTTTATTTCTATTTTTTTAAAAGATTTTATTATTTATTTATTTATTTATTTATTTATTTATTTATTTATCAGAGAGGGGGAGAGAGAGAGAGAGAGAGAGAGATTGATTTCACAGGCAGGCAGAGAGGCAGGCAGAGGCAGAGAGAGAAGCAGGCTCCCTGCTGAGCAAGGACACTGATGGGCCCTCAATCGCAGGACCCTGGGATCATGACCTGAGCCAAAGTCAGTGGCTTAACCGACTGAGCCACCCAGGCATCCCAATCCCGATATTTAATATACCTCAGGGAAGTTGGACAAATACTAATTGGTATTTTTGTTCTGCCCAGTGCTATCACTGTGTAATGTTTTATAAAGCAGAGATACTAATTAACTACTGACCAGCCAGGTAATAGGGTTCCCTCACATAGGTACTGCTGGCTTTCACCTCGGGGATGCTGATGGGTACACTTTATAATTTCAGCGCTGAAAAAAATCATCTTTTGGGGAACATCATCATCAACACAAAATGACTTGCTTTATCTCTACTCTTCATTACCTAAAGAATTCCCAGAAATTTCCAGAACTTCAAAAACATATATAAATATGTGATTTCCTCTTCCATGGTTATTTTAGAAAAATCTGAAAATGGAAACTGACCTGCAGAGCAAAGGCACATGCACACACATGTGAGATACATAGTTTGAGATATCATATACCGTGTGATACAAAGTATATCTAGAAAGCATTGTCTATCCCTCAGTGTGTAGGCATGTACTAGCTACTGGAACCAGCAACCAGCATTGTGTGGGTATAATCTTGTGCTTGGACTCTGCCCTGCCAGTGACTTGTTACCTGATTTAGACAATTTGCCATAGCTTACTGATCCTAAGGTGGTATTTTATGAAATATTTTAACATGTGAAATGGAATGTTTCTTAAAATGGATGGCATCTTACAATTAGAATTACCAGGATACATGTCTCTCTTCCTGCTACATAAAGTAATAACACATTTTACAATGGATTGGACCTTAAATCCCTTTAATCCAGTGGTTACCCTTTCTGAATCTTCCTTTCAATCTCAACAAAATTGTTAACATGGGGTTGGAGCAAGGATGGAACTCATTAGTGAATTCAGTAGATATCCTAGTATAGGCACTCAGGAAAAGGCAAGTTGCTGTCATCTCCACACTAATGTATTAATGGTAGCTATAATTAATTATTATTATTTAGGGTGAGGAGGTGGCAGAGGGAGAGAGAGAATATGAGGCAGGCTCCATGCCCAGGGCAGAGCCCGATGTGGGGCTTGATCTCACGACCCTGAGATCATGACCTGTGCTGAAATCAAGAGTCGGCGCTTAACTGATGGAGCCACCCAATGATAGCTATGAATTAAAGAGCAGCCGTTCTGGTGGCAATTCTCCCATTGCATAGATGAGTATATTTAAGCTTCCAAGAGGGATTATTTACCCAAGGCTGAGAGTTCAAGTACATCATCTGTCTGACATCAGAGTTTCCATCCCTCCCTCCCCACTCATGTTGCCTCATTAGATATAAAAACATTTTGCATTTCATATGTTATCCACACAGAGAGTATAACCCTTTGTTCCCAAGCCGCAAATCTGTGCTGCTTTTCTGGAAAAGAAGGAGTGAGGTGTAGCCTCCAATACCCAAAGAATGCCTCCATTACATCTTATGGGCTCTGCATGGGTTCCAGAATGAGGATATTTATTTCCAGATACCTCCAAATGCTGTGGTTATTTAATCACCTCAGACCCCTCCAGTAATCACTCAGGAT
This sequence comes from Neogale vison, assembly GCF_020171115.1. Taxonomy (NCBI): domain Eukaryota; kingdom Metazoa; phylum Chordata; class Mammalia; order Carnivora; family Mustelidae; genus Neogale; species Neogale vison. The sequence continues at coordinate 7,531,615 of NC_058103.1, read as the reverse complement.
TGCATTATGCAAGTCAGCAAATTCTGTTCACTTTAATATACATGAGCAAGAGGGAGGGATATTTCTCACTGAAGGTTTTATGGAAAATTCTGCATTTATTGATTCCCCCCCCCTTAAATCTTATTCTTTAAATACTCCCCCACCCCTACACACACACACACAAATGTACACACATATATATGATGAAAATGATTGCTACGGTCATGTTTGTTCAACCTAACAAAAATATAGCATATTGACAACATTATCTGTCATTCCCACATTTCACCTGGAGTAGAAAACTGTTTGATCTCAAAGCCTGTGGACTACATCAGTTCACAAGGATATCTTTTATTCATGCACATTAAAATAAAGACAACCATATGCAAGGGTTTCTATAACTTAGGAAAGGGAAAAAAATGAAACTTGCCTCTGCTAGCAAACCTTTGCTTGTTGGTTATACTGGCAGCGGTCATACCATTGGCTTTCTGCATTTCTCTTGATGGCTTATTTTTTCAATGATCAGCATGTGTTGGAAGCCTTTTGAAACTGGCAATGGGACCAATAATCTAGGGACTTTTATGGGATTATGTGTTGCATTCTATATAGGACAAGACCAGAACAAAATGTACCTGCCCTGCAGCTCTCCGCTTGAATCCGGGTTCCAAAAGAGATGGATGGGGCAACGTTGGGGACCATTCTTCATCTCTTTCGATTCTGTTCTGTCTTCTAGAAAATGGGGATACTAGTATGGGTCTTGCAGGGTTATCACAAGGACTATCTAAGGTGACCTATATATAGGAGCTGACCCAGTGCTAAGCATGATTTTTTTGCACCTGATTTTTACTTCCATTTCTCTGCTTTTTGTTTCTTCCCCTGTAGACATGGCAGCATGAAGTGACACATTTGTGATAGATTTAAGGTTAATGTATAAACCATAAAAATATCGGGGTTGTCTCCTTCCGTTCTCTTCTAGTCGACAAGAATTATCGATCGCCCTCGATAATACTTTCTCTTCGGCAATCTTGGGAACCAAAGGCAGTGCCTACCTTGCTCCTTGTCAGGATGCAATGTGTCAAACGTGACAATTCGATGTCTGGGGTCCTCTCAGAAGGCAGCCACTCCAGTCGTAATCCTGTGGCTTCCACGTCAGAGGCAATGTTTCTGCTTCAGAGTCCTTAGTTCCGTGGGGCTGGGAAGGCGGGTGTCGCTCAGCCAGCCTGTCAAACGCACTTTGGTATTATGTTCCTTTTTGTCTTCTCCTTTCAGGGGGAAACACACACCACTGGAAATTGTTCTCTGAATGGAGATGCTCATGCTTAATTCTGATGCCCTTCGCTCCTTGACTGTCCACAGGGCGACATGCAACATCAACAGAGGCTGAGGGTCTATTTTTCTATAATCTGCCCGAAGTTTCCAGCCAGGTTGGTTGTTACAAATTGAACTTGAACGTCATTTAAAATTCTTTTGTTGGGGCGTCTGGGTGGCTCAGTGTGTTAAGCCTCTGCCTTCGGCTTATGATCTCAAGGTTCTGGGATTGAGCCCCGCATCGGGCTCTCTGCTTAGCAGGGAGCCTGCTTCCCCCTCCCTCTCTGCCTGCTGCTCTGTCTGCTTGTGCTCTCTCTCTCTGTGTCAAATAAATAAATTAGATCTTTAAAAAAAAATAAAATTATGGGACGCCTGGGTGGCTCAGTTGGTTAAGCGGCTGCCTTCGGCTCAGGTCATGATCCCAGGGTCCTGGGATCGAGTCCCACATCGGGCTCCTTGCTCGGCGGGGAGCCTGCTTCTCCCTCTGCCTGCCTCTTTGTCTGCCTGTGCTCGCTCGCTTTCTCTCCCTCTGTCTCTGACAAATAAATAAATAAAATCTTTAAAAAAAAATAAAAATAAAAAAAAAATTAAATTAAATTAAATTAAAAAAAATACTTTTGTGGGCCTGGTTGTCCAGTCTTTTGAGCCAAAATAATAAGTAAAATGTTATCATTCACTGAGCTTGAGAGGTGAGCACATTTAGTCCTCACAAAAACAGAACAAAACAAAACAAAAAACAAACAAAAAAAAAAACCCCCCAAAAAACTGTGTCATGGAGGCAATCAAATATCCCATTGATGGATGAGACCAAAGCTCAGAGAATTCTCATTCCTTGATTCGGTCACACAGCCAGTAAGGAGGGAATATGGAATCAGAACCCAGGTACAATGGATGCCCAAACGGACCCTTTGTTATACCATACTGTTCCCCCCAAACCTCCAGTTTTCCATTATTGAAAGAAAAATATACTCACTTCTCTCTTTTTTTTAAATTTTTATTTTTTATACTCACTTTTTCAAGGGGAAAAGAGACCAATGCAAAGGTCACAGCAAGGGGTTCTGACAGTGAGAACAGCACAGAAGACTCAGCCAGGTCTTCCCAGAAGCTAGGGAAGTGCTTATTAAGGCTTATTATTTATTTATTTTTTAAATTTTATTTAAATTCAATGAATTAACATATAGTGTATTATTAGTTTCAGAGGTAGAGGTCAGTGATTCATCGGTTGCATAGAACATGCAGCGCTCATGACAGCTCGTGCCCTCCTCCATGTCCGTCACCCAGTTATCCAGTCCCCTCACCCTTCCCCCCTCCAGGGAGACAAACCATAGGAAACTCTAAACTACAGGAAGCAAACGGAGGGGGTGGCTGTTGACCGACTCGCAGCTCCCAGGAAACCATCCCCTACTCTGCTCTTTGGTAGAGGTGTCGGACTGTGGGCTGGGTTTCCCGGGGTCCTCATCCTGGCTTCCTCTTGAGCTGTGCTTTTGGGGGAGCGGTAGTGAGCATCTCCCCTCTCTACCTTTTCCTTCCCACTTCCAGAATTAAACCTTTCTGTGGCTCCTTAAATATATAACTTGGGGCTGGTTGGTGCCCCCTCTGCGAGGTCTGAGGACTACCTTCTGGCTTCATGGTGCTGACCTCTGGGGCCTCACCACTTCCCTTTCATTCTAAGAGTCCCCATCATCATTGGTTGTTGTGGGTATCATCTGGTTATTATTTCTGGGACGCGTCATTTGTCTATTGAAGCTTATTATTTTCTGGTCCTTCGCGTTAAGTTGTTCTGTTGGAAACACCTACCATGGGTTTTCATTTCTTTGCTGGACCCTGAATGATGCATTTGTGGGAGGAAAGGAAGCCAGATGAACATACAAAGAGGAACAAGATTTATTTGTTTTCCAGGAGGAGTCTGCAGCACACGGGAGGGAGAGACCTAAATTCTAATGCAGTGCAGAAGAATCTGGGTGCTGAACAGAGGTGTGAACTGGGGAAGGGGGACAAGACAGGGCAAAGGTGATTTCTTGAGACTGGAAACACTTGAGCATAGGGTTTGATTATTAAAAGCTGATGAGGATTTTGCTGAGAAAGAATCACTAATGTGAATTCTTACAGGGTCTCATAAACAAGTTACTATGAGTAGCGATTTCTTAAGAATCTTCTTAACCCAATTTTTAAGAACAAGAGGCGCCTGGGTGGCTCAGCTGGTTAAGCCTCTGCCGTCAGCTCAGGTCACGATGGAGCCCTGCATGGAGTTCCTTGCTCAGCGGGGTGTCTGCTTCTTCCTCTCCCTCAACCTCTCCTTTTTGCTTGTGCTCTCTCTCTCTTTCTTTCTTTTTTTTTTTTTTTAAAGATTTTATTTATTTTATTTGACAGACAGAGATCACAAGTAGACAGAGAGGCAGGCAGAGAGAGGGGGAGGAGGAAGCAGGCTCCTTGCTGAGCAGAGAACCCGATGCGGGGCTCGATCCCAGGACCCTGGTATCATGACCTGGGCCGAAGGCAGAGGCTTTAACCCACTGAGCCACCCAGGCGCCCCGTCTCTCTCTCTTTCTTAAATAAATAAATAGGATTTTAAAAATCTTTAAAAAATAAACGGGATGGAGTATACATCAATTCCAGATAAATAACTTGCAGGTAAAAGCTAATATTTATAGGACACTTACATGAGCTGGATAGCATGTTTGTGGGTGATGTGGACTGACCCATGTCACACTCTCTCTGTCCTCCTCTGCTTTAAAGGTCACTCAGCTGAGGCTCAGACATCCAGCATGGCTTGTCCAGGAGTTGTGCAGGGATCCTAACCCAGGATCCTACATCCAGATCCAGTACCGTGGCATCTGCAAAGAGATGGGGTAGATTGTTATCAGAGGACATTGAGATTCATTCTCCTCCTTCTTCAAAAAACGGGAATGCCAGTGGGCTGGGTGGGGGGGGATTTGGGGCTCCAAGGAACGTCCATAGCGGCTTGTCTGGGATTGTTAACAAGCAGGACTAGTTTTACCGTCCTTGTATGATTGCACCTTCTTCCGCTCGCACCCTGAGCAGAGAGGAGACATCCTTCTGTGAGTCTCTGAGCTGATATGAGGCCGCACAGGAGGCTGCCAAGGCTCTGACCAGCCCGTTCATAGTCCCCGGATGGCTGGCTAAGATTAGCCGGTCCTGCCCCAGGCCCCTTCCACCTGTGAACACTGTGAAGACCAGGCTTCCAACTGCACAAACGAGGTTGGGTGAGGGCTGCGGTCCTGAGCGCTCAAGAAAACATGTCATCAGGGACGCCTGGGTGGCTCAGTTGGTTGGACGACTGCCTTCGGCTCAGGGCGTGATCCTGGAGTCCCGGGATCGAGTCCCACATCGGGCTCCCAGCTCCATGGGGAGTCTGCTTCGCTCTCTGACCTTCTCCTCGCTCATGCTCTCTCTCACTGTCTCTCTCTCTCAAATAAATAAATAAAATCTTTAAAAAAAAAAAAAAAAAAGAAAACATGTCATCAAGTGTGCGTTCTGGAAATATGTAGTGAGAGAGTTGCCTTCTTTAATTCTCTAAACCTTAGCATGGTAGTTTCCTTTGGCTGCTGGAACACACTACCACACACTCAGGGTCTTGACTCAATGGGTTTTTCGGGGTTGACATCAAGGCGTCATTAGGGCAGAGTCTTTCTGGAGGGCCCAGGAATAAGTCCATGCCTCGTCTCTTCCAGCTTGCAGAAGACCTGGCGTTCTCTAGTGGCCACATCACTCAACACTCCTGTTGTCACACCACCTTCTACTGCCTTTGGCCTTGTTGTGTTTCTCTTATAAGGACACTTAGAATGACCTTGGGCCTGCTGGGATAATCTACCATCTCCAGATGCTGGACCATGCCGCTGTCCCTTTTGCCATAGAAGGTAACATATTCAAAGGTTCTGGGGATGAGGATGTGGGCATTTGGTGGTGAAGACACTATATTCAAATATTCAGTCCACAATACACAATGTTGCTGTTGGAGCTATTTGAAGTCCCCTCCTCCCTAGAGATAAAGCCCAAAACTTGGCTTCCTCAGAATAAACCCAGGGGACTTCAGGTCCTTCCTGTTTCTCCCTGAGGTTGTGGCTCGGTTCCACTGGGAATGGCCCTGAGGCATGGGGCTCATGGGGTCTGATCCGCTGTCTTTGCCCACCTGCTCTAACGTCACTGAGATGGCTCCACTCCCACTGTCTTCACGTTCTTCTCCCTGCCTCTCTATCCCCTTCACCATGGTGTGCAGTGAAGATGGTAACAGTTCCGAATTCTTCAAGCTTTGCTGCCACGTGCCCTGAGGTCCCAGACATAGCTCTTGCTTTCTCAATATCATTGTCAGAAAAGTATAAAACAGGAGTCCAGGAAGGGACCATGCCATGATGGAAGCAAAGATTTTGTGTCCTGAAAACATGCATTATACTCCCTCACTCTGGTGTCACTATCTCACTTGCTGGATCCTTCCATGCCGCAGTCAGTATGACCCCCATCTCATGGATGAGCAAGTCCAGGATAAATCACATACCCAGTGCCCTCAGCTAATCAGTAGAGGGACTGGTAGCCACCTGCCTGAATTTAGGATAGAAGATGGAGGTGTGTGCACTGCTCAGACCAGAATATGTTTCTTCCTGGAGGAGACAGGAGCTTCAGAGGGCTTGGGAGCAGGCCAGAGAACTTCAGAGTACAGCCAGCAGCATTGGCTCACTTCTAATATTAGCATACACCCTGCATCACTGCCCCACCAGAGTGGTCGGTAATCAAGATGTTTATCTGGGGCAAAATTGTCATGTCAGGCACCAGTCCCTGATGAAGGCTTCGCGTTACCCCGTGTTAGAGTACACACACACACACACACACACGCAGACTTTACCCTTAAACAAAGGAATGATTTTGATACATCTTTTAACTAACCCAAAGTAACATTTTGACAATTTTAATCGACTAATTACGCACTCATGGTCATCTTGAAAAGTGCCCATTTTGGGTCTTTATGTCTTGACAACTGTAAGAGTCCTCAGCTGGAAAATTGGGATACAGACAGAGAATTTCAATTACTGTGACCTTGGGAAGTTGAGAGCTGCAATTTCCTTCCCACTGGGGCCCAAGAGAAGCAGAGACGAGAGGTCTGCTCGTAGAGCAGAGACGAGGTGGAGGCTACCTCCATAGCTAGACATCATTTCTGCCATGTTCCTGCAAGGAAATAATTAGGAAGAGCCCAGTTATCTGCATCAGAAACCAAAGAAGAGTGCTGATGTCACAAAGGTAAGCATTTCAGAGACTTAAAATAGGCTGGCTTTCCCGTTTTATTTCATTTGCGTATGTTCTTTACAGTAGGAGGCTCTCATGCATCTTTTCCCTCCTTGCTTTCCTTCTCTTCCCTCACCTCCCCCTTCCTCCCTGCCTCTTCCTTTTTTTCCTTCCTAAGATACACAAATAAACATTCCATCTTTAAACCCACATGGGGTGTTGGTCTGTTGACACATGCTAAGGATTTCTTTAGTGTATGATATTTTAAAGTTATCATTTCAGTAAATTCTTAAATAAACTCCAGGGATATCCTCCCCATTTTGTAGATGCAAAGCCTGAGTCTCCAGGAATTAAAATAATTTGTCCACAGTTACCCATCTAGTAAACTACAGCTCCCTGAAAACCAACTCTGCCTGTCTTTAGAACCCTCCCTGTGAGGGTTTTTCTCATGATTTTCTGGGCCTCCTCTGGCCCATGCCAGAGCAAGCAAGCTCTGTCAAGGATGGGGCCAGGCTAGTTGTTTATTCTGATGTGACTGTGGGAACTGCTGTCTGGACAAAGCCATGGAGAGTGTTCAGGGAACTTCAGGCCTCCTTCTAGACAAATTTCAAAGCCAAAGCTTGCAGGTGGCTGACCTCAGATCTGGGGTCCAACCAATTGTTCCCTTCTCCACGTGGAGGCACAGGGGTCTTGTGCTGAGGACCTCTTGGGAGGTCCTGGGAGAAGGCAACACAGAGAAAGTGGTGTTCCTATTTTTCTGGGAGTAGGAAAGGGCAGCATGAACCAAAAGAGTGTCATAGGTGGGAAATCTCATGTGCCCACCATCATGGTCATGCAAAGATCGTTGCCAAATTATCAGCCTAACGATCCTTTCCAAGAGCTGGTATTTCTCTTCTCAAAAGTGCAGGACCCCCGCATAAATGAGTCAGATAACAATTAGCTATCCTAGGAAAACTTCTCTCTAGGATTAAATAGTTGGGAATATAGATCAGGTATAGTACGGATTATCTCAGAGGGTTGTTTTAAGAATTAAATTGATCACAGATGCTAAGCCCCTAGCCCAGGATCTGACTCTTAATCAAGGTGTGATGATGCTTGTGATGCTGCTGTTCCTCCTTCCTCCTCCCCTTCCTTCCTCCCTCTTTCCTCCCATAGTGATCATCACACTAAGCTTTGTGCTAGCATGGGATGGCCAGTTACAATACAGACGTCAGGTTAACGAGATGCTCATGAATTTCAGATACTCAACAAATTATTTTTTAGTGTAAGTATGTCCCAACTATTACATGGGACATACTTTTACTAAAAATAAATCATTGTTTATCTAATTTTCCAGTTGAACAAGATGTCCTGTATGTAAATTTACTAAATCTGTTAACCTTCTCTAGGTGCCAGGGAAGAAAGAGTAGTAAATGCAAGTGATATTCTCCTGCCTGTATAGGGATGGTGAAAAGTCTGTTTTCCTTCTGTTCACCCCTTTTCCCTTCCTCCTGAATCCATTTTCTTTTTCATTTAACTCTTGAATAAGCAGATAGCTTTCATTGCCACTGGCTTCCTCGAAGGCTGTCAGTGGTATTTCTCCCTCTGCCCTGTGCCTTGCTTGGTCCGCTGTGCTCTTGGGACGCCAACTGATGCCTCCCTGAGAAACAGCCAGCTGCCTGTCCCTGCAAGCTCATCCCTAAGGCCAGTCCTGCTGCCAGCCTTCCAGGACAGTGACTCTGAGGTACAGGCCATCTTGGATCCTCAGGACCAGAATGTGATTCCCAAAGGACCAACGGAAGGAAGGCATGTAGGCCTCCAGAGTATGCTGTGTGAGGTTATCTCAGGAATGGTCCCCAAAGGTGCCCATCCTAATCCCTGAAAACTGTTCAGTGCTTCCCAACACAGTAAAAGGACTTTGGGGGTGTGATTAACTGAAGGATCCTGAGGCAAAGGGATGATCCTGGCTAGGATCGTATGACATCAATAGGGTCCTTGTAAGAGGGAGACAAAAAGGTCAACGAGGAAGGGGATGTCATGATGAAATTGGAGATTGCAATAATGCTTTGAAGGCAAAGAAAGGGCCATGAACCAAGGAGTACAGATCGCTGCTAGAAGCTAGAAAGGGTCAAACAATGGATTCTCCCCTAAAGACCCCAGAAGGAACACCAGCCTGTTGTCACCTTGATAGACCTCTGATCTCCAAAGTAGAAAGGGAATAAATATGGGTAATTTCAAGTCACTCGGCTGGTGGGAATTTGTTGCAGCAGCCACAGGACACTACTACTCAAGGAGACTTCCAGACGTAGGGTGCCTAGTGGAGGTCCTGCCCAGGCTGGGCTGAGCAGAGACAAGAGCTGCTCCGAGGACACGCCTTCCATTCTATTGCTGTCTGCTCCTCTCAGGGGCTGGGCAGGCCAAGCCTGAACCTGGACTCCCAGAGGGTGAGGGCAGAGGGGGGCCTCCCTCAGGGACTGAACCAGACTCAAGCCACGGAGATAACATCTGTGTGGGTTTTATTCCTGTTGCTGTGCTCATCCGTAGTAGCATCTCGGGTGACCCACTAGCCATGCTCCATCCTGTGAGGCTCAGAGAGGTGAAGCCAGGATCTTGAGGTCACACAGCAGTCTGGGGGCCCCCGTAACTCTAGTCCCAGATCCTGAGTCCCTGTCACCACCACACTTGGGAGGGATGCCCTTCTCCCTTGCTCTCTTAGCTGCGGCTTCCCTGCCCGGTCTGCCCAATCCCCAGGTCACTGCCGCTCTCCACAGCCTGTTTCTGAAGCAGACTGCCACGTTTACATTTCGAGCGGCAGCTGGAGACCCCAGATCTTGTTCCAGGCTCCCGGGAACCAATGCCCTTGCGGTTTTCCACGACTTGGGAACCTCACATGGAACGAGAGCCGTGGGGCCCAGGCCTTGGAGAAAGAATGCTTTTTGATGTGGCCTTGACCCCATGCCCATGAGCCAGGCGACTCGTTCAGCCTCAGACTCGACTTTGCCTCCCTGAATAAAAGGGTCATTGTTCCCTGGCTGCCCAAGGAGAAACGCCTTTGACGTGCGCTGAACTTCAGCGAATAATCAGAACCAGGCTCGTAGGGCAGGAGGTGGAATGACATGGTCGTTTTGACTTAAAAGAAACATTTTAACTTCACATTTGCCAAGTAAAATTTTCCCCGAGCAGCACCATCACCCACCTCTACCTTTAACTTTTCCTGGTAATATATATGCAGCCTAACCCAGGGCTGTCGGGCTCGGCGTCATTTGGCTTCAGGCTCAAACCACTGCACAGATTGGCCCACGCTGGACAGATGCTGGCTTCAGAAGGTGGCCTGACACTCTCTGGATCCCCACTGATTGGCAACCGTTGAGTTTGTCAAAGGGCTGTCCAAACTGTGCTTGGCTCAGACCTGGGTGAATCATTTCCTTCTTTTGAAGAGCCCCGTGGTTTCCATATGGGTCCAGGGAGAAAATGGGAGAAAGCAAGAATAATGTAAAGCTTAAAGCTCTTTGCAATCCATTGTGTGTCTACTGCTCACTTCACCTTCCATGCTGGTCACCGCTCTAGACTTTCTTCCCTCTCCACCTGGTAGCCCCTTTTCAACTTGCCTGTCTCAGGATAGATACCACAATTGATTGGTTGGAGCAATATACCTAATTTTTCAAAGCCTTCCTGGGTCCAGGCTCCTTGGAACCCACCCACACTGATGCAGGGCTAGGCCATGTGGCTTGCTTTGGGATGAAATAATAGTACATATGATATAAAGAAAAGTCTAAGTATAAGACTTAAAAAAATGCTTGGCATTCAGGCTGAATTCTGTGACTGGCATGCTAACATACTTGGAATAATCCGACGGAAGAAATAAAACACGGAGAGGGGGCTTAGTCACCTCAAACAAGGTTATCATCAAGCAACTATGTCCAGCCATGATGCCACAGTAGGTGAGCACTGCCCAGACCAGATGAAGTGCTCAGCTATACCAACCCAGAATGCCGACCTACAGACGTGTGGGCTCTGTGGCCAACAAGTTCTGGGTTTATTTGTTACACAAAAAATCTAACTGATGCCCATAATCTGGGGTGCTTACCATAGCTTGCCAGGCAAGGTCATTTGTCTCTCCTTTAAACTGCACCCTACTTGTACAAATATTTGCATGCTTATTTGACTCTCCAGTTAAACTGCAACCTCCATCAGAACAGGCACTAGAGGTTAGTGATCACAGCTGCAACATTATGGTCTCCAACAGGAAGCACATAATAGATGCTCAATAAATACTTTTCAATCAGTCAATAACTGAATAAGGAAATCAGACAGATCTGGTTTGGAGCCCCAAATCTCATAGTGTTGCTTTCTAGCTCTGATTGGCCTTATTTAACTGCCCTTGGCCTCAGTTTCCCCATCTATAAAACAGGGGTAAAAATAACCACAACGTTACTAGGAGGGGCTGAAGGAGGTAATGGCTTACCTAGGACTGTGCCAGGCCAGTACTCAAAAATGAGAGTGAACCTGTCCAAACAAAGGCAGCCTGAATGTTTCCTACAGGCTCACTGATGTAAACCAATTCTCTCTACAGACACCTTCAGCCACGATTTCTTGGCAGCAATTGTGTATTCAAAGTGGAAAGTTTGACATGGAGACTAATCCCCGCCTGTGTTGGCATTTTGGTTCCTTTTGCTTTTCTTTTGACTTTGGGGACATTTGCAACCTCAGAAGCCCACATGCAAACACATGGAACTGTTTCTACTCCACCCACATTGGATGTTCCTTTTATAGAGAAAGTATCAAATTAATAAGAGAAAATAATGAAAAGGAACGTCAAACGCATTTCGTCCATTCATCCCAGAAAGAGGGACTGGGGTGCACAAAGAGCTTAGAACAAAAGGGGTCCTAACTTATTAAAGACCCTGAAATAGAGTATCATTGGGGCTGAGGTTGAGACAGAAGGTTCTGGAGGCTGACTGAAGCCAGAGTGCCAGGCAGGTGACAGCCTCCATGTGTGGTGTAGGTCATTTTAAATGCTTTTCAGTTTCTACTTGGAGCTGTGGAAAGCTAATAAAATATTGTAAGAAGTTCAGTTTTAACCCACGTTTAAATCTGGCTCAATGTGGTCCAGTCAAAGAACTAAGAAAAATTACCATTAAACCTCATTCTCCTTTAGGTATCTCTGATTTTGCTGCATAGAGTGCATAGAGCCATCCGAAAGGTTTTGTGTTTGCAAAGTGCATGTTTATGAACAGTTCACTGGTGCCTCAGAGTGTCTGTAAGGCAGGCATGACAGTGGCAGCATCGGCACTACGGGGACAAAGGACTGTGGGTTTTGGAGCTGCCCTGTGGTATCGCTGTTCTCAGTGCCGTGTGAGCATCGCCCGCAAAGTCTGTATCTCTGACCCTCAGAGAGCATCTGTATGTTCAGGGCGCTGGTCTGACCCACACGTGTGTGTGGACTCATTCATCTCTTGAAATAACTTCTTGTTGTTTCTCGAAACAACGACTTATTCATGGTCAAGATCCTACTTCGGTAGACCTGGAGACTATACCCCAGAGAGGGTCCGTGCGTGGCCAAGGTCATGGTCTGCAGTGCTGAGGTTGGGACCTAAGCCGTTTGACACAGGAGGCTATGACCTGGATCCCCAGGTGCAGCACCTGAGCAGGAAGCAACTCACTCGCTCTCGATCTGTGGGGAAGTTTCTGACAGACGCATGCTGGCCATATGGCAGCTCCGTGGTGGAGCTGAGATTCGAACCCAAGGAGGGTGAAGGCAGATCATCAGACTGTTCATTACCACTCTACGCACTGATTTCATTGTTGATCTTGGCGTGAAAGCGCACAGGGTTGGAAGGATCATGCGTGAATGTACCCACAGCACGTGATGGACACTTTACTTCTCTGTGTGTTTTATTTGGGAACATATGGAAGAGCTCAATATTGGGAGCTACGGCCACTGATGGCCTGTAATGAGCCAGGACCAGTGCCAGGACCAAAGAAGAAGATGCCACTTTCCGGTGCTTCCTGAAAACCACAAGCCTGGTAGGCTGCAGAGCGGAGTGAAACTCCGTTCTATGCGCACTTACGCTACTCTCTCATGCTGCTCCTGTGGAAAAACAAAAAGAAAACAAAACAAAAAAACAGGCAAAAAAGGAAAAGATTGCCTATCTCCATATCCAGGCAGCTCTGTTATTTTGCAAATTGGATTTTTAACATTTATAATACACACTCTCGGATGATCTGTATCTTCAGATGAAGGCGGCGTAAAGACGAGGCTGGGATGGGTCATCAGTCCGGCCGCCAACACCCCGCTGGTATCTTTAGGTCTGAGGAGGAGCAGCTGGGGGACAGAGTAACTGCGCCCCCCACCCCCATATTCAAGGCAGTGTGTCCTTTCATGAGTGTGGTCCATTGTGTCTAAAGGCTGCAGTGACTCAGCATCCAGGCCCCTGAAAACTTCACACGTGTTGATAGACACGGGAGCTCCTTCTTCGGGTGCCCGGACGGTGGCCCTCATGCTGCCTGGCCCCCAGCCCTCTGAAACCAGCAGAGCGGCTTCTTCCTGCCCTATGGGTTTCTGGGTCTGTCCGTGATTGAGACCCAGAGCAGTCTGCCCTACTTTGGAGGTGAACAACCCAACGGAGCCGAGATGGGAGGAAGTGATAAGCAGAGCTGCCTTCTCAGCCCAGGACTTCCTCCTCTGCAGAAACCCAGGTTCTCACGGTGCCTGTGGGGCCCTGACAGCTGGGCTGGAGCTCTGCCCTTTACAGTTAGTCCCCGGTGCAGAGAGACCTTCCCTCTCTGCAACAGAGCCCAAGATGACAGTGGTAGATAAGACAGAAAGGCAGGATGGGACGTCCAGGTGGAATGAACTGGCTCCATGCTGGCTTGCAGCCCACATCAAGGGGGACTGTCCTTTCCCACCAAAGGCCAAGTGTCCTGAGCAGGGGCAGAAAAGAGACTCAAGACCATTGCATTTCTCACGTCTTTGCCAAGTGCTGGGGTCTGGTCTGAACACACTGGGACAGTATCTTAATTATTCTTCACAACCTGAGGCTAGTTCAGAGTTTCTCAGTCTCAGCTCTGTTGACACTTGGGGCTGGGTGATCCTTGGTTGGGGGCACTGCTGTGAGCATTGGAGGAGAGTCAGCAACATCCTGACCTCTGCCCGCCAGAGGCTGGGGGCACCTCTATTCCTGACTGTGACAACCAAAAATGTCTTCAGACATTGCCCATGGCACCACTGGAATCTAAGCAGGGCACATCAGAGGTTACGGAGCACGATGAAGAAAACAGTTGTCTCAGATCCTACCATGAAAGAGAATTCAGTTCCAGGACAGTTTTCTATTTTTGTCTGCTTCTCACACCACATGCTGTGTGAGTTCAGGAAACACTGATCTTCCTGAACTGAGACCTTCCATTGCAGATGACATCACAGTTATCTGCCTCAAGATCAAGTATGACAATAGGTCCTCAACGCACAAAGGTAGACCGTAGGGTTGGGTTTGGTGGTAAGCCCCTTCCCTTGCAGCAGGAATCATCTCTGTTGTAGCACATCTCAGCCTTGTCTGCGCACTGCACACTGGAGACCCTGGCAGCTTCGATGGCTGCAGAGGTCTGGGCCCCAAGCAAGAGATTCTGGTTTCATGGGTCTGGGTAGAACTTGGCATCAGCTTTTCTTAAGAAACCCCCAGGTCGGGGCACCTGGGTGGCTCAGTGGGTTAAAGCCTCTGCTGACTTTGGCTCAGGTCATGATCTCAGGGTCCTGGGATTGAGCCCCACATCAGACTCTCTGCTTGTCAGGGAGCCTGCTTCCTCCTCTCTCTCTCTCTGCCTGCCTGTCTGCCTACTTGTGATCTCTGTCAAATAAATTAATTAAATATTTAAAAAAAAAAAGAATTAAAGAAAGAAAGAACTCCCCAGGTAATTCGGGTGCTTAGCCAGGGTTGAGGATCCTTCAGAAACCCTTCTAAAAATGGAAGTGCTTCCACCGTCAAGTCTGCCAGCTTCACACTCTCTGCAGGAAGAAGCAAGTCCAGTGGTGAGAGAGCAAGGGCCATCTGTCTGCAAGGGTCACCTTTGGTGGGGACATTTGACAGACATGATGCCACATAGTGGCTTCTTCAGAAACTTCAAATAGTCACCTGACAGGTACAGGCCATATATGTCACCGAGTCAACTACAGCTTGAAGCGTCGGGAAAGGAGATGAAGCGTGAGCCTTAGGGCAGGTGCTGGATGTAATGAGGTTCTTTATATGTGTTCTTAAAAGAGAGCCATGAGGAATTTTCTTCAGGGAAGGCTGGTTAGGGAAAGGGAAGTTGTTTTTTCTTCTTCTTCCTCCCTCCTTCCCCTTTCCCATTCCTCCTCCCCCTCCTCCCTTCCCCCTCCTCCTCCCTCCCTTCTTATCCCTCCCTCCTCCTTCTCCTTCCCTGCTCCCTCCTCTCCCCATTCTCCCGTCCTCCATCTCTTCATTCCTCCTCTCCTGTTTTCTTCTCCTTCTCCCCTTCTTCCCCTCCTCTTCTTCCTTCTACTTTTTTTCTCCTCTCCCCGCACCTCTGTGTTGGTGTACTCTTCTAACAACCATTTGCTCTTTTTGGATTACTACCCATTTAGAAAATTACAATATAAAGCTGCTCTTAATATTAGTAATGAGCGTTGCCCACTGCAGACTCCCTCTAGTATTTTATTTATTTTTGTTTTTATTTTCTTTTAGAGAGCAGGAAGGGCAGAGGGAGAGGGAAAGAGAAAATTTCAAGCCAGCTCCATACCCAGCACAGAGCCTGATGTGGAGCTTGGTCTCATGACCCTGAGATCCTGACCTGAGCCAAAATCAGCAGTCAGATGCTCAACTGACAGAGCCAGCCAGGTGTCCCTCCCTCTGGTACTTCACTGCATGTGCGCTGATACTTTACCAAACTAGAACATCGTAGACATCACAGTATCAAGCTGTCCTCACTTGATAATGGCAGCATGTTTCTGTATCCTTAAAAATTCTTACAAGCCTTATTTTGATGTCTATATAATCTTCTATCCTGTCTACATCCTTCAATCAGTTTGTGTCCCCATTTCCCATTTGTTGGTCATCTGTTTAGCTCCCATATTTCCACATAAATAAAAAAAAAAGACAAATAAATGAAGCAAGCTGAAGTAAGTGTTCTGGCAAGACTTTTAAGCACCCTTCCATTTTCTCAGGACACATTCCTAGAGGTAAAGTTATTAGGACAGAATTGGGTACTGGTGATGTCATGTGTCATGCTGGTTACGGATGGCTTTCTATAAAAAGGATGGACAAATTTAGATGCTGCCCCCTCAGTGTGAGGAGCTGAGTCTTCCATCCTCAGCAACTGTGGTGATTAATGTTGTTCAAAAGTTGACAATTTAATAGCTAAACAACAACAAAAATAGTACCTTGCTCTTTATTCAACTTGTCTTTATTGGATTGTTAGTGGAGGTAAATATTTGTGAGATGTTTGCTATGATTATTACTTGAACATCTCTTTGGTTCTAGAGTTTTTATATGTGAGTGTATATTGTAACTTCCCTTTGCCCGGCTATATATTGGAATGACTTTTTCTTAATTTTCTTTCTAGATTAAAGATATTAATATCTTGTCTTTATGTTGTGAACATTATTTCCCAGTTTGTTTATGCCTTTCACATTTGTGTGTGCTTTATGATCTCTTTCTCTCTGGCATTTATGAGATAAATATACTCATGGGGAAAGTTTACAAAAAAGACAAAAATAAAAATTTAAACTACAAAAGAAACTATGTTTTGAGTTCCACTGGAAATAATCACTATTACATTTTGGTGTAGTTCTAGCTACTGTAACTTAAATGCTACAACCTTTTTTATTTTAGAACTGGAATTATATAGTATATATTATATTGTAATATGCTTTTGTGGGTATTTTCTTTGTTTCTTTAGTAGCCTTATAAGGTGTGATATTTAATAGTTATGAACTCACCCATTTTGAAGTTGCAATCTATCATGGTAAACAGTTACCAATTGCTAGGAGTTTTAGATACTTCAGATTATTAACTGGAATAAACACTGCTACTGTGAACACTACTCCAGGTACAGAAAACAACCAATTATTTCCTTTGGATATAGTCCAAGGAGTGGAATTATTAAGTCTATGCTTTACCCATTTTAAAGAGTATGCTCTGTGGGGCTCCTGGGTGGCTCAGTGGGTTAAGCCGCTGCCTTCGACTCAGGTCATGACCTCAGGGTCCTGGGATCAAGTCCCACATCAGGTTCTGCTCAGCAAGGAGCCTGCTTCCCTTCCTCTCTCTCTCTACCTGCCTCTCTGCCTAATTGTGATCTCTCTCTCTGTGTGTCAAATAAATAAACAAAATCTTTAAAAAAGCTAAAAAGTGTGGTCTGGATTTATAGGTTATAGGTATGGTTCTGCTTTTTGTTTGTGTTTTCAGTTTCTCTCTTTTTGTTTTTTGTTTTTAGATTGCACATATGAGTAACATCATATGGTGTTTGTCTTTCTTCATCTGACTTATTTCATTTCACTTAATGTGCTCTAGGTCCCTCCATGTTGGTCATAAATGGCAAAGTCCCATCCATTTTTATGGCTATATAATATGCCATTGTATATGAGGAGAGACCACATCTTTGTGCATTCATTTATCGATGGTCACTTGGCACAGGAATAAAAGGCTCAGCATAGGGAATCTAGTCAATGGTATGATTGTTAAGCCTTGTATGTGACAGTCAGTAGTTACACTTGTGGTGAGCATGGGGTAACCTATGGAGAAGTTGAATCACTGTGTCATACACCTGAAACTAAGGTAACATTGTATGTGAACTATCCTCAAATATTTTTTTTATTTTTTAATTTTTAATTTTTTAATTTTTTTAAAGATTTTATTTATTCATTTGACAGACAGAGATCACAAGTAGGCAGAGAGGCAGGCAGAGAGAAAGGGGGAAGCAGGCTCCCTGCTGAGCAGAGAGTCCAATTCAGCGCTCAATCCCAGGACTCTGGGATCATGACCTGAGCCAAAGGCAGAGGCTTTAACCCACTGAGCCACCCAGGCACCCCCAAATATTTTTTTTTAAAGAGTGTGATTAAAATGACATAATTGTCTTTTAGGAATATTGGCCAAGTGACCCTTCCACCTAATGTCTATGAGGGCAAGAGAGCCTAAAAGCCAATAATGATATAGATGAGAGTTTTTTACAATGATGTGCTTCCTAAGGGTTCTTTTCTCTCTCATTTCTTCTCCTCGGGTAGATATTCTGAACTATTGCCAAGTTTCCAGTCAAGTCTTTGGACCTTACAGAGCTGTTAATTTTAACTGTTTATGTTGTGGAGTATATGCCTGAATGAGGTATTTCTAGGTTAAAACAACATGCAGGTTGACCCCTGTCCCCTCAAACCACTGTGTCTTTCCCTCTGGTTCTCTCCCTTAATCATATTTCCATAATTTCCTTACGGCCATCACACAGAGTGACAAGCCCCACACTGTGTCCATCAAGGCTGGTTAGGGCTACCGACAGCTGATATTTTCTAAAGTGACGGTACAATGTGGTGCTGGGATCAAGGCATTCTAGGAGGAAGATCATGCCGGGTGAGCTTGGGCGTGTGGCTGGATGGTAGGAGGAATGCATGGATTCTCTCCAGGTGCTGGTCAGTAGACAAGAGAGTGCCGAGTGTCCCTATACAGTTAGCAACCAAGATCATCTTTTATTCAAAGTAAGAAACGTAGAATCGGAGGCAGGAGTCTGACCAAGTGAGGTTTAAGATGCTCTAAGTATCAGCAGTGATGCCTATCCTAGTACTTGCTATGGTCTGCAAACTTTGGTGGGGCTCAGCAAACAAGCCTGAGGTTTGTTTATCTAAATGCAGTTTTATTGGAACACAGTCACACTCAGCTGTTGGCATATGGTCTGCTGCTGATTCCAGACTATAAAGGGAGATTTGTGTAGTTGTGACAGAGACTGAGGACCCACAAAATCTCGTCCAACTTCTGGCCCCTCAACTCCTTTGGACCAATACTTCCTGAGAACAGGGGTATGCCGTGCCCAGTCTCACATGGTTGGCACCATGGGGCATGTGGAAGGTGCTCGAACAAACCACAGAAGTAAGAGGCACTACAGACAATGGGAAACTTCCAAAGGGAGGCTGTCTGGCAAACATGTACCAGGGGATAGGCTGACCAGACCTGGTTCCTGATTCTTCCCTCCACTTGTGGTGTGGCCTTGGGTAAGTCATTTCACCTCTCGAACTCCTTACCAGTGAGATGGGAAATAAAGACTTCCCTGCAGGATCATCTTCATGCTTGAATAAGAGCAAAATACAGACTTTCTCTGCTCATTGTATTTGGAATCCAATGGGGCAAAAGGCATACAATGATTTTTTAGCTTATTTCTTATTATTCTCAAAATTTGAAGAGATGCTTACTTGATCAGTATGATAGGAGGAGGACGGGTGGAGTTGCAGCCTGCCTGAGGGAGGACTGAACACAGAGAAGGGCAGATGGCTGCGTTGGCCAACACTGTGATCCAAAGAGAGACAAGGAAGTGACCAATGTCATCTGAGCCCTGCAGCCTCCCTGGTCATTTAGGTTGTGTTGATGGGGCATAAAGATTCAGCCCAGATGTCATCACCATCT